>NW_026844326.1:13160749-13775060 GCF_029955315.1 Cylas formicarius | reverse complement strand
ATATATATATATATATATATATATATATATATATATATATATATATATATATATATATATATATATATATATATATATATATATATATATATATATATATATATATATATATATATATATATATATATATATATGGCTTGAACTCCGACTGGAATCCTGCAGACGTTTCGCCAAAATCTCACTTGGCATCTTCAATGCTCGCGCTCCGAGAACGCTTCGAATATATATATATATATATATATATATATATATATATATATATATATATATATATATATATATATATATATATATATATATATATATATATATATTCTCACGTATTGATTCACGGATGGAAAAATGTGATGACACTATATTCCGAGATATCATCCGTTCGCTCGTTGAACTCCGACTGGAAACCTGCATCCGACTGGAATCCTGCAGACGTTTCGCCAAAATCTCACTTGGCATCTTCAATGCTCGCGCTCCGAAGTGTTCGAAGTATTTTCGGAGCGCGAGCATTGAAGATGCCAAGTGAGATTTTGGCGAAACGTCTGCAGGATTCCAGTCGGATGCAGGATTTGCAGGATTCCAGTCGGATGCAGGATTCCAGTCGGAGTTCAACGTGCGAACGGATGATATCTCGGAATATAGTGTCATCATATATATATATATATATATATATATATATATATATATATATATATATATATATATATATATATATATATATATATATATATATATATATATATATATATATATATATATATATATATATATATATATATATATAAACCCACAACTCTGTAATTAAAGCACGTTTTGCAAATCTCTGAAGGAGTCGCAAAAATATTGAAAAAATCCTCACCGTGGGGTATCAATTTTTCTATTATTTATTATTGAGGAATTTTGAGACAGGGATTACTGGGCCTAAACCTTAAGAATTCTAATTTATGCCTATCTGATGATCTAGAAAAATAATGATAAGCGATTTACATTCTTCTTAAGTGTTGCTTACCTACAAAACCGAGTGAGTGCAGAGTGACATTTCAAAATATCGATGTCGTTTGCTTTTTTAATTTCTTCTTCTGTCCTATTAATGAAAGCGAATATATCTCTAACTCTCTTCTTTTGGACGAGTACTACTTTAACCATGACAACGAAGGAGGTAATCATATACGCAAACGTGGAGAACACCTTTAGGGGCGAATTATCCACGTCGAACGCCAAAATGAAAAATTTGCTGCCCAGAAATATCAAGAAAAATGGGAAATACGCCTGAATGAACACGCTGTAGTAAACGTACAGTCTTTTGATGGTGGGGTTTTGCGTAATCGGAAGCCGCCATATTCCCGCCAATATCATGCTGTTTTTGGAAAATTTTAGAATTTCTAGTTTGCTGTAGTCTTCGGACATTTCTGATTTTTATCAACCTTAAAACAAAAGCAAAACAGCTTTGGATATAATGGAACTTAAGATGCGCTTTAGCGGTAATTACCAAAATATTGAGAATTTACTATTGATGAGACAAACCTTACCTCCTTTTCTATTCGACGTGCATTGGTCAAATAAAATGTTGCTAACGTTTAGTGCTGAAAAACTCAATACAACGCCATTTAAGCTCATTTTTACTAAATGATATGCCTGGAACGATTTAAATTTATTTAATTAGGTTATTATATATTAATATGGCGATTGTCGACTTAATAACCGTTCCATTACTTGTACACTTTGCGAAATTTGAATATTTTAGAACAGAAATGATTTGAACGTATTTAATAACTCAATCAGTCGATGGGAGTAAGATTAAAGCTAATAATGTCGATGCATTGTTCAATCTAAAAATTATCTTGAGAAAGCTTAAAGCGAAATATAAAACACAGTAACAGAAGGATATACTGACACCTTTCTAAATAATATTGGAGCAAAAGCGCCACGTAGAGCATACAGTGTATGTGTAGCCAACCTTGAACCTGAACAATTATTTTAGTCTCGCCAGAGGGCGCTATCCTCTCGGTTGGGATTTGTTTGAATAAAAATTTTAGAAGAACTAAATTTGCATAGAGTTAATAAATGTAATAAACAAGCATTGGATTCTCGGAATACTGCCGCGCCATGTAGGAAATTCTGAAGCACAGTTAACAGTGGTTCTGTTTTATTTGCAATATATACAATATATCGAATGTGGTGAAATGATTTTTTTAATTAACGAGCGAATAAGTGGTATACAAATATGTACAGGGCGGGCAAATTTCTATGTTTGTATAAGAGATCTCGGTTACTGGTATTTTAAATGTCCCTTCTCAACAATTTTTGATATTGACTTGAAAAATTGCTATGTATGTATATGTTGAGAGGAACCCAATGGCATGAACCAAACTTCGTTGTCATCTTATTATTATCTATTGAATTATTATCGATGTCTTTCGTAATTTTTCAAGCTCTGAAGGAGCCAACAGGATGATTGGCGAAACGTCAGCAATTTCGACTAAGCAAAAACCGACGCAGGAGGAATCCAGAAGTTTTGTAAAAAGCACGATGTCTTTCTTGCTTTCCGATTATAAGAAAAATGTATTTAGATATTCTACAGCTACTTTAAAGATTCTAAAATACCAAATTACGTACTGATTAGGAGTGCCGAAATTGTTAACTTCATTACAAAGTTGTACAACAGAACAGACAGAGGTTCTGAATTCTATGTTGTGTGCCATATTTGTATGTGTAGTTTTAATAAAATGGCGTTCTTAATGAAAACATCAAATAGTACATACAAGCTCCTCTCATACTTTAGGTCGATCTGATTTTTCGGTCAATTTAAACGATTAAAGTTATTTTGACATTTTGACTCAAAAAACTTAAACCTGTATTGTACGATATGTATTGTAAGATAACCAAACTAACCGAAAAGTCTTCTGACCTTCCCTTCAAGCGGATGTTTAAGGAACTAGTGGCTGAAAAAGTTTATGTTGCATACTATACTTCTTCCACAACTATTAGTTTTTGAACGCATTTTTGAAAAGCACCATGAACATATTAGGGACACCTTCTTATTTTCACTTCTTATTTTGGTATTATTTAAATTTATTCCTTATTTGAAACGAGCGCACTTGGTGAGAAATAACATTGACCCTCCTGTTACTAAAGTTTACAGCGTAGACGGTGTTGTTAGTAAGTTACATGACAAGTTTCGAAAAGAGCAAATATTGTAGGTTATGATATAAAAAATGCTTTTATTTCATTGTATTTGAGTTGTTAGGTTTTAAACATTTTTTTTTAAATCAATAATACCATTACCAAAGAAGTTATAGATTTGAGTGACAGAGACATTTATAGTTTCTTTTTCGATTTTTTGAAAATGCCAAATATGTGAAATTTTGGCGATAATGACGACCTAGTGTTGCTGCTGGAGGCGGGGCATAAATCCTATGATTCATTCTAATGGATGGAATATAATTCAGTTTGTAGGTCCCTAACATTATTTCAAAATTGAGAGGCTTAAAACTTTATCAAACACATTTTCCATCGCCACAAACGCATTTTTTTTGTTTTAATAATGTGCAAAAACTAAAAATAATAAATTGAGACATCAGAAGTCACTGAGTTAAGCTCGCAGCGATTCACGACAGTGTTTAACGAACCTGAATTCTTAAAGTGACACTTTCCGCACGCTTGATCAGTGTACAGTTGGATATTTTAGAGTTAGGGGCAGAAAAATAAATTAAAATGCGCCTGGAGATTGCATTATACACACCTAAAAGCGGCATTATTGGTTTCATTATAATACATGCAATTTAAGAATTATTATGCACTTTCCGTTAAAGCGGATTGAGTTGCCAGAATGTCGAAAGGTCCTATAGTCAAAGCCTATAGTCCTATAGCGCTCGCAACATCATAATGACCTAAAATAGAACGCTCCATTAGTTCAGTTAAAATATGACAGTTGTTTAAAATCATTACTATAAGAGTACTATCTCAGTCACCGGATCAGGTCTGGCTGAAAAATAATATTTCTTATAAGATTGTGATTGTGATTCACGTCAAGTACTATTCATCAAACGCAATGTTTTCTTTTAAATATTGAAAGAAACGCAGACTTAATCTAATCTTTTCACGTAATTTTAACACAGAAGAACGTGCAAAAACAAAAATCTCAAAATAATTAGGTTATAACCCGGTAGTAACCGATAAAGGGTAGAATTTCAGAAGCGGCGTAAAAAGTTACTGTTCACTAAGCGTAACTAAAGTATCTGAACCGCTTGTAGCGATTCTCGACAGTGCTTAATGAAGCTGAAGTTTTGGAGTAAGGAGTACAAAAAAAAAATTGTATACCTTATTTCGCGGAAATCGTCATTTTCCGATTCTCAAAAAGTCGGAGGACTAAATAATCAAATTACGCGAAGCGCCATCCTCAAGATGCAATTTTCGCGTAGGCAGACAATTTAAGCATATCGCATTAAAAAGGAAACCCCATATTAACAAAATGGGCTGACGGGATCACGTTTAACCGATTAGAAATTGCCCGTGACTTAGCCGGATCGGTCGAGGTAAAACTGAACACCGCGATCATCCTCTTCGGTTCGAACAAAAGAACGCGGTTCAATTTGCATATCAACCTGCAACAAACTTAACAACAAACGATCTTTTAGCAGCCCCGGTCAACATTCACATATTAGACCGTGAAATTAGATAGGATTATGCCAGTTGGTCATGAATAGTCGCTGGCACTAGTTAGCTCGGAACATGGAGTGCGTTCGTTAATCTCGTCGTTATTTATCGTCGCAGGCGTAAACAGAAACAACGCGGTTTCGTTGGCAATTAGGAAACGAGATAGAAAAACGTGTTCTATTAATTATTATTACGTACGTAATAAGAGAGAGAAAGTAAGTTTGGTGCGGTTTTTAATGCAGATATTATTAGGAACGTTAGCCAGAGCGATTTTTAAATAAGAGCCGGTATTGCTTTTGCACGTGCAGGTGTCTAATGATGTATTCGTTATCCGAATGTGAACCTTGTTCTGTGAACATGGTTAATTGATTTTTTCTTAACCTAAAATTTATTTTATGAAGATTTCTATTCAAAAGCGCTCATGTACTTTTTGTTCGTTTCAGACATCTTGGGGTAGTACGTTAGTGATATAGGAAGTGCTATTAACACGGAAAATGTTGCCTGTGTAGGGTGCTATTCAGAAATTTCTGGTTATTTGCAATGAAATGAAACTTTTTCTATCACTAAAATTATTTTTAGAGGCAGTTTACACACTTTTAGTTCTTTTCGTTCATCTTGAGAGAGTACGTTATAAATATTAAATAGATAATATTACCTATGTATATAAGATCCTATTTAGAAAATTCTGGTTATTTGAAATTTAAATTGAAAATTTTCTGTCACCAAAGTTATTTTTATTTAGAGAAAATTTAGAAACTTTTACTTCGGTTCGTTCATCTTCAGGTAGTGCATTATTGGTATTAAATGTTACCTTTGTATATACCGATCTGTTTAGAAATTTTTTGATATATTCAATAAAATGTGAATGGCTCCCTTTTTTCCTCTCTTAAAATTCTTTCTATTTAGAGTTCAATCCAGAAGCACTCATTTAGTTTTTTTTCGTTCTTCTTGGGGGTAGTAATGATATGTAATAATAATGTTGCCGATGTAAGATCCTGTTCCGAAATTTGTTGTTAAAATACTGATATCACTAAAATTATTTTTATTTAGGGATAGTTTAGAAACTTTTGGTTCTTTTCGGTCATCTTGAGCAAATTATTGATATTAAAATGATAACGTTACCTATTTATATAAGGTCCTGTTTAGAAATTTGTTGTTATGTGCAATAAAATTGAAATGATACGGGGTGCTTATATCATAGATAATGTTTCCTACGTAAGTCCGGTTCAGAATTTTTTTTTTAGGTACACTAGAATTGAAATAACACTTTTAGACGTACGATCACTAAAAATCTAGATGAAGTTAACTATGAATTACCATTTTGCATCAATACACATAGAAATAGGCTTTACATATGTGCATTTCGTAGTGTCTTTGAAAAGTCCTCTAAAAGCGGAACCCCCGCTGTATTTGCCTTACTTCTAAAATATGGGGTATAGATTTTGAGGAGAACTCTAAGACACTTCCATATGTCTTTACCAAATTGTGTTCTGTAATAGCAGTTTTGTTTTAAATTTTATATAAAAACATTGGTTCAAACAGCAATGTCCCTAATTCATCGCTCACTTCACACGCTTCAAGTAAATTAGTTACCTGCTACAGGTACCTACTAATTTTGAATTTTTAAAACTCATACAAAATTAAAGAGGGACTTTACATTTTAATATTCCAATAAAATCATCTTAGTTTTTTATATCATCCAACCTCGTTTCTATGTTCAGCTCTATTTATATCATTTTTTTGAAATTAGTCTATTGCATTACATTCTTTGTGTATCTTTTAATTCATTCTGATCGAATTGACATAGATATAAAAATATAGTTAATTTTTATCCCATCCGAGTAGTTTTAAAGTGATCCTTTTGTACTTACACTGCATTCTGCATTTATTTCCCCTGGTTTTGGACTTCTTCGTTGTCCAATCGTCAAATCCAATTCACAACTTTGCATACTTACGTTGACCCAAATTGGAGATTTGCCACTTCTTGAATGTGTGTGATAGGCGTCAAAGTATGTGTTTAGATGACGGTGTTAGGTTAGTCTGCTGTACTCTAGGTTTTGGTTTACCTGTCCATGACCTGAAGTCAACTTTTTCAATACCTCCAAATTTATATATGTTTTTCCGTTGTTGGCTAATGATAAATCAACTTTAGAAATCTTGACCTCTACTTGTAGGTATGCCTCTGGAGTAGAAAAACAATTGGATACTGTTACCTGCATCTGTACATGACCGCCACATTGTCAAAAATTTCAACAATCACTTCTGCAGATTGGTAAACAATATCTATCAGATGGCTAAGCATAAAAATCCACAAATATTTGTCAAACGGACTTTGTATGGGTATATTTATTGAAAATATCTTTATATATATTTAAACTAATGTTTAATTAAGTCAGTTCAGAACAAATCAAGATAATTGAAGTCACCAACGAATAGTCCATACTTCATACTTTTACTCTGTTAAAAGTGTTATTGTAGTTAAATAAATGCATAAATAAAATAAACGAAATTCCAAAATATTTCGAATTAAATTGTAATACACATTATAAATATGTCCGGACCGAATTTATTGTAAAATATGATAATAGAGTGACTCTTTTATACATCAAATTTTAAGAATGTCAGACACACAAATCAACCCTTACCATCGTATTACATTCTTCCCAGTTTTTATATACTTATTAAATTCATTATTTTATACCGTTACACTAGCAACTTTAAATTAGCTAATGAATTATTTACGATTCAATGTAGGAGCGATATGTTTAAATAACGGTATCTGTTTTTTTTTTGAAAATTCGACATGAGGACTAAATGAACATTAAACGAATGCGGCTGATTCGGTAAATATTAAAAAAAACTATGAATGAGGTGAATAAAAGTGTGCGTGGTGTCGTGATAATTTGCAAACTTTAATCTGTTATTATTAAAATTACAAGGAATAAAGGTTTTACTGCTGCGCTAACTGTTGGTTAATTATGCACATCATGTTCGTTTGAAAAATAAATTTATCGGTACTCTTTGTAGAATTTAAGGCGTGTACGAAGGTGTTCCCGTACAACAAAACAAACAAATTAAAATGTTAAAGCCGGATTTAAAGAAAGGATGAATTACACGGTCAATTGCATCGTGAGATTGTGAGAAATTTTACGTTTGGTGGAATTTGCTCGGATTTTGTTTATTCCTAACTCAATTTTTGATTGATATTACTATTGTTTTCTCTCTCACCTCTAAAACTAAACCTAGATCTAAGCGGAAAGTCTTGGGCTACTAGGGCGAAATCCAAATAATTGAAAAAATCTAAAAAAAGGTCCGAACGGCCACATTGAAAGAAATGGTAACTCTTGCATAGATGTGTATTATTATAGACACTTTTCTAAAAAAGTTAATGCGCAAAATCAATTGGGATTATTCCAGTAGTAAATCATTTCTAGAGGTATTCTTATCTCCATTTCAATAGACACCGTGTGTGTAAGCCTGACTCTATTTACATCGGGAATACAAACAAACGCCTGCTTCTGACCCTCTTAGTTTTTTACAAAAGCCTATATATATGATGACACTATACTCCGGGATATCATCCGTTCGCTCGTTGAACTCCGACTGGAATCCTGCATCCGACTGGAATCCTGCAAATCCTGCATCCGACTGGAATCCTGCAGACGTTTCGCCAAAATCTCACTTGGCATCTTCAATGCTCGCGCTCCGAAAGCACTTCGAACACTGGGAGGTTATCGGCGGTGCGTGCGTTATTTATACTCTGCGCCGGAGATGGTAACGGTGATGCTTGTGCGTGGGGGGAGGTGGCTCCGCCCCCCGAATTGTCGCGTTGTTAATTTCGCACGATCGTAGTTGCGATGTCCCCGTTGCCTGCTGCGCATCGCTCTGCTGTTTGATTATCGTTCTCCACGTGTTGGATAAATGCAGAGCGTCGACTCTCGTATTGAGGTGTCCGGACTTTTCTATTTCGATGGCCTCTCGTATAATCCTAGTCCTAAAATCAGGAATATTAGCTATTTGTTTGCAAGTGCCGAAATCAATTTTATGGCCTGTCTGATGTTGGTGCTGAAACCAAGCAGATGTTGTTTGTTTGTTTCTTATGGCTAAACGATGTTCCTCGAGCCTGGCTGAAATCCTTTTGTTGGTCTGTCCCACATACGTCAGGCTGCACGATCCGCATGCTACACTGTATACTCCTTGGTTTTCCAGAGTAATTTTTTGTTTTGGGTTTCTTAGTATTGCTCCGATGACATGGTCAGGTTTGTATGCCGTTGATATGTCGTGTTTCCGTAATATTCGGCCGATTTTGTCAGTAACCCCCTTGATGTATGGCAGGACAGCGATCGATTTTCGTTGGGTCTCGTCCTGCACTCTCTTCTGCGGCTATTGTTGTTTATTGATTGCCTTGCTGATGGTGCGCCTTTGGTATCCGTTTTGTCGAAGACAGGTACTAATTTTCTTCAGTTCTTTATCTCTGTTCCTCTCGTTTGTGAGCCTGAAGGACCGAGCAATTAATGTATTTGCCACTGCCTGTATCTGTGATGGGTGGTGATGAGATTTAGCGTTCAGATATCTATTAGTGTGTGTTGGTTTTCTATAGATAGTGTGTTCCAAGTGTCCATCTTCGGACCTTGTGATGTGCACATCTAAAAAGGGCAGACTGTTATCCTCTTCAAGTTCTATTGTAAATTGAATCCTTGGGTGAATGGAATGGAATATCTTGAATAAAATGGTCTTTTTGTGATTTTTTTCCGAAGTAACGAAATAGGCATTGAGAAATGTAAACAAAAGCAACACTCAATTTTGCCCAAAATCAGAAGTCGGACTAATATACCTGCCGGTCCATTTGATTTTCCAGTTTTGTCGTCTGTTTTATGGTGATTTGGCACCACTGAGAGTCATCATGGTGCACTATACCACATACCAAATACCACATTTGAAAACAGAAACCTATTTAGTTCTCCAGAATAGGACACTCAATGTGAATCACGCTTTATAATAAACTCAATTATAAATCTTAAAAAATATTTTATATAGGATTCGACTCTGTGGGTCTGGCTTATTTCAATAACATGTAATAAATTTTAATAATATGTCTTTCTATTTTTATGACACGATAAACTCAATTATGAAGCTTTCTTTATTTATTTTCATATCATTGTCATATATATGAATTAACCCTGCTCCACAAAGGATTTATAGGAATTTAGTAAAAGAATAATCAACGAACCAAATAAGCTTGGACAGATCGCATACTAAACCCAAAAAACCTTAAGTTTACTATACTACTAATTTGATTACCTATTTGCGTTGTTATTTTATTACATGATCGATACGTCTAATATCTCAATTGTCTGTCCATTTCTTACAAAATAAAAATAATGAATAACATGCTCCCCCAATATTAAGAATTAAGGTACATTTCAGTAAATATGTTTTAAACGAAATAAAAGTCTCATTGTCTCCTCCGTTTCAGATCAATTCCACCTTCAAACTATGACTCTCGCATGCTTGGCATTCCTCTTAATTACCGTCGAGCTTTCGAAAGCGGAGATTCACAGAGGGGGTATATTGTTCCCCAGGGAATCGGAAACTAGGCAAGTCGTGTCTTTAGACGGATTATGGAATTTCATTGTGCCCAACACGACGAATCCTTTCGTAGGTTTCGAGCAGCACTGGTACAAAAAGGATCTGAGAGACGTAAGAACTATTTAATTACAGGCATACCGAGATGGTTGGCGTTATTCATAGCAGCCTCACCAAGATATCTTGAATTTCGCACAACAATATCATACATCCCTTTGAATATCAAACAGCCATCTAAAAGAATTTAGTTCTTTTGGGTCCCACATTAAGCAAGCAACAAGCGCAGGATTCTGACACTAATTTCTGTCGCTTTATTATCTTTTTCAGGGCGGTCAATACACCATGTTGCTTAACAACTTGAAAAAACTTCAGTTGATTTCTTGACTTAAAAAAAAAATAAAACCCGCCAGTAAAAATCATTTTTTTAGCAACAAAAACATGTGTCATTAAAAATAACATAGCAAGATATCAAAAGGCAAGAATACTGTATTTTTAGTTACTTAACTCTAAGCACGGCAAAAATATTTGTTGGTTCAGCATGTCTAAAGCCAAGATTCAGTCATCATGAATAATTTAAAAAATATTTATCTATAAAATTATAATAAAATTTTACGGTTTATTAAAAATCCATTTTTGAATTTTAAAATTGTTAAATCAACGTTAAAGTTAAAGTCATTATAACTTAAAAGTTTTTTTTTACAAAAACGATTTTAGTATCTAGTGGTGTGATCGTATTTTGAAAAAAAATTATATGATATATACTGAAATGGATTCTGCCATAACGTTATTATTAGGGTAGTTCTATTAGTAATGGTCACAAAACACCTTTTTTGATATACTTCCACAGACTGCTTTAATACTATTTACCAATCTTCTGGATTCCTCCTGCATCGGTTGCTGACGAATCGAACTTGCTGACGTTTCGGTTATCATCCCGTTGGTTTCTTTAGAGCTGAACTGAAATTAGCTCGCATTCTACTCTGTACCAGTTTGTATACTGTTTGAGGGCTCGTTGCTAAAGGAAGGGCATGACATTGTCTGCTTCCTATATTGGTGAAAGGTAAAGACCTAAGTCGCGGTTAGGATTGTTTGGTTATATATACATTTCTATAAATTCTAGGATTTTTCGTTGGTAGAAGAATTGATTACATGAAAGAATGTTAGTTTTATCGAATACAATTTTATGCGGCTGATGAATTTATTTGTCTTAGTCTTAAGGCTCTGTCATGTTCTTTAGGCCTAGTTGATATTTTTTTCATTCCGTCTCTCCAATGTATCTTTTGACGCATATGCATGGAATGCTGGAAACTTCTGCTATCTCGAAAGGAATTTTGTCTTTGGCGGACCGAAGATGTTGAGAGATTTTTGAACAAGTGGTAAATCTGGTTTTGACGTTATATTTTTTAAGAACTTTTGATGTGTGGTCATTGATGTTTTGAATGTAAGGAAGAACAACAGTGGCAAGTGTGACAGTTTCAATTAAGATCTGAAGAAGCCAACAGGATGATTGTCGAAAATTGAGCAAATTCGCTTCATCAATAACCGACGCAGGAGGAATCCAGAAGTGTCGTAAATAGTAAATAAGGCACATATGAGATATAAATTAAATTAAGAAAATTTATTCCAGAATCCAGTTTTGGATACTTAATATACAGTATTAGAATATAGTACAAAATAAAACTATTTCGAGATCGCAGTAAAAATGCTTCTGCTTCTGTTCGGGCAACGAAGGCGAAATAATCGCCTATCATAAAACTATCTTCAGAAATTTTGCGTCCCTTTTTTTCTTTTTAGACCTCGGATACAGACATCTCGTTGATGCCGGTCCCATCGAGTTACAACGATATCGGGACGGACTGGAGGATAAGGGATCATGTCGGTTTGGTCTGGTACGACCGAACGTTTTTCGTGTCAAAGTACTGGTCTGAAATAGGTCGGGTGTGGTTGAGGTTCGGATCCGTTTCTTACGCTGCCCAAGTAGTAAGATCCCACATGTTCTTATTTATTTTTATGATTAACACCGATATAAAAATAAAAAATAGAAAATTGTAATAAATACAATTTGTTGAAATTATTAATTAAAACATATCTTATATCATATTACTTTAAATATGAGGGTTAGGTCAAGCATGTTTGCAATTGCAATTCCAATATTTCATTTAAAATATTTTAACCTCTATTCGTGGAACTATAACCAAGAACACCTTGCAGTGGGTAAATGGACAACTGGTAATGAGCCACGAGATCGGCCATTTGCCATTTGTCGCAGAGGTAACCGCATATTTAAAATACGGCAAAGAAAATCGAGTTACAGTGGCGTGCGACAACACCTTACTGTCAGACACCGTACCCCAAGGGCGCGTGGAACAGCTTTCCAGGTGAAACTTTAATGGCGCTTATGGCTTTTTCCCAATAGTTTATGTTCACAGCGGACGACTTCGGCAAATTTATACATTCGACTTCTTCAATTACGCAGGCATTGATAGACCCGTGAAACTGTACACGACACCCAAAACTTATGTAGATGACGTAACGGTATTCACCGTTGATATTGAAGAGGAGGTTTATGGTTAGTTTTTTACCGATTTCCTACTAATGTGATGTGATTTACGAAGATTACCGAAATATACTCCCTGAAATACCGAGAAATCGGTTGATTTTATGAAAAAATTACATCTTGAAGTTTGTTTCTAGTCTCTGCTTTAAAGTTCTGGGCGTATCCGGTACTTTAGTTAGGGGTTTGTGGGCAATCGAATGTTTTCGGTAGAATTTAAATACTTAATGTCAGAGAAAGACGTTGATAAACTTCTTCATAGACTCGTTTATTAAGCACTGTCTTCGCTTGTGTCAAACCAAATTAGTGACTAAAGTGTCTTTTACCAAACTTGTAGCATAATGTACACGGTGTCCCAAATCGGAGTTAATCACAGGGTTTCTATACAAATTCACATTATTAGCCTGAGCACTTGCTAATACAGTAATCCCTTTGTTATCGATATTTTGTTTATAATAGGCTATCTTTAATTAAATTAAATGTTTGGCCTTGTTTGGCGGCGACTTTTCTGAGTATCTACCAATTAAAAAATGTTTTTTAAAAGTAAGTATCATAGTAATTGAATCTCTTGGTGCCTATCTTTTATGACATTCAATAAAACAAACCGTAGTGTCATACTCACGATTATTTTCAAAATTATTCAGTTTTTGTCCTCGTTGATTGTCTGGTGTCTGAGGATAGTCATCATCCCGGGTTTCCACAGTTTAAAACGTAATTTTCCGACATTACCTTGTAATGAATATAATTTCCGGAAAGCCAATTTCCATCTAATGTTTGATCGTATTGTCAAGATAGATTGAACCCTCCTTGAATCTTTTGACAAAGCCAATGTACTTTTATGGTAAACTTACAACATCTTCGATGAATATGTAAGCGTAAGCGAAAGTATCCCCCGTGGTTCACACAGGATATAATCAAGCAAATCCGCTTAAAATTTAAATATTTAAAATTGTTTAAGATTAAGAATGATCTTGGTGCTCTCAATTAATTTATACTATTAACGGCCAAAATTAAATGAGATCTTAATAATTCCTATAATTTGTATGCACTGCCTGCTGAGTTTGAGATGAAAACCGATCCAAATAAATTTTGGCGTTTTATTAATAATAAAAGGGGTTCAACTAACATTTCAGACAGGATAGATAGATAGATATTTTGCTACCTCTTCTTCAAATTTTCCATTTATTAATAGCGATACTATGTAAGTTCTTCATTTTACATATTTTCAAGAATATCAAGTGCTAGCGGCTCTTAAGCAGGCAAAAAATAAGTTGACGTCGGGAAATGATTGCATTCCGGCTTTTATTTTAAAGGACTATGCCAATGTCCTTGCTATACCACTTGCTTACTGAATACGTGCCTTAAATCCTGCAGTGTGCCTGATATCTGGAAGTTATGCAGAGTTAGACCTATTTACAAAAAAGGTGTCAATTTACATGTCAGTAATTTTCGTCCCATTTCATTACTTTGCAATTTTTCTAAGGTTTTTGAAACACTCCTGTACAATAGATCATACAATCATTTAAAAAACAGTATAACATCAAAGCAACATGGTTTTATGAAAGAAATATCACGCACGTTATACCTGAGAATCTAGACTTGCGATCTCAAACTGATGTTATCTATACCGATTTTTCGAAGGACAATAAGTATCCCCCAATTGATCTAAGCAATACTTCGCTTCGTAATAGGCATAACGTACACAAATGAAGTTCTGGCCGCGATTGTCATTCGGCAGGTATTCTTGTACAAAATTATTCATAATCAAGTTGTTAATCCGGGCCTCTTATCAAAATTGAACTTTGGTGTTTCCAGGGTTACCTCAAGAGTAAATCAAACCTTTTACCTTTCTATGCTGCGTATGAATATTTTAAAATTTTCCCCTATACACGGAATGTGCGATCTGTGCAACGCGGCAAGTTTCCAGCTTGATATATTTTCTTCTTCTGTACGTGACGTTAAAACATGTTTTTTAAGGAATGGAATGTAATTATTTTTGTTTCATTTTACGTCGTATTAGCATTTTGCTATCCTTTTGTTTTTTTTTTAATTTGTTACTTTATGTCGGTGTTCTGTAGTTAGGTTTATCCTGTTGAACAGTGTATCTAAATAAATAAATAAAAATCTTTTTTTTTGCTTTTTGCTCCTATGGAGGAAATCCATCTACGGGCAGAACTAAGATGTCTGTTTGTGGATACTTTAATACATATAACTTCGTGGCTTACGTTTTTTTATAATATTACGTTTTTAGTTTACACCGGAAGTGCTTAGTGTTTAAAAAAAATGCTTCATTTAAAACATGTATGTCAATGTGTTGAACAAGTTTTGTCGTTAATGTGTTGTTCGTTAACTGCATCACTGGATTCTAAGTAAAAATTGCTATTTATTGCAATTTTTAGTTTTTTTCTATCTGACCGGGTGTCCTAAATATGAAATTGGGTTTGCGACTTTCATAGTTTTACGAAAAACAGACGCGCGAAAACCGCAAAGTTCAGTTGCTTCTGGTTACAGAGGAATCCTGTTGGGACCCGGTGTACTATTTGTGTTCTACAACGTGATATTCTTAAATTTGGAGCAGGATTTTTAAAAAATAATAAAATTCCCAATCTTTTTTTTTCCTCAAATAGTCCGATTTCTACATTTCTACAGAACTTTCGGAATGGCCAAGGATTTTTCAACAAGCTGCGGATTTAGCAATATTGTTTCTATATGAATTAGTACTCTATGGTAGTAAGAGATTTCTCTCTAAGAATAAAAATATTGCAAATGATATTCAAGTAAAAAACTTCTTTACTGATGGCTAAACCCTTCGCTTTAAAATTGAGCTACCCAGCTTCATTATTATTAATAATCAATTAATTAATTAATAATAATAACTTTCATACAAGAAGACCAGACAATTGCAAAATGTAATTTTCGAAACGTGTTGCGTTATAGCTTTGCTGCAGTATAACGTTACCGTAAACGGAGATCACAATGTGTCGTGCCGTGTTAATTTGCTGGATAAGAAGAACGATATAGTAGCGATAGCTCATGATTATACGAATTTTAGCGGTATTTTAAGAATCGAGGATCCCAATCTTTGGTGGCCATATTTAATGAATCCTAGTCCCGGATATCAGTATAAATTAGAGGTATATTTAGTCAAAATGGCCATTGAGCGACATTTGCGGAGCTGTTTTATTTTTAGGTTGAACTCTTCGATCCCAATGGCGATCTCGTAGATAAATACGTAATGCCCGTGGGCATCAGAAAACTGTCGTGGACGAACAAGAGTTTGCTTATCAATAATAAAGAAATGTATCTACACGGTTTTGGTAGACACGAAGATGCGGACATAAGAGGAAAAGGTAGTCGGTACCAAAGAATGATCATAATCATCATGGGTGTGTTCTAGGCGTTGATCTTCCGTTGATAATTAGAGACCACAACTTAATAAAATGGATTGGTGCAAATGTGTATCGGACCTCGCACTATCCGTATGCCGAAGAGATAATGGACCTGGCAGACGAAATGGGGATTATGATAATAGATGAATGTCCCAGCGTCAATACAGAGTATGCGAAGAAATGGCCTTATAAGAACATTTAATTCGAATGAATAATTATTTCAGGATATTCAGCGACGGTTTGTTGGCCAAACATAAAGTTTCCCTGACGGAATTAATAAAAAGAGATAAAAACCGACCGGCTGTGATTATGTGGTCTGCAGCCAATGAGCCTAGGACGCAGTATCCAAATGCAAGGGAATATTTTAGGTATAAAATAATCACGATCACAAACAAACTTGCTAGGGATCAATAAGTTCCCATGCAGCATTACCCGCGCGTTACATAATTTCTTTTAATTTCATTTTTAGGAGAGTTATAGAACACATCAAAGGTCTGGATTCTACAAGACCAACAACCATAGTAGAAGCTCAAAATGTAATGGTGGTGCAATCGGTAATAATATATTAATTTATCAATCAATCAGTGATTTTCCTAAGATTATAATCGGAGACGATCATTCAATTGGTATCATCACCCTGTTGATTTTTGAAACTTATTTAATTACAAATCGTTCGATCGTCTGGACTCAACAAGACGAATAACCAACCACATAGTACAAGTAAATTACTAAATAATTATCAAATTCTTCCATGTGTGTGTTATAGAACTTTATTTCACTTCAGCAGGTAAATATGAGCGATCAAAATGTCAATGTCAAAGACCACCGAGTCCTGTTCAAATTTTCGAGAAAGGTCAATTGGAGCTGTAAAAACCCTCAATTACGAGTTTATAGTAAATTAAACCATACCAAAGTGACTTTTGTTGATGCTGTTATAGGTTTTATTTATCCCCTTTGCTTTGTCCTTAGGTAATAGTTCGATCAAATATTTATTAATATCAATAACATATAATAATAAATGACACTTTCACATAAAGTTTTACATTATTCTTCATGGCATGTTGCGAAACAGTTGATCGTTATTTACTTATGGTAGGTTCTCCCAGGATTATCTAATATAATGACGTACGAGCCCTAACAACTAAATGTTCGGACGATGTAAAAAATGATAAAAAAAGTCATTTTTATATCTATTTAATTTTTTTTTTGCTTTGCCGATTGAATAATCAATTTACGCACATTTCGATAGCACAGAAAGTGCTATCGTAATGAATTATTTTTTATTTCGCATGAATTACATAGCAAAATATTTGAACCATACCAAATTTGGTGACAAATAAATATTCGGACGCGAATGTTTATTGACCAAGAAATCAATGCTACCCATGCATGATGGTAAAATGTAGTGTGCTTAGAAAAATGAGATGTCAGTTCGGGTTGTATCTTTCAAGTTTTTATAATACTTGATAAGAAAATAACGCGTGGTGTTGCAACAAACACAAAAGTGCGAGAAATTATCATATATCAGTACTGCAGAGGTAAATCAATGCAAAAAATTGCAAATGACTTGAGTATTGCAAAATCAACAGTCGAGGATATTATAAAAAAGTATGGAGAGACAGCTAGTGTTAGCGTTCGTGGTAAAAGTTCAGGCCGACCCCGTAAAATCACTGAAAGAGATCGTCGAATTCTGGTCAAGATTTGTAAAACTACGACAAATTCAAGCCTAATGGAATCACGAGGTAAACTTAAATGTCTCCAGAGAATGTTGTAGACAATGGATGCATAAATCTGGTTTGAGTTTTTATAAAGTAAGTTTACAATTTTTTCTGTTTCAATATAAAAATTATTAATATTCTATGATCTACTTTTGTTAAAGCCAAAGGAAAAACCATTATTAACGTCTATTCAGAAGAAACAACGTTTGGATTGGGCAAAATCTAAAATATCTTGGACAACGGAAACGTGGAGTAACGTTATCTTCAGCGAC
Organism: Cylas formicarius; assembly: GCF_029955315.1. NCBI lineage: Eukaryota > Metazoa > Arthropoda > Insecta > Coleoptera > Brentidae > Cylas > Cylas formicarius. Next base: position 13,756,891 of record NW_026844326.1, on the reverse strand, counting down.
GAATCAAAATTTGATGTGTGTGTAGGCGATTTTCGAAAAAGTGTGATTCGTGCCTTTCACGAAGATTGTCTAAAGCGCACGGTAAAATTTCCCCAAGGTGTTATGATATAGGGGTGTATGAGTGGTAAAGAGGTTGGCAACTACCAGTTCATTGATGGTACTGTAAATGCAGAAAAATACCAACAAATATTATCAAGAAGTTTGATTCCATCAATAGAACGAACTTTTGGAAATAAAAATTTTATATTTCAACAAGAAGGTGCGTCCTGCCATACTGCGAAAACAACAAAAAAGTGATTTGGGGATCATAATAAGAAAGTTTTATCGTGGCCATCAAGGCTTGAATATTATTGAAACTTTATGGCATCGGATGAAAAAGACTTTGCGTAACAATCCTCAGCGTACAGTTCCAGCATTAAGACTTTGGTAGATTCCATGCCAAAACGCATTAAAGCTGGTATTGCCGCGAAAGGTGATGTTAATTCTTATTAATGTTCGATTTAAAGTAAAAGATTTAAATGCGTCCGAATATTTATTTGTCATCAAATTCGGTATATTTTTGATATTTTGTTATGTAATTTATGTGACATTAAAAAATAATTCATTACGATAGGACTTTTTGGTATAAAAATAAGTGCGTGATTTCATTTTTCAATCGAAAAGGCAAAAAAAAATCAATTTAAAATAAGTATAAATATGTTTTCTTATTATTTCGTACATCGTTCGAACAATTAGTTGTTAGGGCTCGTAGACATATAGTGTTATTTTGGGCTAGTCGTCGCTGTCTATGTCCACTGGTTATCGCAATACCAACCGAGAACAGTATGACTATAGACTATAAGATCCAGTTGTTCGAAAAATCTATTTTATGGATCTGTCGATCCTATAACTAACTACTCCACTCAAGTCTGAATCGGTGACAAGTATCATCGGATACAAGTATCATTTCGACCAATCTTGCTTCCATGCAATTTCCTAAAAGGTGTCCCCTAGCCTTTTACAGATCTACTATCCTAGCCCGTACAAATAATCGACGATGCAGACGATATTTTCAATACACCAACTATGTTATTGTCTAGTACACTAACCAAAACATTATAAATATATCTAAGTATGTATTTATGTTATCCATTTATAGAATTCAATTTCAGTCAGAGTTCGTAGACATAATAGGATTTAATCGGTACAACGGATGGTATCACGATGAAGGTAATTTAGACGTCATCACTCAAAACATCGTAAAAGAGGCAACCCTGTGGCACAAAAAGTTTAACAAGCCTGTGATAATGCAGGAATACGGCGGGGATACCTTGGAAGGATTACACTTTGTAAGTACAAAAACTGCTAAGAGCAACTGATATGACTTCATCTATTCTTCGTTAGGTGCCCGATTATATATGGTCCGAAGAATACCAAGTCGGACTGCTGTCGAAACATTTCGAAGCCTTTGACATTTTAAGAAAAGAAGGTTTCTTTATCGGCGAATTCATCTGGAACTTTGCCGATTTTAAGACAGCTCAAGGTTTGCGCGGGTTTTTGTTACCCAAATATCCAATTTTTAACGCAATCGATTTTAGTATATACCAGAGTGGGCGGTAACAAAAAGGGAATCTTTACCAGAAGCCGACAACCCAAATCTAGCGCGCACCACATCAGAAAAAGATACTGGGGTCTGGCGAATGAGTATTTCAATGCCACGTTTCCCGAAGATTTGGAAACGTACGTTCTAAATCGGGTAAAGACCACCCAAGATGAACTGTGATATTTTAATTTATTTATTTTAGTCATTTTAGTTTGAATAAACAAAACTACACATAAAACGTATCTTTGTCTTTATGAACCAGTTAGCTGTAAGAGATTGAAATCATAACACACAAAAGTCTTTCAAAGTATCGTTTTAAAAATACATAAACATGCGGCTCTCCGAATTTGTACCAATAAACACGTCCGAGATTGCAATTATTGTTTAAAGCAGACATTCGAATCACGTTGGTTGATTATTCTGCTAAACTTCTGCTATTTATCAATATGGGTTGTTGCTCAGCGAATCTAACAATCGCCTTTGTGACCTTGTTGGTTTTGGGTGGCGACTTATTACTCGCATTTTGCAACCACGAGTTTACTTACCAGAGGTAAAATCAGATTTTTCCTACCATAAAACCATTAAACAATTATGCATATTTCTTTCTGTGCCTTTATAACAATTGATGAAAAGTAAAATGGTCAACAAAATTACGAAGTGTTAAGCATAATTTGTAGAAAGTGTGTTGTTTCAATAATTAGAGGTACGATATAGGTAAACAAAATATTTATCTATAATTTTATCATCAGAACAATAATTTACTTACAAGTTCTCCAAAAAGCAACACTGCTCAATAGTACCTGGAACTACTCATATAGTTGTTGGAGCAAGTTGCATTGAACAAATTCACGAAACTCAAAAAGCATAATTAAGGAAAATACTATATTCGTAGTATTTTTTGGTGCAATCTTTCTTGGCTGTATTACGCTATTTTATTAGATTATAGGAAGGACCACTTAAAAACCGATAGATGTTATGCACCCCTTGAGCAGCTCTTAGCCGATCCTCATTTTGTTTCGCCAATTTTAGTCGCTCATCATCAACATATATAAAATTTTAGTTTGTTGCAAATCTGCGAAAAGAGTAAACACAAGGCGATAAATTATTAAAAGTTATCCAGTTTTATTTAAAAATGTACAATGTAAATAATTGAAATGGTTTGATCAAAGCAGTAAATCAACATCACCACTTAATATATTTAATATTTCGTTGAGATTATTACATAATTTTTTGGGTGGGCATTATTTATCAAGATAATAAAAACCAATCAACAATTGCTATTAAAGTCCATTCAAAAATAATTGTGACCAATATAGAAAAGGTAAAAGTAAATTGGAGACAACAATCAGGTCAGGGAATGAGCAACCGAAATTAATAATAATACACATCCCTCAAACCATAGGATTGAAAAGATTGCAGACTTGCTTTTACTGGTTTATCACTCAAAACAGCCTCGCAAATTATATATCACACACACTATTTTAACCATTGTGGTGTGCGAATAAACAATACAACAGATAAAACGTATCTTTTCTAAATGCAAACCCGTTGGATTTCAGAGATTGAATTGTTTATATATATATATATATATATATATATATATATATATATATATATATATATATATATATATATATATATATATATATATATATATATATATATATATATATATATATATATATATATATATATATATATATATATATATATATATATATACAGGGTTTTTCACTTAAAACTCCGCACGCCAATAAGTTCAAAACGAAAAGAAATATTTAATTTCTGTAAAAAGTAGTCAAAGTGTGGGGTCAAGTAGATATTTCCTAAAGTTTAAAAAATTCGACGCCTGCAAAGAGCTGGGCGTCGCGACGCGTCGAAAAATTATTCGATTGCAGAGACTTTGGAAATACGCGCATACAAAAGTACATATTATTTAAAAACTTTTTTGTTATTTACTCAAACTTATTTACTTTACCCGTTTCTAAGTTATACCGATTTAAAGTAAACATTTCTTGATTAATAAAAAATGTGATTAACGCTTATTTTTACAAGTATGCCATGAATGTTAGTTATTATGGCAACCATTGTTATGGCAGTTGTTTTAAGTGCAATTACAAACGTAAGTTGTTATTGCTGTATCAAAAAATTGTCACATTTTGTCACAAGAAATATCCAAATTTGTTCGGTTAAAAAAAAACTAAGAATTATTATGTGAAAATGGTGCAATTTAGCAATGAGGAAAAAGTAGACATGTTACTGGTGTTTGGAGAATGCAGATGCAATTGTAGAAAAGCAAAAAGAGTTTACGTACGGCGTTATCCGCATAGAAGAGTCCCCGATGCAACAGCCTTTTCAAGTTTATGTAAAAACTTAAGAGAATATGGCAGCTTCATAAAACCTAAAAGAGATAGGAACAGGACGGCTACAAATGATGAAAATACTGCTGCTGTAATTCAGCAGGTTGATAATAACCCCAAGATATCCCTGTCAGAGATAAAAGAAAATACCGGTGTTACCATAAGTTCTTCGTGGAGAATTCTACATAGAAACTCTTTTCACCCGTACAAAAGTAAACTAGTTCATAAACTAGAACCAGGCGATTATGCTAGAAGAATGTATTTCTTAGGGACATTGTCCGATTTGTATAGCCAAGATGCAAATTTTCTCTCGAAAATTTTATGGAGCGACGAAAGTCGATTTCAAAATAATGGAATCGTTAATAGACACAACCGTCGATTTTGGTCCGAAAACCATCCTCGTTGGATTACAGAAAGAAGTAACCGACGAATTTTTAGTATCAATGTTTGGTGCGGCATATTAAATGGATTCCTTATTGGACCTTACCTTTACGAAGGAACTTTAAATGCAGATCGCTATTTAAGATTTCTTCAAACTACACTTCCGGAGCTATTAGAAGCAGCAGGATGGAGCGCCTGCACATAATGCCCAAATAGTAACGAGGTATTTGAACCGAGAATACCCCAATAGATGGTTTGGTACTAATGGACCGGTAAGGTGGCCGGCGAGGTCCCCGGACATTACACCACCAGATTATTTTCTTTGGGGCGACCTAAAAAACGTCATCTATGAAGAACCTATCGAAGATATGGCTGATCTCATTAACAAAATTAGTGCAGCGTGTGCCGCTATCACAAGAAGGACTCTCCTACAAGTGACCCAAGCTCATCTGTTAAAAGTTTTTGATAGTTGTGTTCGAGCAGATGGACATAATTTTGAACAAAATTTTTGAAATGTCTTATTATGTAGTTAATTGCAATAATAATTCTGGTTATTAACTTGTAGGTATTTTACTGTTTTTTCATTTATTTATCATATTATCAGAACTAAATCGATAAAAAATAGTTGAAATCTATTGTTTCTAATTGCACTTAAAACAACTGCGATAACAATGGTTGCCATAATAACTAATATTCATGGCATACTTGTAAAAATAAGCGTTAATCACATTTTTTATTAATCAAGAAATGTTTACTTTAAATCGGTATAACTTAGAAACGGGTAAAGTAAATAAGTTTGAGTAAATAACAAAAAAGTTTTTAAATAATATGTACTTTTGTATGCGCGTATTTCCAAAGTCTCTGCAATCGAATAATTTTTCGACGCGTCGCGACGCCCAGCTCTTTGCAGGCGTCGAATTTTTTAAACTTTAGGAAATATCTACTTGACCCCACACGTTGACTACTTTTTACATAAATTAAATATTTCTTTTCGTTTTGGACTTATTGGCCTGCGGAGTTTTAAGTGAAAAACCCTGTATATATATATATATATATATATATATATATATATATATATATATATATATATATATATATATATATATATATATATATATATATATATATTCACGTATTGATTCACGGATGGAAAAATGTGATGACACTATATTCCGGGATATCATCCGTTCGTTGAACTCCGACTGGAATCTCGAATGCTCGCGCTCCGAAAACACTCCAGGATGCCAGTCGGAGTTCAACAAGCGAACGGATGATATCCCGGAATATAGTGTCATCATATTATGTTTTTATAAAAACTGTACTGTATATCTATATATATATATATATATATATATATATATATATATATATATATATATATATATATATATATATATATATATATATATATATATATATATATATATATATATATATATATATATATATATATATATATATATATATAGTACAGTTTTTATAAAAACATTAGAGCGCATTGTCTCAGGACATGCTAGATAACATTTTGATAATATAAAGACGCGGCTCTCTCAGTTAGTATCAATAAACAGATGGCCCGTCGTTCACGATTGCCGTTATTATTTAAGGCAGACATTTTAATGGCGTTGGTTGATTATTCCACTAAACCACCTATTTATTAATATGATTTGGTGCCCAGCGGATTTAGCAGTTGGCTTTGTGACGTTGCTGGTTTTGGGTAGCGACTTATCGTTTAGTAAAGGCATTTTGCAACCACGTGTGTCTGAAACTAGAGAAATTTTGTCTTTGGATGGTCTTTGGCAATTTAGGAAGGATAGGAACGCCACCGGATTACCAGAGGTAAAAATTAGATACTTGTTACCATAAAATCATATAACAATTATGAATATTTTTGTCCGTACTTTTAAAATTTGATGAAATAATAAAGAAAAGATACGAAATGTGAGGCATAATTAGGAAAAATTGTGTGATTTCCGTAATTCGAATTGCAATATAGGTAAACAAAATATTTCTCTATATATGATCACCATATTATTATATTGTTATTTCTCAACGATCTGGAAAACAATAATTCACTTACAAGTTGTCCAAAAAAAACATTACCTTAAAATAACTGGAACTAGAAATATAGTCGTTATACCAGATTCCAAGAAAGCAATAGAGATACAACTGAGCAAAATACTATATTTGTGGTATCTATATTGGTGGAATCGTTCTTGGCTATATTATATTATATGATATATTAATATGAGAATGAAATATCTTTTAGTGAACGAGTTGCATACTATACTTCTTCTACGATCGGTTCTTGGCTGCATTTTCGCAAAACGACACAAATACATTCACTGACATGATCGTCAGAATTGACAAACGTCAAAATTCAAAGCGTGGGAAATATCTCCGAAAACGTCCGATTGCTCCCAAATCAGTGCGGTAAAATCCCGCAAATGTCTGAAGCGGCTTGGATTCATGGGAAACGAAACTTACGCTTTGAATTTTGACATTTATCAATTCTGACGGTCATGTCAGTGAATGTATTTGTGCTGAAAATGTACTCAAAAACTAAGGGTCGTAGAAAAAGTACAGTATGCAACACGTTCGGTAAACTATTTAACTCACTCGTTTATTAAAAACTCGCTCCGCTCATGTCAAATAAACTCTTGAGTCAAATGCCGTTTACCGCACTTGTTGCGTAATATACTAATTGCGAGCTGTAATTTGTGAAGAGCAGTAAACAAGCATATAGGCATTTACCAAGTTTTATTTAAGCATGAACAATTGAAAATTGACTGAAGTGTTTTTATTGGCGTCATTAAACCGCGCAGATAACAAAGCTCTTAATAAATTGCAAATTTTCGAATATCAGCACTCAACGTGTTTAATATTTAAGTGGGTCAGCAAATTTCCAATGCTTCAGCAACTAGATTGCCACAAGAGAGCATATTAAAGACTCAACTCAAACAAGTAATGACGCTTTCATCAATTACATACATCCCAGAATCGCGCAATTTTAGGAAAATGATTTCGATTTGGATCTTATGCCCGTCCCATCAAGTTACAACGATGTGGCCACACAGCAAGCTCTACGTGACTACGTTGGCACAGTTTGGTACAACAGAAAATTCTTTGTACCGAAATGTTGGAGACGGAAACGAGTTTGGTTAAGATTTGGATCCGTATCTTACAGCGCCAACATCGTAAGTACAGGAATGACAAAAAATCATTATCAATTTTGCTATTACCATTTTTACCTAAAACAGACCATCAACGGCAAGCACATCGCTGACCACACAATAGGACACCTACCGTTTACTGTTCAAATTACGTCCGCACTCAAATTCGATGGAGAAAATGATATCATAGTCGCGGTTAACAATACTTTGACCAATACAACTATTCCTCAGGGTACTGTGAGCAGGTCAACTAACAGGTACGTAACAATAATAATAATAATCTAAACATCTATTTATTCAATAAAAATAGCTCCAGATTTTAAACTAAAAACGGATTAAATGGCCCCGATCTCAGTTTTAGTAACAAAGCTTCTTATTAGTACAGAATATTAACCACAGAGTTAAGTTAAACAAGAAGGAAAATTTAACAACAGCTAACAAGACATACTAAACTACTTTATCGTAATAAATACTAATAAATTTTGTAAAAAAGTATTTAACTTACCAACAAGTACTAACCAATGCAGTAAACGACAACAAATTAACGCGGTAGAATGTGATTTTTATTACAATATGTTCCAAAATTGAGGGCACAGATTTTCCCGATAATATATAAATAAATATGCAAGCGTATGACCACAAATCCTTTCCTACTGGGAAGCAGAGTGTTAAAGTAATTTTAAACAATACTTCTATTCTATTGGTAAGACCTGTATGAATTTCCGTGACAATGTGTGGATTACTTAAAACTCTAACGAGACAGCATTTCTAAACATAGTTGTTTATTACGTTTGCGCCAACCTGCGGTGCATGATTAAAAATAAGTTTACAAAACAGCATCGCAAACTATTCCTCAGGCTGTACTACAGTTAAGAGGCATTTGTTAGTCACTCCTATCTCCTTTAACTGGTTTTTACTTCATGAGTGTCAGTAGTTTTTATAAAATGAACTAATTGCTGATTTGCCTTTAATAATAATAACTTTTGTTATAATTATTTTGCAAAATTGATAATTTTTAAAAATATCCATATAATTTTTCTTTCAAGAATTTTGTTTTACAAGGTTACTTGCTAAATATTGATTACTTCCATATTAAAAGCACATTACCGAATCAGTAATTGCAAATATCCTTAAGCGAGATCATCTTAATAAGTGTTCCTAACCTAATTAATATTTCAATTTACAAATTATTAAAGTTTCGTCAACCAAAGTGGCTCCCAATGATTTATAAATAATCTACATAACATTATGTACGAACAAAATGTACAAAAATTTTGAAAACTGGTTCAATATTTTTTAATATTAATTAATACTAATATCAGGTTCCGTTTATATATCGGGGAAGATGCCAAAATTGGGAATCTCAGAAGTAATGTTATAATATATACAAGTTCCATGAAATACACGTTGATGAATAATAGAATATATATTTCATCCAGGCATCTGCCTTTTATTTCTCAAGTATCTATAGTGTAATATATGTTGCGAATTCTATCATGTTCAATTGTATACTGGATAATTAATAAATCATCATTATTATTATTGTCAGAATTATTTATAGGCTTTGTCTTAACATCACGCTCAATCTATATATCCATTAAAGTCTCTAAACAGCATAGAAAATGTTTTATGCATATCAGTAAATCATACTACACGACTTGCAGCGGTGTTTTGTCTCAGTCCTACACGTTTGATTTCTTCAATTACGCTGGAATCGATAGACCAGTTACACTTTACACCACCAGCAGGGCATATGTCGACGACATCACCATCAGGACCAGCCTTCAAGACTCCGCGGGTATGGCAATCTCGTTTTCGTGAAAGACTGATTTAAATTTTGCCGCATTTCTTAGCGTATGTTACGTACAACGTATCCATTCTTGGGAAATCAAACGTCACGACTCACAGGGTGACCATTTTGGACAAATCTGGTGAAGAAGTCGTTTCGAGTACAACCCAAAATGAAATAGAAGGCTTAACAATAGGAAATCCGCACCTGTGGTGGCCATATTTGATGGATCCATATCCAGGATACCTCTACACATTGCGGGTAAATTAAATGTACATTTTTGGTTTGTATATCATATTTGCAAAAACAAAAATGCAGGTAGATGTTTTCGAAAATGAGACTTTAGTGGACCGTTACAATCAGCCATTTGGGATTAGGGAGCTGACTTGGGACAATACCACTTTTAAAATCAATGGAAGGGCCATTTATTTACGAGGTAGGCAACAATGAAATGAAATTCGGTGATTATTGGTCCGTTTCTGATCGTGCTTTCTAGTCTTACCGGTAAAAATTTATCGAGACGTACTTCTGTCGTTTTTTTACCTGCTTTATTAATTTAATTAACTTTCTTTATTTAAATAATAGTGACTTACCTGGTAGATAGTGATTCACAAATTTACTCCTAAAGCAAAATAATTAAAGTTACATTCGAAATAAAAAAACGGGGCTTCTGTATTCTTTAGGATTCGGTAGACACGAAGACTCCGATATTCGCGGCAAAGGTCTGGATTTGCCTCTGGTAATCAGGGACCACAACCTCATCAGATGGATAGGAGCCAATTGCTACAGAACGTCCCATTACCCCTATGCAGAGGAAATCATGGATTTGGCCGATCGCATTGGTATAATGATAATCGATGAGGTGCCTGCCGTTAATATAGAGTAAGACAAAATTGTGTTAAAGCAATAACACTAATGATGTTCGTTTCCAGACAATTTAGTCACAAGTTGTTAGTAAATCACCAAAGATCGCTAACGGAACTCTACAAAAGGGACAAAAACAGGCCGTCGGTAATACTGTGGTCCGTCGCCAATGAACCAAGAACACAACACAACGAATCTGAACTATATTTTAAGCAAGTTTGCCTAGGGACTATAACATTCCGTCGAATCAAATCTTTTGTTTTAGAAACGTAGTGGAACACATCAAGGGTCTTGATGAATCTCGACCCGTGACAGCTGTTATCGCCGTCAGCCCTGAAGAAGATTATGGTGTAAGCGATAAAACCCTTCTAAGTGATATTATGCAGAAATACAACAGAGAAAAAGTTCATATATCCACAAATACCACTTTCGTTCATTCTAAATTCCATTTCATAAAAAAAAACGCTATAATATTTTAGTGGATTTTGCCAAAAATAACCAGCAATAATTTTGGAAAATTAAGCAAACATTAATTTTTAGCCTCTGAAGTAGATTACACCGAGTCATGTAAGAGGAGGTGCTCTATCGCTCTAAAATATTTTCAATTGTGCAATGTTACCTATTCTATGTAAACGTGGCAACATCGTGCTTAGTTTAAACATCACCCCCTGTGTTTTTAGATTCTACTCAAAAAATAAAATTAGAAATAATTTCCTAGACTTTAAAGAATAGTTCCGCGCTTTAATTAAATGGAAAGAAGAACTTTTCTAGACATTTCCTGGAAGCGCTCAGGCATTCTTTTCTGACTTACTATTAAAAATGATACACACATAGTGTTTCAACCAGTGACACTACAACAACAATAGAGCACCTGCTTTTACATCACTATATATAATTTAAAGTAAATCTGTTGGTTAGTTCGCCAGGGCATCCACTGTGCGACACTCAGTATAATTTGTTGAACTTTTTTAGAGCAAATATGTTGATATTGTAAGCTTTAATCGTTACGATGGGTGGTACGAATATCCAGGATTACTTGGGGAGATCATGCCAAGAATAATCGAAGAGGCTCAGGAATGGCATAAGAAATATAATAAACCCGTCATAAACACCGAATATGGGGCTGATACTTTAGAAGGCCTGCATACGGTAAGGAAGCTTCAAAAAGCATATTAACAATTAATGGGCGCGAACTGGCTTGCAGCTGCCGACCTTTATCTGGTCAGAGGAATACCAAACCGCTCTGATGTCTGAATATTTCAAAGCTTTTGATTATTTGCGGGAAGAAGAAGGGTGGTTTATTGGGGAGATGATCTGGAACTTCGCTGATTTTAAGACGGCACAAAGTAAGTAAGAATGTACTGGATATTTCTATAAATAGAGATCACAAAAACGAAGCAAGAAGAAAAGTGTCCAAATGTTGTTTTTGAAATTTTTTGCCATTTTTGCGTTTTTTTTTTATATTCGGGCACGCACCTACGTAAGCGTTGAATAATGTTTTATCAAAAACATCGGCAAACGCATTGGAATAAGGAGTATCACGTAAAATGTTGTAGCTTTTGTATTTTAAGCTAAGAATTAAACAAAAAATGACTTCCTTCCAAAATATTGCTTACTTAGTGAAAAAAAAACAATAAACTAGGTATTTTTATCAGTTAGGAAAAAGCATGTATCTAGAATTATGGTCGATCACTTTATCACCGTTCAAACAACAAGAATAATACTCATAGGAATTTTATTTTAGGACAAAATTTTGTTTGACAAGAATCAGTTTCTTCCTTATTTACTTTACACTCGGACGTCCAGTAAATTTACATTTTTAAATATCAGAATATTTTTAAGACAACCTGTATTTTTCCTTTAGCGTACACCAGAGTCGGTGGTAACAAAAAAGGCGTTTTCACGAGAAATCGGCAACCGAAAGCGTCCGCTTTTTGGTTGCGGAAAAGATACTGGGCCTTGGCTACTGTTTTAGACAATGCGACTGCACCAACGGATTTGGATGGATATGTTTTATCGGGATATATTCCGTAGGATTTACCAAATAACGTGACTTTATCAAATTACTGTTCATAAAAGGCAGCTCAGTTTTAATAATCGCCTTTCTTTAAAACTGTAGTTGTTGACACTACCTATATTTACAGTACAAGAATTATCCGCCTTAGCCACCGTATAGGTGATGCTTTAGTTTTTTGCGTATATTTCAAAACTTTGTACATATTGCTATGGGTTTTCAAGAGGGCAAAATTAAAGGCTACAGTTTATGGGAATTTTTAAATGAAATTTAAAATTCTGCGCATACCCTTGCCGCTCCCATTCCTCGTGCCATTTCGTCAGCGTATTTTTTTGGCCAAAGATGGGGTACTCAACAAAGACGTTATATCCAAGAGACCCGACAAGCCTTCAACATTGCCGGAGCTTCGCACAAGCGTGATCACATTCTAAACGCACCATTGGCGCCTTTTAGTACGACACGTAAAGATTTTGACATATCAGAGGAAACGGGATTTTAGACATTTTGAATTTGGAGGCCGAATTTGATTGTTCAATGTTGGTGATTTTGTCATTTTTGAGATTTGAGACATGTTTTGTTTCCAATTAAAAAACAAAGTGTTAATATTTATTAAACAGTTATTTAAAATGGTTTGGTTCTGTTTAGTGTTTGGAATAACCAGTTAGGATCATTCTTTCTTCCGTTTTCAAAGGTATGTTAAAACTATGGCGACGTCGCTTAAACTGCATATAGCTATTAGATAACTTGCACATTGCCCATTTTCTTTCTAAACAGCGATTTCCACACACTTAACTCTTTCTCCTAGGTCATTGGTTAAAAACGAGATTTTCAATCTTGCGAATACGCATATTGAATGGACATTACCAATTTTTGTTTCAAAGTTGCTTGATAAGTTCCTATATGATTGAACTCAATCATGGAAAATCGATTTTATAGCTACAGAGTATGAAAACGTTACAAATCATTAATTTCTGTATATGTTCCTGCTGGTTTCGACTTATTTTGTGAATGAATCAAAAGTTGACATGAGTTACTTTTTGATTTGAAGTGCATTTGGAATGGTTCTAAGTGAAAGAGTATAAAAGGTAGGGCATAAAATATAAAAATTGAAAAGAGTGAAGTAGTCTCAAAGGAAAGGGAATGGAGTGTTCGAAAGATGGTGTTACCAACGGATCCTAAGGATATCGTGGTTGATAGTGTTACAACTACACAAGTTTTGCACCGAATGGGAAAACAGGAAGAAATAATGAGAACGCTTAAAATGAAAAGGCTTGAATATTTTGCACACATAATTCGAAGCCCAAAATATATGATGCTGCAAAACATCATAGAGGGCAAAATCAAGGGAAAACGTAGTCAAGGTAGAAGGAGGGAGGTGTGGAATGTCCTCTTGAGAATAGCTGTCAACAAACTCAGGATTAGAAGAAGTATATTAATTTTTTTTAAGTTAGAAATTTGGATTTTTTTTTAAACCTAAACGTGTTTATAAACTATTCAAAATCAAATCATATTTGGAACATAATTTTAGATATTTAATATCAACATATCAACAATCATAAACTTCATGTTTGTGGCAACAATATCAATTTTTTTTACGTGTTTTGAAATTAGTCAAATAAAAATCAATCAGGTTTTCAAAATTTTTGCCAATAACAAACTTCGTTTGTGGCAATGTGTGGTAAACAAATTAATGTGGCAAAATTTTGGTAAAAATTCAACCATATTTTTCAGATTTTTAATATTTTAGCCAATCGTAAACTTTTTTCAATGACCACAAACTCCATGTTGGTTGGAACAATAATAAACACAACTTTGAAATTTCGGAAAAAGTATTGTTAAGTAAAATACCAGTTATATTAGTAATATTAGGCGTATTAAAAGTTAACATTGAAAGTGCAAAATTTGTATTGTAAATGTTTATGTTTGCTTAAAATCTAAAACTAGATGTATTGATCAACAAGACTGTTAAAAAGTACTTACGTTCGATTCATGCTTCTATTAATGAAGAAACAACATTTTTTTTTAAATATTCAGTCCACATAACACCCAGGTCTCAGTTTAAATGAAACACAAATTAACTATGTTATTTATTTTTTAATACACATTCTCAATTCTTAAAACAGAACTAATAATACGAACGCGACGAGTTTCTATGGTAAAACCAATTTAGGCGAGTTAGAAATTTTTTTAAAAAAATGCTCAATGAATAATCACAGTTAAAAACGATCCGAAACTTCGAGCCCCTAATTTATTGCTCCTGAAAACAATGACATCGCTCGTTTTATCCAGCTAAATGTTCCTTTTCTCGGTAAGATACGTCGAAAGCTACAAAAATACGTGAAAACCGCTAATCTAGATTCAAATCAAAGCCAAAAAAAAACAACCTGCACTGCGCTGACCAATCTAGAACAATAATTGACGAGTTTCGCTTATACCTAGGCAGTCGGCATTTAACAATAATAGAAACAAAGAAGACTTAAATATTGCATTGTTTGCTACAAATTGCAGTCTTAATTTCAAAACGCAAAAACCGCGGGCAAAAACCTCAGAGTCGAAAAAAGTCGTATAAACTAATAATCAACCTAACGCTAATCAAAAAGAAAACGGAGGCAAAAGAAATTAAAATACACAAAAAAGTAAATAGTATTGAATCTAGAAAAAATATTAGATATGCTATAGGTATACAAGAACTACCAGAAAGCTAGCCAACACTAACATCATGTATTACAACGAATAAACCACAACTGTAAAGCACGCTTATCTCTAAAGAACTACGAGCTCTTCTTAAAATTTAGTTGTGGCCCACGGGCCAACTTGGTGATTTTGGCGATTAGGTGCATGTTGTTAAATTATTCAAGCTTGCCATCGAGTCAAAATGGGCGGGAAGCGTAAGTAACGCCTCCTCGGCAGTGCGGTTCTCCGAACAGTTCAAAGGTTTAGCCCTGTTGGTGTCGACGCACTCGATCGGCATCTTAATCGTTTCCATGTTGTAGTTGTAACCTTGCAACGTAATCTTAAAGAGAAACATCAAATTTTGCAACAAACTGTCTACATGTTGTTATATGTTGAAAATAGTAAACAGATATCTACCCTACGATGTTTTTCGTATAATTTCTTTTATTAGGTAGCTTTTGAAATAATATTCTGGGGTCATTCCTCAAATTTAAATATAAATAAATATTAAATAAATATATAAACTCATACTTAAACTTGTTACTAGGGTAACGGAAACCATTGGTTCTACAAGTTTTGTAAGACGTCAAATAAAACCAATAACATTGGTATGACCCTTACTTTTGGTTTTATATAGCAGTTATGAAGGTTTTTTCAATTTTGCTAACTTATAAAACTAAAATAAGACATCGAGGTAAGTTTTTTAAAGGTTTCCAAGGTGTTTAATATTACTTCAAAGTCCACATATAACTATAGGGTTTTTTAAGATTTAGATTTTTAAGCAATATTCCTGAAACATGAACACAAAAATATGCGATTAAAAAATGTTCTGCGTTTTAATAAAAAAAAACATAATGAGACATTATTTTAATTTTAAGTTTTTTATCAAAATTAAGTTTAAAAAGAGGGCGCTTCCATTTTAAGAAGTTCTAAATAAAATTATGTCGTTATAGGAAATAATATTTAATAGGACATTTTTATAATAACGTCAAACGAAAAATTCACTGCTGTAAACTTTAGAGTAAAAGCAACATGCAAGGATGCGAAATAAAATGTATTGTAAACAACTGATACAGAAAAAGGTGAAGCGAAGAGGAGGCGAAAATGAATTCCTTGCCGCTATAAAACTTATTAATGGTTTTATTAACAACCTCTTAGTTGCATTTAAATGATGAGTAAAAGTTTTATATGGGACTAACATTTGATCACCGTTGCTTTCGTTAGACGTGTTTTTGTGCCCGGCCATTTTCTGCTGTCCAAAAAAAACAGAAGAAAGAATTTGCATTAAATTTTGTGTAACAAATGAACAAATGAAATATTGTCAGCGGCATATGGTAAATCTACTTTAAGTAAAAAAATATTTATGTGTTACAAGCTGTTCCAAGGTGACCGAGAAGACGCCGATGACGAACCTCGCTCTGGACGCCACAGCACGTCATTAACTGATGAAAGCGTTGAAGAAGTAAAACAAATGGTGTTGAAAAATCGTCGAATTAATATTAGTGAAGTGGCTCACGACGTCGGCATCCCTATTGGCTCGTGCCACGCAATTTTTTCCGAAGTTTTGGCCATGAAACGTGTAGTAGCAAAATTGGTTCTGAAACTGCTTAATTTTTAACAAAATGACGGCCCAAGGAGCATCGGATCCTGATATGCTCAAAAGGGTCATAACTGGTGACGAATCATAAGTATATGTTTATGACGTTGAAACCAAATCCCAGTCGTCCCAATGGAAGAACCCAGAATCGCCAAGAAAAAAGCACGTCGAATTCGATCAAATGCCAAAGGTTTTGCTTACAGTTTTCTTTGATTAAATTGGCCTAATACACCAAGAGTTTTTACCACTAGGTCGTACGGTATGTAAAAGTGAAGTTATGCGCCGTTTGCGAGAAACAATACGAAGAAAACGTCCGGAATTGTGGGAAAAAAGATCATGGATTTTGCATCAAAATAATGTACCTGCTCACTCATCATTGCTTGCGTCTAACTTTTTGGCCAAAAACAAAACCACAATCATGCCTCAGGCACCATATTCACCTGGTATGGCCCTTTGCGATTTTTCCTGTTTCCAAAACTTAAGAAACTCATGAAAGAAAGGAGGTTTGGAACGACTGAGGAGATAAAAAAAAAAATCGTTGGCACGTGTATTATTTCTGGAGGAGGGTGATTACTTTGAAGGGGTCAACATTAATCTTGACAAATAAATAAATACATTTTGATAAAACTCCTTACTATTTGAAAAGACCTCGTATATATTTTTATGTGTTTATGAGGTTCTGTCAGTTTTTTTCCATTTATATTTATTGTCTTAACGTATTTCAAACATGGTAGATATGTGTCGGTTTACGACTATCTTTTGCAATAAATGCATGTCTCTCTCACTCTTTCCCTCAACAAACCGCGTGTCCAGTTATGGGCGTGGCTCACCTTGATGATGGTGTGCAGCGGCACGTGCATGTACGGTATTTCGTCGGGTGGGGTTTCCAAAAAGTAAGCCAAAACGCAACGAAGCACCGCCTGGTGGGATATGGTTAGAATGTTTGTCTCGCATTCCATCTGGGTTAGGACGGGAACCAGTCGCGCCATAACGTCCAAGTATGATTCTCCCTGCGGGTAACGGTACTTCAGTTTTTCGCGGTCACGCAACGCCAACTCCCTGGGAAAACGCTCTTGGAGTTCCTCGTAGGAGAGACCTTCGCAATCGCCCTGCAAGTAGGATTAGGTACGCCTGGTGAGTGAGTCACGAACGAATCGTGGCGTACCTATATCGATATGTAACTAAACGATCTGATTTACAAGTATTTTTACCAGAAATAATAACAAACGTTTTTAGACACAATACAGTAGATAATACACTGGCCTCACATTTTCGCAGGGATGGGAATGCTCTTCCGTGCCATTTTCATTCTAAACATCGATCTCCACACTCTAAGTCTTAATATCTCAAAATGTCAAAATGATACTGACGCACCATTTTAAGTATTTTTATTAAATAGTAAGAGCAGTCATCCTCTTTTTAAAGGTCTTTTCAGGTTCTATTCGAATACCAATTTTGAAAACATTTCATGCATTTTTAATAACAATTTACTGTAATATAAAAATAATAATAATTATTATTGTCCATTCAATTTTTTTAATATTTGTTCTAAAATAATTCGAGTTTCATTTGTTTTTTATATTCGTTCCTATTTAGTATTTAATCGACATTCCATCGGTAATTTTAGGTTCATTATTTTGTTAGGTTAGTTAAATACTTAACAGCAATTGGATCTTGTGTTTTTCAAAATAGTTTACGCCCGGGTATTAGAGCAAAAAGCTGAAACTATTGCGATTTATGGTGAACCCAAAACTGCTCAAGATTTTTTTACTAGTGGCACTGTTAACAACATAAAAGGTTCTAGCAGAAAACCAGTTTCAGAAAAGTAACAAGTTGAGATTATCGCTACAGTTATCAACAATCGGCAGTAGGTACCTTAGAAAACAAAAGTTTCACCCCTACAAATGAAGTTTAGTACATCAGATGTCAGAAGACGATCCGGACAAACGGATGCAGTTTTGTGAAATTATGTGTGAAATAATATAATTATTCAGGTTCTAGACTATCCCCGGCTCGGATGTTTTAGTGATGAATCAACATTTTATTTGAATGGAAAAAGTAAACAGAAAAAACGTAAAAGTTCGATGAAAATCGGTAAAGAACTATTCTAAATAAAATAAATAATTGAGTTATTATGTACGGGGTGATACAATAATAATTGGAAATACATAATGTGTTGTAACAACCTGTAACGGGTATTTTATTTTAAAAATTGAAAATTATTTTTGTCCAGTATTTGAAACTATTTAATAATAAAATAAGAGTCGTACGATAGGGGCAACATATTATCATTTTTATAATTCCAATTTTCAGGAAAAAGAAAAAAATGATATCTGAAGAAGTTACTAGAATGATAATGAGGTTGTATAAAAATAAAGTAAATAATTTTCAGGAAAAAGAAAAAAATGATAACTGAAGAAGTTATTAGAATGATAATGAGGTTACTTTAAAATAGACGATTTAAAAACAGCTTCTTAAAACCGACTACAGATTGTAGAAAATACAAATTTACGAAGATTTGTTCTATTAATTTTTTTCACTTATGTTACATGATGTAACAAAATTTCCATCCGCTAAGTAATCCATCAATTTACCAACCATTCTGCATTTTCAGAGCTTTTTCCAACAGCAGAGCGAAACTTTTTTCTGATAAATTAAAATTGCAATCAAACGATTCACATCATTATTTATCTGATTGTAATTTTATTGTTCATTAAAACCAAAAATAAAATTAAATTTCAAACGAGCATCGAACTATGAAAATATTCCATTTAAGTCGTTCCCAGGAAACATGAAAATAGATCTTGGGAAAATCCAATAATTAACATAATGTCAACCGCAAACAAAAAATATTTGCTTTCAAATGTTAGATCTATTAAATCTTATTATCAGTGGTAGGAAGACAACAATATTTTTTCGAGATGGGTGTTTTATAGGTATGCTGGTTATCTCGTGTTTTCTGCTTAAGCCGTAACGTGACAACCTTAACAAGCATTACGGGCAATCAAGGATTATTTTTTATATGCGATACTCTGGCGAAAATAAAAATATTTACCATCCGAACTAAAAATATCGGGATAACGTCATCTAATTTTACACTAAACATTGTCAAAATGTAAACATAATTTTCCTCAGTATACGGGGTGTTTGGAAAATTTTATACAAAATTAAAAAAGAATGAACAAAATACCATTAATTACTGGTAAAGTTAAATTGACAGTTATACCAAGTAATATTTTAATGACAGTAGCCATTTGGAGAAGTATCTCTCATCTCTCTCTGGATGAAACTATATATTTTCGGCTCTATTTTCTCAAGTTTATGTGGGCTTTTCGGAGAAAACACTTATTACCTACCGACCAAATTTCGTCCAATTCGCTCAAATGTTGTTGGGGCGCATTGATCAATGCGGCTGTGGCTTTGGTTCTTTGGAGCGTGGAAGTCCAGACTTGCAGGCAAGGCAAATTTAGGGCGTGGATGTGCTTGGCCATTGAATGAGAGTACATGCGGCCTCGGGGGGACAGTAGGGCGTCCCCTCCGATACGCCCGATCACGTTGAACTCACTTTCGCCGTGCTGTTAAGAAAACGTATTTATAATTAGCGTAATAACTATGCCAGTAGAATTTTTATTCGGACAAAAAGAATAAAGTTTCGTTTTATGTCCACGGGAGGCCAGACACTGATTTGGCTAGCGAAGTTTTCAGACATCAATGTTTTCAATAATGTGTAGTGTAAGTAAATATTTTTGAGCTATTTGGAGATCAAATTTTCATTTTATAAACAACAGGGATATTTTTTAATTTCATATAGAAGGAAAAAATATTTAAATTACTCATTCAAAAATACATTTTTCGGATATAATTGATTTGATATATTGCAACTTTCACCACACAATGTTGCAACAAAGAACAAAATAGATCAGAAATTCGTCTCGTAAGTGAGGTTTTTGAAACTACCACATTTTTTGTGAACTGATAATTATACATATTATATATAGATTATGAGGAATACGTTATTCGGTGTTAATGAAATGATATACAACTTAATGGTGTAGGGGAACAAATGGCAAAAATAATCGTTATAACGGTTCCAATCTGAAATTATAGAAAACTTTCTTCGAAGGTTTGGCATGAAATACATGTGCCACTATTTTCAGTTAAGTATCCTAATACTATTCCTAGGCAATAATTAGAAAATAAACTACAAACAAGAAAAGAAAAAGTACAGGAACTCAAAGTATCACGATTAATTATTATAGGTATGCTACTGAAAAAGATCTAACCTTACTACGATGAAATTACTAATTATATATGGAATCATAGAGAACTATCAACGTGGAATAATAGAAAAACCTCAATATCCAGTTTTCTAACTATCGATAAGATAAGATATGGATTTATCAAAATCAGTTCACGTATGCTTTAATTTATTTTGCATGCATTTTACGTTTGGTGTAACCTTGTCCGTATATAATAAATTGAGGCAACCAAAACGGACTGTCGCTCCACCTAAATCAAAAAGTTGAACTACTATAAAAGTAGGGGCAGAAATTGCTTCCGTTTAGCACTCCGTAAACAAGATTGACATTTTATCCAAATAATGCGTCAACATAAAATTAAAATATCATGTATCATAACGTCCAATTGCGATGTCTATCCACTTTACTATGATGCGTAAATTTTGATACATATTAAAACGTTTATTGCTTTATGACGATTTTTACGAACAAATGATCGACATTTACAACCAGATCGGACGCAACAACTTTGCGAGTTTTTCGACCAAGTAATTAATGTTTAAAATTATTAGGTTGTTCAGTTTCAGTTCTTCGTCCCCTTCACAGCATGATAGTATCGCCAAAATAGTGCTTTTTGATTTGGTTTTGTTATTTCAAATTTTGGCAGGGGCGGAGTTACTTTTTGTCGGAAATGAAGTACACTCAACACTAAAAATAACATTTCGGGACTTCAATAGAGCTCACGCTAACACGCGAGGAAACCTATTTTTGTGCGAAAAGCCAGACAACTTGGAATCAAGCAAACGATACTCTCAAAACCGTGTCTCACGCCCACAAATTTTTAAATATCGAGAAAACACTTTTGGTTAGATATAGCGAAGGTAACAAATTTGAAATTATTTTCAAAGGCAAATAATAATGACCAAAGCAATTTTATATGAGGTATTACCCCTACTTCACCATTTGTATTTTTTTACATAGTCATTTATTATTATAGTCATTACATTGAATTCAAATCTCTGTTTTATGCGGATGTAGTACTGTTTTTACTTATTTATGCATTCTACTCAAAAGAATGGCATTCCAAATATCTACAAATGTATCATCGTACATAAATATCTTAAAAAATATTCACGAAAGTACGTACGCAAACAAAAATATGTTTATATCGCGAATACGTCGTTATCATCCACTTTTCTTATCAAAGGAACCAAAAGATAACTTTGTTTTTCATACGCTCTGCTTTTGTGCCAGAGGTGAAATTTACGTCAATAATAGTCCCCAAATCCAAATCTGGAAAAATCCGTATCCACAAAGATCACACCTTCCAGCAATTAATAAATAAATCTTAGGGCCAGAAATTAACAAGAAGAAGAACACAAGAGGAAGAGGTGAAAAAGAGACGACCGTGTGATGAAAATAGAGACCGAAACTCATTTAAATGTTTTTTCCTACTTCCTACTCTAAAATTGCAATTATGCACGTTTCAAATGTGCGGAAAGTATCACTATAAGACGTCAGCTTCATGAAAAATCACTTATGACAATCACAGTACTTTCGTCATCGGTTTGCAAAAATGTACCGTGCGTTCAATTTAACTTGATAACATTTTAATTGGCTGTAACTTGTTTGTTTTTAGAGATATCAAGGTAAACAAAAAAAAACAAAATGTTGGGTTAGTAGCCAAGTTTTTATTTTCAAGCGACGTATAAAACAAAATGCTATCAATTTTGTGACACATAAGCCTACATCATATTTTTATAAAGGGAACATCTTGTATATTATATGTCGTCGTCAGTATATTAAGTTTTATCCAGAGCGCCGAGCTCCTTCAAAACAGATATTTTCAAGGCTGGCAAAGAAATTTGCAGAAAACGGTAACGTATTAAATACTGAAAAGGTATGCCGGAATCATAATGTTTTAAATGAAGAAAATAAGGCAAATATATTAAGATTCTATGAAGCACAAGCAGTTTCTTCTATTACTAGAGTATATGAAGGGGATCAATGCATTCAATTTTGCAGTTTTGCTTGGATTTTTTAAATAGAAATAATGAAAATAATAAAGAAAAGGTTGTAATAGACAAAATACACGATATTGGTCTTTAAATAATCCTGGACAAATGCACGAAATAAAAATCCAGGAGTTGTTGTTGTTGTTGTTGCATTATATACTATTAATTTGTTTGCTAGAATAAAACTACTAAACTGTGTCGATTTGAGTTGGTAGGGCCTGCGAAGAGTGCATTTAACTAACATTAACTAATACTAATAAAATTGACGAGACTATAAATCTCTAATCTAAGTTCAAATCGTAATATTAACAATAACAGAGCAAAAAAACCTTAATTGAAAACATTTCCGGAGCGGCACAATGGAAATAACAAATCAAAATGCAAAAAAAAGTTCACCGCCTCCGCTGTTAATAATAATTATTGTCCTTCGCACGAAGTTGGCAAACAAACGTTACAAACGGCGCAAAAGTCTAAAGTCCGCATTCCCCTAACATGTGACGAATGCAACGAGCGTGCAACTATAGCGATTAAGACGTAGGCACCGTAAATCATGAACATTATTTTTTGTTTGGACCACAAACGGGAGTTGAAAGATCGGGTAATGGAACAATGCACAGCGTAGCTCATGATTGTGATTCTTTTATTGCGATTCTTTTATTGAACCATAAGGGTTTGTTTTACTGAAAAGTTCTAAATACACAAGTTACTTGCATGAACTGGTACTACACAATCAAAATACCTCCCATTATACAAGTTAATACAAAGTCTCTCTCACAGCACCTAGTATATTATTTATTTTTTGATTTCGGATAAAATTTCATTGTGGGTTTCTTCAGATTTCCGTATACTCAATTTGATATGTCGTTTCGAAATTGGTATCGAGAATTAGTTTATCGCTCGAGGTGTTCAAACTAACCAATGCTGCAAAACTTTTCAAATACATCAACCTGTATGTTATTGTACGGTATGTTACATAATTTAATTCTACATCGATTAACCATACCGACTTTCTTGTGTTTTATATTTTATATGGAAATGTCCAACTCACGTGATTTTTGAGCCATTGTATAACAGTAACAGGCACTGCGCTAGTCCTAGTCATGATATGAAAAAAAAACTGATAGGGTGATTTGGATGGTCAGTTTGATATAAATGGAACCAACAGCGTGTAAAAATTTGTAGAAAGGATTATGGGGTTTGAATAATAAGAGAGAAAATATGAAATAACAAGAAAATCGTAACTTTGCAAATACCGCGGATTTTTTTAAAACAATCATTCATGACTAGCAAAACCTGAAATAAGTTTTTTCATAAATCGAATGAAATACTGGCTATTGTATTTAAAATAACTAACTTTGGTGCAGTTAGTTAAGAGACACAATTGAATTGAATACAGTATTTTCATACAAAGAACTTTTGGGTTTAAGATTTTTTCGATAAAATTAACTCTTTTGTTATAAAAGAATGTGTGTGTACTGAGTTACGCACTGCAAGGTGATTCAGGGTGGATGACACTTCAGACATTTATGACAATTTGGTCATTTTGGTCTTTACACGGCATTTTCCGGTGGTTCACCAATTATAATATGATAATAAGTTTAAACCAGAACCGAATGGCTACAAACACACACAACGGTTAATAGAACCTTAGGGCCTATTACTTCTTGTATATATAATGTTTTAAATACATGCAAACGAAATCTATTTTAACCGGTGAACAAAAGTGTGTGCAATCAATCCCACAGCTGGCAAACAGAGTCACTTACGTCCCGTGAAAACGTCGAAACGTTGGCCCGCAAATTAAAATATTAGGTGATTCCTCGTATGATTTTGTTCGCAGAAATCAATTTGGTGAATCGTGGTGTGCCGCTAAATATACTTTTTTTTGCGATATTTTTAAACCGAGACTCCAGGAAGCCAGTCGGCGTAGATAAATTTCGAAAACGATTTCAGTGAACATTGTTTGGATATGGAATGCGAAATGAAAGTATAAACGAAATCTGTTTAATTTTAGCACACAAGCCACCAACATATCAGACAGATACGCTTAATTTAAGGAATAGGTTAAGGAACATGATCGTCGAGGCGATCCACAATAACAGATTTAAAATTTACCCTCGGAAACATATACACCACCTGCAATTACATCATGCATGCAGTAAAAACTAGTTTGTGGCAGGTATGTTTTTCCGGAATAAGCAATGTTTCCTTTTTAAACGAGATCTAATTTACAACCTAATTTTAAACTAATGTTATAAGCAATTCAATCGGTTAAAGTTAGCCAAAAAATACACCGTTTTTACAACAACTTATGGTTTTGACTTCGGAATGAGTTTAAGACCCGCCTGTTGTAAAGCAGAATAGACCATTCTTCCCATGTACCACAAGCCAGGGCCGTATTTGAGATGTTAGTCGACATGAACCGTGCCGTGTGGACTGTTGTATTTTAAAAGTAGGGACATTTTCCTTGATTAAACTGCTAAATTAATTCATATTAGTGAGCTTTTTATAAATCTTCCTAAAACAATCCCTACTTGAGGTAGCTCGATTTCAAGTTGAATTTACACATTAGATTATTTGATCTCCTATATTGAAAACACATTACAAACCTTAAACTGATTTAAAATTTAAGGGTTTTAACATAATGACTTTAAAATCTAGGAAAGCAATGCAAAATCTTATGGAGATAATTGATTTATAATGGATGTTTTCTCAGTTTACTATTGGCTGATTTGTGGGGTTTTGTGTTTGTGATTAGTAATTACCAACTTACTGTTATTCAATTGTTTTTCAAGACTCGGTGTGCCATTTTTATCTAAGTACCATATACAGTTTATTACAATTTATTTCTTACCAAGAAGAAAATGTTTACAGAAGTCGACTAGTGTCGGGCTTAATTATTAATATGGGCAACGAGTCCACTGAGGACAGTGATTATTTTGATGGAGAATTACCTTTTTTTTTAATACTCTAACATTGTTTTATAGTTAAATTTACTCCTTCATTTATATTTAGAATAAGCATTTTAAAGTAAGAATGGTTTTTTTACTGCATGGACTAATAATAATCGAGGAATCTCACCGATGAAACTCTACACAAATTCGTCAGCGTTCTGGAACGTCATTGTAAAACTGCGAATCCATTTATTGAGAGTTACAAAGAGAAACCCAAGGGAGGTAGGCCTGCAGTTAGACCTTCATAAAAATTCACCAAAGTTAAATACCGGATTTGATGCCCCACAATTAAAGATATTCTTTTACCACATTATTTAGCAAAATTCATTTTTCTACCGCAACATAGCTATAATGCTCTCTAACGGCATGAAACAAACCTGAAAATTATTTGCAATATTTAATTTTGGTCACTTTTGGGTCTTTTTGTATATAATATATTGCAATATGTGAAAACGATTTCAATATTTTACATGTTTTTACGCGACCATCTCTGAGGAGATATTTAAAATAAAACCTCTTAAACAGACGAATTTTGCAAAATCCAACGAGTTTAAGTTGTTGGCAAATATTGAAAGAAACCACTTTAACCGTCTTAATAACTCGCGCCAAAATAGTGGGGATACCAACGATAATCCATTCCTAATGTAGGGGAGTTGTTTATGTTGGTTATCTTTAAGATACTTTGTATCAAGCACTTGTAGCATGAATTGCCACAAGTGCTTGATAATAATATTGGCAAATAAAATATTTGACAATATTGAACCGTAAAAAATATAAATGAAAAATAACTCACCCTGCTGAAGTATAAAGTTTGCTGATATGGTTTGGGTGCAGATATGTAAGCCAGAATCTTGCTCTCCTTGATGCCGGTGACTCCATGGGCGATGACGCCGCCGTCTCCGCCGTCCAACAGCTTCACCATGGGACAGGGCAACTCCCAAAGGCTACCCAACGTCGGGGACTCGTACTGCGCCTTGTAATGCGCCATCTTATACGTGAGATCTTTGAGCGACTCCTCCATCGCCATGTCTTTGTAATCCGCGCTGTACTGGAGTATTTCCTACGCAAAATGGTACGCGACCGTTAACGGACGAAGAGGTGCTAAATTTTCGATCCTACTTTGAAATTCCTCTCGAGCAAGACGGGGTCCTCGCAAACGCATTCGATGAACATGACCCTAAAGCCGAGTTGCTCGTGGACCAAATCGTAGATCTCCTGCCGTTGGGCCCGCGACACGTTCGGCCCGTCCAAGATGGCCACTTTGTGTCCCGGTTCTTCCAGCCAATTGGCGGCGTCCTCGAGCGCCTCCCTGAAGCTCTGCTGTCTGATGGCGACCGCGGGTAAGTTGTCTGCGCGGAACATCTCGTGCGACGCGTACTGTTTCATGTGCTTGCGCCGATACTCGCTGATATCGTATACTGGAAGAAAACGGAAGAACATAGTTGCAAGAAAAAAGTATGTGGTAATTTAGACCAGCTGCTTGGTACAGTTTTCATTTAAAAAATCATAACCCTAATGGCGTTCAATTAACCGTACGTACAAATGGTGAAACATTTAAATAAAAAAAGAGCAACAGTTAAATTTTATTACGGATAAAACCGGGTTTTGGTACTCGTAAAAATTCAACAGGCGATTTGAACGAAATTTTCATACTCGCCAAGATGTCTGGGACGTATACCTCTATAGCAGGTGTCCCAGTGTTTTAGTCCGCATATTTTATGTTATTAAAATTGACAAGAAAAACCAATCAAACAAAAAACAAGGTCATGTTTATAGTGTAATATTATTAATTAATAAACTTGATAGACAATAGATGACCAAAGGAGTGCGCCTCCTGGGGTACTATAGGCGTCATAATAAAAAATTGCCTTCCGTAATGTGATTGCAATACTTCCTGAAATGATTGATATATAACACGGAAAAAGGAAAATTACGAGCTCACGGTTAACTGACCACCAAACTACGGACTTTTTATAAGCTTAATAATCAACTTCAAATCATAAAATCCAAGTTAAAAGTTCTAATTTTAATTACAACGGCAACACAATACGTGTTTAAAAAAATGGCCAAAAATGATTTATAAAACCTGTACTAGGTTTATTGACATTTTTTATATCTTCATAATAATATAATTAAATATTTACGATGAAATTTATCAATGGGTGCTATTAAAAATTCAATTAAAGAAAAAGAGCAAATGTAACATGTATGCATACAACAAAACGTATAAAATAAATAAAATAAAATGTGGTAGTCTCGTTGTTGAAATTAGGTTCAAATTTAAAACGCTTCATAATTTACTGAATTTTAAGTAAGTACACTATATTGGAGTATAAAAAATTAACATTTTATTTTCTGAAAAGTGGAAGAAATTTATGGGTCAAATGTGAACTTTATTTATAATCGGCAAAATTTCAAAGGTTATTCACAGTACACTTATAATTTATAGAAGCGGCAACGACCGCTTTTAGATTGCTAGCTGCATTCACAAATATTAAAGACAACAAATAAACCGTTATTTCAAAAGTTAAGCCAAAAGAAAAATAGTTGCT
The DNA here is from genome assembly GCF_029955315.1 of Cylas formicarius. Classification (NCBI taxonomy): domain Eukaryota; kingdom Metazoa; phylum Arthropoda; class Insecta; order Coleoptera; family Brentidae; genus Cylas; species Cylas formicarius. The sequence continues at coordinate 13,728,699 of NW_026844326.1, read as the reverse complement.
TAGTTGTAATTTTTGAAGATACAATTACTTCATTTGGACCGTCACAAACTAGGACTCCCTCTGCATACATCTAGCCCAATAAGGCGGCAGCTTGAACCTCTGTCGTGGTACTACAGTGGTTTGAAAACAAAGGCGTCATGATTATTATCACTTTTTGGACAGTCTTCTTCTTATGGCACCGTATCCTTTTGAAGGTTGGCGATCCAAATAGCTAACGTGGTTCTAGATACGGCCATACGGAAGATGTCGAGCGATGAACAACCAAACCATAGTCGAATGTACTTCAACCAAGAGTTTTGGCGCCTGCCAACCGACCTTTTGCCTTGGACTTTGCCTTCCATGATTAGGCGCAGAAGTTGATACTTTTCACCTCGCATTATGTGCCCAATATAACGAGTTTTTCTTTCTTTGATTGTAAGCATAAGTTCTTTTTGTTTTCTCATGCGATTGAGAATTTCTCCGTTTGTTACTCTTTGGACCCATGATATTCTTAGTATACGACGGTAAATGTACATTTCAAATGCATCTATTTTCTCTTCTAGTGATGGGTTTAGGCTCCAACTCTCACATCCTTACAGAAAAACCGAGAAAACATAGCATCTCACCATGCGTACCCTGAGCTCCACGCTCACATCTGATCTCACGAAAAGTCTCATATTCAAGAATGTTTTTCTGGCCTGTTCTATGCGGCATCTGACTTCTTTACTTGGATCACATTGATCATTTATGATGCTCCCCAAATATTTGTATGAAGACACTCGTTCCACTGCAGCACCATCAACATTCAGACGAACCTGAACAGGTGTCTTAGTAAATGCAATGACCTTAGTTTTTGTAGTGTTTATGAGGATGCCAGCGTTTTCACTATATCGCACTATGTGACCCATTAGCCTCTGCAGGTCCTGCGCATTCTCGGCTAGCACAACGGTGTCGTCGGCATATCTGATGTTGTTGATCATTTTCCCGTTGATCTTAATCCCACACTCGATTCCGTCCAGAGCCTCTGCGAAGATTGCCTCTCAGTATAAGCTGAATAATAGCGGCGATAACACACAGCCTTGCCTTACACCTCTTCTAATCATGATTGCCTCTGATGTTGTTTCTTCAATTTTCACTACTGCGTTTTGCTTCCAGTAGAGATTTGTAATTAATCAGATTTCTTCTCTATCTGTTCCAGTTTTTTTGGGTCCTTCTATGAGCTTTTGGTGTTTAACGCAGTCGAAAGCTTTTTTATAATCTATGAAACAAGCGACGACATTGACATTCATGTTCCTGCATCGCCGAGTTAGAACGTTCAGCACGAATAGCGCTTCACGAGTACCTAAGCCACTGCGGAATCCAAATTGAGTTTCATCTAGTTGGTATTCGCATTTCTTGTGTTGGACAGTATCTGATATTATTTTCGATTTTGCATTTAAGGCCATAATTCAGATTCTTTAAGTGGAAGCAAGTACATAAACATGTTTAGAATGTAAACACATTCACTCAAGTGGATATTTTTTTATATAATGGAAACAATCATTGTTCATTTACCGTATCCAATTATAATGTTTTTGTTTACACCTTTACAAAATATTAAAATAATCCATTGATTACATACCACTATTACCTTGGGTACTTGACCACTGGCGTAGCATCGATCCCCTGTTATATGCACTTTTAGAATGTTGAAAAAACTTTTCGATGGGAACAAGTTTGTTGATATTTTTCCTGCTATTGCAAAAACAATGTACAGGAACTTTCAGTATGAAGCATGGGGAAAGCAGATGAAATTATATACAGAACTCATATTGTGGGTCTTCCCAAAATATAATGAGAGATGCTTAAAATTTTACTACATTATGATGTTTAGTAAAATTCTGCCACCCTTAAAGAGTGAATTTTGTTTTCTACGCTACGCTACTGTAATAAAGTCGTCATTTGGGTTTACTTGAACTTTCTATCCATGACCGTAACATCCAAGGTTATCAAATTATTGGATAAAAACAACCGGAAGGTATTGCACACTCTTTAGTTAGTAGTTCCTAATTGAATTAGTTGGCCTGCATCCATTTGAAATAGTAGTAGCGTTTTGCACCAGAGTAGGACAGGGAACACTATGCATAGTGATGCATGTGTGATTCTCAATCGATAATTTGACTTTCTTTGAAAAATTAAGAAACAAAAAATTCCAATTGGCTCACCAATTGATAAAATGTTGTTTGCCTTGGCAAATTTGACCAATAGATATCCCGATCGCTTCATTACCAACAAATTGTCGAAATCAGCGATATAATTATACAAATTAAATAGAAATATAATCTATATAATTGAACCTGAGCTTCGTGGTAAATGTATACGCTGGACAACGTAGGCATCGAAATGGCTAGTAATTAAATACCTTAACGATTCGATTTTAAGTGAATTCTGTATTAATTCTGTTTTCGTCGCGTGAAATTTGTAAAGTTTCGTCGCTGGTGGGGAGAAAATTTCACACTTGCTTCGCGATGTTTTGTTTAAATGTTTATTAATTTTTTTCACACGTTTATCTTGTAAAAACTTTACAAAATCATATCTAATGTAAACAATTTAATTCCAATGTGTATTAAGAAAGATTTCATTTCAAGTTGTTATCTCGCTACGGTCAATTTTTAGTCGTGCTTTGCGATACGGCTTTGAACTGCAGAAATATTTGATAAGCATTATCTCACAGACCAGAGGCCCCCCGTTAAACGGGGTTAGCCTTATTATAAACAAAAAAAATACGAAATAGTGTTAAGTTTAACGACTTTGCTTCTTTCTTACCTTTGGCGGTATCGTGTGTGTAATTCAGGTACCGCATCAGTCTCTTAGCCAAAAGACTCTTGCCCCTCCCCGGTAGGCCTACCATCGCCACTAGGAGTGGCGCGAACTGCCTGAGGGTGGATTTTTTGGTACCAGCAGCCGGCGTCACCGACTGCGTACCTGGAATTACAAAACGAGAACCGTTCATCGTCACGCTCCGTAGTAAACTGGTTCAGCGATACACGAACGTCAACTATATATGTACTAAAACGTATTGTTTAAACAAACACGGGTCACAGATAATTATTAATGTGTGTAGATATATATATATATATATAGCACGTCCGATTATCGGTCGACTTCGAGATGCCAATTCGCAAATTTTATAGTTCATATAGGGCCGAAACACTCGACAATCGATACAAATCATATTTAACCCGCTATGATTATAATATATTCAACTCGACTTAAAAAACACCATACGCTATTAATATAGAACTGCCAATTTCTATACCAGTAGGGTGAAGAAAAAAGAAATTTGTAAACTGCGCGGCAGATGAAACTAAAAAGTTGCCTAACTTTGACCGGCCAACATTTTCAAGCAGTGGGGCCAAGCGTCATTCTTGATCTATGCGTCAGTGAAACCGGATTTTTTTTTTCAAAACCCCTCTTGTTATACAGGGTGTGAATGTAAGGCGGCGAAAAATTTCCATATTTTGACGAAGAATTTGGAAAAGATTTTTTGAAACATTGCGCTGATGTGGAAATATGGCCCTTTTATGCAATTTCTGGTAAAAATTAGGCGTCCCACTCCATCTGTTGCAATTTATTTACGAGCATGTATAGATCATGTTCTTAACCGACATGGTTACACATTGGCGCATTACTATGAGTAAAAATATTGACTTTCAGGTTTGAAACTTTGCCGACACATTCTGTAGTTCGATTCTTTTATGTTCTGTGATAGTGCGTTTGAATTTTCTACATTTCCTAGTAGTATTAGACCGTTTCCTGGGTAGTGATTTTTAGATTCGAGAAGTACGATTTTTTTTTTGGAAAACAGTAATAAATAAATCTTTAAAAAGGATGCTGTTAAAATATTATTAAGATTGTATCTGAAATGGGATCAGGTCAATTTGCTATATTTGTAGGGAACCACCTATATTTATTAAAAAGTTTACTAATACATCGCTTAAATTTTGACAAGAAATACTGAACACAAATGCCTTAGATTTAAATAATATTATACAGTCTTGACAACAAATTTCCAAAATTTGCAGCCAGTTCATATGCATTTTAATCACATTGGTTCTGGTCATTTCCACTAACGGATATCATGGATCTACTTAAACCTCAAATATTTTTTGTGAAGAAAAGTTTTTCAAATTCTCAAGAACAGCTATAATTAAAAAAGGAAAAATATTAGATTACTTATTGAAAATAGAAAATTCAACATATGCAACAACCCGTATATATATATATATATATATATATATATATATATATATATATATATATATATATATATATATATATATATATATATATATATATATATATATATATATATATATATATATGATGACACTATATTCCGGGATATCATCCGTTCGCTCGTTGAACTCCGACTGGAATCCTGCATCCGACTGGAATCCTGCAAATCTTGCATCCGACTGGAATCCTGCAGACGTTTCGCCAAAATCTCACTTGGCATCTTCAATGCTCGCGCTCCGAAAACACTTCGAACACTGGGAGGTTATCGGCGGTGCGTGCGGTATTTATACTCTGCGCCGGAGATGGTAACGGTGCTGCTTGTGCGTGGGGGGAGGTGGCTCCGCCCCCTGAATTGTCGCGTTGTTAATTTCGCCCGATCGTAGTTGCGATGTCCCCGTTGGCTGCTGCGCATCGCTCTGCTGTTTGATTATCGTTCTCCACGTGTTGGATAAATGCAGAGCGACGTCTCTCGTATTGAGGTGTCCGGACTTTTCTATTTCGATGGCCTCTCGTATAATCCTAGTCCTAAAATCAGGAATATTAGCTATTTGTTTGCAAGTGCCGAAATCAATTTTATGGCCTGTCTGATGTTGGTGCTGAAACAAAGCAGATGTTGTTTGTTTGTTTCTTATGGCTAAACGATGTTCCTCGAGCCTGGCTGAAATCCTTCTGTTGGTCTGTCCCACATACGTCAGGCTGCACGATCCGCATGCTACACTGTATACTCCTTGGTTTTCCAGAGTCCAGCGTACTGAATAAAGGATTTAACTACGCAATAGCTCCAAAAAGAGTACCCGTCGAAGAGATCGTTTCCAACGTCGAAGCAAGTCTTTCCACCATAGACGAACAAGATGCGGAGTTAATTAGGCAAGATGTCGCCAGAGTCTTAAGACAGTCAAAACCACCGCAACCAAACTTAAGCAGAGAAGAAATGCAAGCCTTAAGGAATCTAAACAAAAACGAAAACATTCTAATAATGCCAGCAGACAAAGGAAATGCCACTGTCGTCATGAATACATCGGATTATAATGCAAAATTGGAGGATATTTTGAACGATCCAATATACAAACTAGTCACCAGAGATCCCACGACATATTTGGAAAAAACAACTAAGTCCAAAATTCTCGATTCATCAATAAACGAGGATACAAAGAAGAAACTTATTCCGAGGGAAAAATCGAGTCGTTGCCCAAAATTCTACGGGCTCCCAAAGATCCATAAGGACGGGGTTCCCCTGCGTCCAATCGTAAGCGCCTTTAACTCACCATTATGCAAGCTGGAAAAACATCTGGCCAGTGCACTTCAGCCTATAGTGGAAAAGGCAGATTCCTATGTTAAAAACTCAGAACATTTCACTCAGATTTTAGGTTCTCTCAGGATGGACAAGGACGACATTATGGCAAGTTTCGATGTCAAATCCCTCTACCCGAGTATTCCAGTAGAAGAGGCACTCTTGCTTATAGAAGAAAACGAAGATCTTCCGCCATACATAATGGATCTGTCAAGACATTGCCTGAAAAACGCTTACTTTATGCACAACGGGAAAATTTACCGACAAATAGATGGAGCAGCAATGGGATCATCTCTCTCACCTGTGATTGCCAACCTCTTCATGATTTACTTCGAAAAGAAAGCAATAGAGAAGGCAAATCTGAAGCCAAAACTATGGACAAGATACGTTGATGACGTATTTGTTGTATGGCCTTTTGGCAAGGAGGAGCTTTTGAAATTCCTAGATCATCTGAATTCCATTCACCCAAGGATTCAATTTACAATAGAACTTGAAGAGGATAAGAGGATAACAGTCTGCCCTTTTTAGATGTGCACATCACAAGGACCGAAGATGGACACTTGGAACACACGTCTATAGAAAACCAACACACACTAATAGATATCTGAACGCTAAATCTCATCACCACCCATCACAGATACAGGCAGTGGCAAATACATTAATTGCTCGGTCCTTCAGGCTCACAAACGAGAGGAACAGAGATAAAGAACTGAAGAAAATTAGTACCTGTCTTCAACAAAACGGATACCAAAGGCGCACCATCAGCAAGGCAATCAGTAAACAACAACAGCCGCAGCAGAGAGTGCAGGACGAGACCCAACGAAGATCGATCGCTGTCCTGCCATACATCAAGGGGGTTACTGACAAAATCGGCCGAATATTACGGAAACACGACATATCAACGGCATACAAACCTGACCATACCATCGGAGCAATACTAAGAAACCCAAAACAAAAAATTACTCTGGAAAACCAAGGAGTATACAGTGTAGCATGCGGATCGTGCAGCCTGACGTATGTGGGACAGACCAACAGAAGGATTTCAGCCAGGCTCGAGGAACATCGTTTAGCCATAAGAAACAAACAAACAACATCTGCTTTGTTTCAGCACCAACATCAGACATATTCCTGATTTTAGGACTAGGATTATACGAGAGGCCATCGAAATAGAAAAGTCCGGACACCTCAATACGAGAGACGACGCTCTGCATTTATCCAACACGTGGAGAACGATAATCAAACAGCAGAGCGATGCGCAGCAGCCAACGGGGACATCGCAACTACGATCGGGCGAAATTAACAACGCGACAATTCAGGGGGCGGAGCCACCTCCCCCCACGCACAAGCAGCACCGTTACCATCTCCGGCGCAGAGTATAAATACCGCACGCACCGCCGATAACCTCCCAGTGTTCGAAGTGTTTTCGGAGCGCGAGCATTGAAGATGCCAAGTGAGATTTTGGTGAAACGTCTGCAGGATTCCAGTCGGATGCAAGATTTGCAGGATTCCAGTCGGAGTTCAACGAGCGAACGGATGATATCCCGGAATATAGTGTCATCATATATATATATATATATATATATATATATATATATATATATATATATATATATATATATATATATATATATATATATATATATATATATATATATATATATATATATATATATATATATATATATATATATATATATATATATATATATATATATATATATATATATATATATATATATATATATATATATATATATATATATATATATATATATATATATATATATATATATATATATATATATATATATATATATATATATATATATATATATATATATATATATATATGGGTTGTTGCATATGTTGAATTTTCTATTTTCAATAAGTAATCTAATATTTTTCCTTTTTTAATTATAGCTGTTCTTGAGAATTTGAAAAACTTTTCTTCACAAAAAATATTTGAGGTTTAAGTAGATCCATGATATCCGTTAGTGGAAATGACCAGAACCAATGTGATTAAAATGCATATGAACTGGCTGCAAATTTTGGAAATTTGTTGTCAAGACTGTATAATATTATTTAAATCTAAGGCATTTGTGTTCAGTATTTCTTGTCAAAATTTAAGCGATGTATTAGTAAACTTTTTAATAAATATAGGTGGTTCCCTACAAATATAGCAAATTGACCTGATCCCATTTCAGATACAATCTTAATAATATTTTAACAGCATCCTTTTTAAAGATTTATTTATTACTGTTTTCCAAAAAAAAATCGTACTTCTCGAATCTAAAAATCACTACCCAGGAAACGGTCTAATACTACTAGGAAATGTAGAAAATTCAAACGCACTATCACAGAACATAAAAGAATCGAACTACAGAATGTGTCGACAAAGTTTCAAACCTGAAAGTCAATATTTTTACTCATAGTAATGCGCCAATGTGTAACCATGTCGGTTAAGAACATGATCTATACATGCTCGTAAATAAATTGCAACAGATGGAGTGGGACGCCTAATTTTTACCAGAAATTGCATAAAAGGGCCATATTTCCACATCAGCGCAATGTTTCAAAAAATCTTTTCCAAATTCTTCGTCAAAATATGGAAATTTTTCGCCGCCTTACATTCACACCCTGTATAACAAGAGGGGTTTTGAAAAAAAAAATCCGGTTTCACTGACGCATAGATCAAGAATGACGCTTGGCCCCACTGCTTGAAAATGTTGGCCGGTCAAAGTTAGGCAACTTTTTAGTTTCATCTGCCGCGCAGTTTACAAATTTCTTTTTTCTTCACCCTACTGGTATAGAAATTGGCAGTTCTATATTAATAGCGTATGGTGTTTTTTAAGTCGAGTTGAATATATTATAATCATAGCGGGTTAAATATGATTTGTATCGATTGTCGAGTGTTTCGGCCCTATATGATATATATATATATATATATATATATATATATATATAATATATATATATATATATATATATATATATATATATATATATATATATATATATATATATAAATTCGTAATATTAAATAAAATAGTTTTTCAGTAGATTCGGGATAATATATTGCCAACACAAATTAAAATAATAACCATATGTAAATAGAGCAACTATGTAGTTCACTATTGTTATCCTTATCTCGAAGTTTTTTTTTTTCAAACAAACAAAAGTCTCACGAGAACTTAAAATTGTCATTAAGATAGCGTAGATACGGATTCATATCGCTAAGATCGCGATGATGACGAAACGTATCTCATTAACACAAAAATATAATTAAATTAAGACGTATGTCAGGCAATAATATTTACAAGCCACTTAACTAAGATTTATTCGCCCGATGGACAAAACATTTAAACGCGTAATTTTATCAAGTCCCAAATATTTACACCGATCGCAGAGAATATCAATGGAGCTTAATTTTGAAGCATTTCAGTTGAAGCAACGTAAGCAATATTTGTATTTAAATTAGTTTTAATTCGATTAAAAGGGGTTTAAAAATAGTAGAATTGAGGTGTTTGAGAGGCGTACAGAATGAAATCCTCCAAACATTCAATTCAACATTTCGCGCACTGAAATCTACCCGAGTTTATTTTCTAGAATAAGTTAAATTAAACAAAGAACGGGCCAATTCAAGTAACAACAAGGCGCAAAATAACGAATTATTTATAAATTAGCAGATCAATGTTAATAAGATACTAAACAAAGCAATAGAAGAAAGAATGAACGAACGAAACTATATTAATGGGTGTAAACGAAGTAAACATCTATTTATTTACCATAGTACCAGTATGGAGTCTGGATTTGGATTAATTCCTATACACCCTGCTTAATTGAACTTTATATATTCTATAATTGCCGTCTTTATAGACCTGTATCCATATATCTACAATTAGCAAAGTTTGAGGAAAAATTACAATTATGGCTTAGGCTTGGAATGTCTTGAGAGTCGTCGGTTTAATATCTTTTTTCAGATAGTTTTGCGCGGTGTTGTTGATATTTTACTGGGTTCAATTGCTGATGTGATGCATTTTGTGGTGGCATATGCAGGCGCTAATAAAAATGTTTTGAGACATCGAGGTGAAAACTTGGAGAATCAATATTAATGTCAATTTTAATACGTGTGAAGTGTTGTAATCCATTTTCTGAACCTGCTACAGTATGCAATATTTATGTTAGGAGGTTTTGATTGGGTCATGGTCGGACAATTGCCCGTCCAATATTAAATAATGCGTACACCATACCATACCAGAATAATATTAACATTTACATGTTTCTTATTTATGGGTTAATATTCAAAACTGATTGCCTAACAACAGACTATTCATATTTAATTTAATAACATCCAACCAATTATTAAATGCACATAAAGGTGCCGTTTGGAGTTTTGAATTTCTAAAGGGCTTCGTCCAATGCCGAACTGGATCAGATCAGATCAGCCTTTAAAATTTCTTCAATTTTTTGTATAAAATTAAAGTAATATGGAAAGACTGAGCACAGTCGAAAAGGCTCGAAAAATATTTCTTGAAACAAATGAAATTTTAATAAGTTCCTGCCATTTGGCCTAGCAAAAAATAAAATATAACACGATTTTTGGCGTACCATGCGTCAATATCGTCTAACTCTTGCCAAATAGTATTTGCATTTCTGTACAAATTTGTAGCTTGAATTGCAGTTGTGGTAGAACACCAAAATTTTTAATTGATCATTTTGTATTCTTGAATCGGCGGGCAAAAGCGTCTCCAATTAACTTGCAATCGCGCCGTTATCAACATTTTTAAATCGTTGTTACTCCATTGCCAAATATTTAAGCATGTTTATTGGGAAGATATCCCAGAGTCCAAAGTTCGATGTGCACATGTCTGAATATCAAATTTAGGCGGAGATAAGCGATTCTGCTTAAAAAGGAATGTAAACGATTTTTTGAAGAAGTGCGAATAATCGGTAGTCGTCGCCAAAGCCTCCATGGAAACTAAAAAGACGTAATGCGTGTTTTGCACCGGGAGCCCAATAATTTTTTTCTTTAAGAACCAAGATAAATACCACAATTCTAAATGTAAATCACAACAAATTACGGTACCATTATGAATTATTGGTATGTATTAGAAATTATTTTACCACAATTAGTAATGTTTTAGACTATTTCTCGGCATACTTCCTACATTGATGATTGCTATATGGCAACAAAGTCAAGTCTGAATCGATTTTATTTTAAATTTCGCTGTTACACTAACTTTTAAAATGCCAAAAGTTTTAAATCGCTTTATCGCTCTATTTTGGCTTAGAATTTTGGCAGATTAAAAATAGATCTATACGAGAAACAAGTAGCTCAAAATAAAATTAGGAATGTGAATTTAAGCCTGTTTTGTTTTGCCGTTTCCAGATGGGCCACCATCAATGCAGAAATGAAGATATTTAACAGCAACGTGTGCTCCATTTTTGATAAACATTTAGTGATATTTTCACTACCGACCGAGATATAGATCTATCAACTTTTATATTTATGAAAATTTATGATTCCGATAAAAACATTATTAGGGCACTTTTTTTGAGTCGAACGATGAAAAATTTTCCGTTTTCCCCAAAAATGAATACAACGTTCTTTTCAATTATTTATATTCGTTGCTGTCATTACTAGTGAAGGTGATATATAGTGTATTTGGTATAATGTTTCACCTTTGTTCTTTATTATATTTTGTCTTTTGTCACACGCAGGTTTAGTGGCCAGAAAACATAAAAAAAGTTGAAATTCAATATGCTAATTAACACCTAAAATTTTATTGTAATGTTGTAATAATCTGTGAAAGGAAATATTTAAAATATTAAAGATGCAATTAAAAATTATACATCAAATTGCCGTATTTTTAATTACAAAATATAAAAATACAAAATATACGTCAGGACTTTTGGCAGTTTCATTTCCATTTCCTCAAGAAAATATTATGCATCTATAAACTTTAATCTTCGTTTCAAGCACTAAGCTTTAGTTTATAGCTGATTGGACCAGCAAAGGGAACTGAAGTTGGTAAACAATCCATGAATCAACAACTGTTATTAGTGCATGGTATAATGGTAATTACCTTTCAATTCGGAGTCGTTTTCATCAGAAGAGGCGGGCTTGGAATCCATCTTTCCTGGTTGCTGGTTGATGACAATCGAAAAAGAACACTTACTGGATGAAGCGAAAATCTTATCACTATTTTCAGAATCGTAGCAACAGTTCATACACACGTTTGTACCACTATTATGTAACGGATATAAAAAATTTGGAAAAAATCGGGGGCAATCGAATTAACAACTAAAGAAAATACGACGATTTTTCGGAGAAATGGTCTGAGGATGTGTGTATTATGAATTTCTTTAAAATCAGTCTCATTCCAATTCTGTATCTTATTTCAGTCGCCAGATTTGCTCGCTTTCTCTGAAAATTTCTTTACGGAAAAATGTCTGTCACAAAGGCGGCAATTTGCATTACCGCTACAAGGAAATGGTAAAATACAACTGTCTGTTGAACAGATGTATGAAATTTTACGAAAAGTATTGACAAGAGATGTAAAACTCCAATGAAAGGGTTAATTATTGCGACAATTAATCTGCCCAACACTTTCCACTCTAACACCGTCAAATAACCGACTGACGCGGAGACGATCGAAGTTTGTTTTGGTTCGGAGCCATATGGAAGGAGGTGGGGATAAGTGAACTAATTTCGAAAGTTCAAAGTACGATCGAAGAATAATCTCCGCAGGGGTCTGTAAAAGAGGCCGCTGGTTATTTTTTATTTTCGAAAGAGCTCTATGAATAAGCAAATAAAATATGTATTGCGATTGCAAATCTTTAGCATGAATTGGATGTTTTGTTGAGTCTTTCGTTCAGCACTTCTAAATCAATTTAATTAAAATTTAAATTTGTGTAACTTTGATGGTTTTTATTATAGATTCAAAATATGAACTAGCTATAATTATTATGGTTTGTTTCTGGTTTTTCATTCTGATGTTGGCTATATGATTCTGGCAAATTAGGCTATCAGATTCAAACTTCTGTCATCTGGACTTAACCACAAATATTAACAAGTTTACTCTGCTTAATGTTTACGTTCTACAGTACAGCTGTCAGGATTTAAGAATATCTTTCAAAATTTTGCATGTTAAAAGTAGTAAATAGTAATCGCGAACTGTAATGAAAATGTCATGTTCTCCCGCCGAGATAGAAAGGAAAAAACAAGAGGCTATCCAAAGATTGGCACAGAAACGAAACAGTCCAGTTAAAGTTCAGCAATCACCATTTAAATTTAGCTTTAAAAGTAGCCCCCAACCGGCAAATAAAGCAGTCCCTCATAGTGTGAAACCCTACACGAAGGTTTCTGATGCAAAAAATAATACTATCGCTTTTTATGGCAAAGACAAATTGCTTACTATCACAATAAATTTGATTTCACCTGAGAGATTTAATGTTACATTTTCGACGTTTTCTACTTTGATTATTGATATTTTTAAAACAATTCCTTCTAGATATTATGGTAAAAATGATTAGATTCTACTTTGAAGCCTGTATATGATAGTGATTCCATGTTTTAGATCCAAATACTCGGGTGTGGAATTTTCATGTCAATGATTATGATTTGTTATTGTCCAAATTACGTCAGCTTCAGTCACATGAAACAATTACTATTAAAGCATTACCTCAATTTGTTGTAAAATGCATAAAGTCACTTATTAAAGACTGTGATATTGATAAAAATAAAATAGACCCTGTATTATATAGAACTTTGTTACCCTTTCAGATGGAAGGTTTAAAGTAATGCACAGAATTTTAAAAATTAAAAATTTTACTTTCCTAACAAATTCTTTTATTTTAGATTTGGTATTGAAAGATCTGGTAGATGTATGATTGCAGATGATATGGGCCTTGGCAAAACATTTCAAGCTTTGGCAATCATGAACTATTATCAGCAAGATTGGCCTTTATTGATTGTTACAACAGCTTCAATGAAGTAAGTAAATTGAATGTTTATAGATTATTCCACAAATATGGTTTTATAGAAATGTATGGGAGGACACAATTTTTAAATATCTGCCCTCTGTGTCTATAATGCATATTCAATATATGTCATCCAGCAAGGACTACATTGGAGAGTCTAAGATTCTCATACTTAGTCACGATTTAATGCAAAGATGTTGTGATAAGCTTTTAGACAGGGGATTTGGCTGCATAATTATAGACGAATCTCATAATTTAAAGAGTTTTAAAGCAAAATCCTCTCAGGCGGCTACCAAATTGGCAAAAAAAGCTAAACGCGTTGTCTTGTTAAGTGGAACTCCTGCATTATCGAGGCCATGTGAACTGTATCAACAGCTAGTCCTGATAGATGATAAATTTTTTGGAATGTTTAATGATTATGCACTGAGGTATTGTGATAGAAAAAAAACGCCGTGGGGATGGGATGATCTGGGTATGTATCCAAAAATTTTTTCTGAAACAGTTTATATCATTTGACATTATAACTTTAAGGTAAGTCAAACCTTCAGGAACTAGAAATAATTCTGCTTAAAAAGTTCATGATTAGAAGAACAAAAGAAGATGTACTAAAAATGCTTCCCAATAAAACACAGGAAGTTGTAAAGCTAGACCTGCATTTAGAAAAATTCAGTGAGCAGGATAAAAGGTGCTTAGAGGCACTTGCCACAAAATACAAAAAAGAAAAGGGTCATGAAAAACATGCCGCCTTATTAACATTTTTTGCCGAGACTGCCAAAATGAAGATACCATCAGTGTGGTTAGTTAGATTTTTAAAAATAATGCTAATACTGAAAAATGTTTGACTGTATTTTTTCAGTTCCTATATATTGCAAATACTGGAAAGGGCGCAAAAGTTCTTGGTGTTTGCCCATCACCATGTGATGTTAAATGCCATAGAAGATTTAATAAAAAGGAAAAATGTTAACTACATAAGAATAGATGGTAACACAACAAGCGATCAAAGGAAGTTCTTTGTGGATAAGTTTCAGCAAGACCCCACCTATGTTTGTGCCATTTTATCTATAATGGCCGCAAATGCGGGCATCACCTTAACGGCAGCTCAGTTGGTAGTATTTGCAGAACTACATTGGAATCCCACTGTAAGTATCAATCAGTTAAAACCTACAAACTATATACCGTTTTTACAACATAATCTGGTATATAACTTTATAAAAAGTACACTAATATGTATATAGTTTGGAGAACTCTACCTACAAATGGTCTGAATTTTATTCCCTGAAATAACTAGTGTGACTATATATATGCCTATGAATCATCACCAATATTAAAACAATCCGTTTGATGCCTGTTATGTTTCAACAGATGGTCAGAATGTGAGTGCTAAAGGAAACTTGCAGCAGCCAATAATAATATGAACTTACTTAACATTTCCCTATGGTAGTAATAATCTCTTATTCTTTATTTTTTTAAAATGTTGTCATAGCATTTTTGGCATTAAAAAATTTCAGTTTCAATCATACGAAACACTTAATTTGCGAAAAATGAACCAGTTTGCAACTTCTGACTGGGGACTTCCATCAAAGTTATTTTGTTTACTTTCTATTTCATTTTTGTTTTGTGTAGTGTTGAGTGGTTTTCAGTTAGATTTTTATAACTATTTTATGGAAGCCCTCAAGTCCATATTTGTAAGTGACCAACATGTTTTACTTTTAATTCTTTGATTTTAATAAAAGCAGGGTTTCTCTATATCTAGTAGTTATATGGTTCCAACAACTCTGATTAGATTTGATAAGGCACTAAATTGTCAATTGTTCAGTCATCTTAGTGGGAACAAATTCATCTTATAGGTTATAGGTGCCCTAATTTTCCTCTCTCGTTTTCTATTTCAGATTTTAAGCCAGGCTGAAGCTAGAGCGCATCGAATTGGTCAAGAAAATACTGTTTTAGTACAATATCTGTTGGCAGATGGCACTGCCGACGATTCAATTTGGCCGCTATTAAAAGAAAAAGAAGAAAGTTTGAGTGAATTTGGTCTGTGCAAAAAATCGCTTGATAATGCATCAGTGAGGAAACAAGATACCTGCAAAGCGGATGTAATAACGGATGGGCTAAATATAAGTGTCATTGAACCTATAACCGTGGCCAATACTTTAAATATATCATCTTATTTCACATCCCCAAAGAAGAAAACTAGCAGTGCTAGTGATTTGGATGAGGCCTTAAATGATGGACTTGATGATGTGCTTGGCGAAATTGATTTTTAATTTCTTAACTTTTGTGTTTTTTTTGCAGTTTTCATCAAACACATTTTACACCTTTTCGAAATTAAGGGATTAAACATTTTTATTACTACTTGGTATTTTTTAGATTCCTTGAAGTCCTAATTTTGTTTATTAAAACTGACCAAAACTATGAAATTTTTGTGATATTTGATATATTTCATTTTTAAATAGAGCTAAGCTGATTGACTTTCATTCTTACGGACAAATTTTTTGAACTGGGACGGTTCCGTACGACTTCTATGGGCATTCGCCCAACCAGTTTATCTATTCTGTGGTTGACAAGAATCGGTTCTGTGTTCAGTGTCACGGTCTCTGGACAAACAGTAATAAAAATCCAATAATTTTCTTTGATGAAAAAAGCCCATTTAACATTAAGAACATAATGTTTTGCACGTCTAAAGTGATCCTGGAAAGAATATCTAAATTACCAATACGCAAAAAATTAGTTTAAATTTTCTATTTGGGAACTTACTGAAAATTAACATGGATTTAACTATCAAGGAAGAGCCCGAAGATGAAGATTCACTTATTGATTCCCGAAATAACCATTTCAATTATAATAATTGCGAAATTGATACGCCAGAAATCTCTCCGGAATGCGTTATTTGTAACTCAAAATTTGTCAGCGATCAGGAACTAAAAATTCACCAAATGATACATTCCACCAATCATAAATGTTTCGTTTGTGGTGAATTTGTGAAAAATCGATTTCAGTTTGTGGGCCATGTGAGGAAGCACATGGTTGCTAAGCCTTTTTTATGTCCAGAACAAACCTGCAATAAAGCTTTTGCTAGCCTGCGGGAAACAAAATTGCATTGTCGTGTACATTCAGATGAGAGACCTTATATGTGTACCGAATGTGGAAAGGCTTTTAAGCAAGTTCATACTCTTAGAGAACATGAAGTTGTACATACAGGAATAAAAAGGTTTAAATGTAAGGTAAACGTTGATGGACCTAAACTCCTGATGCAGTTTTTTATTTCATATATTTTAAGATATGTAATGGTACTTTTGGAACAGGCGCTAGTCACCGACGACATGTAAGAGTTATGCATGAGACGGTCCGGTCATTTCAGTGCAATTATTGCTATTCTGCTTTTACTAGTCGACAGGCTTTACAACAACACAAGACCATTCATAGGGATGAAGATAGCACAAAATGTCCCTTTTGCAATGAAACATTTACTGACCATGAAAAGTTTGAGGAACATAAGAAGAAACATGTTGATATGAAAGAGACAGGTATAAAAAAATATGTTGTCTGAATTTTACAATTTCTATAGCTAAAACTTTTAATTTAATTGTTCTTTTGAGATAAATGGACTATTTTAGGTACTTGTGAATATTGCCTCAACAAAACGTTTTATATAAATTTGAAGGAGCATGTGGAAAAAATGCACAAGCCCAGAACCTGCAATTTATGCAGTTTGGTTTTCTTTGATGATAAATCACTAAACAACCATCAGAAAAGTCACATGGAAATTCAAAATAAAAATGAATTGGTGTGTAATCTTTGTGGAAAACAATTTGACTTCATTAGATACCTAAAGGCTCATGTCAAAAGGCACCAGGATGATTACAAAAAGTTTAAATGTCAATTGTGTGATAAAGCCTTTTCTTCAAAAAGAGATTTAACTGATCATACCATGGTTCATTCAGATGTGAAAAATTACAAGTGCAGCATATGTAATAAGGCATTTAGAACCAAGCAAAGTGTTAATAAGCACATGCCTATACATTCAGATAAACGCCCGTTTGAATGCAGACTGTGTCAGAAAACTTTTAAGAAGCAGTCAATCCTAAGAAAGCACATGATTACCCACTCAAATATTAGACCCTTTCAGTGTCAGCTATGTAGTAAAACTTTTAAAACGCGGGACTCATTGGGAATTCATAAGAAATATTCCCACACTAAATGGAAACTCCAGTGCAAAACATGCCATAGAAGGTTCCAGTACAAAACTTCCTTAAAAACCCATGACTGCAAGGGGGTTAAAACTCGATACCATCAGAGATTTTGTAGGCATTGTAAAAGACGCCTAAAACGGGTTTCCACTGTGGCCTGTCATAAGCTGGGTCATTTCAGTAGAAAATTGTTTTATTGTGATATTTGTAAGTCTGAATTTAAGTTTAAGTACAGTTTAATAATTCATCGCATGAAACATCGGGCTCAGGTACCCTCTGAAATTTTAAACTTTGATGTAAAAGATCAGTCTATTCAGACAGATCCTATAGATTTTGGAGAATTGGTAGATTGCGATGTAGAGATCTCCACCGCAGTCCCATAGTTGTTCAGTTTTTAATAGTAATTATTATGCCAGGATTCTTTGAATATATGTTTTCCTCTACAAGGATCTATTTTAAAATGTGTTCAGGGTATTTAGAATGAATTGAATTTTTTTAAGTTTGTGTTATTAACATGGTTCCTACTTAGGTGTGTAGTATTTATAGTAGCTTTCCCTAATCTATTTATTACCCTCTGGATTGATATTACCTTTGTCTAACAATGTCTAGAAATTTTCCTAAAATTAATGTCTTTTGTTACTTTGGTCTAAATTTATGCAGATTTCATTGCTTGTTTGATTAGGTGTTATGTACTACGTAAAAGTAATAAAACATGTTTAGGTGTATTGTTTCCCCTTCCTTTAACTTATTTCAATTATCAAGGACTCTACAGCTTTTACATATTTAATTTTTTCTTTAATAAGTTGACGCAAAGCTCTCCACTTCATAACTTAAGCAATGTTTGAAGATAAATAAGGCAAAAATAGAGTGATACAGGGTGAGCTATTCAGTCAGATATGATGCTTCGGACTAATGCATATTTCTTAAATTCGGCAGCACTATTCTGTTTTTTTTAGGTACAGAGGTCTTTATAAATAATAAAAGTTACTAGGAAATTCACAAATTTTATTTACACAACTATACAAAACAATTACTAGGTGTGTATAAATAATTATATACATTATACACTGCTAAAAAGAATGACAAAAAAAAAACAACCGTATATACAACAATATTGCAACAATTACTTAAATTAATTTACTTACCAATATTAAAATGTTTATACTATAGTGGAAGGATTGATTCCCTTGCCTTAATTATAATTCACTCTTTACACTCTAAAATAAATAAATAAAAAGAGTGCCCAACAATAATAGACTAATTTGAAAAATTACTACGACTAGTAACAAAAATCTTAAATCAAAGCAGAAATTATTAAATTAATTATCACATAAAGGATAATTTCAAATTCAAATTATTTCCTTTTCTTAATAAATACCAATTTTGATTTCTGTTGTAATATTAATGATATAAAATGGTTTGGTTACTTTGAAAGCTCATAAGGTTGATTATTGTTTCGTAAAAGGAAACATAAATCTACTAATCTATTAATAAATAGTTGAACTAGAGTGCTAAATAGTAAAACAAAACATTAATTGAATGAAATTGAATCGCTTAACATTTCTTCACTTTTTGCGGCATGAACTGCAAAACAAAAATTATTTTTGGCCTAGAATCAATCTAGGTTGCTATTGAACATAATCTATATTAACAGGTACAAAAAACCTATCATAGATGTATAAGCAAAATCAAAAAGCAGCAAAAATATTTGGCGACCATTTTATAGAACATCCAGAAAAATGCTAAATATTAAATGAAAATACAAAATCATTTTTACATTGGAGACCTTAAGGTAGGAAATTATTATAAATAAATAAATTCTTTCTTATAGGCACTTCCTTTTTCATATTCTACATAGATGAAAGAGTTTAGCAGTTTCTCAAAACCGATCCTGTTTACTTTCAGATTAAGACAGAATAAATAAAGTTGTGAGAAGAAGTTATCTGGTCAATGTGAGCTGGATTTTTAGCGAATTCAACTTTTTCGTTGCAATTGACAGATTTTTAATAGATATAAAATGTACAACCTCAACTTGTACATTGCGAATTCGTTGCACTTAAATAGAAACTTGGGCGACCCTCTACAGTCTTCGTTCAAAATCAATTCCTTGTAACATTTTTAAAAAATGTTTGCAAATTACAAAGCTCCGGGATAATACACACACCAATACCAAAGATCGTTTTAGTTTTTGGCGAATTGAGCTTTTCTCTTTCGACTAGCCAGCATATCGTAAAACGGATTATGACTTATGCTTTGGGTGAGCCGTTGGATCCACTCCTTTCGTTCTTCGTCGCTACTGGCCGACATGCGGTAAACGGTGTGTTTGCCTTCTACTACTTTGCCTTCTGAATCAGTCTTACATGCCTGAAATTAATTAGATTTTTTTAAAATGCCAAATATGTATAGCAATATGTTATAAATTATTATTTATTTGATACAGGCTGTCCGACTTGAAAATGATTAAGAATAACATTTTTAATGAAACACCTTGTACATTATAAAAAAAAGATTCGCGGTTTCTTGTGGTATAGGGACGCATTGTTTTTCCATCGTGCTCCTGTGGACCAGTATGAAACTTTCGCAAAATAGATGTAATTTTATTGTGCATACACCCTGTATAAAGTGTCTTTCAAGTATCGGCGAATTTCAAAGTTGTGGCAAACTTTGTTAAATATAAAAATTTTTACGTTTGTCGAATATTTTTTCGAATATCTCGGGCGCCCTGTATAATTAACGAAACCTGAAACTCTCTCTCGACACAGTTTACGATACTGTTCAAATCAATTTAACGGATCTTTAGCAGTTTTTCATTTATCCCTAACAATTTACCCACAAAACGGAAATTTTTAGGATGTTTTAGATATTTTTGCCCATAAAGGACACACCCTGTATATAATTCAAACAATGTTTCGAAATATAGCCCTAGATCTCCCACGTTTCCTGGAATATGATATTTTCCAATGGAGTAAGTGGTTTTCAAGAAAATACTTGTTTTCTGAAACCGTGCTAATAGTATATAACCTCATCGCGTCTAGATTGAAGGCGAGAAAAGGTGACTTTAATTTGGATTTTTTCAAATATCTCGAAAATTGTAGCTCTTGATGTGGTCTACAACACTGTTTAAACCAATTGACCATATTTTTTACGAATTTTGATTTACGGCTAATAATTTAATAGGGAAAAGAACGATTTTCAGGGTCTTTTCGATTTTTGCCTATAATTGAAAAACCCTGTATATAATGGAAAAAATGCCTGAAATAAAGGTTATGGTCCCGGATCTGCCGCATTTCCTGGTTCACAAATTTTGCCGATCGGGTTAATAGTTTTCGAGAAAATAATTTATTCCTGGAAGTCAAAAGATACCAAAAAAAATTTTCACAAATACTTTGCGAGATTGGACTTCTACCTTTCTTCCAAATCTGAAGTCGATAGCTGCAAATTTAAGACACCTGTCAATTTTTGAATATAGCACTTAATATCTGGAACACCCTGTACAACAGGTGAAAACCTTAAATACAAAAGTTTTAGCTTCGTGTTTAAGTTATAGCCAACCTTCAATAATAAGGGGACCCATTTTTCAGTTTTTTTTTTGAATTTGCGACGCACCGTGTACATTTTTGAAAAACTTTCAGAAATGAAATTTTATTCTATACATTTAAGAATTTTTTCGGTCACGTAAACCGTTTTCGAAAAATGATTTTTTTCTTGGACCCTTGCAAACGCGATTTTTAAATTTTTTAAAATACTTCCCGACCCCCCAACCAATTTCAATAGGTTCCATTAGTGGACCAAGCGCTACCCGTCTGCCAAATTTGAAGTCGATTGCTTCAAATTTCGGAAACTTATCGTGTTTCATAGCAACGTCCAAAAAATTGTCGAAAATCGAAAAAAAAAAGATGGTCGCCAAAGCTCGAATGCAGCCATTTTTATATATCTTATGCACCCTGTGGGCGGTTAAAAATGAGCAAAATTTGAAGCGTGGAACAGAGAACGGAGAGACAAAAAAAATCTTTTTTTCGACGCTGATCATTTCTGTACCAATGGGGGTCCCGTAGGAAGTACCGTTACCGGGATCTCGAGTTAAGTTAGGAGCGCGTATACTTTCGAAAATAATCCACTTCATCGATTTTTCGAAAGTAACAAGACTCGTGAAAATAATGATATTGAGTCAAATATTTCAGACAATATCGCTCACTAGTGAAATACAGGGTGTTTAGTTCACAAAATTGTTATTTCTTTATTTCTCCAGCAGTTTTTATTTTTTTTTTGTAAATTTTAATATCGACGTGAAAACTTGGATTGGGTTTTTTTTGAGACTGCGAATAGCTTCTGTTCTTTTCATACTCTGTAGGGGGCGCTAGTTATTACGCCCTAGGGTATTTCATGTCATAATTTTCTTGTTATTACGATAATTTTAAAATAGATGATGATGAGACTTTTATCTTGAATTTGTTTTGGGCATATACGAGGTGCCCTTTAAACTTATCTTGGATTCCATTTTAAAATAACGTTAAAATACCTTTTCCTTCATTCAATTCATTTCTAATCCATATCCTACACTTTCTGAACTGTTTTTGAGCCAGCGATTTCATTTGAAATAAAATATTACAATGCAATTATCTGGAAAAACGAAATAAACACACATTACCTTTTTTTATTAGAAGGTATCACTAGTAATCATCATCCCCATCTTCAAAAACATTTTACAAAATCATATATGGCTAAATATCTTTCTTTTTTCAGGAGTTTAATCAACGATACTTTATGGCGTATCATTATGGAACACGAACCCCATAATAAAATATGGTAAACTGTCATGTATGTATCTAACATAACAAAAAAAAAGAATACTTTTTACATTAGTTACAATTAAAAAAAATGGTAATAAAATACGAGGATTTTTTTTGCGTTTAAGACTTGATAAACTTACTATTTTTATTTTAAACTCTTTCCTTCTTGTTTGTTTAGATGTTTAGGAATTTAAAACAAAATAGTTCGTATATCTTGATTTTTTTTTGCTATTGAAATTCCGGAATTTGCAGGTTTCTTTTTTATCGAATAGGTTACGCATATCTATGGTTGATTTGTCTATAAATTAAACAACGTAGAGATTGTCTCCAAAATCTTACCTTAATAAAATCCGCCCCTCCGCTGGCATACAGTTCGAAACAGTACTGCTTTTGACGGTCCTGGCACTCTCGTATCGATATGTTTTCAAGCGGAATGATCCCCCTCGGTTCTTTATCAGTCGTATACTCGAAATAATACAAGCAGTTGTCGTTTAGTATGAACCATCTCCGTTTCCAACTCTTGTATCTGCCTCCCTGCTTCCACAACCAGCCCTCTTTGTCGGGGTTGAAGAAAGTGTGCATCAAGTCGTTACCGTCGTCCTCCGGTATTTTAAACGGTTCTGCCTTGATGCTTTCGTATAAACTCTGCGAAATTAACAATAACATTTTTTTTTTTGATAATACTTCCGCAGCGCTATACGCGACGAAAAAAAATTTTTTTTTGAACGATCATTTTTGGTCCAAACAAGAAAAGTCTAATGTAATGGCGAAACAAATTTTGGTAGCCGTCTATCAAAATTGATTTTTTTTCCATGTCATTGTCTAAATTTTTCTATAAATTTATTTAATTTTCTTTTATTTCAGGGTGATTTGAATTTTTTAGACACCCTGTGTAGTTCGGTAGTGCGTTAAATGTCATTGTCTAAATTTTTATATAAATTTATTTCATTTTGTTTTATTTCAGGGTGATTTGAATTTTTTAGACACCCTGTGTAGTTCGGTAGTGCGTTAACTTATCAAAACCGAATTTCAGAAATGTTGCTATATAAACTAACTTTTGTTTTGATTTAATCGAACGCCTTGCATGCCTTAATCATTTTATTGGGATTATTTTTAGCTTTTCGAAAATATATAACTCATAAGAGCTATTCGAAATACAAAGCATGTATCTTTAGTTTTATTTTTTTTAGTTACCTGTTAAAATAAACTTGTATGTGTGCTATACTAAATGTGCTATTGTGTCCAATTGAGTATAATTGTCATATTTTAGCAGCTAAGTATTACGTTAGGAAAATGGACACCGGAAAAACAAAATTAAAACTAAAGATTTCTAATTATTTAAAAGTTAGTTCCTAAAAGTTGTTCATAGTGTATCTATTAATTTTGTTTAAATTAGTGTATATAAATTTATAAGAAAAAAGTATGATTTCAACATTTGAAATATGTTTTGCTAAAGGTAGACAAGGACTGTTCTGGTCGAAGTTCCATTGTCTAAAAACGTTACATTACAAAAAACGTTTTTTAGACAACGGAAATTCGAAACGCCAGTATTGATCACATTTAAAATATGTCTCCAACATCTTGATATTCAATTTTTGTATTATTGCATAGCTAAACACTACGGGTTTTAACATACGGATATGATTTGTCACTATTTGTGAAGGAAAATATTTATTTTGAAAATTCGCCTATTATGCCGAATTTGGAGAAAATTAATAAGAATAATCAACAATGATTAACCCCAAACAAACCTCAGGTTTACAAACGAAAAACGATTAACACAATTCCTGATAAACCAGCATTAGGTTCATTTCGATAGTTCTCCAGAACCTTTAATGTTTATTTTAATATTACTAATACTTTATATTCAAAATGACAAAAAATGTAAATTGAAAATTTACCAGCGCTTAAGAAACGTAAATACAGAAACCAAAAGTCTGTATTCAGATTTAAGAAAAAAAGCATATTTTGAAAATCGTGAGATAATCATTACAACGACTTCATAAAGATTGGGTTTTTTATAAAAAAACTGAAACCGTATTGTACGAAACGAACAACCCGTAGCGGAAACAACCGATTACGTTTATAATCCAAACTTACAACTAATAATTCCCTGGGTAAATCCTGTCCCTGATTGATGCCGCGGTTCATATTAATGAACTGATCTATGGTCGGTTTCTCCTTCACGCTGGGATTGTGCAAACTGGTATTCAGCATTATGATTGCGAACGACAGCACGTAACACGTATCCGAGTTCGTAAAAATATTGCTGTCCCCTTGACAGTCGCAGTACCTCTTTGCGAAGCACTCCATCATACGGTCTATCTTCTGCGCTTCGCCCGGCAACCGAAAACTCCAGAGAAATTGCCTTAAAGATAAACAAAAACATTTGAACGCCTACCATATACCAAGCAGATAGACAGATGCCTTTTCTAGGCTGATAATACAGACACTTTTGAAGACAAAATACGCGACTCATTTCAAAACTTGCTTTCAAGCAATAAGACTCGTTCATTCAAAATAATCTCAAAAATGCAGTATTTACGGGCCCCAAACAACACGCTACACGGGATGCCTATGTAATGCTCTGACTGCTAACTAAAACTTTAATCATGGCTATTACGTCATTTCACTGACAATTGACGAAATTCCGGTTTTCAATTGTTTTTTTTTTCGAAAACGAGTACCAATTAGAACAATAAAAAACCTAAAAATACTAAAGGACGTAGTATCAATTTCAAATTACATTATTTGTAATAAACAAACCAAATACGTGAATTTCGAAAAATCTTATTTTGAACCCTATAGTAATTTTATTCTGTGTTTTATAAATAAATGTTTTATAATAAATAAGTTTTTGTTTTATAATAAATAAGCGAGCAATTTTTGGGTCCTAAATGTTTGAACTTTTGAGATACAAGGTGGTAAAATTTTCAAAAAGAAAATATATTTTTTTAATATCTGTAAGCTGTAATGATATTTTAATGAAATTTGGCACACACATACTCTGTATCAAGAAGCATTATTTAGTGCACCACATTTTTTAAAAATACACCAGTGGCGGGCGCAAGGCATTTCACCTGCCTATTTTGGCAGACATCGACATCGACATTTGTAAAGAAATTTAATTTCTTGAATTTTTTTTAATCAGATGTACGGTTTTCGCTTAAAAAATAAAAACCTCTTCTCTGCATGGTCATAACAATTTTGTTAATATGATGTTAATATGACAGTTTGCAAAGAAATTAGTTTCTATTTTTGAGTGAAAACCATGCGACGGGCTAAAAAAAAAAATAAGAGATCAAATCTGCTCTTAAACGAATGCAAATGTCATTATTTTAAAATAATATTTATTGTGGTGAATTAGGTCGCCACTGCACTGGTTAAATCGAGAACTTTTTTGTGAAAAATAAAATATCTATCTAAAACAAAATATCTAGTTTTTAGTTACCAACTAGCGTCCTTCAGAAAAAAATATATTAGAAGGCTGTTCCTTTTTATTTTTACAGTCTTAATTAAATAACATAACATCCTAACAGCAAGATAAATAATAAACGATTCTTATTTAAATTTATTTTATTTATTTAAGTTTACGTACTTCGTTGTCGTAGTTCGAAGAATTTAAATAAAACAAATAGACAATTACTTAAGTAAGCAATAATAATATAATAATAACAATAATAATATTAATAAATAATGCCTCTTGTAGTACATGTGTGCCAAATTTCATTAAAATATGAAGGTAAAATGTATCACAAATATTAAAAAAATACAATTTATTTTTGAAAACTTTACCATCCTGTATCTAAAAGTTATATGTTCATATGAAGTTTTTTTTTTTGAAATGGACCCAAAAATCGCGTCCTTAAACATTGACATTCCATTAGAAAACACCCTGTATATTAAAAGTGTTATTCGAAGAAATTCCTAAGATCAAATTCTACTAAAAAAGTGGGCGGTATGTGTGCGTGCTGCACATTAATTCCAGTTAAACTTATTACCTTAATGCTTGGACTAGTATTAGATCGGTGAAATCGTGCAGATCGACGAACGCTTGGAGAACCTTTTCGTTGAAATCGTTTCTTTCGCCCAGATAATCACCGATCGCCGTTTTGTTTAGCCCTTCGCCTTTGTGGAGGAACTGCGCGACACTTTCCGCCGTGTTCTATAAGAACCGATAAATGTTAACCGTAATATACTAAAAAGCCGCTAATCCGAGCCTTGCCTGCAGCAGTCCTTTCTCAATTAGGTACTCTATGCCCTTCTTGGGGTCCATGTTAAACTTTTTTCGTCCGATTGACATCATTTTGGTCTTGTTGCTGTTCTTGCCCTCCTCTCCTGAGTCGAGAGATTCCATCTCTGCGACCACCTCACACAGTTCATCTTTCAGTTGCTGTAACAAGAAAAATATCCGTTGAAACCAGCTCGGCCAGGCCATGGAGCCCAAGTCAGTTTAATCGACGATCGTTTTGAATATTTCATTCTGGTAGACGCACGAATGGTTATCGGACACTTAATAATTTTCGGGGATCTGGCAAAATTTAAATCCCAAAAAATTAGATATTAAAACTAAATTGCTGGACACTTGAAACCGGCACATATGCGGACTGTTTCCGACAGTCAAAGGGTTATTTGGAACCAAATTTTTTGGAATTTCGAAACTTACTCTTTCAGCCATCCGTGCGTTGTGGCAAAGGTATATTTCTGAAGTCTATAAGGAGGGTGTTTTAAAAATGGAGATAAAAGTTTCTATAAACTAGGGTCAACATTTTTATTTTTGAAAATGAAGGCCGGATGAAGACATGACTGGTACAATTACTTAAAAAAATTTTTTACGAAAAGAAGGTGGATCTAGACTATAAGATGTTTTATACGTTCATGTCTAATTTCCGTACACCCTGTATATTTTTCTATAGTTTTACACATTATACATATAAACACATAGAGTTTGGCAATTCTGGTAAAATACAAAAAAAAATATTATGTTAAAAAATAGACAAATTGAAAAACCGTCTTCAAGTCGGACCTGTTCGGAAGATAAGTCACGGGTTTAGGAGCAATCGGATGTTTTCGATAGATTTTTAGCGTGGTATTTTGACGTTGATAGTAGAAAAAATATGGTATGCAATGTTAATAAACTTCTTTGGTTTTGCACACTATTTTATTTTTGAAAATCGATCGATCTCTATAAATTATCCCGTTTGTGTCCAGCAGCTTAGTGTTAGTGTGTTAACCAACCATAAAGACACTTATTACCGCCAGAAAGTCACTGACTGAGCCTTTTGCTTTGTATAATAAAAACAGCGTGCGATAAAATTACAAAGTATGCAATAAAACAGAAAGCAATGACAACAATGTTCGAAGTGTGATTGTTAGCCAAACAAGTTATGAAATCGTAGGTAGAAAAGTAAAAAAAAAAAGATGCTCTCGATGATGTAACAACAACGCATAAATGTTTACTATATTTTCGCAGTGTTCTATTAGTTTCTATTCTACGCGTTATGGCAGCGGATTAATCGAATGTCAAAATTTTGCCAGCTCTGAATAAGCCGATAAGCATCGAAATTGGACAAACAAAAACACGACCAATATTTTTCCACTTTACTGGCCCGAACTGGGCAAAATTTGAACTATTTCGTGCAAAAGTTCCCTCAATTATGAATCCAATTTTATTTAGTTATAGTTTGGTGATCCGTTTCAATGTATATTTTAAGGCACTTTATATTTGGAATTCATGAATACCATCAAAGGTGAAAAATCGTTTTTATACACAATAGTTAACAAAAGTGATTAAAATTCACCTCAAAATAATGAGCAGGCTAGACGCAAGTGAGAAAAAGAAAAACATTTCCGCAAAAGTGACGAAAAATATGCGGTTGTCTCCGCAAATGGAAAGTAAAATACTTTCCTGATGCCAGATAACATAAAAAAAACAATTTAGTTAAAAAAACTATGTTTCAAGGGACAATAATTTGAAGAAACTGATAAGTTTTAGTCACTTTGGCGGAAATAGAACAATTTTCTTCTCACAGTTATGCATGCGAAAATAAGTCCAGAGAAAAATTGTTCATAATTGATTGCTATCCGCATACACATAATTTATGTATATTCATATCCAGAATTTTTTTTTATGGATTGTTATATATCGAACATAGCAGGGCAGAAAAAGGACAAATTCTTTAAACTTTTAAGTTAAAAATGTTTTCATTCAATGATTGCCTTGTAAACTCATACATATGACGCACGCCTATAGAAAATTTTAAAAAAAGGTAAATTGCTGGATTAAACCTGGCGTAAAAATCGGTCCAGAAACAAGGATTTTACGGATATCTTAAATATTATATTTTTATTTTATATAACACGTATTACAAATAATTTTGAATTGTTCATTATTAACTATTAAATATTTTCCACTTTATTCGACTTTTGTACCATTTCGATAGATAAATATAAATTTTATGAATAATTTTCAGATTTTCTTAAAACAGATGTCCAGTGGCTTGAATTTATGGGGTAATTTCATCCCATAATGCGTTGTTTACCCTGGGCAACGGCCGGTTCGTGATATCGTAAAGCACGTCTACGCGCAGTGGCGTGCGTGGCGATTTCTTCCCTTAAGTTCTTGCAGAAAAGATCGTGTTTTGGTGAGTCACTTGTCAGCAAAAGTGAGTTAAACACATATTTTACGCACATATAATTATTAACGCCAATTTGGCAAAACAAACCTTTAAATGAAAAGCTGCGGAGCTGCGTAAGCCCAGAAATCAGAAAAAAAAGACGCAACTAACGAAGCTCACTAAATAGAGCGCAAAACAACCGGCGAGAAAAAAAATGTAGCGTCCAACGACCAAGCCACTAAAACACAAAAATAAAAAAAAACGCAATCTTACCCCCTCGCCGGTGGAACACGGACAACAGGAATACATCAAAGTGTGCACAAAAAACGAAGCACAAACACGTGCGCAGGAGCACATCGACGACCGGCACTAAAGCGGACCAAAGACGGAAGGGGGACAGATAAAAACAAACGATTACAAACGGGAAAAGTAAAGGAGAAACTTCACGAAAAAATTAAAAAGTAATAGAAACTTGATTTGGGAAATATCGTCCCGAACCTCCGCGGTTGATATCTACCCGGTCACTGCATTCCCGGACGTCGAGTTAAATAACAACTCGAATCGATTTTGGGATGTTTTTCGACAAAAAAAGACGTGTGTGTTCATAAACGTGGAGAGAAGTTAGCTAACAGACTTGCGATATAAAGAAAGACGTCACCTTTGGCGCCCCGCGTTACAACTTCATCGTGCGTAAGCTTTTTTTGCGTTTGTTTGTCCGATAACATGAAATTGGTTTTATAAGGGATCCGCCTAATGTGCCACAGATGCAATATTAAAAGCTCCGAAAAGTTCTATCGGGTCAATAATAATATTAATAATAATAAATATTAACAACAATCCTGAAATATCTATAAAGACTTTTTGGCACGGAGCTATATAAAGTTTTGACCAACGAAGCTGGGCATATTCTAGTTACTTTATTGCTACTATCTAACTACATAATCAAAATCGATCTTTGCCGCTCAAAAAGATAATCGGACATATCACCCGGTCTGTCGCAAGTATAAAGAAAGACAATATTATTCGGCGAAGTAAAAGGAAGAGATATCGAAGGGTCGAAAGGTTAGATAAAGACGCAACGCTCGTACTTGGTTGCAAGTAATTAAGTTAAAACCAGTGTTTGTATTTTATAACCTTCACTTTGCGTATTGACTGGAAACCGTGAATGAATTAAAAGTTTACGTGGTGAAGAAGTATACTTATAAGTAATTTCTGCCGGTAAAAGTATTGAACTGGTCTTGTTGCTTCATAGAGCTAGTTAATGGGGAGCAAAGAAATTTTCAATTTTCGCATTATACAACTTTACCAAAAACACACAACTGCAAAATAAAAAACAGGATAATTGAAAATATATACACGTATACACGTAAACGATTTTTTATGCGAGCCATTTTGAAAGTGTCTGATAATCCGAGTTTTTTAAAGGCAGCAAGGCTTTGTTTTACAAAGCATGTGGAATATATTTACCAATATTGTCCGTATTGAACAATAACCAGGGCCGAAGGTAATGAATTTGCATTTTCAATGAGTTCGTGGTGACACTATATCAGGAATCAGCTGATATTCTAGTCGAATTCCATATAAGAAATTGTTTGTGTAATTTTGTGTAAATTTAATTTTCTTAAAGCTTCCGCTAAATTTAAATTAAATGTTTACCTTAACATAGTGCAATTTGCATTTGAATTGAGTTGACAGCCTCAAAAATCCGCAATTTTTCAGCTCGTATATCTCGGCTTTCATATTGAACAACCACGAAAACATGACTGTAGATATATTTGAAAAATGTTTTTTTGAAAAATTGATTTCCAATATTCCACCAAACAGTATTGTCCGCTACCATTCTGCACAAACGCAAAAAAAAAAAAAAATAATCGAGGAATCTCACCGATGAAACTCTACACAAATCCGTCAGCTTTCAGCATTTGTATTCATGAAGTACCGAAGTACGGTTCTGGAAAGAGAAACCCAAGCGAGCTAGGCCTGGGGTTAGACTTTCATAAAAATTTACCAAACTTAAATACAAGATTATGTCGGAAAAACGGTATATCGTTACGAACTATACCGATAATAATTCTCTCTTGCACAAATTGATTAGCTGTGTGTCCCTGGGTAATATTACTTGTGCAAGCTTTATTGCTCCACCTCAAACGACCTGCAAGCTGTCTTTTCACTTGAGGACCATGAAAAATGCGATGCGACGACAATCAGCAAATTAAATTTCTGTTGCTAGTGTTCCATATTCATGTAATAAAAACGAATTGCAAAGTAAAAATTGCATCAACTGATGGCCTAGGCGCATGCGTATCAATTTTGTGAAAAGTGCGCACAATAACAGTCGTTGGAAAAGGGTAATCAATTTGGAAATACAAATTTAGCTCATATTCGAGAACACATTCGAAAAAAAGTTAAAAGTTCCACAATAAGAAAACATCATGAGAATTTTAGTAGAATCCGTATTTCGAATCGAATCTTTTAATAGCAATTTCAATATAAATATTTCTGTTTTGTTTTTCTAACAAAGTGGTGTTATAAAAAAAATATTCAGAATATGGTATTAGCCTAGATCGCAAGTTGACATTAAAATTGTCATTCTGAAGAATTCAAAAAATATCGGAAATTGTGAAAATATTTTTAATTTTAATGAAGAAATTGGAATTTACGATATACCCGTTTTGACACCAGTGGAATTTCCTCAACCCCTATTCGTTTTGGGCGTATGTTTGGGATAAAATCACAAAGGTTACAAAAATATTTCCAAATTGAGAAAGACATTTTTCTCTGTAAAATACGGTAAAACCTCATGAATTTTCGGGCTACACAAGAAATTATTTCCAGCATCGATTTTCTTTTGCTGGAGATGGCAGAATGTTTTAAGCGTTGATACCGAGGTTGATACTCACGAGAATAAAACGCTCTGCCAGAGGCGGCGCCGAACGCACATACTTGTGGATTTTTACCCAGCGGTGAAGCATTTTAATCGAACATCATAAAGAAGTCGGATACTTTGTTTTGATTCAAATCCTTGAACCGAAACGCGAAAGAATTAACGTCGCCCGCAAATCAATTTGTTTTGGAGAACTCGGCTAAAAATAGAGCCCGAAGAGGATTTTCCCCATCCCGCAGTAATACGCATATTGAAGGGGCAGTTTATTTTTAAACCAATTTCGATACACGTTGTTTTATTTGTACAACGAACCCAATATTTTACAAGGTTGTTTCTATGTGAACAAAAACATTTGACGGTGGATCCCATCAGTTTGAGAAATTAAAATTGTTCGACTTCTGGGGTGGTAAGGGTGGCATTTTCCAGAATGAAAATGTTTGTTGTTTTCCGCGCCATTAAGCTGCCAAATAGTTAAGAACAACAATGAAATGAATGAAATTAACCGCCTATTATAAAATAATAGGAAAAAAATACATTCAGTTCAGAAATAGGGATTTTTGGTATCCGTTTTTTGAACATAAATAATAGGTACAAAACCCATAAAATAAAAATTGCAAATATGCAAAGTGGATTTCATATAACTTAATAATTAGCAACTACTTTTAGTTTAAGTTTCGACTTTTAAAACAATACATTAGGATAGTACAAGGCGTTAACAGATTTGAAGAAGAGAAATTCAACCTATAAACCAATATTCTAAACACAGATCTGTAAAAAATATAGATCAAGCATCCAATTTATAAATGACACAAATACAATCAGATATCACTTTAAAGATAAAGAAGATACACGGTTGGACAACAGGGTGAACGATAGTCCATAAAATTTAATAATTTTTTTTTAACAACTCGTAGACATTTTTATGTAATTGGGTGCGGGTTCTTTGAGCAGTAAGCAGTAAGACAATTTTAGAAAAACAGCGTTTTCTTTGGGTGAAAAAACGTGAAAAAGTTAAATGGCGTATGCCCACTACTGAAGAGTAAAGGAAAAAATTTGTATTTTTTTTCTTATTGGTGGTATCGTAAAATCTATAGGCACATTCTGTATTATGACTGTTGACGCCCATTATTATTCATTAACTATTATTATACTTGTGTTAATAAAATGATCTGTAAAACTTTTCACAACCCCTAACCTAAAATTGTCTAAGAACTCACATATTGGATGGATCAGCATCTTAATCTGAAAGATAGCGATATACAAAATTTAACTAAAACCTCTTCCACTTCACGAACAAATAAATATACTATTACTATTAGCAAATTTTAGCTAAAAATATATTTGTTTGTACATCATTAGATATACAAAATTCGCAAACAACACTTAACATAGCTGTTACATAGCAATATCAATAATAGCGTGCTAGTAAGTACAGTTGTGTATGCATTCTGACATTGTATGCGAACGATGAGTGACTCATTTTTGCCGATTATATGTTCGGTGATAGGGCTGTGTGTATATAGATAGTGACGATGAAATGGTTGGAAAGTTGTTTAGCAGCTCTCGATTTATTAAAAAAGCAGCCATCCTCACGAAGACAAAACGGAATCGGGACACAAAATGATGTGCGTTATAAAAGAAGGTCGACAGTCCGTGATGACGAGGGATAGAAATGACTATGATGTGAAACATAAAACTGTGTATCGTACAAAGTGAGAAGTAGAATGCGACATATTTCGTTTGATTGCCTACCCATTTTCTCAAACCAGACGAACCCGTAGATAAATCCCAAACACTTTTCGACGTCGCATTCTTGGCGTGCTAAAAGAAAGTTGCATCTATCAATATTTATGTTTCATCAAATTGTGCTTTGAAAAACTTCTACCAATAAACTAACCAAAACTAACAGGAAAATACTTTCCGAGAAACCTTCAATTTTCTTTTTTTTTTAATATTTCTACATTTTTACATTTTAGTTTAAAATCAAAATCTACTTATATCATACAGGTATATATTCGGCATTACCGAAAGGACTGTTCGCCCAAAAATCTTCACCAATCCGTTTGAGGCACCCACAATCAACCAAGGGATATATCAATTTTATTTGAAGATGTCATTAATAATAAAAAATCAAGTTCCAAAACTAAGATATTGAAGCATAAAATGACACTAAAACAATAATTGTCAGTGCAATGAAACACCTAAATATATATTGGTGCTCATAATTTGAACTCGAGGCATAAATACAAACCATCATTTTTTATGACATTTTTGACAGTTTTCGAACCAGATCCAGTTACATTATAACAGACTTCCTCACAACGATTTAGCTACAATAACGTTCTATATTCATCTTTCTTATATACTTTTTATTATATAATTGATTTGACATAAATATTAGTAGGTATGTGTTTTGACATGTTCCTTTTTTCTTTTATATTTCATATATATTATATTATACTGCCGTAACTGACAAGCATATTGAGTCAATTCTTATTTATTATATGAATAATTAACAATAACGTTCTACCTCCATCTTTGTTATATACTTTTAATATATAAATTATTTGACATAAATAATAGTATGCGTTTTGACAACTTCCTTTTTTTCTTTTACATTTCATGTATATTTTATTAACTGCCTTTACTGTCAAGTGTACTGACTCAATTCTTTTTTATTATATGAATAATTATAAATAACGTTCTACCTTCATCTTTGTTATATACTTTTTATTTTATAATAGATTTGAGATAAATAATAGCAGGTATTTGTTTGAACATGTTCCTTTTTGCCTTTTATATTTCATGTATATTTTATTACACTGCCTTGACTGTCAAGTGTACTGACTCAATTCTTTTTTATTATATGAATAATTAACTGCAGTTTGACTGAGGAAGTATAACTTCCACTTCGCGTTTAAGTATATGTTCTTGAAATATACTCACGACAAAATTATTTTATTATTACTGTTTGACGCCAAATAGGCATCAGAAAATCACTTTAACTACTAGGCATTAGCAATGCACTTTCAAGAAGTGATAATATGAAAATATCATATTTCATATGTCCTGCCTGTGGCTATGTTTCACAAAAACCAACTTACACTTCCAATATTAAGCATCTAATAAAGATTAAAAAACAATTAAAAATAATGAACTTATTTGACCAAAATTAACTTCTTCAAAAATGCTATTTATCACATTGGCCGATAAATAAATATTTTTTGATAAAAAAGTTTTTTATTCCACTCTTCCAGATCCGTTTTGATCCTAAATCAAATGTGTACTATACTCTATTTATTGTGTTAATAAACATATGGAATTTTGGGCGATAAAAATAACTCCAAATCCTTTTCAAATTTACCAATTTTATGAGACCTTTTCCATTTACTTTTAGTGTCCCATAAAAAACGCACATAAATAAAAAAATCCTCCACTTAAGCCGACAAAAAAATCACATGCGGACATCATCTCACGCTCGGATTACCCTTTTTCTATGCTCGGGTAAAATTATAATTCACCTAGATTTAAAAATTAATCCGTTCGGCGTTTAAATAGATAATAAGGAATTAATGTCTAAGTGATAATTGATAACCATTAAATCATACCGCTCGTTTGATCCCACTAGAAATGGTCGACAAATCCCACGCACTCTTGGATGTGGTGTCCGCCCTTTGTTTCGACTTCTTGTTCCTCTTCAAGGACGAAAACCAATTGGTGACGTTATTCATCGAGCTTATAGAGCCTTTCCGCTCCCTTCCTATGGTATTGTACTGCTGGTACGGCATCTCGTCCAAGTAATCACTGTCACGCACATGTATATAGTACCTAATCTTACGTATCACAATGGGAAAGCACGGATTCGACAAAACATTAATTTTTCTTGGATTTATCACAGATAGAAATGGTGACGTTGACAGTTCTATGTCGCAGGCACTTCTTTTTTTGGTTAGACTGACTCTGACTTCAGTCACGATCGCTAACCAAGAAAAAAAAAAACGAGTCACTGTTTTAGGTTTTTTCCGAAATTACACCCATTTTCGTCGACTCAACCGGACGTCGTAATGATCTTGCACTAGAACTACTGCGCTCCGAAGGTCGCATTTCTATAATCGAAAAGCTATGCGTAAGTAAAGGAAAACAAGACAAAGCCGAGTTATACCACAAGGTCCATTTGAACTGATCGCCAGCGAACTGCCACGCGAATTCATGTCCAACTGAGTAACAAGCCTAACGTGAATCAGACGCTCAACAATGTGCAAATTAAAAAACGATTTGACTCTTAGAAACTTGTTCCGAAACTATTAAAATTGTCGTGCTAATAAGGTTTAAATGTCGGGTAACGGTATTATCGTCGAACATACGTGATTAGATTCCGGGAAAACACCCAAAAATGATAGTTGTTCTTTAAAATTATTTGGAAGTCATAGATAAAGTCTACCTAAACTGCATTTGGCATGAACGATAAGCTAATATAGCTTTGCATTGCGTGATGCTTATTCAAACGATGCGGATTATCGATTGGAAAACAGGAAAATATGTCGGGAATGAGAAACTTTATTATTTATATATTAACAGGGTTGTCACTGAAAAATATATGAGTCTAATTATGCGACCAATAACAAATTTAAATAATAAGGATAAAAAGAAAAAAAAATTGTCATGTTTATAACGTATAATGGAGCTGTTGTTATCCATGAAGTTCGAACTGGTTATTTGTTTCAACACTCACCCTTACAACAAA
Organism: Cylas formicarius; assembly: GCF_029955315.1. NCBI lineage: Eukaryota > Metazoa > Arthropoda > Insecta > Coleoptera > Brentidae > Cylas > Cylas formicarius. Next base: position 13,691,946 of record NW_026844326.1, on the reverse strand, counting down.
ATCAAATTTGAAAATTAATTAACAATGCATATAAAGTATGCAAGAAAATAGTCGAGCAATCCTCTGAACAGCGGCACTTCTATAAAAATGAATTGCCTACACAAAAGACACAATTTCAATTTGTATTTAAATTTATTTATATTTAAAATTGTGTTGAAGTTTATTGTAGAGCATTCAACTTAAAGCAGTCTCTTGTTGCGTTGTTGTGTTTAATGAATATTAGTATGACACCTAAATTTTCTCCTAAAGCAGGGAAGTGCGACGGATCTGAAGCAATTTTATGAGTAAATGCGCCAAGTGATTTCATGAATAAACATTTTATTTTATTTTATAAGTTATAGGTTCCAATCTTCTAACGTCATATAAAAAGTCGCAACAGTTAAACTGCGAGCGTACAAGAGGTTTAAACAACAATTTCCTAGTTTTTTGATCCAAAATATGCGTGTTATAATAAATTAGCCTTTTTAACTAAATATTATTCCTCAAATTAGTATCGATTGTTACGTCTCAATTTTTCGCATGTCCAGTAACTGTTAATTTAGTTTTATATTTCAATTTTCTTGATTAAATACTTGGTTATTTTTGTTGCTAATTTGGTATTTGAAATTTGTACGCAACAAACAGAGTTAAATATCTAAAAAGAGCACGATGACGATTTTGTCCAAATTGCGTAAAAGAATTTTTTGATGAAATTGCCTTTCAATTTCGCTTTTAAATATAATAATAAAAGGTAGGACCTTTTCTTGGTCAGAAACACTGTAGCGCGAGCTGGGCAGGTTCTTTCACTAACGGTTTCTTGGAAGTATTGTAAATTCAATATTAAACTGGCTATCAATATTCCTTCCTTTTCTTAAGAGAAATTACAAATTTGGTTATTAATTGCTAAAAACGCCGTGAATGAATTGTATAAATACGCAACTAATTTATGTAAATAAACTGATAAATATTAAAGCAAAAACAAGTGAAACATACTACCACATACTCAGACCGTTTCAGCGTATTTTTATAGCAAAATAATACTATTTATAATAAATAATAAAACAATTTTGTTTTTTCTAAAAAAAAAAAAAATGATAAAACGCACCTGAAAAAAGCATCATTTTGCATTCTATTGGGGATCATTTTGCGTTCTACTCCTTAATTATTTGCTACATCACATGGGCACCATATTTTTTAAGGAAGTCAAATAAAACTATCGCGTTTTGTCTAATTCTGTTATAGTTTACATTGTTCAGCCATTTTAGCTTAGAGGGCGCATCATAAAAAAGCACGATGCTCAAACGCAGCGAAGAATGGCCTTATAATTTGATTTCATTACTGTCGAAAAAAGTCTTCTATAATAAATAAATTCACACTCAAAATTTAAGTACTATATTATTCATCATTCAGGATCTCCTAATATCCAAAAACCGCAGGTGATAATTTATTTACATTTTTCATTTATTAACTACGTTTTTAAAACACGCTCCTATTGGTACTTTAATTAGAATACTAGAACATAAAATCTAAAAAGAGGTCTTGTTTTAATATAAACCTAAGAAATATATAAAAGCTTACCATTAACTAACTAAGATTAACCAGTTCATTTAAAACTTATCTATCATTTATTTATATTCTAATAGATGTGAGAAAAACCCTGAATTTCATGTACATAATAAACCACAATAATGTTTACAAAAAACTGGTTTTATTTGAATTAAAATTTGTTGTTCTAACGCTATGGCTATATCTAGTACGGGTTTTTAAAATTCATAATATAAAAAATTATATACCTTAACAAACAAATACAACACATTAACTTGAAGCACAAAACCAACCAACATTCGGACTTTCCATGAATTAAACACATGGTAAGAAGAAAACTTTCGGGCGATTTCAAATGGGGTGACGTTCGTACCCAGAACCACACGAAAACAATCTAATCGAAAAACTAAAAATAGGCTGTGGGAAGCCGTTAGGAATAAACCGTCCCAGTCAGGCAACAAATCGGCGAGATAAGGATGAAACACGTTTAAAAAGTCCAAGCTGAACGAGGACAAATATTATATTATGTTTGCTTGCACCGCAATACTGGGAAGGTTAGGCATGAAATTCGAGTACTGGCCAGAATCCGCGAAAAAAAAAAAACGATGCAAAGCAGTGGAACAGAAAAAAAAAGCAAAAATCTTAAGGGGTGATTATTTGTTTAAGATAAAGGGTAGTTAGTTTAATATAAAAGGTAATCATTTGGCGGAAAAATAATAATTTGTATCTTAAAAACCAAAATAAATAGAACAATACAATATTGGGGAAGTATTATTACCTCTATTTAAGGGAAAATTTATGCAGTGACATAAAAAAATCTGTTTTATATTTTGTATCTCATTTGGAAACGTTTGTCTTCTGCAATTTATGATAACACTTGCCGTTTCCAAACCATTTCAACCAAACCATACAACCGGTTCCGTAGCGAGATAAAAAAATTATTAAATAATAAAAACCTAGTGAATTGCTATCATTCCTTAAGGCGTTTCTTATTACAATTTTTTTTTCAACATGCAATGCTTTACATTTAATTTTTTTATTTGTTGTTTGAAAAAATTGCAAGAGACAAACATTTGTAATAAATCCCTAAATCGAAATTTATGTTTTCCATGTCATTACGAAAATCTTTCTTTAAATTTAGTTAAAAAAAATTACAGGAGTAGACTAATTCAATCACCTACAGTCATAAAAATATATGCAGAAACTGTGATTATAAAAGTAATACGTCCGTTTTTTTTTTTGATTTATCTATTTTCGTTTTAATTTGCCCAATACTTTTGGCTTCTGACCCAATATTTATATAACAAAATACCCATTATTTTAAACAAGGAATAACCCCCTTATGTTTTTTGTACTTATTTTGAAGTACACTGTATAAGGATCTAGTTAAATTTGCCCATAGTTTAGACATATTCTAACAACTTCCATGTTATTCTCGGAATTAGTATATATCTCTTTTTGAACGGAAGCTTCTCAACTGTAATTCAATGTAATTTGCAAAGTATGCTATAAAATCATAAATAGTAAACAAAACAGCTGTTAAAGGCTGACAGATTGAACATATTGTTATTTTGTCATTTGCCCATAGTGTCCATAAGAATTATGTTGGCATACGAAAAGCTTATCTAGCAAAACTGGCGCAAAATTGTGTGCGGAAATGCTGGACATGGTCATGTAAAAAATAGTTAGGTTTCATCATTCTTGAGATGTTTAATAATTTCTCTCAAAAATTACGTTTGCCGGTCAAATATTTATAAATGTTTCTTATACACAGATCTATTCTTAATTTCACTGCAGTATTTTTACAATTTAACAAGTCTTGTAACTAATTTTGATAAATGATTATACCAAGGTTGATGGAAAAATCAACAATCCAAATAAATTTTAAAACATGAGGAAAAAACACTCTTTTAAATGGAACCTATTTTTATGCATATTTTATTAATTTCCCAGTTTATGTATGAGGATAGCGACTCTCCATAAACGAATAAGCAAATTCAAATATTCTTCATGCATATAATTTTAAGCTTGCCGTTATGGTTATGGACAGTAACTTTCTGACTGACAGCATGATGTTTTCTACGCTGACATGGTTAAGTCTAATTATTTGAATATAAAAGCAATAAAATTTATTGATATGGAAAATGTATAAATTTATATATGGTTATTAGAAATTAAATAAGACATTTAAAATAATCAAGCATGCAACCATTTCTGGTATATTCGGAAGTTTCAACCTAAAAATATTTCACTCTCATGATCCCCATATGGATTTTACTATGAATGCAATTTTTTTAATTTTTGCTAATACGTTTTCCAAAATCAGGTAGACGAATTTTTCGGTGAATATGTACAACAAATCGCCAATCATAAAGGTTTATCTTGCTCCATTTTTTGCTACTGTATAAATATTTTATTCTTCTTCTGTTTTGTCGATCTCTTATCACAATCTAATAATAATTTTTTTTCACCGACTTCCATTTTTCTTAATTTAACTCAAAAGGTCAGTAAATCATGGCTTCATTTCCGGCCATGTTTATTGAATACTGAATTAACAACGTTTAGTGACTCATTCTTCGCATTCCTACTAAACTCAATTAGTCGCGTCTTTGTTTGACTAACAAATGTTTAACGTATACCAATTATACGCGACTGGCTGACCGCCCGAGTGACACGTAAGTCGCGGCCCATGTAGATTACAGTAATCTGTTCATTGGAAAGTCATTTCACATGGCAAAAATACTAATTTTATTAAAGTTTCTCAGAGCAATGAGTCTTTTATCACCTAGCGTCGATAATTTTTTTAGCTTCGTAACAATACGGCCTTGTTAATCGCGTGAGAAAGTTCACACTTAATAAGAAGACAAATAAAATAAAAATAACCGTATCCTGAATATTACAAACCGTTCAGCCTTTTTACTTTCGTCGCTAGTATTCTCGTTCCTATTAATTCTTATTTAATAATATTTTTAAGAAAATTGCTGCATAAATTGCCCAATAATGAACTTAATTATGGAACTGAGTTAAAGAAGGAACGCCGACAAATGAAAAACGAAGCTTTATATTTATTTATTTTTGAAGTAAAGAGATCAAGGAGATTAAGCTTCGTTCTTGCCTCCTGTCCGTCTACTTTAGATGTTTTTAATTACATCTGTGTATATCAAACTCAACGTTTTCTTTCCAGTGACGCAGATTTGGATAACGTTTATAATTTCGTCAACCGTGTCAAAAAGGAAAAAGTTAATTAAAATTAGTTAACAGAGAAGGAAAAAGTTTTGTTGTTGTTTTTTTTGTTTAATATAATAATAATGGTAATAATGCATTAAACAGGAATGTTGTTAGGAAACAACTGTAACCACATTTATACGCTCCTAATAATTAAATTAATGAATATAGAACTTTCCCAAAAAACATACAAAGCGAATAAAGAAAAAGGCAGTATTGGAGCATATAAAATTAGCTAGCGAAAAACTGTTAAATGGGGCGAATAAAAACTATACAAAATAAGTAAAACTTGTTAAATGAAATGACTGATATCAGCAATAGCTAATTCTGTATTTTGCAGACCCCTGTATTTTCACATAACGTTGCTGGGACGCTAATTGACGTATAGAAAATTGCGAGTGTCTAAATGATTGCCCAAAATAACGACGCGTTCTATTTTAGACTGGTTGACGGATTACTTATGTCGTTGGTAAATAAAATATGGTTCGTTGCTAAAATAAATATGAATATATACCAGCATTTCTTCAAATGGCATAAGACGGTATTATTGAATAAGCGCCAAAAGCATCTACGGATGCATCGACCTGAACATTGTCACCCGTATGATTGATTGTGCGGCAAAATTCCAACAATTAATCAGGTCTTAACATGTGTTTGTTTATGCGACAACGATGGTAATTAAATGGAAACATAATACGAATTGTTGGTTTGACTGCCACATAACTAGATCGTTAATCAAAAACGCAATTAATTAAAATGGACACGAGGAAAACATTTCATAGAAAACGACTAAACATTTTATAATAAACTGCAACCCTTACAATACTATGATCAATGAAGATGCTAAAATTCTAAAAAATCAGTTCTTGTTTATTGTTTTCTAAAAAACTTACATTTTGTATCCATTCGGTTTATGTATATATATATATATATATATATATATATATATATATATATATATATATATATATATATATATATATATATATATATATATATATATATATATATATATATATATATATATATATATATATATATATATATATATATATATATATATATATATAGGTAACAATGAAAAAATCATCCTACAAAATACGAAAGTCAAGAAAAGTCGTCGCAACTTTTTATGCGAAAAGGCACACATCCCCCATTCGATTTTCATATAAAAAGATTCGGAAGAATTTCGAGTCCTATTCACATATACTAGGACCGTATATACATAAAAGATGACGATATAAAAGCAAAACGCGGATAAGAATATAATATTGTGGTACAATAGGGTAAGTTATGATAACTATGGAATAGTTACTTAAGGATGAAATTCTAATTCCTCTATGTAACTCACATATTGCAACATTAATTCGGCCAGTCTTAACATGGAGAAATACTCCTCATTATTATTCCAATAACAATTCTGTAGAATGGAAATTTGACTCCGACAGAATGCAAAAGCGCTGAGAATAAAATTATAATATAATATCGAATCCGACCTACGCCGCCCGTTTTTGACTTTTTCAGGTGCACCTCATCTCGTTAACCATACACGGACGGCGACAGTTTTAAGGCTTTTAGCCCTTGTCGAGCCTAACAAGATTACGGGGTTAACAATTTGATGTAAATGCGAGCGCGATATCTCCATATTGTATACATTTCCATTCAAAGAAGTAGGTCAAAACCCTTTAATCCCCATTAATGCGGATATCGCGCGGTTTTAAATAATTTTGAAGATAATGCGCCTAAAGCAGAATCACAATGATGCGCAAAACTTCAAGTACGAAAACAAACAACTCAAATAATCTTGTCGCTTCGGACGGAAACACAAAAGCGTGGTTCTGTAAGATAAACGATAACTTTAATGAATTCATTAGCTTCTCGTGGGTTATTTGCGCCATTAGAGATAAGATAAATCGGTACATAACGACGTAAAAAATTAACGAGGAAATAACTAAAACGAAAGTCTACTTTACCCACGGTAAACTGGCAGCACAGATATACTACTAGTTATAGTCAGTTTAGTACTTTAGACGTTCTTGCCCATTTTTGATGAGTCAGACCATGACATTTTCCCATATATTTACTGACCAAGAATCTTAAATAGTGTGGAACTACTGACCTACAAATTCGTCAAACTTCTAAAATTTTGATTTTGGCTTTCACACACCTTAAATACCGGGGGAGGGGGGTCAAGGGAAGGGAGGTAGCTTAAATAATTTGAAGGATGATCCAATCTCAAAAAGGTGAGGCATAGAAGACTGTGTCGCGGTTTATATTGTTTGCCGAACTCTAGCTGATCTGTGGTGTCAGCTTGATGGATTTTTTATTTGTATCTTCGACATATGCTGGAAACATCCGCTGTCTAACCGGGACCGACGGTTGTAGCGACTCTGGCCTCAGCCAGAATTTAAAAAACCTATGTCTACTCCTTTCTGTAAAAAAACCTATAACTATGACTATAACGCGATAACTGCTGATAACGGAGAACCCATAGATGTCTACGACGTTTGTTCATAAATTTGACCGTTAAAAGAAAATGTTTCAAAGACAAGAATTTTCAAATTAAGAATAAGGGCTTTAGTAATTAGAGATTCTATGTCGAAACTAACGGCATTATTGTATGATTGTGTTCACGACCGCCGTATTATTTTCTTTATCTGCATCACTCACACGAAACAACTAAAAAACTGACTCTCTGTTTATCAAAAATTCTCAAAAAATATAACATAATGTTCATCGAGGCAGCAAGTGTCTTCAGTATATATTGGAGAAACACCAAAGATTAGTCAGACCTCTCACCCATTTGAGATTGGGTGATCCTTCAAACTGTTTAAGCCCACCTCTCAGATGTTTAAGATGTACGGCATGTTTCATGAAGTGTAAGCGACAAAATCCAGATAATTTTATACTCCAAAAATGATGCCTCAAAAACATATTGGAAAGCAATGACTTATTGATGAGTACCATCTACTCTTCAAGTTGCATATTAAATTCGAGCTCGCTTCCTCACGGTCGAAATATTATATAAAAATTAGTATCGTAAAAATGGTAATTGCATTGGCTCTTACTGCGTCGGAAAATCGAATCAAAACTTCGGAAAGGTTTCTTTGTCGCAGCCGGGGCGGTAAACAAACACGTTTGGCTGTCGTCCAACGAATTCTTTTTAGTTTGCACCGTGTTGCGTAAGTTATGACATTTTCATTAATAGGTGCGCGAGATTAAAAATAAACCTAATGAGATTAGCGGTGTCAATAAAATCTACATGTTAATCAGCTGCTGTCATAAACTCTTGATTGACTGGATAACCGGCGGTAATGAGCATCACCAGACCGAATGCGTAAGTGTTACGCACTTTACTAACCGATTGACTTCAGATATCAACTAGAAATTAAACTAAAACTAAAAAATATAGTCGAGGCATGCCATTTGCTGACGATTTTCTTTCGATATAAGATTTATCAAGGAGCGAACTCACGGAACACGAATAACAAACGAATTCAAGCATATTCTAAGGGAAGCCAAAGAGGTAAATTTGCAGTAAATGAAACCAGCTATTTCTGTTGAGTAATGTTTAGTTTTCAATTGGCTTGTGTAAGGGTTTGTTAAATTCAACAGCAAAAGATTTATTTACTTCGGTGTTTACCAGGACTAGGTCTGGTTATATTAATCACCCCTCTTGAGTGATGACGGCGTTCACCTTTTCCCAAACAGTGACTTGGCGCTTTTAACGGAATTATTTCCGATCGGATATCTGCTTCGGTATCGGTTTACTAGAAAGTCGTTGTTTGCGTCATAGGAAGCAATCTACCTAATTTATTTTTTAATCCCCTAAATAAAGTGTTATCGAGGGAGGCTCCGTGGCAACAATATTTCCTATATTTTATCGTATTTTTTTTAATGTTTCTCCAAATTTCATCGAATTTATTCTTTGCATTTCCTCACATCTAGTTGTTTTTGTAATCTTAACTATTGCGATGAAGAAGAGAAATCATTTTAATTAATTAAAATTATTTCCATTTTTCTAACAGGTTAAAAAATTTCACAATTTGGTTACAAACTGTGACAATTATTTTCAGCAAAATATTCGGGTAATATTACATCAAAAATACAAATCAGGAAAGCAGAGAGGTTAATTGCAACGAAATAGGTGCGATAATGAAGGCAATATCGGTTTTGTGAGGTAAATTTTATTTAGAGGGTAATAATAAAGATTTTTTTCTTTATCATACAAATATTTCTCCATTTTTCTACTTGTTTCAGTTTTTGAAAGTAAATCGTTGATAAAGAGTGATTTGGGAACTCATTGCGACCTTTATCGTCTTGGAACTGGTTGTGATATAATAGATAAATTATTATTATGCAGAAATCGAATTATTTAATATGTAACAGATCCCACAAACTTAAAAAGCGGAAACCCATTGTTTTTCAAGTAAAGGTAGGTATGGGCTATTTTAGACATCTGCTTAGAAAAAGCTATAAAAGAGAAAATAAGAAAATATGGCATAACATAACAACCCTTTACCATTGTAGAAGCTCCCACAGTCACTAGGGTGAAGCCTACATTGCTCTTGCTCTGGCTAATTAATATATCGGGATATTGTAGGTTTTGGACCATCATTCATGTCAACTTTTTATAAAGAATATTTCTTTTAATGAGCAATACAAGTTGTCCAGATTTAGCTGAAATTGTTAAATTACTGCCTCGTAATTCACTGGTGACCGATCTATATGAATCGAGTACCGACAAGTAGCTACGCGAAAAAACCAACCTGAAGATGGTAAATTTGATTTTGCCAAAACGTCGACTTTCGCTACATATCGATCAATTAAATATTATTGATCGCCATTTGTTCCTTCCGTATAATGTAAAGTAATTTTACATTGCTTGAAATAAACATTTCCCTTTTGCTCCTTCAACGAAAACTTCTCGCAATAAATAAAGTAGAATTGTAATAATACAAACATATTTTTCGTAATAGTGTAAGACTAGCAAATAGAATTTTCTTGCAACAAATATACTTTAGTTGAGATACGAATTAAGACAAATAATTCCCGGAGTTCGATATTTAATTGCTCGATACGAATTAAATTATTTAATTAGAACAACTATGCTTTATTTTCAGGAACCAATTCTTTTTCTCTGTGTACATGATCTGTTTTTGGTTTATAGATAATAAACTTATCGAGTTATATAAATAAAATATATAATATCATTTTATTATTCGTATGAGAAGATTAATACATATTTGTGAGTAATACCTTGCAATAGAAATAAACGAGTTTAGATCGAGATCGCCTACTAATTAATCTAAAACGTCATTAGGAATATAAGGAAAAGTACGATAGCAAAATGTCTGGAATAGGTTTCTTCTCCATCCACCGTGTTGGGAAATAATAAAATTTCTACTCAACAGATTAGAAATGGAATTTGGAATTGCTTAAATAGAAACGATCTGAAAACATCCGATTAGTCGAACGAAATGTGGTAACATAAAGCGATTTCAGGATCATATTACATTCCTTCTGCCTATTTGGCGATGATCGATAACGCTATATAATATAGGCACGAGTAGTATTTACGAATAGATTTAACCAACGGGAACATTCAGACGCTAACAAAATAATTTATTTTATCGAAAAGCCAGAAGCAAACACGCCTAACCGACGTTCAGTGATGTGCGACTATCTACGGGGTTTTCATTTATATTTTGACGCCCACCTACAGAGTTTAATAAAACAGACAGATAAAAACTCTCTTTATAAACCCGGTAGTGTTTTCTGTATTACATATTGAATATATCAATAAAATCAAATGAGTACCCTCTCCACTTTTGCAGACAAAGAAAATCTCTATTATCTCGACTTCATAAATATGTATGTTTTGTAGAGCATCACTGATGTTGGTTATTATTTTCCTATTATTAAATAATAAACTTTTCAAAAAGGGCTGAACCAATACCGAAAAACTATCGGCATTGAGTTAAAACAATCTTTAAAGAAGAAAAGTTTATTTTGCTTATCTTTGCGATCCTCAAAACATATTAGAAAATAACCGACATGACTTTCATAAACCAGTTTTATCTAATCCGAGCTGAGTGTCAAAATATAAATCAAAACCCGTACCGCAAGTTAAATGTAATAGTGAAAAATAATTAATAAAAATAATAAAAACAAGAAAATAATGAAAGCCATTAAGCAAAACCGAAATTTCTGTACCATCCTCGAGACGACCCCCTATACAATACCTGAAAATTTTGGTCAGCTCTCGTGGCAGTTTATTTAGAAATCTATAAATAATTAATAACAAATAATTAGCAATTGCGCTACTCCTTTGACCTATTTATAGCCCCCAAATGTGGCTTCCACATAAACTAACATCAGGCTGAAAGTCAATAGAGATGTCGATTGATATACAGAATCAATAATGACAACGTGCATAAAAAAATTGAAAGGATATTTATGTCTATGCGCGATAGAAACCAAAACGGAGAACACAATAACTAACCGGCTTTTAAGAACAGAAATGGTGAAGCTAAGATCAATCATAGGATATACGTTATTTAATCGGAAGATAAGTGAAGAAGTAAGGGACGTGACTCCAGATATAGCAAAATGGGCATAAAATGAAAGAAGAGAATGGAGAGTTCACGTTGACAGAATGCCAAATGATTGGCTAGTTAATACTGCAATAGAGCAAAAACCAATCACACCATTTAGACGACCTACGAGGGTTATCTACTTAATAAGTTTCCGACGTAACAATGATACAAGACATTTTTTCTCATTTTTTATTGATTTTCCTACATAGTCTTCTTGTAACTCTATACACTTCTCCCAGCGATGCTTTCATCTCTCTAACTCGTTCAAATAGTACCCACCGTTTTTTTGGGCAAAGTAATTGCTCACGAAGGAGATTGGCTCCTCATGTGATGAAAATTTTTCTCCTCCGACTGCAGTTTTCCCATGAGGGAACAAAAAGAAGTCGCTTGGGGCTAGATTTGCTGAGTAAGGCGGATGGTCAAACAGTTCAAAACACGTTGTCTTGGTGAAACAGGAATTTTTTTGCATATGTCCACAAGCAATTTCTGGCCATAGTTTGTCAAGTAATGATGCTGCTGTAATGGGTTTTGCTTTTTGAAGGTAATCGACGACGATGACTCAATGGATATGCACAGTCGCCAACACTTTCCCAGCCGAAAATAAAGTTTTTGCTTTTTCCGGAGTCGGTTACCCCTTCGCAGTCCACTGTTTTGACTGTATTTTTGATTGGGGAGTATAATGATGCATCCAAGTCTCATCTACAGTAATTAATCGGAGCCAAAACTCAGATTTATGGCGCCTAAATTGCGTGGGAAACGCTGATTCGAACACGTTTTTGGTCTAACGTGATTAAATGCGGAACCAAACACGCGGACAGCTTTCTGATGGCTATATCTTGTTTTAAATTGTGACAAACACGTTTTTCGAACATTTTCATAACCTCTGCTATCTCTGCCACTTTAATTGGACCGTCGTTTAACACCATATGATGACCTTCAGTGATATTAATCGTTGGTAGTTACAGTTTTTGGACGTCCCGAACGATCATCATCTCCTAAGCTCTTTCGCTGTGGTAAATGACGCTGCAGAGTCACCATACACAGAGCCCACCTCAACTTTAACTTGCGTAGGGGTATTGCCTTTCAAAAACAAATATTTTGTAACAGGTCTATATTCAATTTTTCATATTTTCAAGAAACCACACACATCGACTAACTCAAACGACTCTCAACTAAAAACCACGGGTCCAAAATGGCTGAAACTTTGACAAGTGCACAACTATTATCTCTAGCTTTTAGTAACTAGCCGTCGCCATCTTCAGGGTGAGGTCGGCAACTTTTCAAGTGACCCTCATATATGATGGTATGAAAGGTGGTCTTCAGCATCAGCATTCAAAAGAAGAAGGAGGATATCCATGGAGGAGCATTTTTTTAATTTAAATTGCAGTGAGAATGAAGCAAACGACTACAGTCGTCGTACATACCTTTTTTCTTAAAATTTTCTTCAAGTATTTAATAACAAGCATCCTGAGAGCGCACTGCCTTCTTAATCAGCCATTTCGACATTTCTACCTAGTCGAGTTTTTTTTTCGCTTAAATCGCCCCGGATTAAATTAATAGCCGGTGTCCACCTGCGAAACTGGGACAAACCAGACCTATACGAAAAAAAAAAAGGAATCAGGAGTCGGGGTGCTCGCCTTGAAAACGCACTCAACTCGAATTCTTGGAATATCGAAGCGTACGTCGGAAATATTTAAATTGCAAATAACGCGTGTACATAGGTATACGAGAAATGAACTTATCACGTCGAACCGCCGCCGCGCCGATCGAGATAAATAATAAATTTTTCTAAAGGTCATACGAAACGTTCACCTCGCGTTAGTTCTGCAACCGCACACACATTCTTGCCGTTTTCGCTCTTTCCACGCGTTTACCCGCACTACACTTGTATCCCGACGCGCGGAGTTAGTGACCCCACGCATTAGGATATTATCGGGAATACGATCAAACTATTAAGTGATTCACCAAAAAGCAACTTGAAAACGCAAAATAAACTACTGAATTCAAAAATGCAAAAAATAAAATTGAAAAATTACAGTCGTTTCCGCTCAAAACAGAATAGAAATCAAAATTCAGCTATAGTATGCGATTTAATGGACTTTTTCAATCTACCTAATATCAGTTCCAGTTGGATCGGGTATGAAATCATAACGGAAACTAAATTCGGTTTTTCCTAGAAAAAAGGCTCCAAACCAAGAAAAAATGCAAACCAAAATCCATCAAAACTAATTTGGGATTTTATTTTTAACTTTAAGGTAGAACGCGTGCGAAAACGTGTGTAAATCGCCTAAACTGCAACGGACAATTCATTCAGACATGAGTCGAAATCGGCAGCCAACATAAACAAACATTTATGAATGGTGTGGTGGATCTCATGCTTCCCGCCATAAAAAGTCAATCACGTTCTGCACCTATAAATGTCAACGGGTGTAGCCGTATACCTATTATACCAAATAGGGGCCTAATAACGGTAAAATTGATACTTTCCTAGAGAAGGGTATGATTTTCCGCACATGCCTCTAAATTTCACCCACTAACCTGCATTTTGAGCTATTTTGTTTCTAAACAGAATAGAACAGCAACCTGTCACTGCACATGATTGACAATTTCGAATATTAATCAATTTTACGTAGCCAAAATTTTTGTTTTTTTTTTAGTTTGATTTACCGTATCGAGTTCGTAAATGGCTCATACATTAGGAGTAGGATTTATTGTGTGTGGACGATGTTCCGACCTTCCGCTGCCACTGGTCTATGGCGGCACGTTTTCACTCCACTATCAGATTCAACCTTGTAGAAAGTTCGCTCTGCTGTGTCTATGTACTTTGTTCAGATCCTTAAGTCTAAAGACTGCCGGCGTTTCCTCATCCTCCACACAACCGACACCGCAAAACTTTGAAATTTGATCTGCCCAATGCTCGTAGGATTGCGGTTGTGGCTTTCTTTGTGGAACACTATCACTGTCTTTGGGCAACCCTGGTAATCGCCGCTAGTATTCTTGAGTTCACTCTGACGATTGGCTTGATATAGCCAACATTGGCTGTGGACCTAGTGGTCGTGCCTCCGCTCCTATTGCTTATTTTTTCATTCCCTTCCAACACACTATATCTTGGTATCCATGTAAAAGTTGGCAGTTTCTTACAGTCTTGGAGGCACTATAAGGTGGGATCATTATACAAGTTCAATAAAACTCAATTTTAATAATAAATTTTATTAAACGAATGAAGTTAACGTGTTGTATTACTGTCCCTGGGACCCTTAACTTTTGGAAAACATTACGAATGCATTCACTAAGTAGCAGTCGGAATTGACAAACATCAAATGACTCCCAAATCCGTCACTAAAACACGTGAAATGTCGAAAATGGCTCGTCACCGTGCCATTTGGTAGCAGGCAGTTAGAATAACATTTTTTTTTAAATAACTTTTTTCGATAATCTTACTTTCACGTCCAATTTAACGCCATTTCACATTTGGATTACTAGATATGCTGGAACAACAAATTTCGTATGTGTAGACGACCATTACGGGGGACATGGCACAAAAAATGTTGAATGGAATGTAGTCTTTTCACAAACTTAAAAAATATTCCAGAATTGGAAAGAAGGACAGACAAGGAAAGAAGGTTCCGTTGACCATCTCCTTAAAAAATTCGACCAAACTTAACCATGCCTTTACGAACCGTGTATTGTTTGTATTGTTGTTTTATATGGTGTTTAAAAACTGTCTGAGAATGATACTGGTAGTTCTGTCGAATGCCATTACTTTTTTAGTAGGAAAAGCAAACTATGTTGGGTGCATTATTTTCTCTAATATAAATATTAGAGAAGATAATACAACAAAAATTAATTTATATTGATATGTCAATTTGTCAAATTTTGCTATGAAAATCATATTTTCCATAAAACACCAAGAAACATCGTTGACATTTTCCATGAACAAATTAAAATGTTAGGTAGCCAATGAGGCGGCGTACTTTTGTAAAATTGGAGCCACTGAAACAATGTCAATAAAAGCCGCAATTGTCATTGAGTTTTTGCTTTCAAATTATTGGATTTCATAAATCTATGATCCCAAATAGACCGTCCGACCTGCACCTGCTTTTACCCAGAATACTTTATCCGAAATTTGAAGAAAATAAAAAAAATACTTCGCATCGATCCTTTTCACAATCACAAAAGGGCTATTTTGTTCCTCCTAAGGATGGCGCACAGTATTCACGAACCTTCGACAAAAAAGGGACGTCTTTTAGGCATTGTTCCCGAGTTACTGCAAAGTTTTTGGCTCTAATGTCTAATGTATCCGAAAGATTAAAACCCTCTTCGGAGATTAAAATATGTACAAGACCCCACGCTGATTTTGGAATACTTCCAACCCGACTTTGCGGCCAAGAGAAACAAAGTTTATCTTCGGGGAGGATGGCAAATGTTCGATTCGCATAAATAGAATAATTCGAACAATAAAAAACGATTTTGCATAGAGACTACTTTGAACGAATGGCGCATTGAAATGAACTATAAATGAAATATTACGAAAATACAACCAATTGGCGCCGCAAGAAAACTACACAACAGTGTCAAGACTGTTCATGTTTGTCACTTTAACTGAAAAACGATTTCAAGGACAAAAATTCGGAAACAAAAAAGCCAATTAGAGTTAGACGTTCCTCTAAATTTGTTGTTAAAGCAAAAATTGTCAGGTTTTTCCGGTTTTGATTAGTAGGCTCTCAACGTAGTTGTTTGGTTTTGGAATAGAACAAATTTCTTTCTGTTTCAAACTGTCTTCTTGAATTCGTTTGAATTATGCATAAACTTTGCTCCTTTGTAGCATTTGCTAATTAATCCATAAAGGTCTGTCGAGCTTTTGAGGATCATAATTGCACTAGATTTTGGGCATCCAACAGAATCGATGGTGATTTTTCTAAGCATTTTTTTCAAATGAATTAAATGTTACCTTCGATTAATATGTAGAGGTCAAGTTTTTGGGATCATTATACTGGCTGCGCAAGGGACATTATTCCAAGCATTTTTTTACAATTGGTGGTGCAAACTTTCTTCTCGAATCACTTAAAATTTGAAAAATCTCTTCGACGGTACTGTTTTCTTCCCAAACGAATTAAAAGAGCTGATTCACCCTATATAGTTTCAACATGATGGACAACACGGATTTTTGCGATGTGAACTTGTAATGATGACATCTTCCCATGGAAGACGCAAAATCAACACTTTTAGCGATATGTTTTTCTTTTACACGTTTTAACATTTAATTTGAGCTTTGCAAAGTAAAGTTCAGCACTTCCGAATTGCGTGTTTCTTTTTTTTTGTTCTAAGCGACGTATTTACAGAACTTCAAATTGGTTAAACGCAGTAACGTCCTTCAAAGAAATCCGAGACATCTCGACAACTTCGCGGCCGAAGAATGAATAAAGATCAATTTCGATTGTTTTCTTTTGCTCGGTTCGGAGCTCTGGCATTACACAAAAACAATAAACATCGCGGGAAACGCTTTAGCAACAATAACAAACGACACAGTTGTTTTATTTTTCAACCTCCTTTTGTAACGGTATGCATGTCCTTTCACATATCACGAGCGTATACGTGTATACACATAAACGCGTATTTCCCGTCTTTGTTTTTCTAAAATTGCTTAGGGGTGTGGTTCCGCGCGAGTCATTATTTCGTACTACACAATGTAAATAACGCCAGGGAGTGACGTGCGGCGACTCCCGAGAGTCGGTACCGATTTTGATTTGATTGAAAATTTTATCTATTTAACCAATGCGTCGACTTCTAAGTGGATAATCCTTCATATTATATTTCCCACATATATTCCGACACGTGTTACGAATAACTAATTAGAAAAGATCGTTTCATCCCTAACACCATTCGATTGTAATCTTTTTAAGCATTCAGGCCTAGTCCGCGCTCAAAAATGTGTTTTAAAATGTAGAAAATATGTTTCCTCCTTTTGACTTCTGAATATCGGATACGACGAATACCAAAACGCATTTGAATATTGTCGTTAGAACCAAAAAGGTACGTTAAAAAAACATAAAGACTAACCCGGAAGTTTTGTTTTGACTAATAATTTCACACATTGGACCTTATCCCTATAAATAGTGTTTTCAGTTAAATTTTCTTGTATCATTTTAAGATACACACAAAAAAGTCTCTCAAATTCGACAAGGTCACACGTGGGGAGAGTAAATTCATATTAAGACATCTCATCTCCACGTTTTACTGACAATTTAAATCGAATAGTTGTACAGAATGTTTTGAAGATTTTATTGATTCGTTATATATAAATCATCAATCAGTCAACATCAGACATGTCCGCATTTAAAGTTTCAATATCCTACTCCAAAATACCCAAAATACTGTAAATTTCAATTTGAGTTGTGCCCTAACTAGATGTGCGTAAGTATTATCTTTAAAAATCACCTTGATTAAACACTGTCACGGACCAATTCGAGCATTTACGTATTTTAGTCACGATAGAATGTTAGCCGTAAATATTTAAAATACTGATATTTCGGAAGTTTGTCGGTTCTAATGGTTTTGTATGTGCTCTGCATTCATTATTGAACTTTACTTTTGCTCGTGATAGCCGTATGAAAATAGTATATCGAACAAGTGCGGTAAACGGCATTTGAGTCACTAGTTTATCCGACACGAGAGCAGCACAGCGGAGCGAGTGTTTAGAGTGTTTAGAGAGATAAATATACAACTTGAAAAGTAGCTGGTTTAATAAACGAGTGACTTAGAAAGTTACCAAACGTGTTGGGTACTACCCTTTATCTACGACCGTTTTTGGGTAAATTTTTGCAAAACAACATGAATATATTCACTCACGATTGCTCCCAAACCAGTGCGGTAATATCAAAGAAATGTCCGAAGGGGCTCGAATCCGTGGGACAAGAACTTCACGTGGTAAGGTGACGCTTTCCGCACGCTAGATCGGTGTATAATTAGGTCTATTACAGCAGTAGTATAGTAATAGTAGTATAGAACACGTTTATCAACTTTTTCAGATACTTGTATGTATATATAATATACTATTAGCGAACTGGTCCAAACTAAAATTTAATACTTAAAACTTTAATACTGTATTTGCACGAAATGGAACAAAAAAAACATGTCCATACCGAACAAAACGTGTTGATGTTTAACCGAAATTTATTTCGTGCTTCATTTCTAGTGGCTTATTTCGATTATTTTTAATCTTTTGAGTGGAGTATATTGTTTACAACAATGAAAACGTGATTTTCAATGAATATGCCGAGAAACAAAAAAAAAATACCGTGATTTAACAAAACTAAACATGTCCAGGTTGCTTTTATGTCCACTTTTTTTAGGATTTCACCACTTAGAGCTTTTCTTTTAAGTACCTACGTGAAATATAATTTTCATGCGATTACAAGACAATTGTATAATAACATCTATAAACAATAACTAGTCAAATATATTCTTTCCAGTAAAATACCACAGTATACAGTGAGAGACTAAGACAGAAAATTAAATAATTTCATCAAGTGATAGACAGGACCTTGGAAAATAAAATGTTTTTCCTGATGCCCTAACAGAACATTTGCTGGAAAAATAGCTATTGGCTGTATAGATTTTTCAACTGAAGCGGGTTAATGTATCACTTCCTAAAAAAATATATCATTTTGGCGAAAAGAAAAGCAGCATTGTTAAATTCAAAACTTCCGATTCCCACATTTCAAACGAGGTTAACGCCTTTCTGAAATCCAAGACGATAAGTCAAAACAACACACTCGCATATCGAATTCATAAATTTTAATGAAGTTAACAAAGGATTTTATAAAACGTGTTCGAAACGAACGTCCCAATTAGTCGCCCCGATTATTTTATAGAATAAAATAGCTAAGTCATGCGGCCGGCATCTTCTTTTTAGGTTGTTTTGGTTTTTGTCCACGATCAATTCAAATATCAATAAAAGTTGTTATTTATATAAAACCAAAAGCCTTTACATTAACGTAATCACAATTTACGGAGATTTACGAGGAAACACCCCGGAACAACACTTAATGATCAACCTAAAATGCCAATTTGTACAGTTTGGGATTAGGAGTGCAGATATTATATTAGGGTATAATATCAATCAACTAAGTGACCGTATTGACTACATCGCATACAAAATATAAACAAAATATACTATGGAAATTTATAAAAAATGCTGAACAGGATACTAGAGTACCGAGCGTCATTTTTTATTATCTACAAATGTATCGGCCTAACGATTATAAGCCATCTTGAATAGTGCTGTCTGCCGATTTATTGATTTTAAAGTCAACAGGCTGTTAGAAAATTTCATTCGAAATTGGGCATGAGGTGTGTGTATTTTTCTAAGCCTGTAACTGACAAAGAGAGAACACATCTGCTACTCTGTCGTTCCCAGTTTCAAGAATTGGACCTAAAGAGAAAAATGTCGGTACCAGAGTAATGAGCGCTTACTGTCCCAAGCACCATTAAACAATATCATTTGAAAGGCCAAAGCGGGGTATATGCCAAAAATACATTTTTGAGATAATCAAGAAAAACTTTTTAAATTTACAACAATGGTTATAATTGCCGGTAGTCGTAAAAATAAGGCAAATGCAGGTTAGTCAAGTATTACGATAGGCACATATTCCGCAAAATACAGTGAAGTCCGGATATAGAGAACTCGAAAGTTGCATCAAAATAGGTTAGTATCCGAGGTTTACTATAAACAAGTTAACAAGTGGACAAGAAGACGTAAACTATATCTAAAAAAAAATAAACTAAAAAAATACATGTAGCCACCTAGGCTTGGATAAACAAGTCGAATATTTTGGTTTATACGAGTCTGTTAGAAAAGTTAATATTACTTCTATAGGTTTCAAGGTTTCAAAAAGAATTCCAAACTTTCTCAGGAACGTCGCATGACTCCAAAAACGTCCGAATCTCTATGTTTTTTCCGTCTTTTACTGAAGGAACATTGATCATGGCCACTTCCTCAATAGTCTTCTCGTTCAGTTCAACATCACTCAATCCTGCATTTGTTTATGAAAAAAATAACGTAAATCAGTCATTATTTTAATGGTACATTTCGTGTTATAGACACCTGTTGACGCTAACTGGATAATTTCTTCTTCTGTCGAAAATTCGGTTGGAATAACTTGATCGTCAATTGAAACGTAACTTTCGAAATCGAAATGTTCAATCCTATTCCTAATCTCTGCTTCAAAGGCTTTCTGATTGTCGGTATTTTCTTCGATATTTTCGGAATCTGAAAGTTTTTTTTAGCCATTTCGCTAGAGGCAATTCATCATCAGAGTCAAAATCATCTTCTGCTTCACAGAACAGTTTGCAATAGTCTTTTTGTTAACTTCCTGCCAAACACGGTGAATAAAATTTACAGCATCCAATAAGCTCCCTGAAAACTCTTCTCCATCATCATTGCTTCTATCACCTTTATCAGCAAAGTCGTCATATAGTAACACTTCAGGGAATGGATTATGCCTTGGTCCATGGACTGCAGTTTTGAACTGGTATTGAGTGGCATAAAAACCAGTTTGATTTGGTTCAACGGAACATTGGGATGTGCTGAACAATTATCTACTATAAGAATAATTTTTCTGTTCTTCTTCTTCAATTCTGTATCCCAATGGAGCAGCTCTTCGCGAAATAAGCCAGATGTCATCCATGCTTTGCCCTTTGACCTGTACATGACTGGTAGGGTCTTGTTTTTAAAACATCTTAGGTTTACTGATTTGCCGATAACAAAGTTTTCTGTTTTCTGTCCCAAACATGTATGCAGTAACCATAACTGTTATTTGAACCTTGGACAATCTTCCACCTGCACACTTTTCCTTGGAATTTCAATGTCTTATCACGGATTAGTTTGTAGAAAAGGCCGGTCTCATCGTCGTTAAAAATATTGTCAATGTCATAATTTTTGTAAAGATCAAAAAAAGTTCATTAAAAACGGAAAATCTATCTTAATCTTAACGAAATTTGGTTCACGGTATCCCAAAGTTCACTATATCCGGGTTCACTATAAACAGTAAAAACTTACATTTGTCTTATGAGACTTTTTGAGTATATTTCCAAAAGTGTTCATTATAACCGAGTATTCAAAATAAACGGGTTTACTATATCCGAACTCCACTGTATATCAAAAAATGGCATATACCCCCTTTGGCATTGAGACTCTAGTAATATTAGTAATATTAGTAATATTATTAATTTACCTAAACTTTATGGTTTGTGTTTCTGTCGGTATAAGATATGCTAATCTATTTTTGCACCAGAAACAGATGATATTTTGCATGATTGGCTGCATACCCGTACGGAAATAAATTCATTACGTTCGCAGATGCGTGGAAATTACTCCATATTAAATTGACAGGTGTCGAATTAATAACGTACTTTAAACCGAAAGCCGCATAAAGTGGCATCACGCATGCAAAGAGAAAACAGCACATTATTTGAATTCTAAAACCGCAATTGCGACAAAGATTATACATTATAATAATAACGATAATAAGTTCAATTAAGAAACTTATTCATTCAAGCGCTCCAAATGACCAACTATTAGCAAACTTTGTTTAAAACTTCAAAAAATTGAGGATATTAAATGAGTGATAATATAAAATAACACTTTTTTAGTCCGCTAGTATTAGTCAATACATTTTTGCTGGGGTGTTTCCGGATATACGGAACAAATATAGACAAGTTTTAAAAAACCGGATTTCCTGATAAATTTTTCCATTCAATGTACGTTCGGTATTTTAAAACTAATTGAACATTGTTGATTTAATGCCTGGAATAGCTATAGAGCTACTGTTTTCGCAGAATATTATTAATAAACGAAATACCTCAAATGGGTGCAGCTATAATGGATATGTTTCATTGATTTGTCCACTACATTTGGGACACTCCCTGAAACTAGCCCTTTAATTATACGCTGCTGAACAACAGTTGCAAATAGGCTGCCAAAAAAAAAAAAGTTTTAATGCAATTTTATTTTTCTTTTTATAAAATTCTTATAGGTCACACTAACATTCAAAAATGGTCATTTTCGGAAATGATTGACACATAACCCTAACCGAAGGAAAAACTGCAACAATATAATACAATTATACCCTGTTAGTAGATAAAACCGTGAGTCATTCCTCTATTGACACTGTATACTACATAAGATCACGATCCCGCTAGACAATTAAATTGGTTTTAGTTAACAGGGTCATAATTGTAACAATTTATTTTTACAATAGGTGTCGTTGTCGAAAATCAAAGTCGAGAAAATGTGAGAGCAAAAGAATGAGAACGTTTTGTTCTTATTAAGAGTGCCGCAGTCGTTATTGATGCACCAGATGTCGGATGTGCTATGTTTTATTATACGAGATTGTGTTTCTTTTTCAGTTTTTATTGTTCTTTTGTAGGAAATTGTATTTCCGGAGTTGAAGCGCTGCGGCGGTGAGTGTCTAACATTATTACAGTATGAGAGGAATTTGATTCTTTGGCGTCGGGATAAATTTTGAGTACATTTGAAAATTTACACCTCAAATTGTTTTGATGTTTATTCTCGAATTATTTAGGTGTTATGTATAGATTTATTTACAATTGTACAACACATTATAGTAAATATAAACGACAAATGGTCTACAAGCAACAATCGTGTAAGTTAATTTGATTTATAGTAAACGAAAATTCCAAGATTTTTCAGCTCATTTAGATCGCATCTCTATCTAGGCGTGCATTCTTAGGTGATGTAAGAATAAAAATCAACCTAGTCCTGCTAAAACCGTTTTTTCTTACAATAGTAGTGTATATAAGACAAGTTTAATAAACGGCACTTTAGTCACGAGCTAAGCGAGTATTTGATAATCGAATGTCTGAAGTTTTGTAACCGTGTTAGATACTATATTTTTTCTACGAGCATTACTTCTTGCGTACCCTTTTGCAAAGCAATACGTTTGACGTGACCATCAGCAAACAACAAAAGTAGCCGAAAGGTCCGCAACAAAGCTTCATGAAGCTGATTTCTTGAAACGTTTTTCTGTATAACAGTGTTTCAAAAATATCCAGTCTACATGGATGGACGTCACAGGTTAAAAAATTAACCTTCTGTATCAAAAAATTGCCGATGCTTTGGAAGCATCAAAAATGTACTAAATGCTTTTTTTAATCATCTAATTCTGAAACTCTCATGCATATAATTTTGACTGCTATTTCATTCTGTAACTTCGTAGATAACGAGAAGATAATATCAAAAGAAGAAAGACTTGGAGTGATTCATTATAAATTTGTCGATAGGAATTCCTTGGCCAGTCTATATCCTGGCGTGTCTCTTCCACCATATTATTGTTGTTGTTTGATCGCATTTTGGTTTAAAACAAAACGAATCGCCCATCCTCGAACAGAGGTTGTTTCATAACTAGCCAAATCTATAAAGATTGACACAAAAGATGAGTAGATAAAGCAAATTTGGTCTTTGTCGCATCAATATTCTTGTCTTTTTCAACCAAAGACTAGATGTAGACTGTTCGATATAAACCATATTATAATCCTCAGTTCAAAAAATATACTCCTGACCTAGAAAAATGTTCTATTGGATCGCTCACTTTTATTATTATTGTTGTTTCAACCTCTTTTATTTTAAAGACTTGTTATTTTTGAGACTTTGTTTTTATTTGTCGTAGACGCCAGATGTACTAAACAAACAATTATTATTAATTTGGTTTCTTTTTAAAATGTCCTCTGGTCGCGCATATTTACAGAAAAGCGCCACGCACGCATATGGTTATCACATTAACAAGTTCAAAAAAGATCCATTTCACTCTTCGGCCGCTAGACGTGCCTGAAATTTCGCTCCCGAGAGTCTAAACGCTTTCGCAAATTTATGTCCTGGGGTTTTCAGCTGTTTAGATTTCAAGCGTTAACAACAGCGGGGAATGTTTGTACCGACATGTGTTAAAACCTATGAACCACGCGCAAACATCTGAACCATGAACGGCAACAAATATGATTATTAGCGTCGACCACGCAAAAAAAGACACATTCAGATTACCATAATTTAGGACCCTCTTTTATGTGGAAATGAAGGTGTCAATTTATTTTCTCTTTTCTCCCTTTTTCCTTTCTTTGATCAATCCTATTTACTATGGAATTGTAATTTGCAAAGGAATTCTAAAAATAAAAGTGGCAACCAATTATTGAATATCCTTCTCAACTGTTGCTTCATAGTAAAACCGATAGTAGTCTCAATAACAAAGAAAGAAGTATGCTTGTTCCACGCAATTAGACCGGGGGGTTTGGGCTACTCTTGGTTGTTAATAACTGAGAATTATATAGACTGATGAGTTCATAGTAGCTAATTCAATTGTTATTAACTGAATGTTCTTAAAACTAAAATAAATAATAGAAAATTAAATATGGTATACCTCAACGAGTATGGCCGGTATATTTATTATTTGAATTTGAATTATCAGATAATTTTCACCTAAATTCTGATACAGGCTCCAAAAATTCATTGAAAGTATTAAATTAGTGCTGTTTGTTTATAATAAACGAAAACTGGACCACAGAAACTAGTTCCAAATTAAATTATACTTAAATCTCGTCGTTTGATTTAAAATTGCTATACATGTTAAGCTTATCGTAAAAATGTTATATTAGTTAATTAGTATCAAGTGGGAGGGACATTCGAAATTTATTATCAATTTTCTATATTCATCTCTATGGTTCCCCTTTTGTTCAGTTTCCTTGTTATTTTCAAAGTCGTGATCAAGGTCGTTACCGTTTAATGGGTTATGACCTCTGATCGGAAATGTTTTTGGAACTTCCTTTTCTGTTATTTTTCATTTTAGAGTAACACACACCTCGTTCACATTTCGCTATAGTGGAGAGTAATACGTTTAGAAATATTCGGAAGATTCTTTAACAAATAATATATTTTTAACAATAATTCTACAATATTTCTTCCTTGCGTTCTTGTACTATTAAGTTCATTCTAACCCAAGGTGACAGATTGTATATAAAATGGCATAGTGCATATGGCTTTTAGGCTTTGAATTCTTTGAATTAAGCTTTTGCATTTTGGGCATACAGTAGTATATAATTGTTTTAATTGTTTTCTGACGCCCTAATTACCACCATTAACAACACATCACATATATTTTTCATAACCAATTAATAACAGCAAGCGTAGTAGTGTTGCCAAGTTGGACATATGTTTAATTGGATTCTATATTTCCAAATCGCTTATATAGACATAAATTATTATTGCGCGCAATCTCCATCAAGATGAACTGTGAACTGGAGTAAAGTGCAAAACGTTATTCACAATAAATATTAATAAAATATTTCTAAGTTACTTCTGCAAATCGTTAATGATCAATGTTACAAATTTATTTTGATTATTTAAATTGGAAAACTCTCATAAATTCTGTGTCGATTTGACCAATTTATACGGACGAGATTTATTTGGGGACCACACGCGTCGAAAGTTTTTTTAGAAACCCGGAGAACGTGTAAATTAGTGGAATCCTTCATTCCGATAACAAATTGCCAAATTAAAATTCGAAATTTGAAAGTGCATCCTATTTGTACAAAAAACACGACGTTTTCGACGCAAAAAGACATTCGTATTCAAGTTGATAAATTGATTTCCCAGACGGGTAGCAAATTGAATTTCAAAGTGCCTTTCTTTTTAATTTCTCTTTGAATTCCATTTCAATATATTTATTATATGTAGCACGCAGTAACATCGATTGGGACGAATTCGAAAATATCAGCGAGGGCAATCTGAGAAAAAATTACAGAAACTAACCGATTAACACAAATTAAGCATGACGTTCAAGTGTAAGAACTAAAAATTCCGTCCAAGTTCTCGTATAACAATAAACGCTGACCTTGCAAGGTTGATTACTATTTCCGCGGAATGTGTCACTAAATTACCAAGAAACATATAAATAAATGTACGGTGTAGCATTAAAAAAAATATGCAAATTTGGTTGTTTTTTACGTTTCTGATCGAAACAGCGTCTACGTTGTGAGCCTGCCTGCGTCACTAGTAATTTTAGCTGAGGAACGCCAAGCCAATAAATATACATCGAAGGCAGATAAATGTAGATGTGAGATCATGCGTTATAAACAGGCATAAACAACGGTAATTTACTCAATTTGATGTATTATATTGTTATAGACTCGCTTGTGGATAGTTAATACCAATGATTGTTGAGGAATCTGATCTAACTAATTGGTTACTACTAAAAAAGATAATTATTATGACGTATGTCAGATCTCGAGGCATTCAGTAGAAATGCCAATTCAGACTCATTGACTTGTTACATTGTATTTTTGACGTAATACTTATAATAAAAAACAATTAAAACATGAATCTCTTTATTTTCCTGTGTAACTCAAAAACCCACGGTCAACCATATTTTCGATATAAAAAACAACTACGGACTCACTCAATGAAGTTTTGCTGTTTGCATTATGTCGTAGACACATAATTATGTGCCTAATTTCTTTGATTTGATATTTTTTCGTTCTGTTTTTAGCACTAAACTCACTCGGCGACTTAATTTCTTCTTCTGAAATTGCGTTGTGCCTAAACGTGGCGGCTCTCAATTGTAGCTCCACTCAGTAATTCCTCGATAGTTTCATAATTCTATAAAACTGTATCACTCGTTTATAAAAGGTCTAAAGCGCATACCCCTGATATCAAAATAAGTCGAGTTGACGTAAGCTCAGTTCGAAATTGCTCAGTTCCCGAGATACAAGGTTACAAAATGAAAAAACAAAAATCTATGTAAAAAAAATTGTATACATTTTTTAAGGTATTACTTTAAAATTTGGTACCCGGAAGTTTTAGTCAACGGAAAACTTATTAGCGGGCGCTTTATAATGCACTTCTAATGGGTTTGAATGGTCCTAACTTTTCCTAACCACTTTTCTCAGTGTACTTTTCATATTTCTCTTGTTAAGGTACCGATTTCCTGAATATTTCTACAAAAAAAAGGTGCTCCCGTTAAAATTCATTCGATTTTTATTGATTGGCAAAACATTTTTTCTTAAGATACTGAAGATATTTAAGAAAACTTTAATTCATTTTTTCTTCAATGAACAGCATTTGATGTTAAAATATATATATATATATATATATATATATATATATATATATATATATATATATATATATATATATATATATATACATATATATATATATATATATATATATATATATATATATATATATATATATATATATATATATATATATATATATATATATATATATATATATATATATATATATATATATATATATATATATATATATATATATATATATATATATATTTCTCATTGTAAGCAAGTAAGAAAAATTAATTAATTTGAATATTCCGTTGCGGTATGGAATAATGAAAACCGAAATACCTAGGCAATGCCTTAGCGGTTTTAAACAGCGGAGTACCTTTCTTAAAAATCTCAAGGAAATTATGTTTTTTTACAAAAAAGAAGAAAATTATACCCAGAAAAAAGCTACGTCATTTGAAACCATCGGAAATGAAGCGCCTCCTAACAGCCACAGTGAAATAAGTTCATTTTCAGGTTTCGCATAAAAAAAATGTTAATAGATAGACAGTTCTTTATTTCAAAAATAAGGTAAAAGAGGTAGTTTAGTAAACAGTTTTATACCATCTCTTTAAACACCCTTCGGCACATTTTTTTTGACGTATAAATCCAAAACCGTACATAAACTTTCAAATTTAAAAAAAAAACACTTCTTGAATTTTTCCAATTTTCCAAAACGAGCAACTGCGGCCTAAGGTAAGTGCAATTAAATTGGGGTATGTTGGTAATAGGTCTTATAACTTTTTTTTCGATTCACCGAGTTACGTATATTCCCATACAACTATGCTTTTTTATATTCATATTCACGCGAACTGAAATCATATGTGTCGATCTACCTAATTTGGCGTTATTTCTGCGAAGCTTGTACACTATAAAGATGAATTGAATACCCCCGGAACACGCGATACCGAGATTGACGTGGGTTGATCGTGCGATAGTCATCCGCGAAATCCTATCAACCCCTTTCGTAGAAGTTATACTATGCGAACGAAAGGGACGAAAGTTCAAACGGGTTGGAATTCTCGTTTTATTGTTGCTATATGGAAAGTTTTGGTAGTTGAGACGGCACTCGGGAGCTTCAAAAGAACGCTTGCGAAATTTCGAGTATTTAATTGACCAATTCGCTTTCATAGATTGCTGATTAAATTGGCCTTGTATAAATGTAAATTACATTTGATATTTCCAAACTTCGACTTTCGGTAGAGAGATATTGAGGATTTTTCCATTGAAGAAGCGAGTTCCTAAAGCGCGGAAAAATTAAGTTATAGCGGCACGTGGTTTTGAGCAGGATTCTTTCTGTTTGCGGGAAAAGTCTGCAAATGCAGCGCAAAAGTTCCTGCGCCGTCGCCCAGTTCCCTCGGGATATCCCGGCTATTCAACTTCCCATCGCCAGACGCCCGAGCCACCTTATTTTTTTATGTTTTAGGAGAGTTTTATGGTAGATCAACTTTATTTACTGGGAGCTTATCGCGGGCTTCGATTTTAGCGGAAGTCATATTTCTAGTCGTGAAAAAGACTAACCAAAACAAAATAAAATCACTTTATTTTGCAAGGGGAATTGTAACGAAACTTTTCTCTCAGCAATGAAAAATTATTGCCCGACGCTTCAAAGGTTCTTAGAATTCGCGAAAATTAACTCGGCACTTCATCAAACTGACCTCAAATAATTGAATTCACTTCGCTAATTGGCAATTAAAAATGCCGAGGTAACTTTGAACTTGAAATGACCATTTAAAATGCATACCTTACGCTAAGGAAATTTGCCATTGCCAATTTGAAAAATATATTTTAATTTATAATTTTTCGAATTCCAAACAGATGGTGAAATATTTTACGTTTTTCGAAAAAAATTGTAGCACTAATATCGGTATTAATTCGACTTTAAAATAACGATCCTAAACTTCATCGGAGACTTAATCGGAAAATCCTGTTGTTAATCGACACATACGATCTAGGAAACGGTCTGTAAAAATTCGTTGTCATAGGAATCAATTTAATTTTTTTCTAAAAACCGAAACGCAAAACGGCAAAGGTTTTCATTTCATTCACTAAGAAAACACGAATTTTAGTGGTACAAATAGTGACATTTAAATGACAGAAAAAAAAATTATATCGCTTGCTGAGAACCACAATGACGAATACTAAAAAAGATAAATAAAATTTTCATATCAGTAGAACAAACAATTTTTTTTAAATGATAAATTCGGCTCTACAACAACGGCCACTGCAGTCCACAGTACGTACAGTTCGCAAAACTTAATATTTCTTGCAATACCATAAAAACAGATAAAAATACCAACATCCAGAAATTTTGTTGGTTCTAATATGTACACTGATTAATAATTGTTCCAAAAATAACTATGAGAAAAATCATTGTAAACTTTGAATTAAAATTTCGTCTGCAATAACTTTTATGACCCCACCAAAGGCATTTGTGGTCTAAATTTCATTTAGGCATCTTAAATCGTTCCATTCTACTCAAACTAACCAAAACTAAGGCTATTCTTTAGGAATTAGCGAAGCACTTCTTGAATCACTCTGAAAATAAGTAAAAAAATGTAATTTTGAAAATTAACTAGTACACCGATATTTCGCATAAACCATTGAAATTATTAATATTAATTATTAAAAAATAAAAAAAAGAAGGCCAACAATGTTACACATCAGAAATATTTATGTAGGAAATATGGAATATGGGGAATTATAGGGAAATAGGGCAAATATGGGCAAATATTTATCCAAAACCTGGGAGGTGGTTTTCTCATCGCATACACTTTCGTAGTGAGGTAAAATACGAAAATCTTGCGGATGGACCTTGCAAAAACTGAGAGTTGAAATATAGGTGCCGAAATCTGTGTCCAAATATCTTTTTTAGTTTTGCAAATAAGTTGAAAACATCCAAACATTTTTATGATAGTAAGTGGAGAAAAAATAATTGACCATACATTTTTCTTTTATTAGAAATTGCCCTTGTTGGTTTTAAGCGAATATAAAGATTAATTTAACGCAGTCTTGAAACTTCGAATAAAACTATCGACAACTATTCAATACTTCAATTTTTAAATAATCGTCTCCTTGCGAGATTACGATCGATTAAAATCATTTCACACGTGTGGCAACGCATTCGAACAGTAATTCGATTTGATTAACAGGACGCAACTCGCGATTCATCCGTTTAAACCCCAATTAAACGCCATTATTTATAGCTCTTGGTCTTTATATATAAACCGGTATACGTGCAGCTTGCTTATTGCATCTTTGCGCATATTATGCACCTGCACGCGTGCCGATATAACTTTTTGCAAATTATATAAATAAAATTTTATTCAATTAAAAATAGTGGCCTATAATTGAAAAGTTGCGGTAAATTTCACAATCTCAAACGGAAAATGTCGCAAGGAAACGTCGGCCTTACAATAGCAATTTTAAAAAATATCATCAAAAAGGTCAACAAAACTGGCAAACTGGTTTCGTTTCCTACCAAAGTATGTGGATTGAGGTAACGCGATAAACGGTTTCGCTTGGTTTTTCGTCAATACCGCAACATCCGATATAAAACGACATCTGAAAAATTAATCAACACAAGGCAAAACATTATCGATAACATCCTCATAGGAAACCTCAAACGTAGAAAAGTTTCAATCGACGAAAAATTGTTGCAGCTAAACATGCTGACAGGAAACGAAAAATAAAATTGTCGGTAAAAACTTTTATCTCTCGATTTTTTTTTCCAGCTATAGAGTTGAACTGATTTTTCCTGAACTCTAAAGTAACTAACACTAAGTAATTGGTTGGAACTAACAATTACCTTCAGAAGAACAAGCTCTCCTAGGAAGAATATAATGTCGATACGTGTAAAATAAGAAAAAAAATGCAAAACGTTTTTCAAAATGCTATGAAAAGTATACTTTACTTGGTGCCATCACTAAAAAGCAAAAACGAGCTAAATGCAATAATAACTATTACCTACTGACCGATTTTTTTAAAACTCAATAAATGCAGTTTGCTCATCTACACTCAGCACTACTTTCGAGGAGTCCAAATAGGATGACAGGATGCTTATGACGATTTTTCAAATTGGGTGGAATGGAATTCCTGTGAATTTCTGTAGCAGTAAATAATTATGGCTTTAGCTCATACATTCTGCTTTATTCAAAGAAAACGTCTACTGTTAAGTGGTGAGCAAGAAATAAACCGAATAATGTCTAATCATTATCGTAAAATTGTTTACCTAATTAATATAGTGCTGCTAAATCGATTCCCATACTTCAAGCTGTAAATATTAAAAACATTAAGAATAAAATACTGCGTAATTACGGATTTGCAACACATAAATACAAAGTCTTACTCGTGTCCCAAAATATATTCACAATATATGAACTATGCATATTGACGTTCACAAGAACGTGCAGAAAATGTCAAGAACTAATAAAGGCCATCGAGTATAGTTTATAATTTAAAAGTAAACATTTTAATATTGATATTCTGGAGTTCAGTGATAAGTGAATCCATTTTCATCCGGGTTGTGCGCTGGCAAGGCTACATTAAAGGAACACATATTGCGGATTTATGTACTTTTGGTTGAGTTGCTGTCGCAAATGTGTCCATGCATAGAATTCCTTTTTGCCTACGACATTGTCTGCCTATTGCCCCTGTAGCATTTGTGTTACGTACCTCTAATAAGCAGCAATTGCAGCAAAAGTTACTTGCGACAATATCTAACAAAAATAAATTTGAACAAACCATACGTTACGAATTTAGTATGAAGTAAACATCCCAAAATACAAAACACAGAAATTGAACTGACTGACAAATAAACCTGATATAATAATGGGTAGAAATAAACTAACATGCGAGATATCCAGGATAACACAGGCATGGGCAGTATTTGGAATGCTTGAAGATGTATTTAAAAGTGATAGATAGCCATAGTTAGCATAACAACAACAATAACACTTACAAAGAGCAGTGATTTAAAATTAAGAGTAACCCAACGAAAGGGAAAGGCTATATCTACCCAATAAGCATATGAGTTACAGGTGTCATATTCGAGCCTTTGAACTACAATTGAAATAGGCAGATCACATATCTAAAATCCAATCCAATCAACCTATGCGGCAGCAGACTTATCGAATGGAAACCCAGAACAGATAAAAGAAGCAGAGGAAGACCACCAGTGCGATGACAGGATCTAGCATCTAGCAGAGACCTATGTCAAGCAGTAGACTTGGAAATGGCTGATAATGAGGTCCTGCAACAATGTACATATTCGCGAATTTTTAAAGATATATGAAATTACGAAATTTATTACAATTCTTGGAAATGCAGGGCAACCAAAAGACAAATGGAAGCATCTATGCTGGGACTAATCTTGAGGATCGGACCTAACATGGAATTGGATAGGCCACATATATCAGGAAATAATGATGACACAACAGCAAATGCCATAAGAATACGCTTGGTGTCATTGCTAACTTAATGGTCGTCTTTCCTGAATTCCAGTTTAGCTAGAATGAAAGACAAAAGATGGAACGGTACACTTACTTAATGGATACCAAGTAGAAGTAAAAGAAGCAGAGGACGACCACAAATATGATGGCGGGATGGCATAACACGAATTACAGGCAGTTGGTTGCAAGAAGTACAAAACAGGACATGTTGGAGACATCAAGGAGAGGCCTGGGCCCAGCCAAATTAGTGTAAAAACTTTTTTTCTGGAGCTAAATTTCCGAATCTTTTTTTATTTATTTATTTATATTGCTTTGTTCGATTTTTAACAGATTTCAAAAATATGGACTAGAGATGTTCGAGGTTATGTTGCGTATGTAGCGACTTTTACTTTACAAAAACAACGTAACGGAACCTTGTGGTACAACCGGAATGACACAATCAACGCAATATTAAATCGATGTATGACTTACAATAAAACCCGGGAATCACTACGGTGTGCTGCACCACGGAGATTACCTCCGAGTGTGCACTCGCCAGAAAGGCACCCTGGCCACTTTCAATTGCGAACGTTCTGGTACGCATACCGTTGGCTCGAAACATTTACCATGATAAACAGAACGCACCCCTAACTAAATACGATAACCCGGCGAAAAATTACGCGAGCAATGCGATCCAAGTCGGCGGCGCTAAACTTCCGTCTCGTCTCGACGACGATTGTCGACTGTTTTTCGGATCTCCCGCCGATTCAGACTTTACGCAGTGGCAAGTCTGTTTGCGGCGCGGCGGAGCCAAAGTCTACCGCTTTTGCTACCGGCTTCGCTTCGCTTTTAGGATCGTTCAGGTAGGTGTGCCTCTCTTGGCTTTTGTACAGGGCGTCTCGTTACAATGGACGACGACGACATAAACCGTGAGCTACGAGAAGTTACGCTATCGGTAATATAATCACACGCGCGTTGAAATGGAAAAAAATCATCGTCGTGCGTTGGAACGTATGCGGGTCATCGGACTGTGACAGGAATAATTACTATTGTTACGTGTCGCTTGGATAGGGGCTGAAATAATTAAGTTTCTTACATTTAGGGTTTATGATTGGTTCGATCGACTATACAGTATGTTCAATATAAGAATGGGGGTATTGAAAACCACAGGTTATAATAGGAAAGTTTTGCCCACAAAATGGTTCGAGGGTGAATCGTTCCCGAGAAATTTGAGAAAATATAAAAAGTTGGATCTTCTAATTTTGTCTGTAAAGCCGAAAATACGCCAAACATGATATTGGTATTAGTATATTATTAGAACACTACTTTCTTAAGAAGAATATGATGACATTAAGGAAACCAGAACTTTTTCAATTATTTTCAAGAAGCACCATAGATTTTTAAATTTTATTATGATGAATATTTTAATTAATAGATAGAGCATAAAAAATGCGCTGGAATGATGTGATGCATTTATCATGCTTAGAGGCACCAAAGCAAACATTTAATTTTTTTGAATAGTAAGCCCCACGAAAAACAAAAGTTCTGCCAGTCCACTGATCGCATACACTGAACTAGTATTAAATTTGTTCCTTATTCAAAACTGAAAAGTCAATAACGTAAATTTACTTACCAATTACATCGCAATAACTTTGAATCGCTTACTAATTAGATTGAAATAAATAAACAAATAATAATTCAAATTTATAAAACATAATTCAGTGATTAATACGTATTGTACCTTAGTTAAACTGTCAATAAAGACATTTGTCAATAAGGACATTTATTTTTTCAAAGCTTACTGCTATGTTTATAGAAATAATTGCAGTGCCAAAACTTTTAATTTAATTGGACTGTCAAAACTTTTGTTTTTCGGAATGTCTCTTGAGAGCGAACATGACCTACTATAAAAACATCAAATTCTGTTTTTGCTATTTAAAAACATTTTTTATGCTCAAATAATAAAAGTGTTCAACATGGTCGCCATAAGGAAATTTAAAAAATTATGGTGTATCTCGAAAACAAATCAAAAATTCTATTTCCCTTTATGCCATCATATTCTTAAAAAAAAAGTTCTAATAATGTAAAAATCCCCGGATCATTTTTGACGTATTTTGGGCTTTCGAGACAAAAATAGAAAATCTAACTTTTTATATTTTCTTAAATTTATCAGAAACGATTCACGTGTCACATTTTAAAACGTACAATTTTCCTAATTTAACTGACCTTATATCTCCTATGGTTCCCTATATCTATATTGTATCCCATCCATTTACACTGTATACGAGGTGTTTGTCAATTATATGCGAATAATTAACGATTCTGCGTGAAAAACTACATACGCCACAAGTTGAAGAATTCTATAAGAAGGCGGCAGATCTAAGTTAAGCGCTCCGTAATTAACCCTACTCTTCTTTAGTTCCTTCTATGTTGCCACGAAATAAAAGAATATTAGGTTAGAGTTTGTCTTTGGTCTATTAGTTTTTACTGCCAATCTGAGCAATATAGGTCATAACATGGAGTCAAAATTATCGAGTTCAACAATAGTTCAAAGATTCTTTTTGTCTTATTTTATTTTATAACAGTTTTTCAAGGAACTGATATATTTTATTTCGTAAACTTGAATTTGAATTGAATTGAGCAATATTGTTTTATTATTAAAATGTTTATTGTTAAAATGTATACAAGATATGCACTTTTGGTAGTAAATTTCTTCTCTCGAATCAGGACCAAGACAAAAAATCGTAAAACTAATCTCGTAAGATGTCTGTTCTTTTAATTAAGCACTGTGGCGATGAGTTTCGTTTCTTTTAGGAGTGAACCACAATAGAAAAAGAAAATGATCGGCAAACTATAGAGTTAATATTCCTCATAGCAATAATGCGCCAATGTACGAAAAATTGAAAAATATTGTCAAAATATGGAAAATTTTATGTATTTAATATCACGAAATAAAAATCTCTAACGCCAAAGGTGACCTTTAGAAATGTCATGAGTATCGCGGGTATTAATTTATTTCTAAAAATACAAGATATTGTATAGTAGTCCCCTTGGCAACAATCAAGCGATAATACGAATGTCAATATCATTGTTTCAACTGCTCTCTGAAATCAAGAAAAAATAAAAAATGTGCTTATTGTTTATATTACCGACCCAACCCGATTTAAGGCCAAACTTATTCTTTTCTTATTTTTTTAAGAGCCTTATTTGGCCTAGGACAAACTAATTTGGCTTGAAATCGGGTTTGGCCGAAAACATATACATTCATAACAAGACATTTTGTTGTTCAAAGAACTGCGCAACACTTCATGAAAAGTAAAAAAAAAAGAGATAAAATTTATTACTTTAGTAACAAATCCGCTAAACAAAAAAAAAGGCTAAAATACTTTTACCAAAAACTACCCATTACTGGTTTCTTCAAAGGTTTTGTATATTTTCCGCTCATCTACGTATCAACATTTTCCTCTCTTGATAATTTTTAGAATTTAGCACGATTCCCGGACTAGTGTCTAATGACATTGGCAATTCCGCGTTATCGTTCGCCCTTGGTCCGTAGAATTTGTTTTTATTTTGTAAAAAGCGTAACCACATTGAATATCACTTTAGAATTTTACCTCTCAGCAATTTAAAAAAATATAAATTCAACCGCTTGCGATCTGTTTTTTTTTTCTTCTTCTTTTCATTATACAACTTTCTAAGTAGCCGTGACAACACTGATCCTCTTAACTTGAAACATCTTCGAACCTCGTCTAGCCTTTAATGTCCTTATTACGATATAATGAAAATATGAAACGTCTACAATCACCTGAAGAGGTCGGTGGTGATTAGGCGACAAAAACACAGCTAAATAATCTGTATATGTTTAAAATAATATACCGCACGTAAAAATCTACATCTGTACGCTGCGGTTATTGCGTGGGGCAAATTCACCCCAAGGGAAACTAGAGATCTATAATGCAATGCCCAAAGCATGCATTGTTATTAGGGCGGAAGAGACACGCACGAAACGCAAATGGTTATTGACCACAAGAATCGATAAAAGTAAATAGGCAAAATCGGAGAGAATTGCTCGCGCACCGGAATAGAAACCAATCAAAATATAAAACGTCAGTGAAGAGCAATTCCACAAGCCATAAATACGCTATCGAGTCCATATATTAATCGCTATGCGAACATTTGACTCTTCACCTAAACAATTCAGGTCAATAACTATACGATGACTAAAAGATTGTGGACCTGCCTTATTATTCGATCTTTCAGACAGCTCAATGAGATTATAGAGGACGAGTCATTCATTAAATGACATAAGCCACACTCCACACGTCTTTATGCTGGAGCTGCAATAAGAGCACGTTTCAAACTTTGGTATATAATCAATGAAATAATTTTCTGCGCTTCGCTAATATTCTTTCGTTCATCACAGCGTCAAGATAACCCTAACCATTACCTGAAAATAAACGCTGCCAATTTTTCAACAAGAATTTGTTAACTGATATTATTATAGTACCTAATTACTTTTTACAAAACTTCTGTACTCCTCCTGCGTCGGTTTTTGCTGAGTCGAATTTACTGACGCTTCGCCAATCACCCTGTTGGCTTCTTCAGAGCTTGCCTGAACTGAACTCAACTGAACTGAACTGTGGAAGTTGCTTTGAAAAATTATAGTACTAAATTATTATTAAATAATTTGACAAACTTAAGCATTTTATGAAGAAAAATATTCAATAAAAATGTTATACTTGGTTCGCCCACACCGACGTTATCAATCATGTAGGTAACATAAATTCAGTAAAAGCCGAATATACAAAAGCGTTAACTTGAACGCATACAGACCCAAATTGGAATGAGAGCGAATCAAAAATTAATGCCGACTCAAAATTAAACACGACATTTACGCCATCAAGGATAGGACTCTTCTTGGCTTTGGTGATAACTAATTTGTCCAGCAGATCAAGTTTTTTACTTATATAGAATAGTTATATTTTTATTGATCAGCAGACAAAAGATGAGTAGCGAAAGCTGATTAGTTCTCTGGCACACCTTTCCTTTCACTTTGTCAACAAACTAACAAACGTTGGTGAAGTCTGATATAAATCCGAGTATAAATGTTTCTATCAGTAGACGATGTAAAGGCATTGCAGTCTTCACACTTCAGAGAACACATATCTGATTAAGAAAAATAATCCACAAGATCTTCGACTTTCACTTGAAATTGCTTTAGTGTATTGTTTATTTTAAAAGCTATAGAGAAACTACTATTCTTCAACAATTTAGCTAAATCTAATGAAATATTGATAATTTTTGTACCATTTCATTAATAGCTCTTTTCACTTCGGTTTTTTAAATTTTATAGAAATAAAACGGATTTGGTATCACTGCAGTTTGTGTCTGCATGCGTTTAAGTTCGTGCTTTCATATTTATGTTAATGTCGATTATCTTTAAAATTCATTTTTTTTGCTTCAAAACCTAATTGTGCAGAAAATATCACTTAAAAACGTCGGCTAACACTGTAGCAAGCTACCTTGCGCATTTGGGATTTTATCCATGGTATTCAGACATTTATCAGTTATGTGACACGTCACAAGTGAATATATTCGTGCTGTTTCGCGAAAATGTACTCAAAAACCAATAGTCGTAGAAAAAGTGTAATACGGGATAAACTTCCTCAATCACTCATCAAACTAACCAAAAACCAAAAAATAAGTATTATTTTTATAATTAGTTTTTCGGATTTTAACTATTCATAAAATCGTTAACTTTGCACCTAATTAATATCTGAAATAAATGCATTGGATTGTTTATAAATTTACTGCCAGGGGTAGGCTATTAAATTGAAATGTGGGCCGCATCACCATTACGTTTCCCCTTTGTTTCTTTCCTAAACTCTGCGCATAACTACGACAGCTTGGATGGTACCGAATTTCTGTTTGTTGAGGAACAGACGTCCATTTACTAGATAAACTTTAATTATTGTTATCAGATATGTTAGCATGTGGTTCCTTTTTACGCAGATGCCGAATTGCGAAGAGTGGGGGATTTCATAGGGGAGAAATCGGTTACTAAATTTGAGCTGCAACCAACATCGCGTTATTCGCAAATCAATTCTTAAAATATTTTGAGTCAGCCAAATTCGATAGGAAGTGATGTCATCTCTAAAATTTCACAAGCCACATTGTCAATTTCATCATATTTGATTTGTCACTTCTGATTTTAGAATTATTTGATATTAAATTACATTAGTTCAAAAATTTAGTTGCGAAAAAAAAAACAAACCCAAATCCACGAATAGAAACTCTGTACAGATCTAAATGGTATATTAATTCCAGCAAATGCAATTGACAATCTGTACTTATTTTTTAATTCAAACATAAAATAACTCGTATATTTTAAAATTTAAAGATTAAAAAATCATTCAAGCCGGCTCAAATGGACTTTTTTTCTAATTTTAACAATTTTCGTGCCTGTTGGTCGGGAAAAAAATTCTTATAACATAGGTGAGGAAACACCAATAAAAGTAGTAATAATAATAATAATAATAATAATAATAATAATAATAATAAAAATAATAATAATAATAATGATAATAATAATAAGAGAAAGATGGTCAGAGCGAACAAACGTAGCGATGAATCAGTCAAGAGATTATGCCATGATAAATATAAAACAGATAGAGCCCAACTCAAAAGAGCAATTTCTGAGGCAAAAAAAGCTGCATGGAAGAAAGTGATCGAGGAAGTAGACAAAGACATATGGGGAAGAGGGTACAAGATTGTTACCAACAAAATAAAATATTCACCATTAAATATGTCAGATGAAAAGCAATTACAAATTGCTAAGTCACTTTTTCCGACTCGACCACTTCAAAAGTGGAACAAGGTAACAGTTCATCCTAGAGACATACCTCTGTTTACTGTCGAAGAACTAAGAACTGCAGTTGGAAAAATAAAAGATAGCAAAGCCCCTGGACCGGACAATCTCCCTCCTGAAATTATAAACAAAATATTGCTGAAGGGAGAATTTCCTAGAATATGGAAATTGGCGCGACTTATCCTTATAGAGAAACCAGGTCAGGATAAGAAGTATAGACCCATATGCTTAATCAATGTAGCTGGTAAGCTACTGGAACATTTGCTGGTAAAACGTCTCAAGGAAGAAATTGAAAGGACTGGCGGACTGGCAGAAGAACAGCATGGGTTTCGGGAAAAGAGACCAACTATCAGCGCTTTGAGAAGGATACGAGAAAAGGTAGACGACGTAAAACAGACCCCGTGGGGAAGGAGGAAGTTATGTGCTCTTGTCACGGTAGACGTCGAAAATGCCTTCAACACGGCACCATGGTGTGGTATATTGGAAGAGCTTCGAAATCGTAACATAGCCCCTTATCTGTATAACATCACAGCAAGCTACTTCGAAGATAGGCGTTTAAGCATAGGTGAGGCAGCGCAAGTGGACGTCACATGCGGGGTCCCGCAGGGATCAGTAATAGGTCCAACCCTATGGAATGTGTATTACAACGGTGTATTCCGAATTCCTGTTCCAAATGGATGAAATCTAACAACCTGAAATTAGCCCCCCAAAAAACGGAGGCAGTCCTACTTGTTGCTGGAAGGAAAGTTAAAAACATTTCAGTCACAATGGAAAACACAACAGTTCAGAGTCAGGAAGTAGTCAGATATCTAGGTATAAAACTAGATAGAAACATGTCCATGGGGCCCCACATCAGAGCCGTAACAGAAAAGGCAAACAAGGCCTTGAACAACATCAGTCGCCTTCTACCAAAAGTTAATGGGCCTCGTGATAGCACCAGGAGGATATTATGCTCAGTAGTGACTTCAATACTACTATATGGCGCCTCAATATGGGAGCAAGCAGTTGAGAAGAAAGTCTATAAAAGGATTCTGAGTAGTGTTCAAAGGAGGGTAGCCATAAGAGTCTCCGAAGCATACAGAACAACTTCCAATAAGGCACTTATGGTGATAGGTAGGATCCCACCTATTAATCTCCTAGTTAAGTGCAGAGCCCGTATAGAGAAAGATGAACCAGACGCTAAAACGGAAGCACAAAACACGGTGATGTTATGCTGGGAAGAGGAATGGGACATAGATGATGGTACAGCGGAATGGAGTAAACAGCTAATTCCAAATATAAGACCCTGGTTTGAGAGACGACAAGGTGAAGTAGATTTCTTTCTTACACAAACACTCACCGAGCACGAGTGCTTTGAAGCCTACTTCAAACGTTTCAATCTGGCCGAAACCGAGGAGTGCCTTTATTGCATAAACGTGGATACGGTTGAACACACTCTATTTTTCTGCCCAAGATGGAACATGCAGCGGAATATAGCAGAGCAAATACTCGGTCACATAAGCCCAGACAATCTAGTAGAAAAAATGTTAGAGTCACCGACAAATTGGGACCACGTCTGCAAAATGGCAAAGCAAATACTTTCTACCAAGAGGATAGAACGGCCAAATCTTATACAAGCTCGCTGAACCTTAGTCAATAGGACACCGAAAGATCATAGGGAAGATCATAGGGCGCGAGAGAACATCACGCGCGTCCGGACGACACTCCATCTGAAGTAAGTTCCAGATGGAGGGCACACTGTTTTTTGTCGTCAAGAGAGGAAGTGTGAGTACGCTCACACTGGGTTTACACGGTCGGCTGTTGCCAACCCGTCATCGCCAAGGGGACACACCATCCATCCCCAGGGTGTCTTGAGACGCCCAGAACGGGCTCAGGAAGATTCGCCTTATAACCTCTCATACAAAAAAAAACAGTAATAATAATAATAATAATAATAATAATAATAATAATAGTAATAATAATAATAATAATAATAATAATAATTTTGCCTGCTTAACACGCTGGGCAAGCTGTTCGAGCTGCTCGAGCTGCTACTCCGGCCTCGAATCCAAAAGGCAGTACAGGATGCCGGTGGCATGCACGACAGGCAATACGGCTTCAGGAAGGGCCGATCGACCATAGACGCGATACGGGACGTGGTGGACGCTTTCGACAGAGCGCAGACAAAGCCCCACAAAGACAGGCCAATAGTGCTCTTGGCAACACTCGACGTACGAAACGCCTTCAATTCAGCGAGGTGGAAGGACATCGTGGGGGAGTTAACAACTACCTTTAGGTTTAGTAGCATACGCGGACGATGTCGTCATCGTGATAGTTGCACGGGACGGTCGCCCAACGACAGCTCCGGCTGAATCGAGCTCTAGGACAGATTACAGACTGGTTACGGGGACGAGGGCTAGACTTAGTCATACAGAAGACCGAACTGACGTACCTGACACGAAAGCCCATTGACACGAATGTGCAAATGACAGTCGAGAGGCGAGGTCAGGTATCTCGGTGTTTACCTGGATACGAGGCTGACGTTCTGGTCGCACATCAGGCGCGCCGTAGACAAGGCAGCTTCAAAAACTGCAGCACTCAGTCGCCTTATGGTAAACACGAGAGGACCAAAACAGAAGACGCGACAATTACTGATGACAGTAACCCACTGGATTCTCCTGTACGGGGTCGAGATATGGGGAGGTGCGATGGAAGTAAAGAAATACCGACAGGCCATGCTGTCGGTGCAAAGACGGGGGGCTCTTCGTATCGCGTGCGCGTACCGAACAGTCCCCGAATCGGCGGTGTTAGTTATCGCCGGTGTGATTCCCATAGACCTCTCAGCTCTTGAGCGAAAGAGTGTCTATGAGCGTAGTATGGAACTGGGCAGGGCAAGGGCGTCCAAAGAAGCACGCAACGTGAAGATGGACGACTGGCAGACCCGATGGACTAACGGCACGGACTCCACTTGGACGAGGAGACTAATCAGAGACGTGCGACGATGGAAGGAGAGGGACGGGGGTGAGGTGAATTTTTACCTCACTCAGTTCCTCTCCCGACATGGATACTTCCGGCATTACCTCTGCCGCATGGGTAAGGTAACGAGCCCATGCTATAAGTACTGCGGAGGAACTGACAACGCGGAACATACGTTTTTCGACTGTTCACGATGGACGGTAGAAAGACAAAGACTCGAGACGTTAACTGGACCGATTACGGTAGACAACGTGATTGACCTGATGACGTCGACAATGAAAAACTGGGACCTTGTGGACAAGTTCATAAGGGACATACTATTAAGAAAGAACGCAGACGGCTGCCTAGAAGACTAACGAGACAACACGTGACGTGTTGACTGATACTGCACGGAGAAATACAGGAACGACAGATACGAACGCCACGTGGCACAGACACGCCCCCCTAGCTGGAAGTAATGTGAACAACAGTTCCCAGCTAGGTGGTGAAGATGAAGGGTTTGCTGGGTTTAGCCGGTAAGAAACCGGCACTCCCGACAGGTGCGCATCCCCGTCGGGGTCTTCCCATTATGTGGGACAGTCAGCACGCTAGAGCTGGTGTTTGGCTGATGTAAGATTCCCAGCGTTATCCCTCGGAAAATAATAATGATAATAATAATAATAGTCTTTATTGAGATATTTTAGACAAAATTACTTAATTACAAACTAATATAGTTACACATTTCAAACGGCGAAGTCTAGCATAAGATCTTGATCTCAGTTACACAACATTAACCGAATATAATAATAATGACCACAACAAGCTATAATAATAATAAGAGTCTAAAAATTCATTATTGGTAAAATACTAATTTGTTTAGGACAGAGACTTGTAATTCCAATAAATAAACCTTAATTTTTTTCCTAAATACTAGAACTGAGCTGGATTCAAAATATTCATTATAATTATTATAAAGCTTAATGGCACTATAGTTAAAGCAGCGATCAAATTTACAATAATTATGCTGGGGCATATCCAGAATGTTTTTCGTCCTTAGAGCGGCATTGTAAATATCACACCGAAACACTAGACAATCTTTCAGGTACGTTGGTAAAGAATATTTTATGACCTTAAATACAACAATTGCGAGTAAAAATTGAAACAGGAATTTAGTTAATAGCTATTTCAACGCAAATATTTTTTCTGAACAAACTTATTCAAACCATAAACGAATCGGGCACAGCTGGATTTATCAGCAACAGTTAAGAATGGATAATATAATGGAAGACAGTATATAACCTCAGAGTGTTTTCTTCGAACTTTAAAATTCAATATATGTTTATTTGCATATAGCGTTTTAAGGGATACATAAATTAGACATGCGGCCACTATATAAATTTAACTAAATTGTGGCTTCCAGGGGGAGCAAAGCAAAGATTGTGTTTTTTACTATATCGAGAAAGACTTTTAAGATACAAACTAAGATTAGCACCAACGTTATCATAATTAATTGATTTAAATGTATGTAACAACTGGGTGTCATCAGCATATGAATGAATTTGCGAAAAACTTACTGCCTTAGACATATCAAATGTGTATAAGAAATACAACAGAGGTCCAAGAATTGAATCCTGTGGCACTCCCAAAGTAACGTTATCCAAACCTGATATACCAATATTAGTTCTAACGAACTGCTGACTATAATTAAAATACGACTGGAAAAAAGATACTGATTTCTGATACTACTGATATTATGACTAGTTGTATACGAAAGTACTTGCTGATAAACAAACAATCTTCTCCAACATTTAATTTGTTTTTTAAAAAATATCTGTTAA
Organism: Cylas formicarius; assembly: GCF_029955315.1. Lineage (NCBI taxonomy): Eukaryota > Metazoa > Arthropoda > Insecta > Coleoptera > Brentidae > Cylas > Cylas formicarius. The sequence continues at coordinate 13,647,395 of NW_026844326.1, read as the reverse complement.
TAATTTGTGGATCCTACAAATTTGGTGGTAATGCTGACTTATTTCTTGACATGATATTTATTATTTTTAAACGCTTCTTCAGAGGTAACAAATTTTAAATAAGCAGTTTTTTCACGTCTGAGGGATGACAAAGCATAATTACGTAGACTTTTGTATCCATTTCCAATTTATGCATTTATTCAAAATAATAATGTTTTCTGGTAAAAAAATATTACAAATTGCATTTTTTTTTTAATAATTTACTAAAAATTAAATGTTAATTCCTTTGATTTTTTTTCTCTCCAAAAATACCCATACACCGTGGCAAAAGATTTGAGTTTATGTTTGCAACTTATGTCAGCCTTAATAAACTAAACAAGCTAACCACTTTGCAATATAATATATTTTACTAATTGTATCCTCATCACATTTTTGTTAGATTATTAAGTTTAAAAGTTCTAAAGTTAAAAAAACATTATTGTATAAAGAAAAAGACAAGCCTTGTCGCCCCGTTAAAAAATTGGCGTGCTTTTGAAAAACCAACACCGTGTCCCAGATGTTTCATTTAATTAATTTATTTATTGATGCGACCCCAACGTTAAATCGACACACCAAGAGGGCGAGTTTAATTTAATACAACAAATAAATCTCGTTCGTTGTGTTACTATTGTCACTGCCCTTACCAAGAGTAACGACGGCGTTGCCGGGAGGGATTTTCCATTAACATTTCAAATTTATTATGTTTACACACAGGATAGTCATTTAAGGGTAGTGTCCATAATTAAATAAATTAATTTACGAAGCATTTTCGATAAACGACATTTGACGTTTGTTGTCGAAATGCATTTTTCAGTTCACCCAAAATTTTAATTACGGGAAATTTTCTACCGTTCCATTAAATGCGAACACATTCGTCACGTGTAAGAACTGAAAACGGCGAGCGATACGCGCAGCCCCATAGGAAATAAACGCTCATTTTATCAGTATAATTTATCTGACTGATCCTGAAATATCATTTTGCCAGGAACCTAATATATAACGGTCGTATAGGATGAGCGTAAAATAGTAAAATAGGGTGTGCCTTAAATAAATAAGTAAACAAAATTTTAACGCATAGGAGGGGTAAAATTCAGTCCAAATAAAATTTTGATCGTCAAAATAATTCACTACCTATAAAACCGCATTTTCAATAAAATCTTGATTTACAATATTTTTTATTATACGTATTATATATATTTATAATCCTTCGTACGATCTATTTTTATTTCGCTAACTCGAACCACATACCAATATATTACTGTTAAAAATAAAATTGAATTCATTTAAAATATTTGTTTGATATATGGACATGTTGAGTTTCGCTCTATTTCTTGTTGATAGTCTTGAAGTATGATTAAATGCCAAGTTTTGACCAATTCGCTAAAAGCAATTTTAAAATGGAATATATTGAAACTCAAAAGTATTCTAATAGTCTTTAAAATAAAACAATTCTGAATCTATTTTGTGTAAAAAGGTGGAGATGTCTGGATTTGAATGGACGCTCTTATATGTTAAAAACAATAAAAATCTTAGCACCGAAAAAAAAAACTAGACATTTTCAGGGACTTTCATATAAATTGTAAGAAATCTTAAATCCACGTTTTTCGAAAAAACTTGTGATCCATAGAAATTGATATGCCATTCATGCATTTCACATAAATTTTATTTTACGAATATTCGGTCTATAGAATAGAGTTATATTAACCTTACCCGTTTCGAATAGCTTTATGAAAATGTGACGGCACTATTCTTGAATTTTAGGGAATAGAAATGTTGTGGGCAAACAGCCGAAACTGGGCGTGTTTCCCAAAAATATTAAAATTAAAAAATTCTATTAAAAAAACAGATAAAAGTTTATTTCAAAGGGAGAAACTTATTCTACTGGTCATGAGCGATGGGGTAACCTACAAATTTGTATTTTTTGTTGATATTTTTACTACTAAAATAATATTTAGTAAAAAATTGCAATAGCACCTTCTGTACTGCCCTAATATCATCAATGTCGATTTTGAGGAGGAGATTCAGATGTGCTTATTCAAGCGGTTTCCTTTAATGTTCATAAAAGAAAATTTACTCAGTTATTTGAATTGACAAAGTATCTTAGTGTATAACCACTTATATTTTCCTAGGCGCTAACATTTCTTAAATTCGTTTTATTAAAGTTAGTAGTAAATACTACGCATCTTGCAACACGTACGATCAATAATTTTAGTAGTGGCATTATTTATTGACGCATTATTCTCCGCTGTAATTATATTAAAAATGATAGGCTAAAACCATACACATTTTTATGTTCGGTCAGTTAACTATAAAAATCATAGAATAGTATAGTATGAGGGGCAGGATAAAATTACCGACATTCGTTGTTGAGAAATTTGGCAACGTATTTCTCCAGTTCATTTCCATTCCCCGATTTCAAGAATACGGGTGTTTGGAAGTTTAAGGTTTCTATTTTCAAAAATGGCAACACCGGGGTGCGCAATAAAATTCCTTAAAAATAGGAAATAAATCATTGAAACAATTTTTCCAAAAAATAAAAATCATATCTATGAAGGTGGCACGATCATAAGTATCACACCTCCACAATTTCGTACAAATTTAATCTACCGCCATAACTTTAGGCGTAGTTAACCGAACAAATCAAATCTTCTGCTGGGAGTCTCTCCATTATCAAAATAATATAAACATCGATTTGTTATCATTGTCCAGTATATATTTATAACGTTCGAGATAAAGATTTTCGCGAAACGCATTTGTCCGCTATTACGAATGTTAATTTGCGCCGATAACAAAATTATTGCTAAATTATTATTCAAATATGCTAATCGATTCTTATAGTTTGCGTTGTGGCGCATTAAATCGAACTTTGAGTTCAATAATAGTATTCAACAATAACGTTGAAAAATGACCCCTAAAAATACTTATAGAGAATGGCTTTTCCAAGTTTATACAGGGGGGCTCATCGTCTATCTGTATTTTGAAGCACAGGGTGATTCCACTACAACGTGATCTTGAAAACAGATTGCTTAGATTAATTTTTTCAAATTTAAATACACCTATATCAGTTTTGATGTCCGTTAAACGATTTAATAGAGAATTAAATTTCCCGAGGAAGTTCGCGAACGGGATATCTTATTCTGCCTTTGAGTTTGAAATAAAGGAATAATCCCTGTTATTCCTTAAATAATTATGATTTGTTGACAAATACGATGAAAAGTGAGTTTTCGTGCATAAAATAGAGCAACACCACTTAATGTTTTTCTTTTCAATAGCACAACCCGAATCGAAATCAAAATCCATAGAATCAAATGATTCAAGTGGAAGTTTCTCTATACTTATGCCTTCCGTTCATGATTTTTGCGCATTCCTAAATTGCGCATACCCTAAATTATGAAGCTGTTTCCGAGCTTTGTTTCAGAAGATCCCAATTTCTTTTAATTTGGAATTAATAATTAATAATTATTCCCTTCTTGATCATGCTTAAATGCTCAAATCGATATAATTAAAATTTCAAACCACCAACACCACATATCCAATTTGCTTGTACCGTGTGTTCAATTTATCTTGATAACATTTTAATTGGCTGTAACTTTGTTGTTTTTAGTAGCCAAGTTTTTTCCAAGTGACGTATAAAATAAAACACTATCCATTTTCTGACATATAAGCCTACATCACATTTTTGTAAATGCAACACCCTGTACATTATACATGTCTTTAGAATATCTCTTTCCGATTACAATGATGTAACACACTTTATATTTTAGTACACTCGTTTTGGACAAATTGGCAAAAATAGGATTTTTTTATATATTTTGAAAAAGCGCCGTGACCGACTGTAACAACAATAATTATTTACAAATTAAAGTAAAACAAAAACACCAAAAATGGCAACACACACTAAGTAAAAGATTCTTTAAAACTGCTGTATGTGACCACGAACACATTTCTCATACACTCTAATTGTATGATGTCTTGCATTTAGTAACGTTTCCGAGAGTTGCAAATAATGATCTCCGTTTAACTTTTGACCTATAAATATCGGACTCAAAATATGCCCATCTATGACACCACATCATATTAATTGATTGGTACCTTTGGGTTTTTATTTCGTGTATTTGTCTAGGATTATTTAAACACCAATATCGCGTATTTTATCTATTACCAACCTTTCTTGTAGCGAAGGAACTTTCATCCGTCCCTAAAATGTTTTTCAAAAAATTATTATCTTCATCATGTCTATTTAAAAAATCCAAACAAAACTGCATCCTCCTTTGAAATTGTTCTGCACTTAGTTTTTTGATTTTTAAGACATTTAAATGCAATATATTTTTATTCGAAAACTGAGTGGATTGATCCCCTAGGAATACCTGTCTCTTCATATACTCTAGTAATAGAGCAAACTGTATGTGCTTCATAGAATCCTAATATGTTTGCCCTATTTTCTTCATTTAAAATATTATGATTCCGGCATACCTTTTTAGCATTTAATACGTTACAGTTTTCTGCAAATTTCTTTACCAGCCTTGGAAATATCTGTTTTGAAGGAGCTCGGCGCTCTGGATAAAGTCTAATATACTGACGACGAGTTGCGATTGCACTTTTATTATTCAGCATTTGAAGCATTGAAGCATATCACTCCTTTCACGGATGCTAAATTCGCGAAAATCATTTTAACAATAATGTACTTGGACAATATTTGAACTGTTGGACTTTGTGAAAGACTCGGCAACAAGGCTAACAGTGCGAACCTAGTGCGACTGCGGGGCGGCACGACGAGAGCCGAGAGAGCTTTGCGAGACGTGGACAGAGACGGTCGGAAGAAAGAAGCGAGACGGGGCGAGGGCGAGAAGTCGGGATGAGCAAAGCGAGCCGTCACAGAATTTGTTATTAAGTTTTCTTCGTTTCTAAGTGTTTCTTAAAAATAAAACAGTAATTAGAATCCACTCGAATTGTCGTCAATCTCGTCCCTGGAAACAGGGTGGTCCTTCGTCAGCAACCCCAACATGAACCATCGACGTTGTTTATTAATATGTCAAACATAAACATGTTTTTATTTGTCAGTCAGGGCACTCTTCGAAACTGTATAAAAATGTCCTATTTTTGCCGATTTGTAATAAATAAATAAAAATAAAATATAAAGTGTGTTGCATCATTGCAATCGGAATAAGATATTCTATTAAACACATATATAATATACAGGGTGTTACATCCAAAGAATATGATGTAGGCTTATATGTCAGAAAATTGCTGGTGTTTTGTTTTATACGTCACTTGCTTGGCTGCTAACCCTACATTTTGTTTTTTTATTTACCTTGACATCTCTAAAAACAAAAGTTACAGCTAATTAAAATGTTATCAAGATAAATTGAACGCACGGTACAAGGAGAAAATTTAATTCAAGGAAAATCTGACAACGCGGTTCAAGTGACTTTATTTTAATTAAAAGATTTTAAATTTTTGCTAATAAAACAACAATATACAATATTCATAAAGTTATTGCAAAATTAAGAGCAGATGTTTACTTTAGAGTTTAGTATTCTAGAATGTATCCATAATTTGTGCGGTGGTGGGTTAATAATAATAATAAACTTTAAGTTTAGGGTAAGCATGTATTTTTCTCTCGGAAACTGCCAAAATAAAAAAAAATTAAAAGTTTGTAAACACCGAAGCACAATTTTCCTTTCACAGTAATTAAGATTCACATAAGTGTACCATAATGGTAAAAAACGCAGTAATTTTAATTGATGTCCTAAAATTATCGAATTTAATTGGATTAACAAAATGTTTACCATTCAAAATATTCTCAGAAAAATTACGAATAGTTAGATTCACCTTTTTAACAATAAAGGCTATGGTGTAAGATTCTTAATTTTAAACGGTTTTATAGCAAGCATCCATGCCATAAGCATTTGACTTTTTTTTAAATTCAACATATCACCATAAAATAAAACTCGAACGTCGGAAGCTGACGTGGTAATGTAAATAAAGCGATCTTTGTCATTGTAATAAAACGGAAAAGTAGCACAAGATGTGATAACGAGTTTGAAGATATTTTAGTGTCATCCAAACGATAGGAGCTTACGCAAAGTGCACGTGTTTCTTTAAACAGCGATAGCGCCAGTCCATGCAAAATAATCACATCAGATTTGGCCACTAGAAAACCTGTTTAAATGAAAAATTTGGATGAGTATCACATTGGTGATTCCTAGCAAACGAATTTGAGATGCAGTGTACATACAAAGAACGCGACCATAATTACCAAACTAACTAATTAATCAAAACGAAATTAGTTGACAAGCTGCAAAAAAAGGTTTTTGAAGCTTAATCCCCGTGACGATATAGTAACAAATTACCAAAAGCCTTACAAATAGCAATTTGAGTAAATATAATCGACTGAAAATACCAAACTAACCAAAAGAAGATCCAGAAGATGGCGGATAATTAACCTGAAACTCTTCGACTCTGCAATCATCAAATGTTTATGTTGACTATCTACAAACTGTTACAAATGAAATTTGCCATATTCCTCACCACTTGTACAATACCTTCAATTTAATAGAATATAAAACAAGTCGCAAATTGAATATGAATAAAACATTTGCTAGAATTCGTTAATTCCTACATTTACACTGTAGTAACTTTAAAATACTTCGAACCGTAATAAGCATATTGGAATACATGCATACCAAAAAAACATTATCCGCTTTTCAATGAGTATTGACGTTTTGACCATCTAAAGTTTCTCGAAATTAGAAGTAACAAAATAACTCCGATACGAATCATTCTAATATAACATGATCACATTATGATATGTCGGAAGCTACAGAGTGAGTATAACTACAAGCAAGATATTTTCAATGGACAGACAGAAGGGAGTAGACATTATGAAAGGTAAATAATTTACGTCATCACTCGGAAATGCTCTGTCTTATTGTTAAAACGATCCAGTTTATTAATAGCAACGGGCAATTTAGCAGTCACCAATTTGTCCGATTCAGATTTATTGCCTTGTAAACATCAGAAAAATCAGAAAAAACTGAGGTTTTCATTAATTTTCTCTTTACCTTGCGTAAAGGTAATTGACCCAGTATCACAATCCGTATCGGTGATCAGGAATGGTAAGAAAAAAAAGTCGGTAGATGATGATGTCATTTTATCTAATATCGAGACTATGACGGACAACATCAACGCATGCTTTTCCAATAAAACCTTAATTATTCGTTCCAAGAACGTCAGAAAATTTCGATTATTCTAACGGAGTTTCGCGGAAAAACCCCTACACGATACGTAGGAAAAGTTTTTTAATCAGTAAAATTCCAGGATCTATAAATAGCGAATAATATCAGAATCACTTTTTACCCGCCAATTACAGATCTAACCCACGCTGCTTATAATAGCAAATCAAATAGAAATAGAAAAAAACAATGAAAACCCACAGGTCGACTATTTAACTTAATGAAGAAATTTATTAGTAGCAGTCTCGATGAAACAATTTCGTAATGCGGACTGATTTAATCAAACCTTGTGTCTAAAAATATTAAAATAAAAATGGCCATTTTATGGTGCATGCGCCAGGCAATATTTTCCTATTGTATAGGATCAGGACTGGAATCCCATATAAGAATTTAATTAATTCAAATGTTTAATTCCAAACATTGGTCATAGTGCAAACTTAGTTGCTACTTTTTCTTTAATAACTAACTTCTCTCCATATTTTATTATAATAACCTCATAAAAATTGCCAGCGGCATAAAAAGACATTTTGAAACTTACCTGTATTTGCAACAACAATTCGGTTTTTTTTCTTCGTATTTCTATAAGGACTCTCTGTTGTTCCTGTGTGAGTTCTGAAAATAATGCCCGATCTTAGTCATGTCATCCAATGAACATGTATTTAATTTTTAACTGAGGTTAGGTTTCATCAAACATTAATGCGTGTAAACACTTACGGACTTGATGGGATTTGCTCTTACGACCCATCCCGCTTATAATTATGAAACCATACTACCAAATACTCTGAATCACTATCTCAAATTAAGATAACATTAATTAAACAAATTTCGATAAAAACAAATAAGATAAGCGCATACCAGCTATGCTGAAAGTATCCAAGCTATGTCCAGTCGTTCCCATATCCGATTAAGATACAATCACACACAAAAATTCGTCACACAAAACACAAACGACATTTTTTAATAATAAATAAAAATAATTTATAATAATACACTGACCGAACGGCCATTTTGAATCGTCACCGTTTGCGCTGTTGTCGGGTTATCTGAGATTAGGCAGGTGTAGGCCAAACTTGCTGTTAAATGTAAAAAAATATAAGTTGATTCCCAACTTCTGAACCCATAAACGAGTATAGCAAAAATTATAGAAATAGTAAATTATTTTTTATTAGGTATATTGCAGGAAAAACCTGAAATGCAACAATACTGACTAACCAAACTGACCAGTCCGTATCTTTTTACAAATAGGCCTAGGCGTGTAGGTTAGTGGATTTTAATATGATAATAATAACTACACTATATTTTTTGCCAATGAAATAAACTGTAACAAAAAAAATCGTAGAACGACGGGGAGTTCAATTGGCAATGTTGCCTACACTTTAGAATACTGTGCCCATAATCCGCGTGTATTGTTGGTTATAGGACTAGTAGGTTCAGCCAGCTGATAAAGTTTACCTGAAAAAGTCACATGCGCAGCGAGGCGTCGTGATTGGGCCGTCGATCCGCTTAGAAGCTGAAAATTCCCCTTCCTGACAAATATTTTGCAATAATATTAGTTACACCCATGTGTGGGTAACTTAAAATATATTTGGCGTAATTTCGAATCATTCTAGTCATTATAGCACTAGACCTCATTTAACGCTCTGATAAATTTCGAAAGTGTCAGTTCTAATTTTAGTGAATGAATATGCCGGTCCATAACCAAGGAAAACGAAGTGATTATCCCATAAACGTGAAAAGTGCAATCCCGAAGCACAGGTAGGCGTTATATCATTTTTTAGTGCAAAGCGTTCCTTTAATTTTAAAAGGATTTAAATTTGGCGCATCTCTCGAGACGCCCGGATATTGATTTTTTTACGCTCCCGTCTGCGGTTATAGATTGACGGTTCCCAGATGTAAACAAGTCCCCGTTTTCTCAAAATAAAATATTTATAGGAATATTTTAAATGCGATCGATATTTTGGGGAGGATTTGCGTTTGCTCTAGCACTGTGTAGTTTTTTATCGCTTTAGTAACCTATTAAAAAATGAATCATTCGATGATTTCACCTTATTTTACCCCTTGCTTTGGTGGCTGGGTGGGTATGCGGTTTTTAATTCTGTTAAATTCTTTATCAGTTGTAACTCAAATAGTAGGATTATAATTATTAGATACGCGTTAATAAATTATTTCGTTGATTTTTGTCTGACGGAACGGTTTTGTTTCTGAAAATCTTGTTTTCACTTTTTTTCTTGAATTTATACGTAAACCAAAATTGCGTTGCTTAATAAATTTATCTGAAAACATTTAGTTGAATGTCACGGTTAAATACCTTGACGTTAGCCGAGGGGGAGGTGGATATTAAAGTATTTATTTCCCAATGAATCTAGGATACCTTCATGAAATATAATAATAATAACATTAATAATAATATTAATAATATGTCCTTATTTCAAACTCACTTCATATTTTGAATGGATCTGTTTTATGCTATACTCTTCTACAGTCTATGACGCTAAAACAGTTGGCACGTTTGATATTTTTATTTTTGATGTATTTATTGTGTATTTTCTCAATTCATAGGATTATGATGGAACTGGTAATAATTAATAATCCGTTATATTAGTCGGAGAGTTTTCTCAGGAGATATCCACACAGCATCATCGATTTGCAAAACTATATTGATTTTTTTTTTCATATCAAACTTTTTATCATCTTCATTAACAATTTAGACAACTTAAATGATTTGGATTTTTTTATAAATTCGTTATTTATATTAATTAAGAACGTCGGAAAGTATTTAATACCGGACTCTGTCGAGTAAATTTTATAGTAAACAAATTAAATGATCTAAGTGGATAAAAAAATGCAAAAAAGAATGTTTGCGCAGACTCGTTTTACAAATTCTCTCGAGTTAATTTACCTTGCCTTACCAATTTTTAGATAGTTCGTTTGTAAATTGATTAAGCCTAGACGAAATAATCAGTCATAATGATAAAACTTCTAGAAAGACCATAAATTTCCTTTACAAAATGGCCAACCGGACTGCACGAATTCGATTCATAGTACACCTTTCTTTATGTATTTTTAAAAAATATTATTTCTGTCATCACAGAGTATAAAATGCAAAGTAGAAAAATCGAAAATAAATTCTAAACTTTGAACAGCGGTAGGTATTTTAAATGGCTTGTCCTATATACTGGTAAGTACTACCAGAATACGGACCTGGAGAGCTTATTTGGTGCATCAAAGAAAGACTCCATCCTACCTCTGTTGACGCCCACTCCTTCATTCTCAGTTTTGTTTTATTGCGTGGTTTTATCATAACTAAAACAAAACAACAAATGCCAATAATACTCGAGATATTAGCTTATTACTCTAAAGCTGTTTGTGGGTACATTGTTAAAGATCTTTTGCTCATGTTTTCTTAGCATGGCAAAGGACATGCCAGAAATCAGTATGATTTCATAACAACTGTTGTATTTTGCAAAGTCAAATTTTAAAATTACGTTGTCAATTGGCATTTCCGGCGAATCGTGTGATACATTTAAAGACCTTGCGAAAAGTACTTGTTTCCTGTTTGATAAACCTACCTACTTATTTCTAAGGTAACCTATTTTTTTACAATGAAAATGACTCGGGATATTGAAAAACATTTATAAACAACGTAAGAACATTAACATTGTATTAATTTAAAACAAAAACATCCTTTGTAATTGTTGAATTAAACAAATAATTCTCCAATCACAGGATATTTCTTATTTAATATGTTATTTTCTAACAATAACATATCTATTAGAAATTCGGAAAAATTGTTAAATTTTGTCTTCTTTTAAGATATTTTCGATAATAATTTGCTATATTCCTCCATTTCATTTTAATTACTTACACACGATATTTTGATATGATGTTTTAAAACTAAAGCAATTTGTGGACGAAGTCTAAATATCCAAAACGGTTTTTATAATATTTTAATCCTTGTCTGACACTTGTATTTCTTTTTCTTTCGTTCGAAACGGTTCAGACAGTTATTTTTAAGAGATTTAAATTTCCTGAGCCCTGCATCAATCGTCTAGCTGAACAAGTTTCATTATTAAAAAATCGTTCTCATAGGTAGCTCATAAGATAATCCATTAGCCATTAGTGCGTATACTACACCTGCAACTAACCAAATCATACTTTTGGTTAGTTGATTAATTTCGGGATTCTGTTATTTGCCATCCCATAATGAATATTATAAGGCGAAACTTAATTTCCACAAATTTGGAATAGGGCAATTTGAAAATTTAATTTACTTGCAGTATTTTTATGACCTGTATTTGGATTTCGTTAAACCAACTATTCGATGAGGCTCACTGAGTAAGAATGGCTCACCAAATTTTGTTTTTTTATAAGTAGGTACTAAAGTTATAATCCAAAAAAAAAGACAAAATCAATCAAATATCTTCACCCATTCATTATTAGTATAAGTCTGTTCAGTTAGAGTTCTCCCGATGATATACCGTTTTTACAACCCTGTTGTAAAGCAGAAGGGACCATTTTTTCAGCGCGTGTACCATAATAATCGAGGAATGTCACACATGAAAATATACACAAATCCGCCAGCCTTCAGCATTTGTATGCACGAACTACCAAAGTATGGTTCTCAAACGTCATTGTGAAATTGCGAATTTTTTTATTGAGGGTTACAAAGAGAAACAGCCTGCGGTGAGACCTTTATAAACATTTACCAAACTTAAATAACGGATTATGTCGTAAAAACGGTATAACGTTTGGGGAACTCTACCCATGAATCCCCATGTATTCAACGGCAATTCCCATCAATTTGCACATCAGGTCTTACAAAAAAATTAAATTAATTGGAACTAAATTATTATGTCACTTTAAATTTGTTTTCACATGTCAGCTTGAGCAATTCATTAGGTTTTAATAGCATGTTATAATTTGCTTAAATACTTATATAGTAATAAACAAATAGCTTAATCTGTTCCAAATTCCAATACTGTAGAATAGTTACGTTCTGTCAATATGCTTATTAATGATAATTACAATTATACTTTTTCTACCAAATTTAATCTTTGAAAGAATCGAGAAAATAAACCGATGTAGCTTCCAAGAAATGGCATGTTTGCCTGAATTTTCGCAAATCGCCAACTTATCAAGATTACGATGCTATTTGCCGTTTTCAATCGTTATCGTTAAATATGAGAAAAGTTATTAAAATGCGTTCGTTATTAGTCCCATAACCATCGTCAATTTAATTGACCATTGTTGTTTTTTTATTTCGCAATTTCGGTTATTTCGGTAATAAACTTCGAAGTAAATTATAATGTCAAGGTAAATTTTCCACAAGTTTTGATAGATTTTACGCGTAATCGCGTATAACCACAACACCCGAATATAAATTTGCAATGAGCATTACTTGGTAATGATTACATTAATTGGGTGTTTATGAACTTGTCATTATTTTCGTTTAGAAATAGAATACTCGTATTTACGCATTGTATGCGAATTACAGTCTGCTCAAGGTTGAAAATTATCTCGTTTCTTTTTAAATCCTGCTAATGCTAATTTGTACGAGGTACTGAATAATGGTAGTACCGCGAAAATGACTTACATGAATGCACTTTACTTCACTTTCTTTTTTTCTGGGAATTTCTTCCGTTATTTAAATAGGTTGCTTCTAAGCGATGAGGGAGCGGTACGCATACATTCGCCAGAACGTAGAATTAATGAAATTTGTGTTTAATTATTAGTCGTGATACGACATTAAATGACAGTATGGTGGATGCGGACGAGATGAAGATTTTTACACATTTAGTTAATTTGCTATTTTTATTTCACTTTTTAATTATTAATCACTGTATGAGGTAGCGGTGTTGTGGCTTAGGAAAATATATTGCTATAATTTTTTCCTTGTTTCTATTCTAGATATCAAACAATTTTAAATTGCTTATAGAGGGATGAATTAAGAGTATTAAATAAAACATGTGAATGTAGAGGTAAAGAGTTGCAATTCTTTTGTATGTTAATATTTTATTATATTAATATATACCACAAAAGTACCCTCGACTTAATGAGCCATGAAAAACGCCTGCGTGCTCAGAATCTATTTTTTTTTTGTAATTGAAAATATTTTATAACATTATAACATTTTATAGCATTCGAAAAGGTTAAACAAAGTTTTCAAGTGATATTTTTTAAATCGACCTGAAATTGAAATTCCGATATAATTTGACTTTCTTAGCTTATATTTATTTTTAATTATTTAATTATTTTTTGAACCGAATAAATGTCGGCTGAAACTAACTTCTATTGTTTAAACTGACCGTGAATTGGATACATTGCAATTGGTTAATAATTGATATTGGAAACTGTTTTTTAAAAATCATAGCGATAATATGTGGTAAACACTAAAAAAAGTGCCTGGAAAAACCTCTTCCAATAACGCCCATGAAATTAGCTTCAAAATACATAACATAATAAATTAGTGTAAATTGTGTGAATTTATTAGTACAAATGGACTTGTGCAAACAGTCGATAATTTTTAGCTATCTGTTTCGACCGCCTAGAGGTTTAATACTTCATATATACAGGTTGTTCCGAAATGAATGCATAATCTAGGTCGAAAGAAATCCCTGATCTCCTATATAGACAAATTTCCCCAAACACTATCTTTTCTAGATATAGAATATTGAAATTCTATAAAAATATATTTTCTTATAATAATTTCCAAATCTCAACAAAACACATTTTTTTATTGGAAATATTGACCTTCATTAATTTTACTTTTTGTTAACAGTAACTTTACTTTTTAATGTTTAACATTTTTGTCATCAAGCATCAAAATGTTTGTTGGGAAAAAAATAAAGACATCAAATTTATTCCTAATTGAGTTGGGTATTCAAAAGTTGTTTTTATTATTTTTGGAAACAACAGTGGCGCACCAGTTTTCTCGATAAAGATTCCATACATTCCATAAATTTTCACATGAAAAAATCTCTGTTGCTGCTTAAACTATGTACAAAATTTCTCTATTATAATTTGGTGCATTAATTTCGGAACACCCTGTATAGGCGATAAAACTGTTTTCAATAGATAACGAAAATTGCGCAACAGGTTATGTAATTAATTAGAGCGCTGAAGAACTTTGCCTCTTTTAAATTTTAATCAAAGGTTTCGAATATAAACAAAGTAAAAAAATTGTTTGCGCCAAACTAAATCGGAACGAGCTTAATTATTCCCGTGCCTTATAAAAAGGGTTCCAGAACATCTTTTGAGAACAATCCCGAAGGAGCTTACTCATGAATTAAGTATGAAGCGAGATAATTAAAGGAGCTTCGGCTCTGTCTGGTTCCGAAACGTCATTTAATATTCATCAATAAAAACGTAAATTATATACTGCACGGGGGGGATTCTACGCAGTTGCGGATGACTTTTTGGGTTGATGCTTGTAGCGTATTCGTTTTCTTGTTAAAAGAAAAATACCGAACGAAATTCAAAAAAATGTATTGCAGTGTCACATTTCATAGAACGAAAACCGTAATTATAATTAAAAAAAAAACATTATCTCTTCGTATATAATTAATTTCCGTCCGATATCTGAAATAATTTATTAATCAGTATTTAAAAATCAGATCATTCACTGGAAGCCTTAAAATTTTTATCAAATACTACTTTTAAAATTGTTATGTTTTTTGAACATTAACTAATCAAATAAACTTTCACAGGCTGCTATAATACTATTTACAAAACTTCCATCTACGTCGGTTGTCAAACTTGCTGACGTTTGATCAATCAATTTCGGTTGAGCTCTGAAGAAATTTAATTTTTCAACAACCTACGAAGAAGGAATCCAGATTTGTAAAAGGTATTATTAATTAATGAAAAAAACTATACATTAGAAGAAAAAATCAATAAAGATGTATTTATTCCTGTGATGATCCGTGTCATTTTGTGGAACCTTCAAAATGTCACCTAAGGCATAATCCTCTAATAATGTGAAAAATCATTGTATGGACCGTTTTTACTTACTTACTTACTTAAGACATTAGCTGATGACATTAAAATCAGATCCGTTGTTTTTTCTGTTTACACATTTATATTAAAAATATATTGTTTTATTAATATTCATATCAGTAAAATAATTTATTCATTTTTTCTTTAGACAGGAACTCCTGAAATGGAACGGATGGGGTTACAAGGATTCGAAATTCGTGTATAAAAATGACGCCGTATATTTCACAGGAAAAAGGTGAGTTATTTGTTAAATAAATTAAGTAAGAAAAGAAGTCAAACGAAATAATTATAACTCGTCCGCGTGTTAATTCATATTTTATTCTCATTTTTTCAAATTTTATATATTTTTTTTATATTCTCGTAGCTCAACATTGAACCAAGGAAAAGATAATCAAACGTTTAATATTTTGTAGATTTTGAATGTAAATAGTTTTATTTGATGTTGTCAGCAATCGACAAGAAATTTTTTCATAGTAAAAAAATAGATTTTTTTAATGAATAATAAAAAATAAACGATAGTAATGTTTTTTATTCTGAATTACTATTAATAATGAAAAGGAATGCAATTCGAAATCATTTTTACAATTACAATTTTTACAATGCAATTTTTACTCCAATTCCAGGGAAAATGAAAATTTCTAACAAAACCCCTTACAGCGCGATCGTTTATTCTTATCTTGTAGTTTTATTAAAGTGGTCATGTTAGGTTGTTCGATATGTCAATTTTGATGATTATGACAAACAAAATATCGAGAATCTCAGTGGCGCCATTTTAAATGGCATATGAGCTCGTAAATTGCAAATGAAAATTGAATGTCAGGAAACTTCTTGAAAAATTAAAATGTTTTAGCCTTTTGGCTCCCGTAACTTAATAACTGAACTTAATATAAATTCCTTGACTTGGTGCCTCAGCACCACCACATTTAAGTAGTAGTAACATTTGGGTCAACTATGGGTCAAAAAATAATAGACAGGGACTTACTTTTCGATAAATAGGAAAGGAAAGGAAATAGATTTTTTGACATAATAATAATAATAGTAACAGGAAAAATAATAACTAATAATTATTATTATGCTATATATAATATGTAATTATTATTTTATATTATATAATAATATATAATAATTATTATATTATTAATTTATTAATTATTTATTAATAATAATATAATAATAATAATAATTAATATTGCGCAATATTTAGACAAAATTACTTAATACTAATACAATGTAATGTGATGTAAGCTATGAAAATGATAAGCGTCTAAAAATTCATTATTGGTAAAATATGAATTTGTTTAGGAGAGAAACTTATTGTAATTCCAATAAATGGACCTTAAATTTTTTCTACTGAACTGGATTCAAATATTTATTACAATTATTATAAAGCTTAATGGCTAAAGCTGCGATGACATTTTCAAAAATTATGCTGGGGCATATCCAGAATGTTTTTCGTCGCTAGAGCGGCATTGTAAATATCACACCGAAACACTAAACGATATCTTAAATACGTTGGTAAAGTATATTTCATAAGTTTCATTTAGTTTTGAACCATTTCAACGCAAATATTTTTTATGATATACCATTAAATACCATCGATAACCATTATAATCCACTGTTATATATTCTTATGTTAAGTGAATATTTTGCGGTCATTTTATCCACTTGGGTTTACATTTAATGCCATTTAAAAAAATGATGGACCAGATCTCCCTAAATGGCTTTAAAAGAGAATTCAATTTTCAAAATGACCTTTCCGCATTTTATTTATTTTTTTTTTTTGAGAAAAAACGAATAATAGTAGCGGACGACTACCTGTCATATTCCTCTCCACGGTCGATTCGTTCTATTATTTATTCGAAAAGATAAGGACATCCGAAACCGGTCCTCGGGGACGATAAAAAAAAGATTTAACAGGGAAAAATGGGTCGCGTTCCCGCCTTTTGGCTGCAATCTGGCCGGTTTTTCAAATGAAAAACTTTTGCTACCGCCGTCTTCTGTAACATAAATGTGTGCCTTTTAAAATATCTCTGACGAGTTGACGTTTTGCGAGATGAAAAGAATAAAAACGCCCTCGTCGTTTGTGAGGGTGAAATTCGTTTTTTCCAGCGTCGGAAAAATTTTAATTAATAACGAGCGTCGTTGCGATCCAAAATCTAAAAACGTACCACATTAAAAATACGAGGGAGGTTTCCAAAATTTATTCAAGCCGTCCAACTTTTTCATTTTCTCCTCAGTCCATCGCACATTCTGTAGATCTGGAAACAGATTATAATCGCTGGGTGTAAGATCCTGGAATTGAGGTGGATGTGGAAGCATCGTAAATCGTTCAAATTAACCTTCGTTTTTCTCCCGATGTGTGATTTTGCCTTACCCTGGTGGAGTAACGAACACTTATGCAACATTGTAGGCTATTTTTGGCAAGTGTATGGATAATAAATTAGTAGTATCTTTTGCCAGATAATCCGTACAAAATAATCCCTTCACAATCCCACAATATATTACCTCAACAGACTTCAGTGTCTTCCTTAATCAAAATTTGTCAAATAAAATAATTTCGGTAGAACAAATATACAGAGTGTATCGGATTCATGTAAATTCATGTGAACATAGCTCATATACGCTCTATTTAAAGGCTACTAATGTATATATTATACTTACGACCAAATTTGTTTGTATGTTTTTTTAGAACAATTAATCCAGTCAAAATAAACATTTGACCTAGACAAAATTCGCATAGAGCTAAAAATTAGCAGAGACATTAAATACACCATTGTATGTGAAATGTCAAAAATCCCGTTCGATTTGACTTGTGCAAAAAAAATTGTTCATGGTCTAACTTAAAAAAATTGACTTTTTTTCCATTTTTCACGAAAACGGTAAGTTTTATCGTGAAAATAGGTCAGACAAAAGTTATAGATCATACAATTCTCTACAAAAATTGTTCAGTTACTTTTTTTTTCATGGACGTTATATATAAATATAAATAAGAAACTATGGATATAGTACTAATTATATGAAAAATATTAAAGCTGCAGAACGTCATTGAACTACAAAAACATCTTCATCTTTTGTATCATTTGTGATCGATCTATGAAAGTTCCAACAAACCAACAACAATTTCTTGCGCTTCATTTCAATGTTAAGTGAAAAATTTACACCTGCTGGTATTTCAATAAAACAAGCTGATAATGATACTGATGTCCTTATAATTGAAACAGCAATAGAACAATGGAAAAATTCAAGTACAATTGTCGTTGTTGGGGAAGATGTTGATTTGTTGATACTACTTACTGCACGGACTCAACATGAAAAAAAAATACTTTCTGAAATCTGGGAAAGCTCAAGTACAATCAACAATATATTCATCACAAATTTTGACTGCATATCCAAAATATCAAGCTCATATTTTATTTTTAAAAGAGGTGCAACAGCAGTATTTAAAATGTTCGAAAAACCTAATGATTTAATTAATTGCGCAGAAGTATTTACAAAGATTGTCTCTTCCCCACACGACATCGTTACTCGTTCGTTTTGCTCTGGGAATGTATGGTGCTCCAAAAAAAATTGATTGCACAGATAAATATTGACATCTGAAGTTTTTAAAATCTGCATGGAACAATAAAACAGTACAGTTGTCTTGTCTGTCAGCATTTGTATCGTGTATATTATCAAGTTCACGTGTGGCTAGGCAATGAGCTGAACCAAGAAGAATGAGGATAATGGATACAGATAATTATTTGGAGCCAATTCAAATTCTGTTCCCGCTTGATCCAGAAAAGCTGCTCAATATAATTTTCTGTTACTGCAAGACGGGTTGTAGTAAGAATTGTGGCTGTCAAAAAGTTTTTTTTTGCAAGTATGCATTAATTGTTAGGGCCAGACTTACTCCAATATTGACTCAAAATTTTGCGCCATTTTTTGGATTGACTTTTGGTATCAAGATTAAAATAAGGAATGCTCGTTTTAAAAACTATTACCTTAACGGGCTAACAGCTCTTGAAGTGGACTATAAGTATTATTAGGCCTGTTTGGTTTTTGTTCCGGTCCCAACAGCTTAGGCACTGAGCTCGTCAAAACCTTGCTAATCCCTAAACAATTAAGATGTCATGAACTTGTTCTGTAAATATTCCTATGCGCACACTAATTTGAGAAATATTTATTCGCGTGCTCTCTGTCATTTTCCAAAGTGTTGTGGCGTCGACTGCGTGGTTCGCCTTCTAGTGATGTTCCACCATTTTTAAAACGATCAATCCAGCAATAAACAGTGCTTTTAGATTCCGTAGACTCACCAAATACTCTTTCAAGACGCTGAATAATATCAGATGTTTTGGTTAGTTTTGACAAAAAGACAATTTTTGTTCTTTGAGATTTCGCTGCGCTTTCCAGAGTTCAAAAACAATGCTATGAAAACTCGTGTATATTAATCGAACAAATAAATCAGAATGAATACTATTGCGCTAACATGTCAAGACTTGTCTAGCACCAATAATCACAATTCCCAGAACTTTGGAAATATCCTTCGTATATAAAATTAAAAGCAGAAAGAAGCTAATGCGAATCCTAATCACAATTCGCTTTCTGCACTCCCTAAAAATTTAAAAAAAAATTCGTAAGAACGTTCGAACGTAAGCTTTATCCAATACAAAATCCAGTAAGCATTAAATCAGAGAATTGGCCCTCTTGTCAAGCTGTGACAGAAATGTAATTTTTTTTAACAATCTAACAGTATTCAATCTTGCCAAAACCACGCTTTTTTGAAGGAGATTTTAGTATTATTCTTAGATACTCTAGATATTGTACTCACGTCAAAACTTTCAGATGTTGTTAGAACCTCAACTTAAGTAACTGATTAAAACTCACTTCTCTAACACCAGTTGCGGGAAATAAAGGCCATTCTTTCCTTACATCGACTATTTAACCATTTGGCATCTTATCGTTACAACCGCTTTTAAAAGAATTATTTTAAATCGCTAATTATACAAGATTCCTAGATTTAAAAACGAGGAAAAATACCAAACAACGAACATAATAACAAAAACTAATCAAAAACCAATTGATTAACAATCAATTATAAAAGTCAAATAAACTTGACAACACTGTAATTTCAAGCTGCAGATAATGATATTTTTGTTCGATTGGTAATAAATTTAGTAACATGATGTTGTAGCCAACTTTTTTGATAGTGTGATATAAGTTGCTGTACCTGTAACTACCCCTATCGAACAGATTCTGCGATAAGAAATTTTAACTTGCTGATTTTTTACACTTCTCTTGCTTTTTTTATACTTATTAGTTAGTTAGTTAGAGGTTGCAACCGTATAAGACATGTTCTATTCAACAAACATAGTCAACTATTTCAAACTAGCTATTTATAATTAAGAATTGGTGGTCTTAAAGGATACAGAACGTTCCAGTACAGTGAAAAGAATCTAGCAGGGATAACGCTCGAGAATCAGGTACATAAATATGTACTTACTGGAAGGATCACAGTCAATTATCTCCGTAATATATACCAACATATTGCAATTTAGATTAAACTCTTAAGAACAATACATATCACCTGATGTTAAAATAAACGCTTCTACTTCGTAAATATCCCGCAGCATCAATGCTTAATAAAATTTAAAACGGTCCATTTACTTTTCAATTAAAAATTTCACGTTTCTACAAATATTCGTTACGGTCCATCTCAGGCAAGACCTACTTAATGCAGAATAAACATCTGTTGGGATGGGTTTTATCACGGTCCTGCGAGGGTCTGCGGTTAAGGTACTGTAAATTACTTAAAACTTCAAAGCAATAAATGCACTATATTTTTGGTCGTTTTACACCTCTTGTAGTTCATGGAGTTACCTCCAAAAACATTATTGTAGTAAGTACTCCGCTTCTATTCAATTATGTAATATATATATAATATATAAAGTATAGAATCAAAAAGTTTTCGTTAGTTTTAAGCAACACCGCTGACGCCTTGAAGATAGACTCCCTTAAATTGTAATTATAGATCGATTCAAAAAAATTAGGGAACAAAACTGATGACCTCATTAAAAAATAAAATAAAAAAAATACTAAAAAACCATTGTTATCATTACATAACGGTTTTGGGTTATTACAATTGCTATCCTTCATTTCTACTTTTAATTTCATCTTATCTATGATTGATGATGATTTTGTCGCTTCTTTTCCGTTCCATGTTTGTCTTGGTCTTCCGAGGTTTTTTATTTTTTGTCTTTTTGCTTCCTATACTTATCAATATGGTCTGCGAAGAGCAAAAGGCTTCGTCCTCCTCCATGTCTTAATCCTGATTTGGTTGTGAATGGCTCTGAAATTTTATTTTGTTTATCACATTGTTGCTTTGTATTTTCCACAGATTGTCTTTTGGTACTTTATCAGACGCTTTTTTCACATCAATGAAGCCCAGATATATTTAGTTATCTTTATCTTATTGCCTTTTAAGCTATTCGTTTTACTTCTTCCTTTTCTGAATCCACTTTGAGATTCTTCCATGGTATTTTCTCACCGGTCACCGGCCTTGTCCAGGATATATTGTTTCATTGCTGCTCATAGAAGATTTATTTCTCTGTAATTATTACAGTCGTATTATTATTACAAGGATGTCTATTCCACTTTCACCAATGACTTTCATAACGAGTAAATAATGAAAGTATGAAATTGAAACTCCGTGTATATCATAAAAATATCAAGAGGGGTACGGGTCGTCAAACTATGCTGCCTCTATACTACGGCGACACCATGGATGGAACTTTAAGATGGTTTTATCTTTGCAGGTATCCGATCGGTGAACTAAGATTACCGCATCTGATTAAATTCGGCACTGAACAGCTCAATATAGACCTGACGAAGCCTGGTATTCAGGGACGCGAATTGCCCATAGAATCAGACTACTCGCCACCTAAAGTGTCACCAGAAATATTGGTGCAACTGGACAATGTCAGAATATCGTATTCCATCGAAATAACGGATCGGGTGGTCCACGCACACGGGCATACGTTGAAAGACATTTACACTTTGAGGAATTCGGTTTTCGAAAGGATACCTGATGTAGTCGTTTGGCCTAGAAGTCATCAAGATGTTGTGGAACTTGTCAAAATTGCCGATACACACGATATGGTGGTAAGTCTCCATTACAAATATTAAAAAAATATTTTTTATGACAATCGAGTGGCTGGTAGTTTTGGTTTTGTTAAAAAAAAAATTCGGTTGGTGCAGTTGTTTAAAGATAAATTTTATTTAATAGGTTTTCGTTTGGAAGAGGACGTAATAAAATGTTTAATGGTATATATGGAAACTTTATCTATTCAATAATTCGTGGGTCATATGCTCCGTTTTACTTGATTTCTTGTGTGCAATAAAATTTAAATGACGTTCGTGGCCACGCCACGCTGACCCGAATCTTTTAACCCTCCTCTGGGCACATAAGTGTTTTCTTTCCAATTCATCATGTTTAATTCTTGCCTGAAACTTAATTTCTTTTTCGAAAAATTTGCTGAACATCATCTTGAAGTTACGGTTTTTGAAAACCGTAACTTTTATCCCTCCAGTGATAAAATCCTGATTCTACAATTGGTTTATTGAAGTTAGCGAACTTAATCCATGAATTTTTTTCCATGGCACTTAATTTTTGATTGAAAATCGTTACCTAAAGTTGTATTATAACCATAACTTGTTTTTTTTTTTCAGATAATACCCTTTGGAGGTGGAACTTCCGTATCGGGAGCCGTGGAGTGTCCATCGAAGGAAACCAGAACCATCATTTCTCTGGATACCTCCCAGATGAATCGGATCTTATGGCTA
Organism: Cylas formicarius; assembly: GCF_029955315.1. Taxonomy (NCBI): domain Eukaryota; kingdom Metazoa; phylum Arthropoda; class Insecta; order Coleoptera; family Brentidae; genus Cylas; species Cylas formicarius. Next base: position 13,624,329 of record NW_026844326.1, on the reverse strand, counting down.
GACAAGGAGAACCTGGTGGTATGTTGCGAAAGCGGCATTATCGGCCAAGATCTCGAAAGGGAGTTAGCCAAATTAGGTTACACCTCGGGTCACGAGCCGGATAGTTACGAGTTCTCGAGTCTGGGCGGTTGGGTGGCAACCAGAGCCTCCGGTGAGCATTATCATTATTTATTTTTAATTTAATGGCCTTCTAAAGTCAACAAACAACGAGAACAATTCGGGATGATGTATTTTGTCTACGTTTTTGTAAAATTTAATTATGACTGCGATATGCTTAAATTGGGGAACGGAATTTATTATTTTAAAATGTTAGTTTTATTTAAATTTGTATATCTGCTCTTTTGTGTTGTAGTGATAAGGGGCCCAATTAATGTTTCCCTTGAATAGCTTTTTTTGTATCTTATTTTTTAATCGGTTTAAATGAACATGTTGGAAATCCAAAATTTGTACGTAAAGTATCCAACATTTCCCCAGATTTTTCTTATTTCCCATGTACTGCAGATGAAACTGTAATACGGATTACTTGAAACTCCAGCCTAATTAATTTAAACCTAATTAACTACTGGTGGGAATGTAAATGTAGATACATGTAATATATTATCTTTCTCTTTAAAGCGCAATGTGATGAATTATGTTATGGTGTGATTCTGCCCAGACCAAGTCAATTTATATGTTTTGTAGTGGTACGCGTATTCGATATTGTGAAAACAACTCATCAAATTAGAAACTTTTAGTATCATCATCCTCATCATCAAACTCTACGTTCTCTTATTATTTTCATGTTAGATGTTCTATTTTAGAATATGCCATCCAAACAATTGAAAATATATAAATTTAAAAAATATCTTTGGTTTTCGTGCGACAGAACGGGTTTTCACTTGACCCTTTCTGACGGAAGACACTTAAAAGATTGATAATTTTTATATAAATTGCTCAGTAAATGACGCACCTGAACTAAATTTTCATTTGGCTCTATCTTCACTGGTTAGGAACCATATGACTTGCGAGACTTAGTTGAAACGTATGTCGCAGAGCATGTAACATCTATAACCCAGTTGAGGATCAAGGAACAAGTGCTATATTTTTGTTATAAGTCTGTTTTTCCCCACTCAGTAAATGAATTTTCAGTTGAGAGTTGCAAATAAAATAAAATAAGGTAAAACATATAAAATATTGCCCATAATTCTTAGTATTTGCGGGCCTAGAAAGTACACACCACAAAAATAAATTCGCAATCTTGAAATTTGGGTGACCTAATGGTGTGCCGGCGGTTGAAACAGCTGGCAATATGCAAAAAAAGCAGTCAATACATTTGAAAAGGGAGGATCGAGAAAAGAAGTCACTAAAATTTCCATACATACCTTTAAGGGTTGTTTACTTCTTTAATTCACAAAAAACGAAAAAAATACACAGAATTTTACAATAAAATTAGAGTAAGTGTTCAAGTAATCCTCCATTTTGTTAGACGCATAACATACATCTTCTCAACACTCCTTCACAAGAGTGTTTTAGTATTTGCGGAGTGATACTGTTAACAGCTTCAGTAACAACTTCTCTTAATTCTCCAACGATTCCACAGGACTTACTGTAAATATATTTTTGAGGTGACCTAATACAAACAAATCAAGGGGTGTTATGTCTGGAGATCTCGCAGATCATCTGACTGGTCCCAGTTTGCCTAACTGCCTGTTGGGAAATTCTGCATTTATAAAGCTCGGAACAATCTGTGCATTGTGTGGCTGTGCGCGTTCGAAAAAACATTTGCTGTAGGTTCATAAGATCTTCTGTTACGTCTATATTTGTAGAAGGTTTAAAGATCTCTCAGAATTTAAGTTGTCATCGAATAGATATGGTCCAATTTTGTGGGTACCCAAAATATCAAACCAAACGTTAAACACCCACGTCACGAGCCGTTGACTTACATCTGTTCAAAATGCGGTGTTCTTACGATTAATGAATCCACAATTAGTAACAGCACTCATCGGATTAAAGGATTTCTAAGAAAAAGTTTGATCCCTTTATTTTTCTGAATAAACCAGAGGTAGAGTGCCATTCTTGTAACAGTATCGCCATCCTGAAGTCCGTGGCATGGCGATTCACGATAAGGATGATATCTATGATGCTTTAAAATACTATTCGCTTTTGACCGAGCAATGACAACAGGCATTGCTCTTCAAACTGAAATTAATAATAAAATAATAATAATAAATAATAAAATAATAATAATAATAATAATAAATAAATAATGGCGTCGACTTAAAATAAATCAAAGCTAGATTTTTATTCCATTAAATGGACGCTGTATCTTTTACGAATATCGCCATGTTCATCATCTTATACTGGACATCCTGTATACTGGTATATACTCTAGGTTCACCGTACTCTGGCAAATATTTTTGTTGCACTTGGTCCTACTGCTAACGTTAAGACAATCCCCAGCTTTATACACAGTATCCCAAATATATGAAAGATATAGAGACAATTCGAAAAATTATAACTCATCGTTTAAAAATTAACCAATTAAATTAAATATTTAATTAACTAATTGTAGAAGCATAAAAAGCAGTAGCCTTACTGTTTTAGGCAACCACGTGAAAATTATTTTAGATTATGCACGTCATGCCCACGTGCAACATTCCAATTTAATAATTTTTTCGATCCGTACTGTTGGTACACTGATTTTAACTATTTATTGCCTTCAAACTTCGTGTCTTCTCTCGAAGTTGTAAAATTTTGAGATTGTGAACTTATTTTTGAGGTGTGTTCTTTTTAGACCTTGGTAACTCACCATATAAATTGGAATACTCATCAAAAACATGGGGGTGAGCTATGCTTATTTTTCAAAACTGTTTATTTGGTTTCCATCTTGTCAAAGTCTATTTGCCTACTGGTACTGGCTGTTAAAAATATACTATAAAGTATATTTTTTGTGGCTATCGATAATCGTATAAGTTTAAAAATAATTTCCATCTTGTTAGGGGTCAAACGATCGACTATCTGGAAGGAAACTTTCGCAAAATATGTGCGCAAGGCAAATGCAATTTAGTGCCAATCAAACTTTGGTTCCTCGTATATATTACCCGGAACATAGCGCATAGCTAGCCGCAGTATACCAGGAAACTCCGGCTAGCTCTGTCGTTGTTTGGAATTGATTTAATACTTTGGCGACCGACTGGGTTTCGACGCAGCAACATGGCCGACGCGTAGTGTGGAAGAGATTTAAATTTAATCTCGAAACAAGCTCGAAACCCGGCCATATCGACATTGTGTGTCGGAGATAAAATGCATTCGCGACAATGCTCACTGGCAATTCAATTTAAAGGCTAGAAAACACATTTTATTACACCCGAAACTGCGAATTTTAATGTTTTAGGACGGATGACGAGTACTCTTGCTTCTACACGACCGTACGCTTGAAATGCTGATTTTGGCCGATAATTTCTGTTATATAAGTTTTCCGTAAATAAATTTCCAATAATCGATCCATAATTGGCTTTAATTTTAAACATATTTTGGCAGATTGTATTACCGTCAAGAGTTAAGTATCTGTCAGAAAACGTTTTAATTCGTACATTTTTTGCAAAATGGAAATAGATAAAAATAGAGCAGAAAAAAAATTTATTAATTATTTAATTAAACTAGTGCTTCAAAAAGGAGTTTCTTAGGAATTCTGCCATTGATTATTTATTTATTATTTACGCCAGCAACTTTAAGAAAATTTATAGCAGAATCCAGATATAAAGAAATAAAATGGTGGTTCCATAACCCATACTATTTTACGTATGTGTGGATTCTCTTGTATACATGAAAATAATATTTGGTTAGTGGTAGGATATCCTGTTTAAAATTTTCATCCCAAAATTTCCATATAAAATACGGCATATAAAATAGGAAACTTTCCAGTTATGGATTCATATTTAAAACGATTTATTAATAAAAAGAAAACACAATAAAAGTCAATAAGTCGTTGTTCCAAAAATACCGTTAAAATACCACAAAAGATGACACTAAAGGGTATTTCAAATTCCATATCATCCTATAAATCTCTAGGTAACTGAGAGAGTTACATTTTAAACATTTTCACTTCACTCTGCACTTTTCTCTTGGGAGTTGGTTTCAAAAAAGAAATATCACAGATAGAGATAGATAGATAGATAGATTTGGACCCAATTGGAGAACATACCAAGCAGTATAAACGCTCTGAAAATTGTCATAAACCCTACTATATAACAACTTTTAATATAACTCTTTTATTTTAAAAATAACTGGTAACCTTTAATATGTCGCTTATAAACATGGAAAAGGCATAGGTTTATGAGTATCACATAGATGTTGTATAATGAACGCCCATGATAATTATATAACAATATTTACCATTTTATAAAAACGTTACATAACAGTTTTTTCGTAGAGGAAAGTGAAGTCTCGGATGATTCTAAATAACATTTCTGTGTTCTTTGACAATACTATAAAATTATTTCGTTTCCAAAAGTTATTAGCGGTTAGCAATGAAAACGTTTAATTTAAAAAGCACACTGTGTTGTATTTGACTTTAACAACTTAGCAATGACATTTTCATTTTGTAAAAATCACCAAAAAAAAAATTATTTATTATTTTTATACTATGATAGTGACGACAAAAATGGTTTGTTGATGGCTCCTATGCTGGATGCTCTTCTAATTGATTAGTTGGTGGCGACTTGATGAAATTCACAGGCTTAAATTGAATAGTTATATAAGTTTATGTACAATATGAACGCTTTGGTTGTGAAATATTCCTACCAGGTCAACTTTACTGACATTATACATATTTGTAGAAAAAGAATGTTTATTTTTTTACAAATACATTTTTTTTTCTAATGCATGGCGTTCTGTTACACTCTGAGTGCCAAATCCGATGTTACAATCGAAACTTTTAATAGACTTTATTGATATTAATGTGATTTTTCCTATTTATGACAAGATCAAATATGAAGTTCATTTCGATTTCAACAACGGAAAACATGGCGATTTGAATTAAATCACACCTATTTCAATAGCTGCAATGTGAGTAATTTTACATTAAGCAGCTATTTTAAAACGTTTTTATTTTTTTTTTGCTGTTTCAATTATTTTATTACAAACGTCATTAACCCTTTCAGAATGGCCGCAAAAGAACCCCCTTTATAAAAACGCGAAAAAAAATTTTTTTAATGAAATAACTTTATTTTAATTTAGAATATATTTTTTTAACTAACAAACTTTTGAAGAATATAAATGAATTTATATAAAATATTCTTAAATTAAAATATAAAACTCATTATAAAAAAATGCCTAAAGTATTTGTTAGAATTTTTCCTTTGTGTGGTAGATCTGGAAACACGGAGTTATACACAAGCCTTTGTCACAATCCGTACACATATGTCTGGAAACTTGTCTTTGTTTTTCGTTTGCTGTTGTGTGTGAGCATACAACACATCTTCTAGAGGCGGTTTTTGTCTTTTCAGGGAACTAATGTGCCTGTTCTGTAATCTAGTCAGCAGTTGCAGAAACAGAAGTGGGCTTCTTGGCATTGAATTTGTATCTGCAACAACAAAAATTAACGTCAATAAACAGAAGAACTTCAAAAAAATCAGCAATATGTGTGAAAATTTATACAAACCTTTTGGTTTGTATAATTTTTGAGTTTTTCTTTTCGTAAAGAAAATATGATAACTGCTATAGAAATTATTTGTAAACTGAGCTACAATATTATCAGTGACTCCTAATCCTGTAATGTTTTCTTCTGGATTATATGTGTCCTTGCCAATATAGACAATAAATTCTAGTCACATAAGACTTATTATATACCAAATATGTGGCACTTAGTTCCTTTAAACAGTATTATACTTTCATCAATCACTAAGTTTTCAAAAGGATAGAATTGTGATTGAAACATTTGCTTTATTTGTTCCAACACTTCTCTTACTTTATGCAATCTATCACCAGTTTTAGCATTCTCGTTGTTTAAAAAATGCAAATTTTTTAGAAAAAGTATCTGTCTTTTGCATTTTTTGGCTAAAGACTGGAGAGTATAAAAGAAGACCTGTTGACCAATGTTCTTTTATTTCACGCCTTCTATTTCTTCCAATGATGATAGTCATCCGAATTAATGCGAAAAAATCATCTAAATCAAGATCTTTTCATTTATTTTCATTTTTCTGTATAGCATATCTGTTCGTCTCGGAAATTATGAAACATGCTGTATCTTCATTAAAAAGTTTGAAAAAATAATCTGTTTCAGGTGAGTCTTCTCTCCTCTCTTTTATTTCACTCTGTGCCTGTTCTGTAATCTAGTCAGCAGTTGCAGAAACAGAAGTGGGCTTCTTGGCATTGAATTTGTATCTGCAACAACAAAAATTAACGTCAATAAACAGAAGAACTTCAAAAAAATCAGCAATATGTGTGAAAATTTATACAAACCTTTTGGTTTGTATAATTTTTGAGTTTTTCTTTTCGTAAAGAAAATATGATAACTGCTATAGAAATTATTTGTAAACTGAGCTACAATATTATCAGTGACTCCTAATCCTGTAATGTTTTCTTCTGGATTATATGTGTCCTTGCCAATATAGACAATAAATTCTAGTCACATAAGACTTATTATATACCAAATATGTGGCACTTAGTTCCTTTAAACAGTATTATACTTTCATCAATCACTAAGTTTTCAAAAGGATAGAATTGTGATTGAAACATTTGCTTTATTTGTTCCAACACTTCTCTTACTTACTTATGCAATCTATCACCAGTTTTAGCATTCTCGTTGTTTAAAAAATGCAAATTTTTTAGAAAAAGTATCTGTCTTTTGCATTTTTTGGCTAAAGACTGGAGAGTATAAAAGAAGACCTGTTGACCAATGTTCTTTTATTTCACGCCTTCTATTTCTTCCAATGATGATAGTCATCCGAATTAATGCGAAAAAATCATCTAAATCAAGATCTTTTCATTTATTTTCATTTTTCTGTATAGCATATCTGTTCGTCTCGGAAATTATGAAACATGCTGTATCTTCATTAAAAAGTTTGAAAAAATAATCTGTTTCAGGTGAGTCTTCTCTCCTTTATTTCACTCTGGCTATCATCAAATTCATGGTACAAAGTTCCTTTTTGTCCAGTTAATATGTATGTCACTATAGACCTCGGTGCTATCATTATGAATGTTTTCGTTTGAGGTATCATAACATCTAAACTTACATCTTGCAATTCTTCATCAATCGCCGGCGACATCACTTGGCAAATCTGATCCCACTAATTCTTTGAGACTCTTTACTTCCGCGTCTGTTAGTCCTCCATAATGGCTTGCAGCGTTATTATTTGTTTTTCGTTTTTTTTTTCGCGCGAAGGTCCAGCTTCTTCTACGAAAACACTTACAAACACGTGGTGTCAGGTTTTTGAGATGTTTGACAGATGCGCGCGTCTCTCTTGTTAACTGTGTACCACACAGACGAGCGCCACATATATCGGACAGTGGCCGATATATATATATATATATATATATATATATATATATATATATATATATATATATATATATATATATATATATATATATATATATATATATATATGGTGCTTGTCCATATGCCAAATTTTCCACTCCTGGCTGATTTATCGTACTGACCTGACGCCTTTGAGGCTTAAAAAAAGCCAGATATATATGTCAGTCAGCCGTCTGTGAGGCAATTTCCCTACTGTCAGAAATATATGTCAACCGTCTTGAAAGGATTAAATATAATATTAAAATACTTCATATCAATATGCAAATAACTATAAAATCTAGTTAGTCTTACAAATAATGAAATTTTATTTTTATTATCATATCTTGCACCTCCGATAGAATCATTAAAAAAAAAATTATAAAACAAATTTAGCTTAAGAATGCGTGGTTTTATAATTATTGATTGACACTTGACACTATGATCAATCTATGAAATTTGTGATCGTAGATTGTCAGATTTTTTTATTGCCCTGAGAAACTATTATATAAATTACTTTTTCTACTCCCATCTGTAAAATACCTAATTACCCATCGATCTAGCTTGCGGGAAGCATCACTTTACCACGTCATTTTCGTTTCCCACGAACCCGAGCCAGTTCGGACATTTCCGGGATTTTACCGCACCCGGATTTGGGAGCAATCGGATGTTTTCGGATATTTCCCACGCTTTGAATTTTGACCTTTGTCATTTCGTGTTGTTTTGCGAAAATGGACCCAAAAACTAACGGTCGTAGAAAAAGTATAGTATGCAACAAGTGCGGTAAACGGCATTTGACTCACGAGTTTATCTGACACGAGCGAAGCGCAGCGGAGCGAGTTTTTAATAAACTATCCGTATATTGTTTTAAATCTTTAAATAGTTATTTACATTATTAACAATGCCTTGTTTGACGTAGTAGAAACCCAAATGAATCCAGGAGTATTAAAAATGCAATAATTAAAATCGAAAGTGACACAAATTATACAGTTTAGAAGTAAGAATAAGGATCAAACGATATCGTCCCAATTCCAAACAGATCATATCAAATTGACTTTATTAAGTAAGTGAATTGGTTAAATCGAACTGTATTGTGACTCTGGTGCGACCTTGCGAAAACCACTGCATCGCCGACATCCAATTAACGAACGACGAAAATTCAACCGGTGAATGTTTTGAATATCAATATGGCTGGCCAATATGGTTAGATATGAAACGTGATTCGGTCTGAGAAAGTCAGATGTGCGGGTAAACTCAATTTGTAACTTATTCGGACTCCCGGCGGTGGACGATATTATACGGATATCAGAAATTTCGCCTTACAATCAAATATTCAGCTGACTGACTATGATTACTTGTATTTATTGTACTTAAAATGAAAGTAAAAAAAACTTTAAGAAAAATTTAAGACATGCAAGTACAAACTGACAATTGAGTGTTTTGCCAAGGGAATTCGCTCCTTGCAGAAGGACTAGTGTCTTATAGTGTAAACGGTATTGAAAAGGAACTATTTTTAATTGATGTGTATTGGTTTGTCTTTAACTCTAGGACTTTTATAATAATAATGACTGGCATTTTTGACATACAGGAAGATTTTTATGTTTTTGAAATGACATTATAGATTTCAGTGAACCAGATTTTATGTTTGTTTGTTTATGTTTGTTAAGATGGAATTGAAATGCAGCAAACTATTGAAGGAACACGGATTAAGATCTGACGATTTTGGTGACCAGTGGACAACTAGTTTCGGAAAGTTATTTTACAGAAATTGTAAAAAACTGAAGTCCTTTGCACGTTTGTTGTGACTGTTATTAGTTAAATTGACCAAATTAGACCATTTAGGTGAAGTCGTCTTGCTGCATCTTGTACGTGCGTACGAATTAGAAATTTTATTATGGCCAATATTTTTGTTATTTCGAGGCAGAAAATGTATTTCTAGAACACGTTGAAAAAGAAAACTTTAATCAGGAAACACCCTTTATGGAAAGCTAAATTTAGAGGTTTTCTGATTGTGGAAAACGTTAGTAAATAAAATTTTTGCAGATATTTACCGATTGCCCATCAAGTAGCTTTCCAATTGCTCTAAGGTAAAGAGTTTTGCAATATATATATATATATATATATATATATATATATATATATATATATATATATATATATATATATATATATATATATATATATATATATATACTTGTTACATAAATATTTTGGTTTCTGTATAAATAATAATCGAATCAGTCGCTTTTAAACTACTAAAATTCGATTCTTTTATATAAAGATAGCTTTATTTTTATAAGACTTGACCTACATGTGTTGGATATTATCAGTATAATACAAATACAAATAATATAAAATTATATAAGTATAATTAATTAATTAATTAATAGTAATAATAATAAATAATGTTAGATAAATAACAAATATATAGGCAATAACAAATAACGGATGCGTATTAAAAGGCGATGCGCAGCAATTTGTTTTTAAGGGTGCATTTGAATTTTGTTTGACTAGCAATCTCCTTCAGTTAAGCAATTTGTTATAAATTTTTACGATCAAAACAAAAGGACCATTTGATGCAAGAGACGGTCGGTGTTTAGGTATTTTCATGTTAAGATTCGGTCTGAAATTGTACTGAATATTTGAGTTCCTTGAGACCCTATAAAGACCAGAGTCGCTTTTGCATCATGAAAACATATAATTTTTAAACGCTATAAACAATAAAGGACCGAATAAACTTCCCTCAGGTACACCGCAATTTACTGACCTATAGTCAGAGACGTATTTTGACCAACTGCGTACGACCCTCAAGAAAAGACCTTAACCAATTTAATACGTTGCCTCTAATAATATATGAACAAAGCTTGTGTATTAAAATATCAACATAGATCAAGTCAAATGCTCTTTGTAGATCGAACAAAACGCTTATATAAAGAGAGGATGGCATCCTGCGTTGATCTCTTTTTTCGAAACCAAATTTCATGTTCGATTGTCCAAAAAATTTGAAAGTCTTGAATGCAGTGTTTTTTCGAAGATTTTTGAAGAAACAGACAGGAGTGCTATAGTTTTATAATTTGAAATAATTGTTGCAGCATTTTTTTTTATAGAGTGGCGTGATTACCGCATTTTTTAGAATGCTGTGAAAGGATTCATGCAAAAAGTAATAATTCATGAGCTATGTGGTCGGTTCTACAAGTGTCCACCACATGCCTTTTCTTTCGCCTACTCCTAGTAGAGGGGAATATCACTTAAAATTTGTCGATTACGAGGCAAAATAGAAAATTGCTTTCAGGCAACCTACACCTGTAACACGTTTTACTTACTATTGAAAACGAACAAAAAGTCAAAAATTGCATTAGAAAACTGGTTAAGGAACGAGAACTAATAAACATCAAACGTCAAGCAGATGATGAATTTACGGCCGTGTTTATGCTTGACGTGGAATTTAAGTATTTAGACGACGAATCAATAATACGCTCACACCTTTTCCGTGAGATATTTTGTTATCAGTTCCGAATATCTTATGATACATTTGCCGGCGGATATACACGTCGAAAACTCAATATTTCGTTGTTTGATTTTTCGGGCGCCTCCATTTTCTCACCAACAATGTGTCTCGCATCTTACGTTTTGAAAACAATCAATCGGAGAATTGTATGGTAGATGTTTCAGAAATTGATCGCGTTACACGCTCACGCGAAATCCTTCGGGCGATACAGCGCTTTCGACGTTATTTTTCAAATTTCGCTCGCAATGCTTCTTCTCGCCCACGATTTTCTCCGCATAAAACTTTTCTCTTTATTTCGGACGGATTTAATTTAAAAACAAATCCATTTGCTACGCTCCTCCTGGGCTTTTCTCCTGATATCAATTCGTAGCGGGCACAGGTTTGGGGATTTACCATTGGCTACATTAGCAGTTGTAACGTTGAAATAATTCAGGGACATTTTCTGATATTCTAAGCCTAATGTAAGGTTTATGTTTCTAGTAGGTAATTAGAATCTTATTTACTGATTTTGCACGGAACTAGTTTTATCATCAATATTAAGTTTTAATCTTCAATACTAACAAACCTGAACATGGTGCTGCCATGAATCTTATAAGTCGATGACAATCCAGATTAAAATTAGCATAACCCTTTCTTCATTAACTCGTGGCTCGAGGACATGATCGAAAATAAGAACTTAAAGTTCAGAATTTCACGAAATTATATATTTTGACATGACAATTGCGTCGACGACACCGTGTCTTTATCAAATGTAATATTTACAAACCACCTGCTACTATATACACCGAAAAATGACAATAAAATCTTAATTAATGTTGTTGTGAGAATTTAAGTTCAATAAAGGAGAGGTATTTAAATCTAATTGATCGCGAAGCAATACATTTGAATGTCTCATTTTTTTAATCTCCATGGCTTCCAATAAATTTGATTTTCTACTTTGCTTGGCTGTATTTAAATATCAAAATTGTCGCCAAAATGTGTTTTTCTGTGTTTAAGTATGTAGCATAATTAGAATCTAGACTATTATTTTTAAACGCTCTTTTATGTTCGTTAATACGTTCTTGAAGGATCTACCTGTTTGTCCAATATAAATTTTAGGACAAGATCCGCATTTCAACCTGTAGACACCTGATTTTTGAGATTTTGGACATGTCGTTTTATTGTTTTTTAAAAATTTTCCTATTGTGTTGTTAGTTCTGACAGCTATTTTTAAACCACATTTTGACAAATGTTTTGAAAGTTTTTCACTAGGTTCTCCTATGCATGTAATTGTTTTAAAATTGTTCGTGTTCTGTATTAGGTTTCGGATAAATAGAGTTCATTGTTGTCTGGATTTGTTTTTTTATTTATAATTTTATCTATAATGGACGAATTGTAGCCGTTGTTAATTGTAGTGGCGTATTAAGAAGTCTGTGTATAAAAGAATGAAATGCAGCCATTTTGTGTGCATAAAGGTGATTTAAGCTGTTATGTATGAGTGTATCCGTGTGTGAAGGTTTATGATAAATGGAGAAATCTAATTTGTTTTGCATTTTCGTAATAGTTAAGTCTAAAAAATAAATAGAGTAATTTAAAAAAAAATTCAATTGTCTGTCCGTTCCAACAAAGCAAACAAAGACGTTATCCACGTATCTATACCACCCTAGAAAACTTTTACTTAAAGAATGTTCTAGTATGACATTTTCCAAATTATCCATAAAAATCTAGGCTAACAAAGGACTAAGTGGGTTTCCCGTAATCAAACCTTCCTTAGAGATGTAAATCTATCCATTAAATTCAAAATAATTTTGGTCTAACGATACTATTAAGCAATCTAAAAAATCTTGTTTCACTAATGGGTAAAGTCTCTTTTAAATTTGCAGGAGAAGGAGAGAATGGAGCATTTATTTTTTGCACTTTTTTTAGAAAAATCGCGAATGTTAATGATTTGATTATCTCTCTTGATGTCTTGATAAATTAAGGTTAACTATGAATTGAACTGAGGAGGCTTTTACTTGATGAAAATCCATTTATCAAAATAAATAAGAACTAAAAGTTCAGATTTTGACGAAATTATATATTTTGACATGACAATTGTTTCGACAACACCGGGTCTTTATCAAATAACATTTGATCATGTCAAAATATATAATTTTTTGAAAATCTGAACTTTTAGTTCTTATTTATTTTGTTCACTATGAAGTTGAGTAAACTTAGAAAAATTAATTTTATTTAAATTAAACTAACTTTGAACAAAATTGTCATATCTAAAAATGTATAGGTTTTGAAATATTAACAGTATTAGATTTCTCTATTGTAAAAGTTATCTCCTCAGGTTTCCTTCTTGGAAAAATTGATTTTTTTTTGGTACCACTCAGAAAATATACATGAAATGTTACTAATACTTTTTATAAAACTTCTGGATTCCTTCAGCGTCTTTTTTTGTTGAGTCGAACTAGCTCCATATTAAAGATGTTAAACCTTCCATCCCAAAATACCAATAGCAATGAAGCTGAAAACAATCCCACACTTGCCACTGTTGTCCTTCCTTACATTCAAAACATCACTGACCATATATGAAAAATTCTAAAGAAATGTAACGTCAAAACCAGATTCTCCAATTGTCCAAAACTCTCTCAACATCTTAGAGTATGCAGCATTCCATGCATATGCGGCGAAGAATACATTGGATGGACCGAAAGAAAAATATCAACCAGGCTCAGAGAACATGAAAGAGCCTTAAAGACTAAAGCAAATAAACTCATCAGAACCCGGACATAACATTTTATTTGACGAAACTAAAATTATTGCATGGAATCCATTCTTCTACCAACGAAAAATCCGAGAGTCTATAGAAATCTATAAGCAACTTAACAATCATAACCGCGACTCAGGTTTTCAACTGTCACCAAAAGCTAGTTAATATTTATACAGCCAGGTACTCGATATATATTTTTAATCTCCTAGGACGACGTATTATACATTTTTGGTGTAATATATGTCAATTAAATAATAAAAAATGCATTCTTAACAGATATTCATCCCATGGATTTAATTTTATTTATTAACTGGCATTACTTTAATAAAATATTTGAGTAAGTATTATTTTAAATTAATTAAATGCAGAAATATGCAGGTATGCAGTTGCTACTGCCTGGACCAGTGCGAAATGTGCAATTAGTAATGTATAATAATTTATAAATTCTAAAATTTCTGAACATTACTCCTGGTATATCGAGTTTGTTTCGATTATTCCCTAACGAAGGTAGCTATCGACGCCACTGAAACACCGGACCGCTAGTTATTAAAGCACATATCATTAGGAAATGATTCTTACCTGGCCCACTCCTGCCTTGACGCTCCAATGTCAATAAACTAAAAGACAGACGAGATCTCATCAATGAATTTAATGTCAAGCAGCTTTTATCAAGTTATATCTTTATTATTTGCAGTGTTTTCAACAAGGTCGTGAGAATTTCCCTTACACATTGCTGGAACAACAATCACCCATCGTCAACGAAACATACTAGTTCTACATCATCAATCAAATTCACAATGTAGTTGGATATAGATCGAAAACAAAACAGAGTCAAGCAATGCATCTACCCAACTTCTAGAACTATGCACATTGTTACAATTTGCCATTTAATCTAAATAATTTTCCTATTTGCGAAAACTTGTAAAAAATGAACCCTGAAATGTTTCCACCATACTTAATATCGTCATAGCGTATGAAGGACCAATAATAGCATATTATGCAACAAGTGCGGTAAACGGCATTTGACTCACGAGTTTATTTGACACGAGCGGAGCGAGTGTTTAATAAAGGAGTGACTTAAAGAGTTTACCGAACATGTTGCATACAATACTTTTTCTAGGGCCGTTAGTTTTTGCAAAACCATACGAATCATTCACTGACTTGACCGTTAGAATTGACAAGCGTCACAATGCAAGCCGTGGGAAATATCTCCGAAAACATCCGATTGCTCCCAAAACCGTGAGGTAAAATCCAGGAAATGTCCGAAGTGGTTCAGATCCGTGGGAAACGAAACCGAAGTGGTAAAGTGGCTCTTCCCGCACTTTAGATCGGTGTGTAATGAGGCATTTTACAGACGGAAATAGAAAAAGTTATTTAAAACATTGAAGCACGATTTTGAAAAATTGCTGCGTTTTTATCTGTTACTGAGTATTTTTCCCAAATATGCTCCAACAATTTTCCAGTTACCAATGGGTTTTCAATAAAATTATAAGCGATCACCATTCTTCGCTTACTTTGACAGAGCGGCGTTTGTCCTATTTCAGGTATGAAGAAGAACACCTACGGCAATATAGAAGACCTAATCGTTCACGTGAAAATGGTGACCCCTCTTGGCGTCCTTCAAAAGAATACGCAGGCCCCTCGAATCAGTTGCGGGCCAGACTTTAACCATGTCATTATGGGCTCCGAGGGCTCTTTGGGGGTAGTTACGGAAGTGGCGATCAAAATTCGACCCTTGCCTCAGTGTAGACGTTACGGCTCAATAGTTTTCCCGGATTTCGCTGCCGGGGTGAAGTGTATGAGGGAAGTCGCCAGGAAGAGGTACATATGATAACTGTTATGTTGTTAAACTGACTAAAATTGTTAGGGTGAAGTTGCTAAAGGAAAAGGGAATAGTCAATTTATTCTGAAAAATTATGTCGCAGAGCAATTCCACTATGAATTTTGGTTCATTATTCATTTTGTGTTGCTTTGTCCAAGCTTTTTCCTTCTTTGGTTTATTAAAAAAGGCATATTTCAAAAAGTCCTCGACATATGGAATGGAAATATTTCAAAATCGTTACAAAACTGTGCATGATGTCAAATGTTTCTAATGCAATTTTATGTATACTTTCGGTCAGTCGCAAAATTTTTGAGTTTCCATAGTTATTTTTTTGTGTAAAATAATAATCGACAATATTTCGAAAACTATAGATGCGGATTTCCCTTCCAATAAAATTGTTTTTGACATTTTTCTCAATTTCATCTTCAATTTTATTCTTTTCATCCTGTAATAATCGTTACTAAATACATTTGTTTAAATTTCGTTTTTTAAAAAAGAAATTCCAACACGTATTAAATAATAAAAACGCTTTATTTAACTTATCCCTTCTTCTATAGTTTTTGAAAGAATATAATAGCGTTCCAAGATAAGCTGATATAACATAGGGTGACGAAAGCCGCAACACGTTAGTTGTATTAATTAAAGAACGCACTGTATATGTGCATAGTACCAATCAACTTCGTAAATAGTGTTTGTCCTTTAATTTTCTTTATAATTGCCCTATACAGCATTTTTGATACAGCCCTTTAATTTACTAGAGAATACTTCAGTAATAGTAATAATTAAAAAAGCTAATACTAAGAAGCCTATTTAAAAAAAGCCAGTCAATATTATTTTAATACAGCCCTTTACTTAATTTACATTTAGTCTTCTGAAATGATTTTTTTTTTTTAATTTTGTGATTCGTGTTTAATCAAAATAAAAAAATAACGCACATTGCATATTTGCTAACAGTTTATTTAAATTTTCGGTCCTTCAAATTTGCTTGATTTTTTTAAATTTGAATTTGGTTTTAATCGAAAAATTAAATGTTCCTAATTATTTAATAACAAAACAAATCCGATCGATATTACGTTTTTGGAGAGGAGGTTTATAATAAGCGACCAAAACTTTTAGCAATGAGCTGTTTATTGAAAGCGTCCTTTAAATTAACGAAAATAAGTAAAATTGGATTGGGGACGTTACCACGAATTTAATCTTATTTTCTAACATTATTTTAAGAAAATATTTGTGGGTAATTATTATTTTTATTTGTCAATTTAAATGCAGACAATATTATCGAAGCAGGAATCGTTAAAAGACAGTCGAGATCTTAATCTTAATTTGCCATTTAATCTAAACTGATTCGATGCGTTATAGCGTCAAATAATTTTCCTATTTGCGAAAACTTTTTAAAAATAAAGTCTTTATGTTTCCAGCATACTTAATATCGTTATAGCGCAAGAAGGACCAATAAAGTTATATAAAACATTGCATTTTCCCTTTTCCTTTTCAAAAATCCCAAATTCCAAATCCAAAATTTTTCAGTTAGTAATAGATTTCCAACAAAATTTCAATAAAAATAAAATTGTAATGTAAATTTTAAAAATTAATTAGCTTTCCTTTACCATTAATTGAAAATCAAATAGTTCGATGTTTTGTCGTTGCAATTATGCATTGTTGGGGTATTTTGGACTATCTGTCCGAAAACTAACATTAATATTTCCACTCGTATCTGAACTTGTTGTACTTTTAAACACGAATGTAACTTTGCTTTAGGAATGTAGGGTATTTTCTATTTTCTCAGATGTCAACCGGCTTCGATCCGCCTTATGGACAACGACCAGTTCAAATTCGGTTTGATCTTGAAGCCGGAAAGCTCGTGCGGGGGAGCACTGTTGGACGGTCTCAAAAAATTCTACATTACCAAACTCAAGGGTTTCGATCCCGACCGAATGTGCGTGATGACGTTGTTGTTCGAGGGCGACGAGTCGGAAGTGAAGAGCAGTGAGAAAAGGGTGTACGCGATTGGTACTCGTTTTGGTGGCTTATCGGCCGGACAGACGAACGGCGAGAGGGGGTACATGTTGACCTTCGTGATTGCTTACATAAGGGTAAGTTATTTTCCTAAGATAAGCTGAGAGATTAAGGGGTATTAAGTGATTTGTTAATTGTGTCACGCGTGGAAATTTCGGTGTACGTTGCTTCCTCTTTGACGTTATTAATAACTATAAAATAATAATTTATTCGTTTAGATAAAATACTTATATAAAGAATAGAATATATGCTATATAGAAGTAGACTATTAGTTAAATCAATTATAATGAATATATAATAGCTATGCCAAAGAAATAAGCTTTGCAAAATAGCAGCGAAAAAGTAGTTGATAGAATTAAAAAGTTTACAAGCAGTATAAAGATAATATAAGTAAAAAGAAATATAACAAATTACTGTTTATAAAACGGATTCCTCCTGCGTCGGGTTTTGTTAACTCGAACTAGCCAACGTTTCGCCAATCATCCTGTAGGCTTCTTCAGAGCTTGACTTAAACTGGCACGCATTTTACTCTGTACCTGGTTTTATATTGTTTGAAGGGGGCGGAGCTAAGTAAGGGGAATAAACACCGTCTCGGATGACTGATTCCTATATTGGTGACAGGTAGACACCTGAGTCGCGCTTAAGATTGTTAGGTTCTTCTTCTTAGGGTGCCTATCCGTTGCGAATGTGGGCGATCATCATAGCGATACGGACTTTGTCTCCCGCATTTCGGAATAGTTGCGTGGATCTTTTATTGAACCAGGTCCTGGGATTTTTAAGCCACGATATCCTGCGTCTCCCTGGTCCTCTTCGTCCAAGGATTTTTCCTTGTAGGATTGTTTGCAGTAGACCGTATCTTTCTTCATTCCGCATGATGTGACCTAGGTATTCTAAGTTGCGGGTTTTATTGTGTTCATTAGTTCCAGGTCTTTTTTCATTGTTCTCAGAACTTCCGTATTCGTTACTCTTGCCGTCCAGGGGATTTTTAGCATTCTCCTGTACAGCTATATCTCGAAAGCGTTTAGTATTTTGGCTGTGGTTTCGTTGAGCGTCCAAGATTCTGCACCATAAAGAAGAACGGAGAAGACGTAGCATCGCAGAAGCCTTACTTTAGTGCCAAGGGTGAGGTTGTGACTTTTGAAAAATGCACCCATGTGGTTAAAGGTTGATCTGACCTTTCCTATGCGTGTTTTTATTTCCTGTGCGTTATTCCAGTCCTCATTAATGATGGTTCCCAAATATTTGCAGTGATCCACTCTTTCGATAGCAGCTTGGTTTAAAATTAGATGACTTCCTGTTATTTTTTCTTTGCTGATTATCATAAGTTTGGTCTTATTTAAGTTGACTTCAAGGCCGTATTGACTGCTGCGCTGTGCAATTTTGTCCATCAGGGCCTGTAGGTCTTCGAGACTGTCAGCAAAGACAATTGTATCATCAGCATACCTGATGTTGTTGAGCCTGTGTTCATTTATCAAAATTCTCCTGTCCATGCCGTCCAAGGCTTCATTTAAGATGCAGTCTGAGTAGAGATTGAATATAAGCGGTGAAAATATGCAACCCTGTTGGACCCCTCGTTATATTTTTACGTAATCGGTGTGTTCTCCTTCCACTCTAAAATTAGCTACTTGGTTCCAATAGAGGTTCCCGATAATTCTCAGGTCCTTGTCGTCGATACCTGTTTCTTTCAGTATTTTGACCATAATTTCGTGTTTTACTCGGTCAAATGCTTTTTGATGGTCAATGGATATACGTCGCAATTCACGTCGCGACATCTCTGGAACAAGACTTGTACTACAAAGAGTGCTTCTCTAGTACCGACTGCCTTTACGCCTTTGTTAGGTTGTTTATAGATTTCTATAGACCCTCGGATTTTTTGTTTTTAGAAGAATTGATTACATGCCAGAATTTTAGTTTTATCGAATAAAATTTTATGTCCGGTTTCGTGAGTGTGTTCGGCAACAGCTGATGAGTTTATTTGTCTTAGTCTTAACGCTCTTTCATGTTCTTTGAGCCCAGTTTCGACCGTCTCACCAATGTATTTTTTGTCGCATATGCATCTTTGCCGCATTACTCCTGGCATCTCAAATGGAATTTTGTATTTGACGTATCGAAGATATTGACGTTATATTACTTTAGAACGTTTGATATGTGGTCAGTGATGTTTGGATGATGTTTTATTGCTATTGGCAGGTTGTGGTGATGTGTATTTTGTGGTGGAACGCTCAATATCTTCAATCTGGAAATTATTAGAGAGAAGAGCAGAGGTAAGGTGTTTTAATTTTGGGCCGGATGGTAATGTGACAATGCATTAAGGTGCGCCGGTTTTCTGTAAACACAGTGACCGAATGTTAGGCCTGATTTTCTATTGGTATGAATAACTAAGGATGGAAGGTTGTTATTAGTTTCTACTTCAATGGTAAAAGGTATGTTAGGGTGTATAGAGTTGAATGTCTAAGAAAGTCTACTGAGAATTCCTGACTATGAGGCCAAATAACAAAAGTATCATCGACGTAGCGTTATCATAATTTTGGTTTTAGATGATAGGTGTCGAAACCTTTCTTCTCCAAGGCTTCCATAAATATATTCGTGATGAATGGTGATAGTGGAGAACCCATAGCTGCTGCCGATGTTTGTTCAAAAATTTGAGCGTTATATGAAAAATATTTTCCAGACCAGCATTTTTCAATTAAGGTGAGAAGGTTTGGTTCCAGATTATCGGATTTTAATATATCTGAAATGATGGTGAGAGTTTCGGGAAGTTTCTTCGAAAAATTAATATAACAAATTACCAAAGAAAAATTCTAAATAGAAATATAACACCGTTTTCCGTAGATGCTTGATTTCTGCTGTCAAAAATGCGTATCCTACGTTTTTGTTTGCAAGTAGTTAAGGAGATGACAGATCTTAATTGAGACGTAGTTTATTGTAAGCTTTGACAGCGTCATAGCTAAAGCATGATTTAAATTGGGTTGAATTATAATTGTCGAACAGTTCCTTATTGCGAGTATTGATACCAGAGTTACATGTCCCTCAACGTTTTTCAAAAGTTCCAGACTTTTAGAATTAAATTAAATTTTATATTTATGAGAATCATTGTTTTGCGTTCCAAGAATAGTACGGGCTACCCATTTATATTGTATTTGCCTCTCAGATGATTACTTCGTGTGCTACTGCGTGCTAGCAAGCTAACTAAACATAAACATAAATATTACGAATCTGCTATTTACCATAGAAAATTTATGTAACTGTATTTATATATTTCATAAGTACATTAATTTTCTTAAACTTAGCTTAAAATACTCGTAGTCTTCATATTTTATATTCATAACAAAACGTTAATCCTAAGAGAAATTTTAGAAAGAAATATACGAACAAAATTTTGCAAATATTTTAAGTCAAAAGTCAAACAGCAATAAAATATGTTCATGTAAATTATGTTTAGTGCAAATTAATTTGGCGAAATTTTGCCGATATAAAACGAATATTTGTACTGTATGTGTTTATAAAATTTCAGTTAGATAATCACAAATTAATATATAATTATACACTTAAAGATATAAAAAATCGAATTGTTACTTGCGTGTTTTTGAGTATATATAATTTATAATTTGATTAAATTTTTTAGATTTTTAACAAAGTGAGTAAGAAAAGATTATATAAATTCAACGCCAATTTAAGAAGTGAATTTCCTTTTATTACAAAATCTCAAAACGATTGCATAGCACAGAAACCGAAAAGACGTTTAAATGTTGTTGCATCATCTTCCAAAATGCAGGATTTTTTCGTAAAACAACTTACGGAGATGAAGAAAAGAATTTATCATTAGCAGAACTTGTAAATAAAATGTGTCACAATAATTTGATTCTTGTGAAGATTTGTACAATATTTTAAAAATTGACAACAATCTACTGGAAGAAATTTACTCAAACAAAAAATGTGTCAAGGAATTTATAAATTGTAATTATATTAAAAATAAACAAAAATACGTTGATACCCCCCCCCCCCCCAAATAGAGTCGTCACGTTTTGCACATCTAAAAATCTGGTCCCCTTACGTTTCGAGGGTGATTATTATTTCTTTACTTAAAACTAAATCTATGATTTAAACCGTTTGTATAAAGTCAACTAGTGCAACTCCTCAAGGGGGTCTATTATAGTTACTTAATATTATGTCAATTATTGATAAAAGTAATTTTTGAATTATTGAAAACTTGAGAAGCATTTAATTTATTTAAGCTAAATTTGCATTAAAGCGTAACAATAAATCATATTTTTTATCTCAATGATAATAAATTTTCCAATTTAATAAAAGGTGCCCTCAATTGCATTCCAATCTGATAGTAACTAACTTTTTAATTATGTCTAAATTCACTACCCAATAAACAAACTTTACAGCAGAATGAGACAAAATTCACTATAAATTTTCTGAACATCGTAAAAAGCAAGGTGCAATCACACTTTTATTTAAAAAAATACCATATGGCGCAAAAAAAATAGATTAGATTTAGATATCCTGGGCAAAGTTTTTTATAATTGTTTATTGTTATACTTTAGTGCTAATTTCGCTAATTTTATTTTATAATATAAAGACAGTGTTATAAAAAAAAACTCAATACATTTAACAGTTCTTTAAGGACAGCCGTGTAGTGATTAAAATGTAAAATATAAATGCTGGTGTCATTTAGAGAATAAAAACATAAGCATAACATATTGATGGATTGTATTACTTGAAAATTGTTTCAACTTATAATTTAATGGCATTGAAATTAACAATGCCACCAAAACAATTTACCAAAACCATTACTCATTTTACGTATTATACATATCTGGTTTTTAATTCATATTAATTGATCAATTTTAATCTAATTTATTTGCTTTGAATTTGTGCCAAGAAACAAAAGAAAATACATACGATGGACGATATTTTCACATATTTGTGTACGTCTTATAATATTGAAAATAATTAACAGTGAACAAATTTTTTGCAAATGAAATGAAATAACTGTGAAAATTGGCAAACGATTTTTGAAAGCTGATGTTCGTCATATTCTTTGGCAAAGCAAATGGCCCCGGTCTAATACTTTATTGTTGTGTCAATATGACAAAGATAATTGGGAAAGAAATTTAGATACCGGTTTTGATGTCGCCGTAAGTGACAGCTTTTATCTTCAATCCGCACAGACGTCGAGTTTCACATTGTTTGCTGTACGTATTTGTTTTATCCGCGACAAAAGTCCCAATCAATTTATTATGGGATCTAGATTGACATCGGGTTCATAAAATGTAATGACCCTAATATACCCAATGCGTGTCCCTTATAATTTTGTTGCAAAATTAATTTGCCGTGCTGCTCTTAATTTAATGAATTTACAATTTGATGACGTTTAATTCTCTGCTTTGTTAACTAATCTGTTCGAAATTGATTTATTTATCATCGAATTGGACGAGTAAATATGCACCGGTAAACAAACGTATTGTATTTGTTTTACTTTAGATATTTGGAAAAAAATAAAATTTATATAAATATGCAACAAATTTGATACACGTATGCAATTTGTCTAATATTATCGGCTACAAGGATCATTTATCAGGATATTCGCCTTTGTTTATAACAAAAAAACAAACTCCAAAGTGTAATATTGTTTTGAACGATTAAAAATCAATGAATCGATTTTTTTATAAAACAATCATGAGCCTTTAAAATGTTGACAAAAAAAATTTCAAAACAGTAAAAAAAATATTAATTGTGCAAAATTATAAACTATTTTAACTTGAAATTTTACAACTTTTGTACCAAAACTTTTTATATTGTTTATAGAGAAACAATGTTTTTTTAGCAGTAACTGATAAAAAATAAACCGATTTGGATGGTTTTTAAAATTTTATTCATTTTTTTTGCCCGACATTTTTACAGGAAAGGTTGTAGATTTAAATGGTTAAGAAATATTTGTCCCTACTAAAATTAAAATGAGTACTATCTTTCTGGCACTAGCGTTTTTTAATGATATATGTTGTCATTTTTTCTACGACCATTAGTTTTTGGTTAGTTTTGGTTAGTTTTAGTTTGCATTTTCGGGAAACGGCATAATTACATCCACTGATTAAAATTTGAATATTCCGATCACCCCCAAACACGTGACCAAAGTACCGCAATTGTCCCAAGTGATGACGTGACTAACGTCGAGCAGGGAAATTTCTACTCGCTTATTTTGAAATAAAATGAAATTTTGGATCATACCAGTCAGAGAATAACTTAATTAGTTTTGCTGGGATTAAATTATAACATTTTCGGAGATTTTTTCGCTATTCGAAAGCCACAAAAAATTTGCTTCTGATATTTAAAATCAACTTTTCTAATCAAAATTCCTGAATCAATAAAACTTCGAGCGTTTTGCTTTAAATATGTGCTTCCAAAAAATTTTGATTTGCAATATTTACATTAATAATTAATTATTTAATTAATTTAATTTAATTAATTTTATCCAGATAGATTTTTGATTTAGATAGATTTAAGATTGGGTCGTAAGCTAACTACGTCTTAGTGACAGCATCACACAATGTTTTTTTTTTTATATGAACAAGATAATAAGTAAACTTAAGGGATCCTGGCAATTTTTAAGGCAGAAAGTTAATAGAAATGAGGATAAGTTTTTGAAATATACGTGGTCAGATGCTATTTTTATTTTTTATTTTTGAACTAATATTTTCAGTTTTAGTAGAATTAATATTAAAAAATGCTTTAAATAAATGGACGTTATTGCTAATTACGACTTTCATTTAGATGTTCGATGGTGGGTTAATGAAATGTCTAATTATTTATTACAATAACTTTATACGGTTTATTAATTTTTCAATAATTTGTGAATATCTACTGACTAAATCCGTTATAATTTTGTTTTCTTGGATTTTATAACAATTGTGGGTCATAGGTAATTCACTTTTAAGATTCGACGGTGTTGGAAGGTTCGTTTCGCGGAAACAAAAAGGGTCCCTATAGAATAAATAAATTTCCTTACATCTCATACATTTTCTTCAAATAATATATATTTATTTGTCAAGTTATATAGTATTATTAATAATTTACTATTAGTGAATAGCAAGAACAGTGACAAAAATTATTGCACCTCGATTATAAAAAAAAACCAGTCGCGGAAGCTTCCAAGATATTTCAGTATATTTGACGGCAACATTTTCTTTATCAAATAAATGTTTCATTTGGTGTATTTACAATATTGGAAATTTGCCGAGGAACAATTTATTATAAATATTCACCAAACATGATGTTTTTTTACACACTCTGCAAAAAATCCATTTGGTATAACTAAAGAAATTCTAATCAACATTTTTTAATGAAAATAATGTAAACATTTAAATAAACAGCAAAAACCGAAATACCTCCACAGCAAATGACTTTAATTACTTACGTTACTTAATTATCTCAATAACGGTATGTTTTTTGTTTGGAAATATTCAGGAAATAATTTTCTTAACAAATAGTTAGGATTATTTTAAACCATCAAATGTGCGGTATGAAGCGCCCTCTACCTGCCACAGTGCCCATATTCAAGTTTCCCATCCGAAAAAAACCTATAGCTATGGCTTTTAGTTTTTAAGGACACCTGCTATTTGCGACGAATCCAATAGTACTTGTCTTTCTTTATTGATTAATTGTAACAAAAATATTAAATCACGAATCTAATGAAAGTATCAGAATTTGAAAAATGGATAAAAATTGAACGGCGTATTTCCGACTCTTAAAAATGAAATTATGTCTTCCCTAGACGTTAATTTAAAAATTCTGTTTGAGTTTTCGAACTTGGTTCGACCGTTTTGCATAATACCGCACATTTTAAAGCAAAGAAATGCAATCTGTCGCCTGGTTCGTGGTATTATGCCTGTCTCGTACACCTTTCAAAATTAAATTAACCTCGGGCGTTTTTTAGGTTAACTCGCACGGAATTCCTCTTTTGGAAAATCAACATGGCAAGCTATGTTTTACGAAATTTATTTAAAAAATTAATTTACATATTATAAATCACTTTTAATTGTGGAATTCTTCCGTGTCTCTTTGAAAATTTGTTTTTTAGAAAATGACGCGGAAGCCCGGAAAGTATTTCTAAATCAGCCCAAAAAAAAAATCTTCAATTTTGGATTTTGGAATTTTTGGGTTTTTAATAAACTAAAATCAATCAATTTAGATTAAATTTTTAATTTTTAATTATTATGAAAACAAGTTCTGAATGAGATTTGGTATAATCCCAAGATTACCAGATTTAAGAATATCCCAGTTTTTTCTGTTTGTCTGCTGACAACAATGGACCAAGTTGGCCGTTTCGGTCCGCGATGATACAGCTTGAACTATGCCCACAACAAGCAGATGCATCCCCGGTATCTCTACGTTCCCTTTTAATTACATGTTTCTCCCAAAGTTTCCCAACAATTCCGGATAAAATTCAACTTAGCCGTTCCAGCGAAAAGAAAATTACCGTATATCATTAACATTACATGTTAAGTTTACCAGTTCGAAATAACAAAGACCTTATCCAAATTTACGACAATGTGATTGTACCAAAAAGGTGAGATGGTTCATAAATTTGATTGTAAAACAAAAAGCCTATTATTTAGTTTACAAATCATTTAGGGAATCTGTGGACTTACAAGTGAAGGTTTCAAAAATTATTATTACAAAATCCCGTTTTTAGAGAAATAATTTTATATTGCAGATAGCTAAAATGGATACCTTTGTAAAGCTGGAAAATGGTTTTTTCTCTGTCTATCAAGGGAAAGTGATGAAGGTGTCCTAACATTTTCGGAAATAAATGTCAATAATTTCAGATTATCTGAACGCCTTTCGTTAAATTTGGGGTTCTTGAAAGGGACTCTTTTTAGGCTATCAACGTTGCAATGAGCAAATTGATTTAGATTGCTTGCATCACTGTTAGAGGGCATTTTGAGACATCACTATAAATAATATTTATTTTCTCAAAAAAATTAAATACAACGATATCACTTTTCGATATCTTTATCCTAATTTATAATATCAGTAAAAAAATACGAACTCCAAATAACGTCGCATTTTTATATTGACATTATATTTAAAACATCAATAATAAAATAGACTCATTCAATATGATTGAATGTTGCCATCCGTCCACACAATTTTTTTTTAAATTCAATTATGTTTGCAGCTATTTATAGTGTATTCTGGTGGTCTTATTTGTAAAAAAATGCCTTTTTCACCTGTAGAAGTGCTCGATATGTTTCGCGTTGATTTTAAAACCATTGAAAACTCACCTGCCTCTGTTGGAATCTGTGCGATGGAAAACGCAACGATCTTAGTGTTTTATCTGTGTTATTCTTTTTCATTATTGTAATATTCAATATTTAATATTTCCATCATATAAATAAATGAAGATTTCTTATTTAAAAACTGTAGGTAACCTGAAAATGCGGGTTTGACTACCGTGTTTGACCCTTATTAGTCTATCTCTAAAAATAATTTTTATAACAATGGATGTAGTTCAGTCCCTAGTTACCGACTTGTTTTTATTGACGTTGAAGTTGGTGTAATTATTGATTATTCTGTTTTTTGTGGGGTATTTCTTGTTGAATAATGGCTGAGCAACAAAAAACAAGGAAAAGAAAATCATATGGACGAATGAAGGATGGAACTAAAAAGTAGTCATCAAACTGGACTGCAAATGTTCAAAACTTAAATATTTCCAAAATCTCACTGCAGCCGATTTAAGCATGATCGTGTCTAAGTTTAGCCAACTACAAAGTTATGATGAACAATCCCTTTATCTGAGTGGTTTGATAACGTGCAAACCTGTAACACGCCATCGTCCCAGGAAATCTGAAGATGAAGCTGATTGTCATTCATTTTCGTAGACTTAAAAGATGAGATTATTAAATAACTACGAACATTGTGAAATCCCAGTGTGCTATAAAATTTTTTTAGCCTTACGTGGCATAACTGCAAAAAGGCTACGAATTATACAAAACGGATTGAAATCAAACGATTCAGCGCTATTAGATATGCGAGGAAAGAACTCTTCCAGACCTGACCGACTTTCTAGAGAAGTAACAGATTCGGTCATGTAACATATTAGATGTCGTTAAGAGTAGAAAGTCTCACTATGGCTTGGCTAAAACAACAAAGATTTATTTATCTGCTGAGCTCGATATTAAGAAAACGTACTCTATGTACAAAAAAATATCCTGATAAATTAGTTTCTGATGAAAAATATAGAGAAATATTCAACACCAAGTATAATATTGTTTTTGGGTGCCCACGATTAGTTGAAAGTAAAAATTGACGACATTGAAAAAAAATTAATCAAAGTGCAGATGACCACAATGCACTGCAGTTACACACAGAACTGTGAAGCTTGCAAGTGTAAAAAGAAGTACATTTAAAAAAGAGCAGATATCTTTTATAAAGAAGACAAAACCAAGGAAGCTATTGTAATGGATTTTCAAAAAAATCTTCATCTGCCGAATGTTACATCTAATGACACGTATTATCGAAGACAACTCTCATTCTACATGTTCAATATACATGTCCTTTCGACCTCTGAAGCTCTTTTCTACACTTATACTGATGTTTCAGGATACAAGGGTGATATTTCTTCTTTGCTATGTTATTACATTATTAACCATCTGGATAAAAATAAAAATAAAAATTTCACGGTGTTTTGAATGTTACATTATATTGTTCATTTCATCATTTTCCTGTTCGTGGACATTCGTATCTAGAATGTGATACAAATATGGGTTTAGTGAAACAGAACACGTACCTTGAACTGCCTCACGAATGGAATGCAGTTTAAAGGGATTCCCGAACAAAAAAAAACCCTTTTAAAGTTCTTTCTCTAGAAGACCAAATTTCCTACGGATATCTATCTATATGCCTAAGTGTCTTTTTCCTTCAAGACCGGTCAAAGGATTAACTGTAAACGAAAAAAAGCTTCGTATACATACACATACATACATAGGGAAAGTTATAATGGTCGAGAACTCTGAAAATGTTGTCATAAAACAAAAAAGGAATAAACTTTCCTGAAAAGTGTTTTTTGCTTTCAACTTTAGCTTATGATGGGTCAATACCTGAAGCTAAATTTAAAGACCTACAGCATCTAAAAATATTTTGGTCTCAAAAAGCGCAGAATTTTTTTACAGCAATACCTGCATCTTTATTGAAAAGTTTATTTTCTATTGGAATCAAAGTTTATTTTCTATACTTTTACATTGACAATTTATATATTTTTTGTATATTCTGCCAAAACGTATTCTAGTTCAAGTTGGCAATAATTATATTCCAAAATCCTATTTTTGTTTACCATGTTCTAGAGTACTCCTTCTGAATAAAAATCACAATTACTCAGAATTATGTGCTTTGCACCGTCATCTTTTTTCCCCTGTACTCTTCAATTATTAGTAAAAAAAAGAATGCAAAGAAATATTAAATTATACGCAGTTGCATCATTTAGGGAGCGAAATAAAACTCAAAATCAAAACAATAGTAATGTCAAGGGAGTCTTTTCAATATCCTGCCGCTATACCATTACATATTTATACTTCCGAACACAGAGGCAAAGGATAACATTCACAAGGTAAAATCACTAGCAAAAAGCAATATCTGTAAGTAACGACTGATTTACCTTCCCAGGGAGAAAAAAGAACGCAATCAAAATCGTAAATTAATATTGATTTAAAGGAAAGTACCAGGCATACTAAAATGGAATTAGCACAACAGGCATGATTTAATTAATAAGGTCTATATTCACAGGTAATTTTTTACTTACAAATATGAGTTAAGGTCGCAATTGGAACGTAACACCTTGTACTTATTTTCATGTATTTATTCAATTTATTCAATGCTGCGGACCGAGATGTACCCCCTGTGAGTTTGGACGAGTACAGTATAGACAACCTCTCGGTTTACAACAGCGTCAGACGCAAGGGTGCGGCTAGAATGTCGAAGAGGTCATTCGGCAACCCTGCCTTTGACGATCCGGTATGTGGGTATAAGTAATTTGTAATGGGCACACTGATAGAACGAATTTGTATGGGTGACCAAGATACATTAGGAAGAATTCTATATAAAGGGTGTTTTTTTTTCGATGTATAGAGCTTTAAGTTGCAATAAAACAACGATGGATTATTCGATTGACATGAATTTTGTTTATCCGAAAGATAATCTTGTGGCATTACATTTTAAATATGATTTCTGGCATATGACCGCCACGGGTGGCGCGGATGTAGTCCAATCTGGACGTCCAATTTTCGATGAATTTTTCCAACATTTGTGGCCGTATATCGGCAATAACACGGCGAATGTTGTCTTCCAAATGGTCAAGCGTTTGTGGCTTATCCGCATAGACCAATGACTTTACATAGCCCCACAGAAAGTGGTCTAGCGTTGTTAAATCACAAGATCTTGGAGGCCAATTCACAGATCCAAAACGTGAAATTAGGCGGTCACCAAACGTGTCTTTCAATAAATCGATTGTGGCACGAGCTGTGTAACATGTTGCGCCGTCTTGTTGAAACCACATCTCCTGGACATCATGGTTATTCAATTCAGGAATGAAAGAGTTAGTAATCATAGTTCTATACCGATCACCATTTACTGTAACGTTCTGGCCATCATCGTTTTTGAAGAAGTAGGGACCATTGATTCCACCAGCCCATAAAGCGCACCAAACAGTTAGTTTTTCTGGATGTAGCGGTGTTTCAACATACACTTGAGGACCAGGTTCGCTCCAAATGCGGCAGTTTTGTTTGTGGACGTAGCCATTCAACCAGAAGTGCGCTTCATCGCTAAACAAAATTCGCTTATGAAAATCGGGAACAACGACAATCCCGTTTTGGGCCCATTCGACGAATCTACGCCTTACTTAATAATCGTTTGGCTTCAATTCTTGCACGAATCTTCCATAAAGTGGATGGACACAGATCCAATTCCTGTGCTCGATGGCGGATAGACTCATTCGGGTCTTCCTCAATGCTACGCTGTACAGCAGCAATAGCTTCTTCTGTACGCACCGTACGGCGTCTCTGGGGATGCGATTTATAAATAATGGTAAACGTGGTGCGAAAACGTTCCATGGTTAATCGAATTAACTGCTCTGATGGACGATTTTGTCGACGATAAAATGGACGTAGTGCGCGATACGTATTCCGCAGGGAACCATTATTTTCGAAATAAAATTGCACTATTTGCAACCGTTGTTCAGGCATGAGTCTGTTCATGATGAATTGCCAAACCAAACAGTAATACCAACTTAAAGTTCTATACATCGAAAAATAAACACCCATTACTTATCTTTATACTTATACTTATGTATAGCGCTTGATGTTTTCGTATCAAATTTTTAACTTAAGGCTGCCTATGTCACGCCACTGTTTTGCCGTGTGAATTCGCGCGAAAACTCTCGAGGCTTTAGTTTCCGAGTAATAACTTCATTGTTAAAATTTCTAGTCGGAAAGCAGTCTAATGGTCGGGATTTCTCCCCGAAACAAAAATAAACCCTCGACCGGACGCAGAAGCGAAATTTCATTAGGCTTAATTCGAAAAACCGTACGGCCAACCCCACCGAAGGCTTTTAAGGCTTTGCGTAAAGCGTAAAATTAACAATAATATTAATACGGTCCGGCTCCGACGTTACTCCAAGTTTATTAAAGCGGATACGGTGTTGTTTTAAGAGTTATTATTTAAGGCGTCCCGAAATTTGGTTCGGCATAAAAGCTTTTCGTTTTATTTCATTAATTATACTTAATTCGGAGACTGGCTCCGTTAGTACGGCTGTAAATGAATACAATCGACGTAATGGCTCGTTGGATCACGAAACGTGCGCGTTGTTCCCTTCCCAACTGTTCCGCACTCTTCAGTGAAACTTTTTAGCATTCAGAGTATTGGCGATTTTGGAATTCAATAAGACCTCTGGCGGAAAGGATATTAAGCAACTTCGGAAGTAAAATTGTGCTTTAATGTCTTTATGGATATATCTGAGTGTTTAACATTAAGGAAAAAGCTTACTGGTTTCAAATCCAAACACAAAACAAATTGCTCTGTTGATTTTACTCAAGAAATAATAAATAACAATTGTTCGTAATGATAGATTTTGATATAGAAATGTTATTCTTTAAACCTTTACACCTTTCAGCAATATATTTGCAACTTACCGTCAAATTGTTATCAGTTTGTCCGCAGCAGCGGTGTGCTCCATACCACTGATGAAGATTTTTCAGGCAAGACATTCTTTGGCGACCAGGATCACGTTTTTCCTCTATTTTTCAAGTGATTTTTACATTATTACATGCAGCAATTTATATTTTTCATTTCTCATTACTTGAGCAACCACTTTTAAAACCACGTTGAGAGATACCAATGTTTTCTTTGCATTTTATGTATATTCTGGAGTTAATGATTTTCAAGAACAACTTTAATACATGGTTCCATCAATTGATCGTTCAATATTCTTTGAAATACCTGCAGTTTGCTTTCTTTGGCAGAACAACGAAAGTTGACCTGAACCAATCTTTAGGAATTCTTCCGGTTTTGTATTTGGAGTTTAGTTCTTCATCCAACGTTTCTATCTGGACTTCGTTTTTTCCTGGTCCATTTTTTACATTTTATTAATATGTTTACATGTAATGTTATCTGAAGTACTCCTATCGTTTCCAAAGAGATTATCGAAATTTTGTGTTTAGTTTTGGTACTTTTCAGCTTAGCTTGATGAACTTCTACTGCGGACTTTTTAATCTGTCTCCATGTATTTTCAGTGTCGTCTTCATTTAACGTTTGATGAATGATACCCAATCTTGAATTTAATTCTTCTCGCACTTCTATTCTTATTGCTGAAACTAAAAGCTTTCTTGTATCTATAGTTTGTATGGCCTGAGATTTTCTGATCTTTTTTAATTTCAGTTTCAATGTACCAGCCAACAATGAATGATCTGTGAATACATCTGCGCCTGGGTTCGCCTTTATCATTTTGTATGGTATTCCTGAACCTTTTGTTATTAATGACGAAATCCATGTATATAGACGCCGTGAGGGTTGCTTAAAATGTGTATTTGCAATAATTAAGTCGTTTTCCTGACAAAACTTTATCAATCGATCTCCTCGATAATTCCCTACTATTACCTCTCTTCGACCTTTTCATACTTTTGCATTAAGGTCACCCATAATTATATTAACTTTCGAGGGTATGGTTAAGTCCGTCGTCATAAAAAACTTCTAATTCATCATCAGAACCGTGACACGTCGGAGCATGAACCTATATAAAATTGGTATAGGCGATGTATTGAACTGTAACACGCAAACTCTGTCAGGTATGGATATGAAATTCTTGACGGATCTGCTTATGTTACTCTCCACCACCTCGCTCATACCCTGATCTTTCTTTTCATCTTTTTGATTGTTTTATGTGTTTTACAGTTACTTCTGCATGTCAGGTGTTTTATCACATCAACAATCTGAATTTTATCCCTACAGCGGCAGTTATTTTTACCGTGGCATTCCCTGTCGAGCGACTTCTTACGGAAAACTTTTTCTTTTATCCCAATTTGTACTGAGCATAATAAGATCAATCTATTTTTAACTTTATATTTCTCATTTCATAGTGGTATTATAGTTTTAAGCTGAATCCAGCATTTAGAATTAAAAATGGCGGTTGTATCACCGCACTAGGAGATGCAGAATGCACTTTTTACAAAATCAAACAGGTCGTTTATATATATATATATATATATATATATATATATATATATATATATATATATATATATATATATATATATATATATATATATATATATATATATATATATATATATATATATATATATAGGAGATTGGTCCAATAACCTTGGGGTACTCCAACTCGACTTTGCTGCACCTCCAACTGCTGAATTTTGTCACCCAAATAATTCTAGAATCAATCAATCAATAAACTACTCCAGATTCAGCCGTCGACAGAGATTCAACTTGATTTCTGTGCAAAGTGTTTTTTTATAATTCCAAATTTCAACAGTATTTCAAATGCTTTTGCTACATTAGATATTAAGGAGATTGGATGATAGTTAGTAGCTAGTTTCTCATGAGATTTGTCCAAGGAACCATTACTTGTTATTTTAATACTTGAAAGGCATGTTGTGAATATTCTATTCATGATATGGATTATATTACATTATTATATATACATATTATAATATATAGTTGTAAAATATTTTAAAAATAGCTGGGAGGTCGTCTATCCCATGTGCTTTCCATGTTTTCGTGACAACTGTGTTTTTAATTCGTTCTCATTAAGTGGAGTAAAAAACAATGAAGATTTAACCCTGGTATTTTCTTAATTTCGCAAGTATTCATTCATCTGTTTATCGCTGGTTTTCGGAGTTCAGTCGTGGTCGTAGTTTTCTTAAGGATGAATTTTGTCCAAAATCGGTGGTTGTCCAGCAGGACGTTGATGCAGTGCGGAAACTGATTTTGCAGGATCGTCATCATCACGAGATCGAGATATCTTTGGGCATTAGTGGGACCAGCATACATACAATTTTGCATTTGGCGGCTAAATAAATTTGTTCGCGTTGGATTCCACACAATTTGACATCAGCTCAAAAAAGGCTCGTGTTGATTGGTCGAAGGAAATGCTAAAAAAATACAATCGCGGTGCTTCCAAACACGTGGGTGGAAAACAAACAAATCCCACAAAAGTTGTTCGTGCGCGAAGGACCTCGAAGCTGGAAAACTGGCCACGTCGCAACCGTTTCTTTGTTGAAAGGTAAAACAGTCAATTTTAAATGGTACACAACAATTTGTTTGTCAAAAGTCTTCGAAGAAATTCGAAAAACTAACCGCCGAAGACGAATCACCCTAATGACTTCTTTTTATTCCCATACGTTGAGAATAAATTACGTAGGCAACGATTTTTGACACCAGAAGAAGCGATTGATGCGTTTAGAAAGCATGTTTTGGAGGTGCCCGAATCGAAGTGGGAAAAGTGCTTTGATGATTGGTTTTATCGAATTCAAAAGTGTATTGATCATCAGGGTGAATATTTTGAGAAACAAGAAAGTCATATTTGTTGGTAGCTCATAATTTTTTATTACAAATCCCGTAATATAAAAGGTAGCCCTCGTATTTGTACTTTTCTTTAAAATACTTTACAGCGATATTCCGGCATCATTTTCGGGATATCAAAGCATGCAAACTGAATAAAACGGCAGTTTAAAAGACAGCATTAGGGTTTTTCTTACTTGTAAATAAAACAATGTTTCGAAATCAATTCTAATGAAATTAAAAATTTATATAATGGTACTACACTACACTTGCAGTGCATCCTTGTAAAAATTTTCTTATGAATTTTTTCGTATCTTTGTGTATCGGAATACTGTTCTATTTCTCATTACATTTTCTGAAAAAGACGGCAAACATGGGGTTAACAGTTAACGTTAGACCTTTTTAGCACGTCTTGATTTTATTTCTTTTATATTCTAGACTTTATTTTTTAATATTTCATGGAATATTAAGGAATTCTTAATTTATAGGTACTTAATGAAATTAATTACATAATATCGTCTTGTTTTATCAAAAGTAAAATTCCAAATTTTCGTTTTGAATTGTCGCTGGTATTAGTCGCCTTCGATATAACTTAAGCGTTAAAAACATGTCCTTATAAATATAGGAGATACCACGTGCTGATCCTTTGTGTTTTATCTCGTGAAATTGACCGAATTTCAACAAAAACATAATATATCCATTGGTGTTGAAGCTTGGCCACAAATTAATACCTCCCAATATAAGGGGTGTTTTTTTTCGATGTATAGAACTTTAAGTTGCAATAAAACAACGATGGATTATTCGATTGACATGAATTTTGTTTATCCGAAAGATAATCTTGTGTCATTACATTTTAAATATGATTTCTGGCATATGACCGCCACGGCTGGCGCGGATGTAGTCCAATCTGGACGTCCAATTTTCGATCACTTTTTCCAACATTTGTGGCCGTTGTCTTCCAAATGATCAAGCGTTTGTGGCTTATCCGCATAGACCAATGATTTTACATAGCCCCACAGAAAGTAGTCTCCGGTGTTAAATCACAAGATCTTGGAGGCCAATTCACAGGTCCAAAACGTGAAATTAGGCGGTCACCAAACGTGTCTTTCAATAAATCGATTGTGGCACGAGCTGTGTAACATGTTACGCCGTCTTGTTGAAACCACATCTCCTGGACACCATGGTTATTCAATTCAGGAATGAAAGAGTTAGTAATCATAGCTGTATACCGATCACCATTGACTGTAACGTTCTGGCCATCATCGTTTTTGAAGAAGTACGGACCAATAATTCCACCAGCCCATAAAGCGCACCAAACAGTCAGTTTTTCTGGATGTAACAGTGTTTCGACATACAGTTGAGGATTAGCTTCGCTCCAAATGCGGCAGTTTTGTTTGTTGACGTAGCCATTCAACCAGAAGTGCGCTTCATCGCTAAACAAAATTCGCTTATGAAAATCGGGAACAACGGCAATCTCGTTTTGGGCCCATCAACTTGATGATCTTTAGCTTCAATTCTTGCACGAGTTGGATTTTGTAAGCACGTAAACCAAGATCCTTCCGCAAAATCTTCCATAAAGTGGATGGACACAGATCCAATTCCTGTGCAAGATGGCGGATGGACTCATTCGGGTCTTCCTCGATGCTACGCTTTACAGCAGCAATAGCTTCTTCTGTACGCACCGTACGGCGTCTCTGTGGATGCGAGTTATCAATAAGAGTAAACGTGGTGCGAAAACATTCCATGATTAATCGAATAACTGCTCTGATGGACGATTTTGTCGTCGATAAAATGGACGTAGTGCGCGATACGTATTCCGCACCGAACCATTATTTTCGAAATAAAATTGCACTATTTACAAGCGTTGTTCAGGCGTGATATTCATGTTCATGATGAATTGCCAAACCAAACTCAGAATAAATCACGGTTACCATCTTGAACAGTAATGCCAACTTAAAGTTCTATACATCGAAAAAGAAAACACCCATTATAAATTGAGTTCCGGTCAAGCGTAAATAGCTTACCAGTCTTCAATTAAATTGGAATAGGTAAAAGTAAGATATTAAATACATATAAAGATCTAGCTGCATATCTGCTATAGTATTTTTACTTAAACGAAATTAATTTTTATCTATATCTGTTGTACATTATTCCAAATGGCATTATTATGGCAGTTTTTCATGCTTTACATAATAAAAAATTCTAAGTCGAAATCAGTTAAAAAGATGCGCATTATGTAGATGACCTTTCATTCCATCTGTGCTAAATGACGTATCAATGGTTAAAAAAATATGTCGCGATATTCGATGAATTGGTCAAAAAATAGAAAATCCCTCATTTAGTCAAAAAATTTTCGCCGCTTTTCGTTCTTCTGTTTTCCTTATTTAGGTACTGAAAACATAATTTGCAAATTGAATATTACTGACGTTTTTTTTTCAGTGGTGAAATTGTTTATTTAAACTCGCTTTGTTTCAATTTTGCCCGCAATTACATCTGCAATGGTCTTTTTGTTTCAGGATTTGGCGATGGGGTACAAAGTAGTTGGCGAATCATTCGAAACGTCCGTTCCTTGGGACAGAGTGCTAACTCTAGTCGCAAACGTAAAAACTGTCGTTGCACAAGAATGTCGCAAGCAAGGCATCACGTATTACGTTTTCAACGCCAGAGTCACGCAAACTTACGACGCTGGTTGCGTTGTTTACTTTTACTTGGGATTTAACTACAGCAATATTACTGATCCCGTCCACGTTCATCACACCATCGAAGAAAAAGCTAGGGACGAGATAGTTAATTGTGGCGGCAGCATATCCCATCATCACGGAGTGGGTAAGCTGAGGACTAAATGGTACCCGGGTACCATATCAAAGGTCGGTGTTAATTTGTATCTCGCCGCGAAGAAAGAACTGGATCCGAAGAATATTTTCGCAACTAACAATTTAGTTAGTAGTATACCCAAAGCTAAGTTATAAAAAAGTGCGGAAATACGAAAGCTCGAGCAACACTTTAGAATAATTTTGTCACTTTACTTTTCCACGGTAATACCAAAGCGACTTTCATTTAGTATTTTGTTTCTATAAATCAAGTGCGAACTTATGCGTTCGTCTTTGTGTGGCCATTTACCAAAAAAGAAATAGGTTTAGGTTTGCTGTTTGTAACGTGCGTTGTTCGTCGTATTGTTTTCAATAAAATTGATTTAATGTTGATGTTTTTTTATCCTTTCCATTCCACTCCACTCCACTTCAGTACTGTAAGTTGGGCATTTTGATCCTCAATCTATAGCTGTTATATTGTGATAAATTCTATCAGTTTCGAAAAAATGTTTTTAATTAAATGACGCTTTGTTGGAAGCTGGGCCCATATGGTATTTAGTGCTTTAACTTATGAAAAAAATTCACAATGGCAACTGAATTAGAAAAGAACACGCCGTTGGGATCACAAATCAACATCAAGATTTAGACTCATCGGCAAGTTTTCTTGGTCGGTTAAGTGTTTCATAACTTGGTTCAGAGGAAGTTGCTGTTAAATCTCATCAGCAGAAACATAACTCCTGTCAAAACGAAATTATGCCTAACCTGATTACAAATTTCATTACCTGGTTCAGCCAAACCTGATTGGGTTAGCTCAAGTCACCGGTCTTGATAGCGGCGAGGATCAAGAAACGCTGTTCTATTCTTCTGGGTCATGATCGTCTGTTGTCTGTGTTTCATAAAATAGTTATCAAAATATTCTGCTGTTGAGTGTATGATCCCACAATTATGACCATTTCAGTACGGCACTAATACATTGATATATTTGTGCATAGGAGTTTTCACTGTAGACCCAACAAACGATTACTGTGAGCTTCAATCTATGACGTTTCATCCATATGTAGGATGGGTGAACTATGAGCGTATAGACGGTAAAATTTTGTCTGTGGTTTCATAAAAATTTGATACCCCTAAAACGAATTTATCGGATGCACTAGTGCATTTTCGTGTAACAAACGAACATATTTATCCACTTTTATGGATATTTTATTCAAATTTTTAAAGTACCGTACCTCCTACTTTAACTGAATTTCACTTTCTTCAAGAAGCGTTATAATAATTACAATTACAAGCAACAAGACCCAGGAAGAAGGTGGCTGAGTGAGCTGAAATTAGTTTAATAGAGATTCAGAATGATATGGATACTTCTTGCTCTATAGATCAATGTTTTGCATTATTCGGCAAAAACAGACAGTGATAGAGAACGTATCGCTTAAGGGCTGGCCGTTCGGGGTAGGGAACTGACAATTTCCTGGGTCGCACGTTACACGTCACCTTATTTAATCGCCAAATGACTCTTAATTGGGCCCTAAACGGGTAAATTGATAAATTGATAGCCGAAATTGGAGTGCATCCCCGGTCAGCTAGTCGGTGCAGCGTTATCGAGACATCGAGACAAGAAATCGATCTCGGACGAGAAGCGTCCCTTTATAGTCCGGATGACTGATTAAGATAAAGGAAGGGCTATTATTAGAATGTCGAACGGATTAAATCCGACAGTTGGCACCTCGCGTTATCGGAATTGACTTCAAAGCTTTTGACAGCACATCGTCCTTTGTGAAAGCCGAAGACTACTTGGTATAGGAAATTTCAAGATATTCCGTGTGTCATGTAATATGCAAGAATCTCAGTATATGCTGTTGAATACGTCCAATAACCGTGTATTTGTCAGTAAAAGAATTTATTTTTATTTGCTTAGAGCTATTTAGCTTTATTGCCTTGGGTGTATCGAACACATCGTTCGGTAATATAAAGGATATAGAAGGCCTATGAGAAGCTGGGATGTCCTTTCGGAAATTGAAAACAATTTTCATTCGGAATGCCACAATAGTGATGTGATGTTGGGTAGGACATAATCATAATCATAATCGACATAAGTGCGGGTGAATGAGAATTAGCTCTTATTTATAATCCCTTCGACTGATATTGTTCTTAACTTATCAGAACACAAACATGAACGCCTATATTAATAACATGTTATAATAGGAAAACCTATCACAGGCATCTGCCACGAAGATTCACCGAATTTCGAAACTTACGCGGAGGCGCATCTCACTACTGACCTTTTAAGAAGACATTTCAATAAAATGATTTGAAAACGTGCTCGATTATTATTCATATTTGTCCTAACAACTTCCCAAAATATTTACTGGGTATTGCAGTTTCTATTACATATTTTGAAATGTTTTCAATAAAAGTACCAGCCGTTCTTTATTAGTTATTACAATATTGATTATAGCATTCGCGACTGTAGTAATTTTGATAAGTAGGTAACATAAATGTACTGATATTTTCATTGATACAAACATACAGGAATCATTTAAAGGAAAGTCTAGTTTTGAGAAATTGAAATACAGGTATGCAAACTATGGCGTAATAAACGTAGAGCTGTCACGTATTCCGTGGTTGGATCTTTTTAAAGACTTGAAAGTTGAGGACTGTGTACATATTTTCTATGAAAGGGTTTACGGCGTGGTCACGGATAGTGTTCCGAAGAAAAAAGTAAATAATAAATTTCCTACTTGGTACATTCCAAGTACGAGAGCGCTTATTAAAGAAAAATATAAACTACACCAAAGATGGAAAAAGTACAACAATCCTGTTGATTATGTCATATTCTCTAATTTGAGAAGGAAGGTCAGAGCTGCAATAAGCACAGACTACAAAAACTATGTTAAAAACACTGAAAGTAATCTGAAAGATAATGTGAAATCATTCTGGAGCTTTGTAAATAATAAAAAAAAAATCAAATAACATACCAAAATCAGTAACGTATCAAAATCGTAGTTTTTATACTAATGCAGATATCTGTGCAGCATTCTCTGATTTTTTTTCGAGTGTCTATGAACCTGATACAACTCCTTCGAGAATTCCGTTGTTAGAACCGCCATGTGACACTGCTGTTTTAAATTTCATATCCGAGGACCAAATCAGGATCCAGCTAAGTAAGCTTGATATAAATAAAGGCCCTGGACCTGATAACCTACCCCCTATATTATTCAAATCATGTGCTGAATCTTTAGTGCAGCCACTTTTTATTATTTACAATAAAAGTTTATCTGAAGGGTAGTTTCCAACTATTTGGAAGTGTGCCAAAATAATACCTGTGCACAAGAGTGGCAGCAAGGTTGACGTCACAAACTACCGACCTATATCTATTCTTTCCGTTCCAGGGAAAATGCTGGAAGCTATAATTACCAATGAGTTATTTTTCAAATTAAAACATACTCTTGGAGATACACAACATGGTTTTTTTAGGGGTAGGTCGGTTGCTACCAATCTTTCACTATATGTCCAGGATGTTTCTGAGGCGTTAGATAATAGGGTGCAGATAAATGCCGTGTACACCGACTTCTCAAAAGCTTTTGATAAGGTTCACCACCCAACAATGTTGATCAAATTAAAAAATTTCGGTGTACATGGTTGTCTTTATAAAATTCTTCAATCCTACATCAGTCCTCGGACTCAGTTTGTAGAATTGAATTCTGCAAAATTCCAAACGACCCGCATCACATCTGGAATTCCTCAAGGGTCCCATTTGGGACCATTGTTATTTTCACTGTTTATCGCAGATGTCAGTAAATGTTTTCTTTTTGCTAAATCAGCATCATACGCAGATGATCAGAAATCATACGCGCCCGTGAAAAGTCTTAACGACTGTCATAAGTTTCAAGAAGATCTTGATCGTTTTTATGAATACTGTGTAAAAAATCGTCTATTTTTAAATATTGATAAATGTTACTGTCTTAAGTTCAGCATGCGGATAAATGATATAAACTTTGACTACACATTCAATGGTGTAAAAATAAAAAAAGTAGAGCAGATTAGGGATCTTGGAATAACTATAGATGTAAAATTAAGTTTTGATATCCACATTGAGAATATAGTAAAAAAAGGTTATAAAAATTTAGGTTTTATATTAAGAGTTAGCAAGGAATTTCAGGATCACAAATCGCTTATTATTCTATGCAATTCCTACGTTCGATCTCACCTTGACTATGGCGGTGTGATATGGAGTCCTCAGTATCATAAATATATAGACAGAATCGAGAGAATACAAAAAAAGTTTGTTTTCCATTTAAATCTTAGATTTAACCGTAACTTACTAACTCATTCGTATGAAGCTAGTCTTAATTTCTACCATATACTGAAGTTATCTGTTAGAAGAATTATCTCCAGTGCTATATTTTTGCATAATATTATTAATAGTAGGATTGACTGTCCTTTACTGTTGGAAAAACTATCCTTCAATGCCAGAGTCGTTATAACAAGAACTCCTTCATTATTTTACGTGCCTAGATTTAATACAAACTTAGGTAACAATTCCCCAATATCTCTTTTACATAGACATTACAATGATTATTTTTCGCACATTGACATCTTTGCGTTATGACTTAATTCGTTTCGAAATCAAGCAATTAGGGTTTTTCTATAAATTTATTTTAATTTTTAATTTATTTTAATTTTTGATTTGTTTTCCTTATTTTTTCACATTTGTTTTTTGTAATTCACGCACTTAATATACAGTGTTAGTTTTGGTTTAGTTTGGTAAGTTTGATTGTTTTTTTTTTTTTTATCTTCTGCTTATCGTAGATATAGGTAGGTACTTACTTATAAGTTTTACTTTGTTAATTAAATAATGGTATAATTGTTAGTGTGTCCTTGTAAATTGTGAAGTTAGTTCTTCATGTTAGGGCACCTTTGTAATAAATAAATAAATAAATAAATAAATAAATAAAGATCAAAGATAATATAGGTCTGATTTTAAATTTAAATACCAATACATTACATTAAATAGCAGCATGGTGACAGCATGTTGGAAGGTAAAATGTCACACAAGAAGGGTGTTTTCACTTAGCCTAGACACTTATTATGAACCGGTGCAAAATTCAATAACCAATGTTCCATTCGCAAACGTTCCTCGTTTCTCCGTTTTATGGAGAAATTGGTCGTTCGGTGGCAGATCGAAAAGTGTAATTCACAAGTAGATTAATACGTTTTATTGTTTTAATTTTAGGTTGAAGCAAAATTTCTTTGATATATTCGAATTGAAAGTATTACATAACTGTGTGATTTTTAGCAAGCCATATCCAAAATGACCCGCTTTCCCGTTAATCAGCGGCGTCGCCAGACAATACAACATAAAGTATTTGTATTTTATAACATCCAGCAACCTATGCAACCTATTTGGTTTTTATTAATTGTTGCTTTTAAATGATTGTAGCCTATTTTTTATGTATTACGATAAAATTCAAAAACAAATAACTAATCATGCCGTTTTTCATTATCATATTATTAGCTGCTATTATTATGTTATTCTATATTGTTATATGATTATGTTCATATTCCGAGAAACGCAAAAAATGCTTGCACAAGGCTGAATATGTTGATATAGGTTACTTTACATACTTCACATTTTTCTGTAAGCTCAACCACTGACATGGCCTTGCTTATATTATATTGTATTATTTATGTTATGTAGTATGCACTACAGAAAATAAATTTCATTAGGCTTTACACTTATTATTAACGTATCCAATTGTCTAAATGAGACTGTAATTTATTTCGGTAATATATTACCTGTTTTGTATTACCAACCAAATTTGGTAATTTACGCCTTTACCGTGAGAGTGTAATTCAAAGCGTGCCCTCAAGTCAGTCAG
Source organism: Cylas formicarius (assembly GCF_029955315.1). Lineage (NCBI taxonomy): Eukaryota > Metazoa > Arthropoda > Insecta > Coleoptera > Brentidae > Cylas > Cylas formicarius. Next base: position 13,580,992 of record NW_026844326.1, on the reverse strand, counting down.
TCAATTTAAAAGTTATTGGACAAATTTGTTTGATCACACTCTTCATTAACTCATAGAAATCGAAAGACAATACTTTTCGCAAACAGTGCGGCACGACTACTATGGTCATTCGCCCATTACCTACATCCGTCGAGGAATTTTTCCTTTTGGTCACAAACCAACACGGACCAAATATAACCAACATTTGTTCTTTGACCGATACCAAAAAAAATAGGCCTCCCTCGCTTCCACCCCCGACCATCCGGGCTCATCCGACCTCCAACCGGCGTGAACGGATAAAACAGCGAGGCCGGCGATACTTAAACACTTAAAAACGTCCATCAAATACTTCCGAAACAAAATCACACGAAAAAGGACCGATATCGAGGTTCTTGGGACGAATACAACGGATTGTCTACCACAGAATCACTCGTAGAAATAGCCTCGGTGGTTCACAGAGCAGAGAGCATAGTATAACCTGTTGGTTATACAACTATTAGGAAAAAATCCAAATCCCAAGCATGTCCCAAAAACCACCTCATAATTTAATTTAATAGCGAAATATTGACATTCAAATTTCAAATGTTAAAATAAAATTGCATCGCGAAGATCGTTTAATTGCGGTGTTTGGCAAACGAAAGTATTTTATTTAAACTTCCGAATAAATAAATCCAGCGGCGTTTGCAAATTTCGAACGTCGAGAATTTCAGCTCGTTGATTGACAGGCAAAATGTACGGTTATTTCAAATATTACACGTCCGTTTTTCATCGGAACATAATCTGACTTGACTTGTCTGAGTAATTTAGATTTCTATCCCGAATTCCATTTGATTCTCTGCTTTTGGCTAGACTGGTGAAATTATAACCAACTTTGGAGAAACTACTTTAGCGGTTAAGCTCTAACCTAATGTAAGCTTTAAGGTAAGCGGTTTGACTCTAATTTACAAACTACTTTAGCAATTTAATTAATTAATTTAAAGTGATTTGGAGTAAATTTGGCGAACAATGCATTGAAACTAAAAACACAATTTTTATATGTACTATTCTTAAGTGCATTATTTATCGAACAAAGAATGCTGATGGTGATCATGTAGATATTTAACCTCATATCTTATTACTTACAAAATAAACTAGTAATTTTTGCCAAAATGACCACTTGGCTCCGCTATCCAGTGTAACAAGTCAGTTTTGAACAATTTATGGTGGAAATACAACAAGTTGAAAATTGTTTGCTTTTTTACCAAATTGTTAATGATTGCCAGCTGACTACTTAATTTAATTTTAAAAATTTCGTGAGGATGTTGTAGGTTCTGGTAAACTTCACGGCTCTAACAATTTTACCCTCTTTTATTATTTTTTTTAATAGGTAAAATACAACCGAATGTCCAAAACTCTCCAGGTGCCAGGTAAGAGTGGAAAAAACTGAACAAAAAGAAAAACAAGTAGTCCTGTCAACAGTTTTAAAACTATTGTACACTGTGTTCCATTTTGGTCGCGACTGAGGAATATGTCCTTGTTAGTGAAGATAGAGCACTGCGTTTTCGCACAACTTTTGGTACTTTTTTGTGAAACGAACGATGACGTTAACAAAATTTTAATGCTTAGTTTTTTTAAATATAGGATTTGGAAAATTGAATTTTTGGGACACACCTCGTTTTTTTTTGGCAAAAAGTAAAGTTTGTTTCTTTTTAATGGAATACCCTATATCTTATAGGCCAAATTGATTACGCTTGCTATGAGCTTGTCAAATAATTTATAAAAGTTATTTTTGTAAATGACTTTTTAAAATTTTCATAAAGGTATTTGCGGTATGCCTTGGAAAAGGGATTTATTAAATATCTAAAATAGTTATCTTTTTTATTCGTGACAATTCTTATAGAACAACTTTTATAAGTTGCATTTGCAACATTTTATTTATAACATTTCACATAGGTGAATATATTGTTAAAAAATATTAAAACAATTATTTCAAATGATAAAGAACATAAAAATGATTAAATATTAGCGTTCGAAAAAATAGTGGGCATTGCGATTAGTTTTTTCTTGTTTTATAAATTAAAATTAAAATAAAAAAAAATTAAAATTTCAGATTTTAAAAAAATTCTAATATTTCATAATTTTTATGTTCCTTATCATTTTAAATAATTGTTTTAAAATCTAGGTTCTCGTTTTGGTTAATATATAGGTCATACATCTAGGTGAAATTTTACAAAAAAATGTTAATATTAACTAAGTTGACTTCATGCAAATTATAAAAGTTATTGTGTACGTACTGTCGGGAATAAATCAGGTTAGATAGTTTCAGACATTTAATAAATTCTTTTTCCAAGACCTACGGCAAATACCTTAAGGAAAATTGAAAAAATTGTGAAGTCATTTATACAAAATACCCTATACCGTTATACATTTTTGAGAAGCTCCTAACAAGCGGAATCAAATTGGTCTATAAGATATAGTTTTTTTTTTCTAAAGGACCAAACCATTTAGGAAAAAACTAACTACGACACTGAATTCTACGAAAAAATCTATATCTAGTGCGCTTTTGGTGCCCCAAAACTTCCGTTTCACCAAAAAGTACCAAAGGTTTGTGAAAACTACCTGCACTAGCAACGGACATACCCCTCAGTCCCGACCAGAATGGGACACAGTGTACAGGTCTCGTAGCCGAACAGCAATGTTAATAATAATATTCCCTGTACCATCGACACAAATATCTGAGGATCTGGTTAGGTAGATTAGTTACTTTTGGCTATATTTTAAAACCTGCTATTGATTTTCTTTAAGCTCATCGTTGGAAATCAAAAACTGCTGGACTTTTATCTAAATATTCGCCATGGAAAATTAAAATTTTTGGTTAGTCCTATTTTTTGTTGCTATTATTCAGAAGGTGACCTTTCCGGTACAACATTTTTTGCGATGACCGTACATCTTACCAGACCCAAAGGTAATGTCATCAAGATAAATTGCAAGCGCGATTAGTATCCACTAAGATTATGTCCAAAAGACCGCTCGTTAAGTGTATATTCAAAAAGGTTTCGAAGCCAATTGAATATACCTAAATGGTGTAAACACTACAACTCCTAATCAATTGTAATATTGTCTTCGAATGGTCCCTTCTTCATGATGCCCGAAATACCGACTGAGATCGGTCGGATAACAAGGCAAGCTTGGCTAAATCCACCAACAATTTTCTGTCGAGGGTCCTCCACAGAAATTGACAATTCCTAATTGCCTAATAATCCGACTAAATTAATGTTTGCGAATTTAAGCGCCCCTATCGATGTCCCTCGACGATCGCGTGTGCGTATGCCCAGCCTCGATCGATTGTTTGTCGTGAATTTATGAATTTCTAATGATTCGTCCGACAGATTTATGTATGTCGCGGAATCTGATATTGATGTGGAAATTTATGACACTAACATTTCGATTTGCACAAGTTGTCAACTTATATTGATTGACTTGGCACCATTAAGCTCCGAACCTCCAGATAAATGTTTATCACGAAAATAATTTGCAAACCCTTTGTTTTCTGGATATTCAACATCTTAAGTTAGTCGTTTCGCCAACTATCCTGTTTGCTTCTTGGGAGCTTAGCTGAAACTGATTTTTATTCTACTCTGTACCTACTTGTATACTGTTTCATGGAGCGGGGCTAAAGGAGGAACTTGAATATTGATGGAGTCGCTGTTAACTTTGTTTGATTGTTGCAATTACGACGAAACTAATATCGTTGATGATATTGGTGCGACGAAAGCTATTGTTTCAAGAAACTTCCGTAAGGTAGAACGAGTACAATACCATTCTCGGTCCTGTGTCCGCATAATGGTCTGTGGTAATGCAGCTGGAGATTTCCTGACCCCCATGGTAGTGCATAAAAGCTCCAGTTTATATGAAAGCACTTGTACCCCTGAATAATGTTTTTTTAAATCCCTTTTACCCCACATAATAGCTACCAAGGTACTAGAAACATGAGCAGTTGTAGTTGAGGATAACTTGGCCAGCCATTTTTTACCACAGGTAATAAAAGCAGCCCTAGAAAATAATATTTACATGTGCCCTGTTCCAGTCAACGTCACACATTTGATACAGATGCTAGAAGTGGCTGTATTTGCACCCTTTAAGAGGAAGTAGGTGAAATGGTGGTAAAAATGCCGAAGGGAGAGCGGATATTCTGGTACTTTACCTAAAGAATACTTCACAGACTTGCTGTCACTTCTGTGGAACAAAGTATCGCAGACTGTAAAGACAAATTTAAAATCAGGATTTAGAACCACCGGGCTGTACCCAATGACTGTTGATGAAGTCTTAAGGAAGATTCCTGGAGTATTGCCTCAAAACTTGAAAGAAACTGAACGACTTCTTGATTCATCATTGGTAGAGTTTTTGAAAGATATGAGGGGAACCAGTGAACACCAGAAAAAAGGAAATAGGGGAAAGAAGTTTGAAGCTGGAAAATAGATAACTATTAAAGACCAAGCTATTCCCAGTGAGCAAATCCGAAATGAAGTAGCCATCTCAACCCCAGACCATCCCAGATAAAGGCGACGAATAATTGCCTTGTGTCTCCTACAGCCAGCAAGGGCCATCAAAAAAGGCCACAGGCAAAGCCAAGAAACCTAAATTATCTATTAGTATTACAAAAGCAAGTTTGAGAGGTAAGAACGATTTAAATTCAAAATGTACCATATGCTGTATACTTTTTAAAAACTACACAGGCCGACTGGATTGAATGTTTCGATGCAAGAAGTGGATTTGAGAATTTTGTAATTCAGAAAGCACTGATCCATGTGTGCGCAGTTTTCGAAGACTTAGATGACAAGCTCGAGGAACTATATACCGATAACAGCGATGAGGATAGAGATGTCCAAAAGGATGGAAAATTAAAAAAGTCTAAATTTAAATTTTAATTATTTTTGTTTATGCCAAAATTTAGTTGTTTTTTTAGTGTTTTTTAGGTAGTTTTAATGTATAAGGTATCTTTATTTCATTTTTATAGGTTTGTAAAACGTAGATTAGCATGTTTTCTCGAATTTCTTTAATTTTAAAATTGTAAGTTAATTAAAACGTTTATTTTTGTAATGGCCAGTATAAAGTGTCTGAAAGACAAGTTTTTTTATAAAAAAAATATTTTTTCTTGATAAAAAGAACACAAAATTTAAAATGAATTGTATTAATTCTGTGTCCATCACCGGGACTTCTATAAATACGTTTTATATCGAAATTAACATTTGTGTCAAAGAAACCCCAAACTTTGACATACCCATTTTTAGATTTTAGATTTTTTTCAATTGTTATTAGAGCAATCGATTCAGCAGGCCAGATTTGTTATAATATAATTTATTTCCCAACGATAGGTTAATAAATAATGTCTTAAACACGTGTCAAAGTAGGTCCATTTGACGGTACCTTCTTTTCATATCATCCATTCGTATAATATTTTCATGTTAAATCTTAAAATGTAATAAAAAGCGGCACATTTTCACTTTAATTCAATAAAAAAAAACAGACGAATGCATTATAATGAGCTGTACATGACCGGTAACGCAAAATTTTGAGGGGATTTTGATTTTCCGTTACGTACAAATTTGTTAAATCTTATTGGTGCATATGGACTTAAAAGATAAATAATTGTTGCGCTACAGGCTGATATAAGAACTAATAGCTGTCAATGATGGCCACTGTTAAATAAAACATTTCAAAAGCGGAAAAAAATATATGAAACTAAAATAACACCAAGTTAGTTGAAACAATTTTCCGCAAATCTTGTTTTTCTTAAAATATTCTAATTTCTAGCACGATTGAAATATAAAACATTTTTCAGCGAAAGAATCGACGGCGAACGTCAAGATTTTGTCGCGATCTGGAGGCGCGTCGTAAGTTTCTCGCAAAACTTAACTTGTTATACTTTCGGAAACGAAATTATGAAGTTTCGAAATCCGCGGGATTCCCAATAAAATAATTTTACAGCCTGCGGCCCGTAAAACTCTAAGCTGATGGACGACTTTGGGGTCTCGTAACTGGGCTGCGAAAATCATATCTTCAGCTGCCGAAAGTGCAAGCGATTTGTGACACCTAATAATTAATACCTATTCCTAAAAGAATAATCTAATATAAAATCAAGAGAAAAAATATTTTGGGCAGGTCACCCCAGCGAATTTTTCTTGCCATCATCCTTTCTTAAAAATTAGTTTTTGAAAATAAAAAGCGCTATTTTTGTTTAAACCTGTGCTAAAAGAAATGAAAATATCTTAAGAACTTATACTAGGATAGTGAGTTACAGCCAAGTTTGAGTCTTGCAAATATCTCCCGCGGATTATGTGTCCCTTGATATATTTTAAATTAATTAATTTCTAGAAATAAAATGTTTTTTTTTCGTTTTGAAGCGATTGCGTCGACAACAGGTTCCGTACAAAGAGGTTTATTTAAATTTACAATTTTTCATGATGCGTTTCTGAAATTGCATCTTACTGATAGTAAAGGAATGAAAGATGTTATTTGTTTTCCAAGAAGACGGGGTATTTTTTCGGATTTTTTTTATTGGTAGCTGGTATAACATGGCTATAACATACCCAGGAGGAATAAGATTGCTGGAAGTAGACTTAAGAAACATGAGCATTCATGTGTTCAGGGTAGTCTCCAATCCGTTTTGATAGTAATCCACAACCGACAAATCCACTTTTGCTACCAATGTGAGTACTTACACAGGTCTACAGTGATTTTGCTGTTTCAAAGCTGTTTGCCTAATTGTATATTTTTGGGTGCCCTTCTTCGAAAAGATGCCAAATTTGTGCTATTTAAGTCATTTTTTTATAGCGCTCTGTATCTTAAAAATGTGATTTTATTGATGAGATCAATTTGGTTGTTCCATGCTTGGTACCCTCACATTCGGTACATTTAAAAGAAAAGTATGAACATTTAGGACTTCTTTGGAAGAAAATAAACTACCAAGAACATCAATGGATGCTTTGTGGTAACTTTAAAGTGCTGTGCATGCTCCTAGGGCAACAAGGGGCTTGTACAAAATGTCCATGCTTTATTTGTGAGTGGAATAATCGGGCAAGAGATGGCCTTACACACCTGGTAGCAAAAACGCATTAAGAGATGTTTACTGCCCCCTCTTCATAACATACTTGGCTTGATGAAGAAGTTTGTAAAAGCCCTTGAAAATAGCGTTTTAAATATTTGCGCGAGCAATTTCCAGCCAAATTTGATGCCAAGATAAAAGAAGATATTTTTGTTGAACCGCAGAACATTATACAAAGATAAGGATTTTTAAACCACAATGACTAATGTCAAGAAAAACGCCTGGGTTTCATTTGAAAAAATAATTGATAAGTTTCTTGGGAACTCTAAGGACTAAAACTACCAAAGTATTGTTCAAAATATTTTACAACACTTTCATCGTCTAAGTTGTAATATGAGTTTTAAAGTGCACTTCCTGTTGTCACACTTGAATTATTTTTCTGAAAATCTTGGAGCAGTTACCGAAGAACAGGGAACTATGTGTGGATTGAATTAATCCTTTTTATTTCAGACATTAATTTGTCTAAGGTAAAACGAGGCTTCTTCTGATGCCAGCCTTTTCATGAATGTTAAGTTTTGAGGGCTTTAAACAAATTGAGAATAATAATTTGCCACACAAACTCTGTTCATTTTCAAGAATTTTAAACACTCAGGCACAGGTAGGTTAGTTTTGGTTAGTTTTAGGAGGTTAACTCCACATTCATCCACTCCACTCTCGGAACCATTGACACAGAGTATAAAAACTCTTTTACCGATTTTTTAAATTGTTCAGTTTTAATTTGCCCATTCTGAGACAAACGATATGGTTTAACGTAAAGAAAATTTGCTGAACGTGTTTTTAACATATATCCGAAACGCTGTTATTAGTATTATTTATTTAACATTTCAAACGCTTGTAACTCAGAATAGCGTTAGTGTCTATTTGAAATTTTTAACTTGACATCACCCCAGCAACACACTCCCAAGCTGTGGCCGTCATCTCGTGGGACACCCTGTATAGAAGAAGCATAGCACTTACTTGGTTTAAAAGCTTTTTCAGTTCTAAGATCGTTCCAAGTCAAACTATTCATGTCGACATTATCGGTAGACTCTTTGCTTCCGTTATTTCTTATTTATTTATTTCAGTCATCTCAAAACACAGCCGCTTTCATCCCAACAAAACTAATAGACAACAATATAATGTTTCCCAGTATTGACCTTTAGACCTGACTCCATTGTTGGTTGTTGGTTTAATTATTTGAATGTCTACTATTTACATAAAGCGACGATCTCCTCTAGTATCAATTTACTAAAAGCTCTACGAATTCTGGGGTTGTGCTTTGATACGATGAAGTCAAAGCCCTGTTTGTCTTCCATTTAAAATATTCGCTTTAGCATTCGATCTGATGGTTTTTAATATATATATATATATATATATATATATATATATATATATATATATATATATATATATATATATATATATATATATATATATATATATATATATATATATATATAGGCAGAGGCACTGTATACCAGACTTTGTTTTTATTTCATTGCAGTTGGCTTTTAATAGCGCGCTACGGAATCACAAGTCTACATAAGATTTTAATTTCCGACTAGAATGACAAAACAACAAAGACTAAAACTTTTTGTGTCCTGTGTGCTAAAGTTGGGTTGTTAGAATGGCAAGGCTCGAATTTTCATTAGCATTTAAAGGACCCTTCAGAAAGGTTTTTTGAGCGTTCCGAACGAGTGAGCTTCGAGAGCTTTGAATACACAGCCCGTTTTAAAAATATGCATCTTGTTGAGGTATATTTCTTATAAAAACGTTTTTTGAAAATCGTAAATTTTTGGAACTTTTGGCATATTGACAAAACATGCTTCCAAATGTTTTGAACTAGTTGCTAAGCAAGCTAGTAATGTTAATGTTATCTAGTATTCTTATTTAAAATGGTAGGCGTGTTTCTGAAAACACAGTGCAATAGCTTTTGCAATTGTGTCATTGAAATAGCAAATCCAAAAACGCAACATAGAGAATAGTACCTTGGCTATAAAACGTATATTTTGGTTTTATAATTTTACTTTTTGAAAATGCGTTCATGAAAAACCAGACAAATACCAAAAGAGTCAAAATATACGCGAGAAAAGTTCATAAAATATAATACATGTCTGCTTAGAAGTTGAGTTTTCCTTTTTACTAGCCTATATAATTTAAAACAAAAAAACTTTTCAAAAAAAAAGTTCTACTCAAAAACACCCTTACATAATCTGGAAACTGCTAATAAATATGTTTCACAAACAACGGGCTACTTTGTACTATCACTTTTCTAACAATTGTTCTTAGTATACGATTTCCTTTCTCGTGTTTATTGATTGACCTGATCCTGCCTAGAAGCATGCCCATACAATAAATATTAAGTTAGTATATATAGTAGTAAAAGTATTCTAAAATCACTACACATAGCAGCCACCTGGAGAAATAGATCGCAACATGTTAGATTGGGGAATATTTTGTGTATCCCTCAGAGCACTGTTCTAGAGCCAAATCTATATATTACATGATGATGTAAAAGAGGTGTGGAAATAGTAAGAGATTGGCTAGACTTTAATTAATTAACGCTCAAATCAAAGTATGTTGTATTCTCGCTTTTCGACTTGACTTCAACACAGATCTCAAAATTAATTGAGTTGAATTAAATTCTATGAACGTTGTAAATTTTTGTAAAAAAATAGTTGGTGTCTATCCATAAAGCATTGGATGAATCTTTATATTATTACAGTACGCATTAGTTGCGTGGGGTGGTCTGTACACTAACGCGTTTGAACCTCCAAATGTAAAACAATTTACAAAACTGCTGTATTCCTCCTGCGTCAGTTGTTGAGTCAAACTTGCTAACGTTTCGCCAGCCATAATGTTGGCTTTCTCGGAGCTTAACCGAAACTGCCTCACATTTTACTTTGTACCTGCTTATTAGTGTTTGGGGGGCGCGGAGCTAAATGAGATGCGGATGACTGATTGCCATATTGGTGACAGGTAAAGACCTGAGTCGCGGTTAAGATTGTTAGGTTGTTTATAGATTTCTATAGACTCTCGGATATATTTTATATATTTTTTTTTTCACGTATTGATTCACGGATGGCAAAATGTGATGACACTATATTCCGGGATATCATCCTACATCTGACTGGAATCCTGCAGAAGTTTCGCCAAAATCTCACCTGGCATTTTCAATGCTCGCGCTCCGAAAACACTTCGAACACTGAAGTTTTGTAAATAGTATTACAGTAGCCTGTGGAAGTTTCTTTGAAAAAAAACTCCAAATGTACTTGTATTTCAAAAAGCACTTTTTCTAACCAACCAGTTATAGTAAATATTTGTCTGACAATTAATAAATAAATAAAACATTAAACAAATAAATAAACAAAACATTGACTGAAAAGTCTTATAAGTGTTCTCGATTTAGTATAACTGTAGTCTGCTTGCTTGCTTTATCTTTTTTCCTTCCTTCCTTGCTTTCGACCTTAATATGACGTACAATACTTAAATTCACTTTTGAAAAATGTAGGAATTAATTTAGGAGCAAAGAATTTTCAAATACAGAGTGCCTTCTGATCTATTTGCGATATTTATTAATTAATTTAAGAGCACATTTTGCATTTTTTGCTTCTAGTGAAATTCTGTTCAGAATTTTGTATCAAAATTTATTAAGAATTGAGAATTTTAAACATCTTAAAAATATCCACTTTTACTATTGTATTTCATTATTTTCCGAGTTAAGTGCACCAAAATATAGGAGTTTCTTTACCTTTTCCCTAAGTAAGTCATGTTTTGGCGCTCGATGAATCTTGATATACTTGAAAAATACTTTTCCAAGAAAAGAAGGCTTACACAAATTAAACACAACAAATTAAAAAGACCAACGCATATAAATGTATATAACTTATCCCAAAACAAATGTATAGCTCAACAAAAACGAAAAATATTTTTATATTATAAGAATAAAATTCAAATTAAATTATTCTAAGAACTCGCCTACAGATAAAATACCTTTCCTATTACAGATTTTTTTAATGTTCTAAAGCATTTTAGTTTTGGTTACTTTTGATTTTAGTTCCTCAATATTTCGTGTATATTTTGTGGGCCAACATGATTATACATTTTCATGTAATTGCACATAAATGAATCTCTAACCAGAGTGTGTATGTGTATGTATGTAATAGGATGTTGTTAAGGTACACTTGCTGGTAACTACGAAAGCAATGCTTTTGTGTGAAAGTGTTGTGAATTAAATAGACAGTTTCTAGGACCAACAAGGACGGTAAAACTTGTGTTCAATAAAGAGTGGATTAGTGGAGCTGCGTTGAATAAATTTGTGATACCTTTTTTGAAAAACAAAAGCAAAAGCAAAAGAAACATTTAATTCGACTCCCTCAGACTCAAAAACTTGCCAATTACTCAACCAAGTCGATTCGGCAAACTACACTCGGTGGTTGCGAAGTAAATATTCGAAAGTGTAATCGGCGTTCGGCACCCCTCCATTAAACGACCGAGACAAAATTTCTAACCAATATAACCGGCGTAAATAGCCCTGAGGCACCTGCAACCCGTCCGCCGCTGCTGCGGGACAACCGCGTGGACTCTGCCCCCGCGTCTTCGCCTCCCTGACGCTCGTCCTCGTTCCTGCAGGATCCTGTGACGGTCTAGGGCGCGCGCGCGGGCTGCAGGATCCAGCATCCTGCCATAAACCGGCTCCAGAAAGAAATCCTGTTCGCTAGATACGGGAAAACGCGACGCAGTGTCCGCGGTGGTGACGTAGCCATACGTTTCTCCGATATCGACGCAAATATTGGTGCTAGATTTATCCTCTTTTTTATATATTTTTTTTATCGGTATTTGTATAAATAGGGAACTGGTTAAGGATCGACCGTTCGAGCTAAAAATTCATCAACTAAGTATTTTCGTCTTTAAATAAATAAAGTGCTGGTCGGGTACCACTAAACGGATTTATTAAACGTATTACTTATTAAACATCGTAGGCCTTAAATATGGAAGAAGTTAACTAAAGCACAAAATTAAACGTAGATAGTTAAGAGAGGATGGTATTTGTATTCCTGTTACGTAATTTTCTACAACGGTTTTTTACAGAGCTTTAGGGACGTTAATGTTTTAGTGCGGGACCAAAACATTCGTTAAATAGACACTTAAATAGACGTTAGTCGCAACTGTTTAGATTCCGCGCGGTGTACAAAAAATCATCCAAAATTACCAACTTTGTAGGTAAGTTTGTCGTGATCATCTCCGGAACACATGAAGGTCTCGAATCGTCAATTAAAATCTTTGTCTAGGGTATTCAAAAATTTCAGTAAACCACGTTAGCCGATCCGTACGGATTGGTTAGCGTGAATAACCACGCTATCTCGTTACTCTAGCGTCTCATGACTTATTGGTCATAGCAGCTGCGGAGCGCCCGTTTCAAATTGGTCCGATTCAGTGGAATTAATTTGAATAAATTTTGACTAATATTGATGGCAAGCGATATTTTGTTACTAATTTCATTTAACTTGTACTTCGTTAGCAGAAGGGGAAGTAGATACGCTTATATCATAATAAATTTTACATTAGGCAATAAAAGTGCTTCGGGACTCTTGCCGAATTAGTACAGCATTGAATGTCTTCCACTTGCATTACCTACTTTGCATTGGATTCACAAAAGCATATACTCCTCACAAGAATAAATACCACTCTACTTCATTTTTCTAAAAGCTAATAATATTGCTACATGAAATTATGGATTGTGGAATGATGTTAAATAGTTTCAATTTCAAGTAAAAAAAATCATCTTTGCCCATACGTTTTTTAGCATGTCCTTAGTTTTGAAAGTGGACATTAATCAGCTTTTTCAGCATGGAGAGGTTATTCTATAGCAAAAAAGATGCCTTGTATCCATGTCGTCGCTTATACAATGCCGTAAGATGCTTTTGCATTACCTTCGAATTTTTTGGAGTATTTTTGAAACGCGTCCCTAGCCGGCAATTCCATAGGTAAGGTGTGGTTATACTAATGCAAAATACAAAGTTTCAAGGACAAAAACTGTTTTAAATTCTCAAATTTCAGTAAAATTTGTTTAATATTTTAAGTGAGATGTGCTGACCGGCGGAGATTATCAATTGCAATTCCTAGCTATTTAATTGTTTTTGTTGAAAGCATCATATAATAATAACAGCAAAAACCACTGCGAGAAGGTTATGGACAAACCAGTAAATTATTTTGATGTTGATTCTCCTTTAAACAAAGTATTGATCTTCTATATTCAGCAACATAATATATACGCTCGGTTATGTCCATTCTCAAGTTCCGATGATAAAGAACTGGGCCCATTACTGTTCCCTGCAGTACAGCCACATAAATAATAAATATATATTAATAGTAGATAGATAAATAGAGAGTTTAATGGTTTGGCACCTTTATTCCACACCGTTCTAGGTAGAAAATGTATTTAAAAAATCTTTAAAAAAAACGCCCAAGGAATTCGTGATTTCCATACCACATTTTCAGTAGGGGTTCATCCACATTTTGTACATGTGTAAATTTATTTAATTTGAAATATAGTTAAAATACGTATGACACAAACTAGTTGAAGTACAATAAATATCAATGCTCTTAAATACCAAAAAGTAAGACAAATAAAAATAAAATATACAGATCGTTACAAAAAAGTAGAATGTTTCATATCACGGCCTTTGTAAAAAAATTTCAAAAATTTCAAAGAAGTAATAAATAAGAAGGGGAATTTTTTAACTTCTGACTCACCATTTTTTTCTGACTAACATCCACGAATGAATCGAACTTCTAAGCCAACCTTCAGAGCGTATTATTATTATCATTATAAGTTACATTTAATCTAAGTAATGCAGAAACTAATAAATAAGCATCTTAAAAAAACAACTTATTATAGTATTTTATCCAAAAGTAAGCCATATATGGTTAGTTGTTTAATTTTATTTATAATTGATTTTATTAAAATTATTGGTTATGCCACAACAGAACTGATATTTTCTCAGTAGAGATGTGTCCATCCCCATTTAAATATTAATATTTATTTTAGTTATTTTTGAAATTGTTGGTTACTAGGTTCTCATTTATTTAAAATAAAATTTGCGATCTTTTGAGTATCTGATATTCATCGTGCATTCAAATCTTCTAATCGTGCGTTTCGCCAACTTTTATCAGACCTTTCCGATTAATTTTAATAAAAAATTCAGCAAAGCGCTGATCCCATTGTCATAATCGATCTTTTTTTGGTAATATGAATATTATTTTGGAGTCTCTGGAGTTTCTCTAATAGATAGTTAGAAAAATAAACGGGTTTCAATATATTTTGCAGCATGTTTTTGTTTAACTTAACTCTGTTTGCTAGTTATATAGGTCATATTGGTTCTAAGGTTACTTTTTGATCAATAATAGCAATTAAAATCTTTGCTGAATGTTTCTGGAAGCACATAACAAAACCTCAAAAAATTGGTTTAATCGAATTAGGGGATAATCGGCCAGCACGGCGCGCTATGCAGTAAATTAGTTCCGCTAATTACGGCGTAAGTGGACACATTGCATTAACTTAATCAGACAAGAGGCAGGTCTGAGGACCGCAGGATGTTCCCATTACAACAATGACCACTTCGGGTGCTTCCAATTTTCCAATGGGTTAATATTTAAGCCAGAAATAACAACAAAACTTTACTCTCGTCTTAGTATATGATTGGATATTTTTTTGGATATCGCTATTTTTCGAAATTTAAGACTTGAACAATAGATTAGAATAATTCAAATTAGTAAGATATATATGTAAGTATCTTCTAAATTAGTATCAATCCACATTCTATGAAATCTAGTCCCCGCTCTATAATGGCCAATTAAGCATCGATCAAGCTTTAAGGGGTCAGCTTTAGAACTTTAGTCACGGGTTTGGCTGTGATAGGATGTTTTTGGTAGATTTTGTCAACACTGACAGTCACGTAACGTTACAAAAGTTATTCTTAATGTTTTGCAATAATTTACCTAAAATTAACTTGTGACTAAAGTGTCGTTTATCAAACTTGTTGCACAATGCACTGTTATAACTTAATTAGAAACCAAAATACAACTTTTACAATTTTACACTTATTACACTTTATTTTTTTATTACTTCGACCGCTTCTTTTAAACAAGCAAATACCAATAGAAAAGTAACTAAAGTTATGAAACTTGAAAATTATTTCACATTTTTTTTAACAATAAATTCAAGTTAAACATTCATCTAATTTAGATGTACAGGGTAGCTCGTTTAAGAGGGGCCTATACCTTATCTCGAAACCTACGGGGGGTTATTTCTATTAAAACGATTTTTTTTTATTTACCTAATCACTTTTTTGTATACAAAGTGGTAAAACGAAGTAATTTTAATTTTAATTTAATTTCTTTTTTTTTTTAAAGAACACCCTAGATATTCTTAAATTTTTGGATAGTCCTTTCAAAGAAAAATTCAACGATATATATGAGAATTTTTAAATCATCATTGTTGGGTTGTATTAACTTTTTAAACTGTTTTCCATCTATTATTTTTACTAAAATAATGCTTTTCTTTAGGCACTGATCAAAATTAAATACTTTTCTTAATTCTATTGGATTTTCAATAGCAATTTCAATTATATAACATAGTACGCGTCTCTGACTTACCGTTTGGACTTACTTGGCAGATCAAATGCAAAACCGGGTATAAGATTTAAATTATAAAGATATGAATCTGGGAATTACGTCCTTATCAACATGTTCACAACCGTTTTAGAGAATTGTTAAGAAGTCATATTAAAAACAGAATATTCAGCTTCACACAATGTTACAATGATGAATGTCTACGTGAAATGATTACAAAAATTAGCACTAATTACTAATGCATTTTACTTAGAAGTAAAATTAATTAATCTAGTTTTTCAATATGTCCGCCGTTTTGAAGAATACAAGAAGTATGTCCTATTTTCAAATGGTATAATTCGTTTCATTCAGATAGTGTAATGCCGCGCGAAAAAAAAAAACGTCCATCGGGGTCAAATTTGGACTCCTCGCTGGCCAGGAGATGGTTCCGTTTTGTCCAATTTACTCTGAAAAAACGATGGTAAGGAGAGCCATCTTGCTGCCAAATTAAATTTGGATGCTATCTTTGGGGAATATTATTCTGTATAAGTGACCGAATTTCGTTCCATAATAAGTTTACGTAGTTACGTACGGATGTTAAATTTTGTTGGTAAAATATGGGTCCAAAAAGACATTTTATATTTTCTAAATTCCAATAATGTATATTTTTTCTATTAAATAACACTGCAGACTTTGTAAATATTGATTCGTTGGTCCAATTTTGAAATATGTTATCTAAAAAATGTTTATCCATCATTATATTGCAAAAGTTAAACATAACATTAAACATAGTCTTAAGTTATAATCTCCTCCTTGTCGTTTTTGTACTGGTGTGAATTTAAATGGGTTATAGTTGCTTATAACTGAGAGCAAGAGCCGGACTTTTGTTATTGGTAATGTAACATGCTAATAATGCAATGCAATATGACCACAATAGAGAACTACTATTGTTTTCAAAGCTATTGCCATGATTATGTAAACAAGGTGAAAATTAATCAATCATCATCAAAATAATCATCCATTTTGCGTTTGTGACTTTCAACAGGCAGGTTTCTATATATTTTTTAGAGATATGTGGACTATATTATTAAAAATATGAATATTTTTTATATTATTCCATTTAAGGACCTCGTTTACAAGATTCTTAAATTATGAGCATTATTTTCGTAAATAGATAGAAAAAAGTTTAAAAAGTTAACAAGCAACCCAACAATGATAGTTTAAAGATAACCCGAATTCTGAAGATGATCGCTAATAAGTTCGAAACGGTGTATCGCAGATCCATACTAATATATATCGGTGAATTTGTCTTAGAGAGGACTATCCAAAAATGCAATAAAATATAGGGTGTTCTATTTAAAAAAATGTAACTTTGTTTTATCACCCTGTATATCAAAAAGTGACGATTAGGAAAATAGAAAAAAAAAAGTAATCTTAATAGAAACAAGTTTTGCATTTAAATTTTTTTTGTAACCCCCCTAGGTTTCGAGTTAAACGAGCCTGTAGTTTCTGTGAAAATTTCAACCAGAATATGAACAAATGGAATGTGGTTTTTCGAAAATTGTGATTTTAACGTTTTGATTAAACATATATGCAAAAAAAAATTAAAGTCGCGCGAAACTTGAGATTTGCCAGAATTACTTTACAATAGTTCATAATCAATTAACTTTTTTTGGCCAATTTATTCGAAAATATTTTAGTAAAAAAAATGAAGCTAGGGTCCCATAATACGATTTAATAAATATGTAACTGTTTTAAAACACAAAATCAAGTCAAAAATTAAAATTAATACGTAAAAAATAGATTTTTCCATCTAATTCGCTTTTGTCAATGAAAATGCACCCAAAGCTTTACCCCACCCAAAGTCCCTTCGGAATTAAGGTTTCCGCGAGTAAAGACGAAGGGTTTGAGATCCAATCGGCATTTTGGTACACGTTCCCTATAAACGGATTTTTTTCTGGCTCCTTTTTTTTCTCAGAACTTCCCTTTACGTTGGAAGATTTGCCGTCAGCTGGTTTAAAGGGAACAACCAAATAACCCCAGAAAACCAGCGGAATAAATAAGTTCAAACGAACCGGGCGCTACCTTAATTGTTTGCCGAAATTGCAGATTTCTTTCAACCCCAACGGCCAGCGGCTTAATGCGGTGCGGTGGAGTTTAAATAAATTGAAAATGTATTTCGAGGATGGCATCGCTTTCTCGTTAAGTTAAAAGGACTTTTATGGAACGGTTGCGCGCGGGATGTAGGTTTTCGAAAATAAACCGTTTTCGAGGTAATTCAGCCGAAGAAAGGTTGCAAGTCTAAATTATCAAAATTTTCGGCGACTTGCGATGTAAGCTTAGATAAGAGTATAGGGTAGAAATCAATTTAAAATGTATTAAGCTGTCTTATAATGTTCGGTTTCGCATTATGGATTTTTTAAGTGTGTATCCAGACAAAGTGTCAGTGGATTTTACTTTAAATTTATTTTATTTTTTTCAAAATCGAGGCAAAAATCGAGTGTCCTTTTTAAAGGCAAAGTACTAGTAACAATGTCAAAACTAATCAAAACTTCAGCTCTGTAAAATGACACCTAATTTTTGAGCTAATTACAGTGACTTAGAGAAAATGCCAAAATTTTATTAATTTATACAAGTCGATTCAATAGTTGTGCTTATACTTGCTGGACATTCTGAATATTTCAAGTAATTGAGCACTGGCAATTGTTTTTCGATCTGCCAAAAGCCTTGGTCTTAGTCTCAGAGCCCTATGAGTGCTTTAATTTTGCTGTGGCAAAGTGGATTCGGTCTTATATGCCCAACTAAATGAAGTAATGTTGAACTTCAAAAACGACCTCCCTGAACTTTGTAGATGGGAATGAGTGTTCATTTAAGCAGTGGTAGCAGTGACAAAGACGTAAACTTAGCCCCGAAGGAATTTTTTCCATTAGTGTAAAAAAAGGATTGCGTCTAATATCGGAAAACTAAGAGTATACAATTTAATAAATACAGCCCTTCCAATTGCAATCATATCTTTATAGCGAACAACACCTTGATTAAATAAAATGACAATTGAAATTTTTTTTGCGCCAAGCAATCAGACCATGTAGGGAATAAATTGAATAATATTGAATTCGTAAGGTATAAGATTCTATACATCTATACATAATATATGCCCATAAATTTAGAAAACTGAATTTGAATTATTTTGAAAAAACAAAACAAAAATTATTTGTGACAAAGCAAAATGCGATACTCGTCTGTTATGTATTTATGTGCTTAGTTTTAAATTTAAATTTTTAGTTTCTAGAATGGACTATTGTATCCTGCAATTTATATACCTAGGTGTATATTTGAATCAATGGAATTTTTAAATTGATTTGAACTGAATTGATTTAAACCTATTCTTTAAAACATCATCACAAGTTTTATAAATTTCTTTGCACGGTGGAATATTACTTATATTAAAAAAATAATTATTATTTAATAATTATTGCAAACATGAATTTGAAAACAGTTGAATGATACGCAAATCGTCCGACAAAATGCTCCAAGTTTTTATGCATAACTCTATACTCACAATCAGGATTGTTTTGTAAAATTTGGACTCATTTTTCATGTGATTGTGAATGGTGTTTAAGATATTTTCGCCATTTTGGGCATTATTTTCTTAAGTTACTAAATAGATTTCACGCCAAGTGATTAGGCGACCCGTTCCACATTAATTTCTGTGTTTCACCCAACGCTACCGATTGATCTCAGTATCTCAGTAGTGCGGGGCAGACGAGACGAGAGACATGCGTTGAAATCGAAGAGCGTATTATTTTTGTGCTCTATTTCTTTTATAATTAAAAGTGTAAAATAAATAAGTGTGAACAATATACAGTGATTTAATCACCGAGGAGGCCATAGGCTCGACAGAACAGTTTATTTATTATCTTTACTTTACTTACTTTATTATCTATTTCCTTAATTTAATAAAATAATTAACAATCTGCAGTACCCATTTTTTTTTCAAATTACGATATGCAGCTCGCGAAAACAATTTTTCGGACGCAACTTTATATCGGACAGTCTGTGCAATATCCAGACATTAAAATTGAATTCTCTCGTGGCCAATGACGTTAATTAGTTCGTCAACGCTTTGAAAATCAAACGCCAAACGAACTTGTTCGTTAAGAGTGGGCCCCGCACACCTTAAGACTTAAAGACCATAATAAATTGAATTAGAGCTGTAGGTGTGCAGCAGTGCGAGAGCACTAACTGAACTTATCAACCGGCATTATTTCCCGGAGAAGCTCCCGGAGTTAAGTTTACAGTAAAATGTTTTAAACGTGACAGGGGAACTGTTTACCGGGTCAGGATTCATTCCGGCTGAAACACCGCTGTTCTAGTAGAAAGTTTCGCTGCAATATTTCGGTGGCCTAAGCGAAGTTGAAGAGGAAAAGTTTAATTAATTTTCATATTAAATTATACGGTAAATACTCGTTTGCTCTTGAATCACATAAAAGTTGTAATGAAGTTCCGAAACACCTAAATGAAAATGTTTTAATTTTAATTTAATACCGAGTTTAAACAAAGAAGATGGAAATTAATGAGAATTGTTTTGCAAACTAAGAAAATGTGGTGCGTTTGAACAACTAGACAACTCTAGGTGAGACATCTCTCAGTAAAATATATAAAAAAATGTTTCGTTGTCGAAATATTTTATTAAAGATTGCATTGGAAATAGATACAGAATTTTCAGAAGCTTAACCGGCCCGGATAATGTCTAAGCGTATTTATTTTTTCCTATAGAAATCTAGATACGGTTATGGTCATTTTTTCTTGAAATGGCAACAAGACAATTACAAAAAACCTAATGGACTTACGCGCTGAGTATTCACCTTTAGGTTCTGGATCAAGTCTCATTTCCAGTAGATGTCTGATGAATGTTATTTCATTAAAATCTTCAAAAAAATACTTATCCAATTATTTCGGGAACGACACATTTTCGAATACTCATTTGAACATTTTTTCATATTTTTCTGTTTTGCCACTTCAGCTCAAATACAGGCCAATAAAGAAATCATTTTATTTTTTAACTTTACTCAGTTTATTTAAAATTCCACAGATATTCTACATATAGCCGATATTTGGAAACAATCAAAGATTGAAGTAAATTAAGATTCATTAATTAAACGTTCTATTTCATTAAAATAATCAACAGATAAATTTAATAAAAGTTTTGTCAATAAATTATGCAATATATATTATTTTATTTCATTCTATTCCTAATTTGCAGTAGCTTGTTCTCTGAATGTTTTGGAAAGTTTTAAGCAAACAAACAAAAAGTTAAAAGAACATGTAAGAATATGTAGAGAATGGAACAATAATGCTAAAGCAGTTGCCGCAGTTTTGATAGTATTAATAAGGAACAATCGACTGGCAATGCATTGCAAGTGATCACTCATATAATGAATACGGTAAAATAATGCAAAACATGGAATTCTTTTAATAAAATTTAATGAATTTTTCGCCCTCAATATTCAATAAATTAGAAAATAGTTTGTCTCAAGCTCAAAAGCGAATAAATATTAAAGAAAAATTTTCAGCGGAAGCTTCGAATTAAAATTTAATTATTTTCCCGATAATATTACAAAGTAAATAATAAGCGAGCGGGTTTAATAAGACAATTTTAATTTCAATTTGGCTTTTAATTTAAATTTGTGGTTTTCTTCCTCCGAGACGACCTTTGGGATTCTAATTCCATACTTTGTTTCAATTTACGTTTGAAGCCGGGGATTAATGGACTAGAAGTGATTTATTTCTAACTTGATAGTAGAAGGGAAATCAGACCAATAAAAGAAATTCAGGGCATTTTAAACAAGTGTTTTCTAAGTTTTTATAATCATAGAAGTATTCGTGTTTATCATTATTATAATTCATTTAAACAGAGAAGATTTGGTTTTTGCGTTTCTAAATCAAATTATTCGTATTATTACTATTATTAATATTAGTGACATATTGAAACTTTATCTTTACATGTGCAATTTTCATATCCATTGAGCTTATTTCTGATTTCTTATTTTAAAAAAAGTTCTATATTTTCACTTAGACTAAAATTGCACAAGAAATAAACTAAAATTCAAATCAAATTCAAAATAAAAAAATTAAACACATCATTAAAATACAATTTTTGTTTGCTAGCTAGACATAAGTTTTAAAATTATCAAAATACTGTTGGGGAGAGAGGTTTAGCAAGAAAAGTTACTCAAAATTGTTTATAAATTAATGTTAATTATGGCATACCTAAAAATATATTCATTAAAATAAAAAGTTGAAACAAATAAGCATGTTTTTTGAAAAATAAAGTGTAACCAATTAAGTGTAAAACAACTAAATGAGGAATCAGCAATGGAGGTTAGGAGGGACTTTATTCTTTAAAATTTCAGTATGGACTTTTGCATGGTACGATGAACTCTGAGTGGCTTTTAGGCAAAGTAAAATTTTACGTCCCCAGAATTGACGCTAGATTTAAGCCTACATTTCATCTCCCTATACCTAGGCCAAATATTTTATATCAGTCGCCAATTTTGTTGATGTATGGTAATTTTAATATTGTTGACTGTTTTTCGCTTCATGCGCAAAGTTTTTAACTGCTTAGAGTACGTGTGTGAGTAATTAGTTTTCTTGTATTTTATACTTTATTTTTTTAGGTGTAAACCTGTTAAAATAAATTTTGAATATTAATATATTATTAATTATCAAGGGCAGACAAAAATAATTAAATTATACAACATTTCCGCACAAATATTTACGGCATTTAAAAATTAATTGTTTTGTCAATTTGTCATTCCATCAGACATCTAAAACTCAACCTAAAAAAAAAAAGAAAATTCCCTTTTTGCATTTTGAATGCAATTCGTTTGTGTGGAAAAGAAATAAATACTGACTTCTTTTGTCACAAAGTATTAGTAACAAAATAATATTCAAGTATTCCTACAGGACTTTAAAATATTGAAAATAGATTGGTAGATATAACAAAATAGGACACTATTTTTTTTTTAATATTACTTAAATTTTAACAATGTCAAAGATAGAGACGAATTTTGTCAAATTATAGTACACTAAATCTAAATTATTCATTATTATTTTCTTTAATCAATTCAGCAGTTTATAGGTTTATTCCTTCAATTTTTATTATCGATTGTTCCAAAAATAGTGACCGACACATTTTAAAAAATAAACAATTACTTTGCTCTTTGGAACAGCATTTTGCCAGAATCTCAAGAAACATAAGAAAGTAGTAGTTTTCGTTGGGATAAGTCTCTTATTTTAAAAAGAAAGAAACATTTTATTTCTAAAAATACATAGGAGCACGTACCCAATAAATACGCATTACACGAGCTCAAAATCGCGAGGCGGTATTTCTCGGATGGACTTCTGAAACACGGCCAGGAGAAAATAATTTTTCATTTCGGCCGGAACAGATTACTGGGGCCTTTTTATCCCGGATATCGTCTGGATTTTTCCCGCTGCCGCCGCTTTAGTAAATGGCTACCACTTTATTGCGCCTTACACAGAAAACGAATTCGGATACGGAAATAACTCTCGATTTTCATATGTTGTTATTACTAGACTGAAACAGTGTCGTGTGTGATGAGGCAGGAAGTTTCCTCACCGATTCTTCTCGGTTCTTTTCCATCCTCGATAGGAGTTTAATACTGAATCTTAAGTACTATTTTTTTAACGATTTTCTACGATTTATTATTGAATCGTGAGCAAATAGTCATAATTGAACCAGTGAAACCAGAACTATTAATTTGTGTGTTCCACTAGGATCTGTTTTACGACCAGTCTTTTTTGAAATTTATGAAAACAACCTCCCAAAAACGAGCAGCAAAGCCAAAATAGAAGACGACACGGTAGCCATTCACACCTCAATTAGTTGGATATCTCTATAAACCGAATTAAAAGGCCACTGCATCAATAAACTACCTATGAACTACATCTACATTCAACTACTTACAAAATTTGGGCTCTCTTTACATTGGTTTGAGGAAATCGAGTCCAAAGGAGTAATCGATAAAATATCTCTACTTAGTTGTCGATAGGCATATACGCTGGGAGGAGCATATAGCATACACATATTTTAAGGCAAATATGCGTAGATGCAATCCCAAAAATGTATCTTTAATATAATGCTGTAATATACACCAGCGACTTATTATATAAAGAAACAGAGGTAAGATCAAACTTTACAGAGTATTCCATACATATGACACGCGTTACAAGAGACCTGTGTTAGTATCCCTCGTCATTATATCTACAGCTTCAAAAGCATTTAGTATTATAATAAAAAGTAAATATTTATAAATAGTCGTTAAATATAACAAGATTTTTACAATAAATTAAGTGTAACTCCTAAATGCAACTGTAAAATTTCAAATAGTTTACTGTAATAATTTGTTTGTACATTGTAAAAAAATAATTTTGTATTTGTGTTGCTGAAAGTCCGAAAAGTAACGAATAGTTGCAATAAAGAAAAATGAACAATCCTGTCACTAAAAATAGCGTAGATATTATTCAAAATGGCCTTCGGGGGTTGGGGGGGGGGGATCGTATTTAATTAAAAGCAAGCTATAGTCAAGGAGAGGGTAAATGATTTGGAACAGGTGCGAAAATGAAGGAAGCGTGGTGTGATCACTTGAGGCAATGTTGGAATAAACTTTAAGCAAACTTAATATAGGCTCTACATTTATATAGAGTAAGTGATGCCTCGCAGGATACTCTTCACTCTATTAACACACCTGTTGAACACAATAAATTTTGTCGCCTGGTAATATTATACCACAAGCAATTTAAGTAATTTTAGTGTTTGAAATGGGACACTTATAAATTGTTTCATTCTAAAATAAATTTAGAATACTTCAATTAATGTTATAATAACAGTTAAATGAAAATTAAGAAAATCATCCTCATCATCATTGACTTTTAGTATAGTGTAATGTTTTGACTCCTTAGTTCTCAAACATTTATTAAACAATCCCAGTAATCGTTATTGATTACTGTTGTCTGTTGTCTATTCCAAATTTCATTTCTCTAGAATAGTCCAGCCAGGAAATTCATTGACGAAAATATGTTCTGATTAACCTCACGTTAAATGTGTTAACGATAATGACGTCAGCCATGGATCGACGCGCGTGGCTAGTTTAATCTCTCAGGATACAATTTAATCGATCTTATTTCTATTCTCATTTTATTATTTATAGGTAGCACATTAATAGCACGCCCATGCAAGTGAATGGACACCAAGCGACCGTGCAAAAACTATTCTTTATTCAGTGACCTCCAGCCGGGTGTTCCATGACGTCAATATACAGCGTCCTTTCACCCTTAAATTTAAAGTTCATTATTGAAAGCGGTATTTACTTACACCTTACAGCCTTATATTACAAAAGGGATTTATTAATACACTGGCATGACATCCCATACAAAGGACGGGCTCTGACTTCGCTCAACTGTCGGAAAGATCAAAAATAAATTGAGAGAATTTACTCTCTTGTCATTTGAACTTCATCAGTGTTTCCGTATAAACCTTTTCCATTATCCATTTAAGATTATCCATTGAAGTTAATGCAGTTTTTAGAATAAAAAACGTTTGACCATTCGCTTTTCTGCTGCACTCTTCCGGACCATAACAAGAATTTCATACAAAATAAATACCTGTATATATTGTGCTATCCCCTATAGCCCATAAAGTAAAGAAATTAAGAAAGTAAAAGTATATTCATAAAATGAATAAATAAATTCTGGTTATAAGTACAAAGAAAGGTTGTAGCTTATAGGGACAAAATTGATTTTACTTTTATGTAATGCAATGATAAATTTGAGTAAAATATTAAATATTTTCGAAAATACATCGCAAATCAATTCTTTCTAAGTATACATTTTTAAGGTGACATCTTAAAGTGATTGTAAAAATTATTTATGAAAAACTAAAACCTAGTTGAAACTTTGACACATATATCTCCGAAATGACAAACTATTAGACTGATGTAACCTTCGAGATAACTTATTTATTGAACTAACAGGAAACTGTTAATCCAAAAATTGCATTGATATATACCTATAATAAAATCAATAAACACATATAATAAATACATTCATTTCACTCATTGTCTGGTCTTTGTATATCCTTCGACGCTTTGTATAATAATTGGGATCTGCGTCGCCTCCAAGGGTAATTTAAGATAAAAAAAAATTGAAACGAAGAAATTTAGTCGTCTAAAATTAATGATCCGCTCTCGTAAGAGCCGGGGGCTACTTGAAAGTGGCATTTATTTTTCAGGCACTCCAGTAAGGCTTTAATCGGATGGGTTTAGATGAAATAAATGTTTAAATAAAGTGCTAACAGCTAATTTGGGAGTTAAATATAAAAATGAAGTATGAAAAACCATCTTATTCGATTTGATCTTAGCCTGAGTACACTTTGCCAATCAGAGAATTCTAGACTAGCCCCAGAACTTCAGCAGTACCATACCCGGCATGCGAACTCTAAGCGTGATGCTAATCTAAGATAAAATAAAATATAAACTTTTTTACTATTTTATAAAACGCCTTCCGAGTTTTCCCGAATGCGGCGCTTTTCACTTATAACCAAAATTGAGCAAATCCTATTTAGAGCAAATTTTAAACCAACCCTTGATTTATATAGTTCAAAGGCCCGATTTTCTATAATACCTGACATTTTATATTTCAATGCGGCAGCGCAACGCTCGCATCTACTGTGAAAAGCTTGCTTTGCGCTGCATATATTTTCCGTCTCCGTTGCTTATTGAATTTTCCAAATGGCCATATTGTAAGGAGATTGGAGCCGTTCTAATTTACAGAAGAAAAACGATTCTTTGAATAAAAAGTAATTTTGAAATTATGACAAAATTGTCTTAGAGGAATACGTTACAATAAATCGTCTGTCGCAACTAGATATTCTAAATATGTCCAGATGTCGTAATTTTTTTTTGGGTAAAAAAATAAACAAGTTAGTGAAATTAAGAGATATTCGCGGAAGATCATTCCCATCCCTACGAAAATTTCAATAGTGCACCTATCTGATAAATTTATGGCCAAACCAAATACAAAACCAACCCCTTTTCTACTAGCCCCCTTTTTCGACTACGCTACTTCAAATTGTAGAGACCTGGTTATTTCTACAGAAATGAGCTTGAAAGGAAGATAAATGACGGTGGAGGACCATCGAGTCCAGAACCCCTATATTACTACTAACAGAACGTCAATGATAAAAATTTTGAATGTACCTATTTAAGAATAGTCAATTAGTCCTTTTTAAATGGTACGGAATGCACCTGCAAGCTCCTAAATCTGAGGGTCGACATTAAAAAAAAAGGCTTCAAGTGCTAAAAAACAGTGATCCTAAAGGAAATTCAATTAATAGAGAAAGGCAACTAATATAAAAAAAAACATACAAATTTAGGCCCCATCCACGCATCTTCGGTCTACGCACTGCGTGACCAAGTAGAGTGAGGGTGGCAAAAGGAAAAGGAAATATTCGGGGAATTTTGGTTTATTTAAGTCGGAAAATGGACTAGATTTATCACAGTCGTGGCTGGAGATAATAACATTACAAAGAATTAATAAACAATAAATGCAAATAAAGAAAACTTCAAGTGACTTTAGGTAGGCGAACAAAGAAAAAAAATAACGGCAGTATTTGGTGCACTATTTGCGACAGATTTATTCACTTCCTTCGTGTACACGAGGAGTTCACAATTATTTGGCGTAATTAATCTTCAATTATTTTATTATTTTTAGTATATGATATTATGTGCCGCGCACGTTAAAAAAGCAGTACTTATAGGTTAAGCGCTCCCCTTCTACAGTACAAAGGCTACCCCCAACAACCGACAACAGATTTAAAGTTTAATCAATTATAATAAGAGCACTTTATTTCCAACAGGTAACATGACCCAATTACAGGAAAAATTAAATATAAATCATCCAATATATATATTCCAGGGGACGTAAAAACTAATCTTAAATCTACTAACCTCAAAAATAAATAAGAACTAAAAGTTTAGATTTTCACGAAATTATATATTATGACATTTGATAAAGACACGGTGTTGTCGAAACAATTGTCACGTCATAATATATAATTTCGTGAAAATCTGAACTTTTAGTTCTTATTGATTTTGATAAATGCATTTTCATCAAGTAAAAGCCACCTCAGTTCAATCTACTAACCTTAAACCTTAACCTTAAACTAAGAAACAAGGAAATAAGGAGAAAGAAATCGATAAGACTTATCGGTATAGATTACCCGACGCCAATTGAAGTTGCGGAAGTATCGCCTGGAGACCATTATAATATAAATCGCAGTGCGATGAGAGTTTGTTGAAGGTAACACACATATTGTAAATAGGGGTTTGAAAATGGATATTGGACCTGGGTAACTGCTTAAAGAAAATTGATTGATGTCTCCCTTCCAGCCGCGGCACATTAAGGCGTAATTGTTCCAGAAGAAACGGACAATCGACTCCGTAATTAACTGATTTATAGAGAAATGAAACATGAACATGAAGAAATCTCTGCGCAAGCTCAGAAGCAGTACAGCGAACCTTCTCAGCAGAAGATCATGATAAATTCCCCTCTCAGGATGAGAACCGCCCTCCCTGAACATTAGATACTTCAGTAACCTTCTTTACACAATCTCTATGGACTGAGCGTGGCAGTTATATATTATTGGCGACCATACCAGCAAGCCATAGTCTAG
Source organism: Cylas formicarius (assembly GCF_029955315.1). NCBI lineage: Eukaryota > Metazoa > Arthropoda > Insecta > Coleoptera > Brentidae > Cylas > Cylas formicarius. Next base: position 13,552,583 of record NW_026844326.1, on the reverse strand, counting down.
CTTGGACCCAATGTAACAGTTAAATAACAATTTCACAGTAGCTAAAAAAATGCCTGCAATTTCTTACTACGAATACTAAAAATTGCCATTGCACTGGAAACCATTTTAGTAATTTTAGGTACAAAATAGAACGTCTGGTCAAATAAAAGATCAAGATCCTTCACAGTGGCAAGTCTAGTCAGGATACTACCATCCATATTGTAATTAAACGCTATAGGAAAAACCACATGTTGTGTTAAGATGCCATTTTCTTTGTAATAATAATAATAATAATAATAATAATAATAATAAATTGCCTTACTCCACCTAACCACCGATACAATGTAGTAAAATATTGAGAATTTAACTAGAAAAAAAAAACTAACAAATATAAATAAGTCCACCCAAGATTCACAATTTGACAATTTTAAACAAATCAAAGGGGGATAAAAAAATAAAGAAAAAAATAGACACTGTGAAAAAGCAAGTGACAAAACGACTAAAAGAAAAACAATAAGCAAAAAAAAAACATAAATGTACAAAAAAAATCTTTTTAAATGTCCAAGTGAATGAACAAGTAATATTATCCAGTGGAAGTGAATTGTAAGTCTTAATACCGTTATATGTGAAAGAGCTCTGTATGCAGCCGTACTATGCTTGGGAACATAGAACAGGTTACGGTGACGAGTCGCCCTGTTATGTATATCACTACCCCTGGCCAGTCTCTCATAGAGATACCGGGGCTTTTCGTATCTAGTAGTTTTATGCACAAAATACCGTTCAGACAGATTTAACCACTGAGAATCCTTGAGTGCCGGCATTATATGATCAAATTTTCAAACCATAGCTGTAGCGCAAGGCATTTTGCAATTTTTGTAAGCTGTATTGGTCTTTCCGTCTTAGAGCCGGCTAGTATACAACGTCCGCATATCCCAATAGAGGGAGTATAAGAGAGTCACACAATTTAAGTCTAATCTCAGTAGATAATTAGTCTTTATACATGTACAGAACTCGTCCCGTAGGACGTCTGCAGTAAATGAGACAAGTGAGAAAAAGCAGCTTACTATCAAGAAGTTTTTACATTTGTCGACAAATTCAAAGAAAGTTTCAGAAAATTATACTGGATAATTTCCTCTTTGTTATTAACATAAAGAACAACCTGAGTCTTGGAATCATTTAATTTCATACCATGGGCTTTGGAGATTCTATAAATCACTTCAAAATCCTGATGTATGCCATTGTAAGACAAAACTACATCTCTGACCGAGAATGATAAGTATATTTGCATATTAGCCTCCTACCACAATGAGGGAAATTTGGTGGAATAATACATTGGTTAATGATAAACGTCACCAATAGTGTCAGATAAGGAGAAATTAAAGAAAGTATTTTCAGATCGAGGCCGTCCACACCCTGTGCGTTTGCACATCCTCCTCTGTTACGGTTGCAAAGTGAAGCTGACTAGAAATTCCGACATAAACACGACCTAAATGGAACTCCGAAATCATATCTTTATTAGCCTGCTCTTCAACAGCAGGAGGCGGAACACTTTCAATAAAAAACGGATTAAATGTGAACGGATCAGAAACATCTGCTGGGTTGCAGCGAGGCCCCGCAATAAAGTTCAGCGTCTTCCAGAAGCGTTTGGGATCTGAGCAAAATTTATAACTTAGTACACCACTGACTAACAATACTGATGTTGTCCTGGAGAGTCATACAGTCCGTAGCGGTTTCAATGCACCAAGGCAGAACAGGAAAGCAATTAGTAAGAACAAAAAGATGACGAAGAAGAACAAAAACACTCCAATCTGCAGGGTATTTAGAAAAAAAAGTGGTCGAAGGTAAAGTTGGTGGAAACGTGTCTGGAATCTGAAACGATTTTCTAGCCAGGAATTATTTTTAACGCTGAATGCATTCTTGTATCATGTGTATTGGGCTTAAGAGGCTAAGAAGGGTTCTCAAGGCCACAAGATTCCGCATTCTTATAACTCAGAGGCGTCATGTTGCGCTCTTGGATATAACGTCATCATACAGAACTTATGCAAGATTCCGAAGTTTGATATACCAATGGGAACGCGATGAATTTTAGTCCAACTTAAAAGAGATTAAAGACAATCCGTCACTTCCTCTCAGTAATAAATAACAAAACAGACGTTCGGGGCACTACACCTTTCGTTCAATACGAAAATACGCAATAGAATAACGGAGTAACTTTCCACCACACGAACTGGGAATCAGAAGAATACTGAACGAAAGGCAGATGAGTCCACAAGTTTTAAGTAGATGATGATTTTATTTACTAACTCACTGCTTTGGTTGTAGGTCGGATGACTCTAACCAACTGTTTTTGGGACCCTTTAGAAACATCCAAATACAAACTAGCAGGAAGGTCCTTACTGCTAGCCCTTCACTGATCCTAGATAAGGTTAACACGCAACTAAATATTCTAGACAACAAATCACAGGGAAATTTTGGAGTAAAGAAAGACCCAACGAAGGAAACGGTACCTTGAACGGAACCCTCATTTACTATTATAATAATTGCTATAGAAATTTTGGAACAAAATTTCGAAAAATGGTGGCGTTTGCCTTTTTTTTGTATCAGTGCTTTTCTGTAGTGAAATAAGGCCACTTGTCTCGCGCACTCCCGTAAAGTAAAATTTGAAACGTAACACAGCGTATATTTTTGTTACATTTATTTGTGATATCACGTGACAAACCCTTCTCTAACTGTTTGGTTGGCAAGAAGTTCATCGACAGTACATAGTAAGTCATCTCTGAAGGCACCTTCAGTAAAACTAAACTAAAGTAAAACAAATTGCGTATGTTCCACGTTATCTATCTAAATGAGATCGCTCGCGATGTGTTAATAGTGGATAAAAACTTTCAAGATTCTTCGCAAACTTTCATCTGTTTCAATGTGTAAAACATTTTCGACATTATCAATGTCTTGCTCTATGGAATAACTTTGTTCATTAATTATTGAATCCACTAGGGCTAGGGGATACAGCGTTGCAAACTTTCAGATAACTACCCCGCTAATGATTATACCCGACTAGTTGCCGGAACTTTTGCCGCAAAAACTTTTTTCATTAATCTAATAAAGCGTCTTATGGGCCCCAGAAGTTTTTATTAAAGCAAAAATATCATAATTAATACATAAACACGCTGCGACTAGGTTGAGCTGGAGTTTATTAGGAAAGTTGTCGCGGTTTTCTGCGCTTTTTAAATATTTCGACAAAGTCTCTAATTTGTTTTTCCTTTTTATGCTCGTTGAATTTGTAATGGTCGGCTCGATGAAAATGCGCAATAACAATCACATTACGTCAACAAGTAAAAAAAATATTTTAGGATGTCTGTAAAATTTTAATTTTAATTTAGGTCATTGAAAACCTCGATTTTGTTTGATAACTTTTAAAAACTTGCATCTCCTGTCAAAAAGTTTAAAATTAAATAAAAATGTTATCATGAATTTTTTTCCTATATTTCCCATTACGTCAATAAGTAAAGATAAGATAACTAATTAAAAATTAAATATCAATTCTTTTTTCTAATTTCATATGTGAAGTGAAAAATAATCGAAAGATTTTTTTTTAAATGTCATTGAAAACTGGAATTTTATTTGACAACTTTTCGAAAAGTTTAAATCTAATCTACTAATCGACGTTTAAAAATAACGTTATGACTAAAATATGGCGTTAATTGTGTCAAATCAGTAAATTTTGAACAAAAAAACTTAAAATTAAAATAAAAAAAAAAACAAAATCTTACATCTTTGTACTATGTTGTTGTTGGCAATTTTAGAAAAATATAAAATCATCAATTTTCTTTCCTATGCTTTGATTTAAATATTTTTGATATATCAAGGATGGTGCTCCAATCTGTAATGGTACAATTAGGAGATGTGTAGTTGGCTCTGTTGGAATGAATCCACGTATTATAATACGCATTGAGTTTTTCTCAACAGGAAAAATATTACAAACTCACAAGTGTAAAAAAAGAAAAAAGTAAATAGCAAGATAATGGAAACGTTTACAAAAATGCCAAAAATGCCAATCGATTTCAACAAGCGTGATCTGCCTTAAATTATAAGAATGAACTTTATAAGCAATTTATGAATGAAAGCTAAAAACATGTACGACCAAATGGATACAACATGTGGGCGTAATGGCAAACTTTATTAACGGGATTTTTATATGCGGCTTACTGAGCTTTAGAAATATATTCCACATCCCACGCCTGTACTGGCCAAGGGAATACCCCTACACTTTATTTGATGCTTGGATGGCCACTAATATCCAGCGTAGCAATTATATTCCGCAGATAACAGTACCGTAAACACCGCAAGGGTTTTTTAACGGAAAAAATTAAATTGTAATATTTGTTGGAAAAATAGCTCATTTTCAACGAAACTGATTTTTTTGGGTCAAACTTTTTTGCGTTATGGGACGGTGTTACCCCATGGTTTCAGTGAACAGGAAATTGCTTTTACTGGTTTCAAAGATAAACAAAAATAATGTACTTACCTCTTTAGACCCATTAAGTAATGTTTGCAAGAAGTATTTGCAATCTAATTCACCCAATCGTAGCTTCCCCTCGCCGCCACTAAAATGAGAAATTTTATTACTTTTACAATTGGCACTTTGACAGTTTGATATAATTGAATGATAATTGATAATTGAAATATTTATTTTACTATATGTCATCGAATATTTTCTCTGCAGAAAGATAGTTGTTTAGTATCTTTGGGTCTGTATTGTGGAAAAAGCTAATTTCATACGATCAAATATTATAGGTGGATGGAATAAAATCATTTTAAATAAGATATGAGATTTAATTATTATACATAGAAAATAAATTACTTATAATAGAAAATTATCAAACCTGAACAATAAATTAAACGATAAATAAGCAAAATTAAACAATAAAATAACCATAATAATAAAAAAAAGTCCATTAAAAGGATTCGATGAAATTATTGGAATGAACACTTTTCATCAACGGAACCTAAAAATATTTTGCATCTAAATGATAGCATTGTTTTTCCATTTATTTACACACCTAGCTCGATTTTTAAATTTTAAGCAAAAATGAAGGTTTCTGGCATAAGACTTAAAAATATTTAGATTTTATGGTAATCTGAAATTGGATTAATTATTTTTTGTCACTGAAACTTGGAAAAATGATAGATAATCGCTGTAACTGTTTAAGAGTTTGGAGGTTTTAGAACATTGAACTCAAAAAAGACAGTAATATCACATTCTTATTTGTATTTTCGCTCAGTTATGTAACAAGTTTTGGTTAATCACTTACTTAATTCTGGAGCTAAGTAAGTGATTAACCAAAACTTGTTACATAACTGAACGAAAATAATAGATAACGGTAAGAAGATCGCTCCTTTTCAACTCAAACTTACTCTAACTGACATAGAAACACTGTATTTATTACTGAAGGATCTTACTTATCAGAAGTATCAAAATCAGAAAAATTAACTTTGTAAAATTATTTCAAAATCATAATTGACTCTACAGAGAGGTCGTTGCGGTTTTCGCAGAAGTTCAATTTTTCTAAAGTACTCACTTGGAAATAAATGTGTAAGTAGAGTGGTTTTCTTTGTATTCGTTAAGCGGGATATTAGTGATAGTTTTGATAGCAATCTTATGTTTTCGGTAGATTTTAGTCACTGGTGGTATTTTGTTTGTCACTACTCTAAAATAATCAATGCAATGTGTGCACAAAGTGCCACATTAAAACCTCAGCTTGGTCGTGAGCTACTTTGGCTGTTTCCGCTACTTTAGGGTTGATTTTAACCACTACTTGTATTGTAAGGTTTGTCAGTTCGCCTAACAAAATTGTGACTAACCAGTCGTTTTTAAATACCGAACTTTTTGATACTCAGAGTAAGTTTAAGTTTCTAGAAAAATGTGGAAATTACATTTTCACCCTGTAGCTGGTAATGTCGTTTTATGGATATCTATGTCCGGCTGCGTTTATATGGAGACCGAATAAATTTGCGACCCAGCCAAACCGCGTTTAAATTACGTAGTAGAACAGGCCATTTCGACCAAACTAGGGTTGTTATTGTTTAATTGTGTTTGTGGCCAATCCTATTATAAGCGAGAATGGCACCTAGCCGCACACTGCGAAGCCACTTTTTAAATTCACCGGGAAACGTGATAAAAAACTACACAAAGTTGAAACAGTGTTTCGCCCGAATGCGTTTCATAATAACCGACAACGTTTTCATTTCGTTTCAACTTAGCGGGAGATGAAATATAACGTTCGTTTTAAAAATATATATACATATTTCGAAAAACCAAGATAAAATCTATATTGAATTCGGAACTGGAGCGTTTTATATTTTTGCGCGTTAAAAACGCAGACCGAAATACACTGGTATATTATTGAAAAGAACGTCAAAAATTTTATGCGTTTTAAAATATAATTTTTAGAAGCCTGTTTACATTCACTTCTGTGCCATAAACTTTCAGAATATTACGTTTTATATTAAGCAGCTATAAACTATGGGGAATTAATCAGTAATTTTGCTGCTCTTACTTAATAACATTTTTTTTTCGGGATTAGGTTTGATCCTCTAATACCTTTAAAGTACTGTTATAACCCCGATTACCTGTACTCATTAGAACTCTCTTGATATCCTCTGATTGTATGACTTTTACCTCAAGGTACTCTTGTCTATCACGCACAACCCCAACGCAGGTCCTATGTTCGTTTCAGTTCTCAACAAGTCCTCAATTATTCAGACTCTTGTTCAAGCCACAGTAAGCAAATGCTGTTATTTGCGTGGGTAATTTTAAATATTTAGCTCTTCGCATTTTATCTGGCCCCTCCAGAAATATCCAGCACTGCCTAAATCCCAGAAGTTATCGCAGTGGATCGATAGTTTTTGTCCATAAGGATATGTGTTCTTTCTTCCTTGTGTTCCATAAGCCGGGTGAGATAAAATTAATGTTTGCATCGCCGACATTTCTTTTCCCTTACTTAATCGTATAACATATGTGATAATCAGATGACAGTGTTTCTATCGATAAGATGTTTCAGGCTATGCTGTTATGGAATTCAGAAACGACCCTGCCGTATATGAATTGCTGCAGGGTTATGGAAATTTTACTCAAATGAAGGAATTTAGCATCGACGACAGACTTCTGGCAGATAATTAGCAAAGCAACAAGTTTCGGGAGTTCGAGTCTTTTGCAATAGCCACGCTAACCGAGTTTCGTGTTTCGAATTTTCCCATTATTATCCCAAAAATACTTGGGGGTATTTCGCTTGCAACCTTTTCACTGTCGAGAAGTTGCTTTCATCCTTCTTATAATGAGGAGGGGAGAACTAAGGGTCTTTTACAGTTTAAGGATATATTTGTATTTTCAACAACAGATAGGGAACACAACAATATGACTATATTTATTATAATTTCTAACTAACTACAACTACAAATTTTTCAAACTAACATATCTTAAAACAAATTCATCTATATCTACATAAAATGTATCATCGTTGAGTTCATGTAATTTAGAGAATAGTTGACTTATTCAGATCCAATTAATCGTTTAAAAATATATTTGAATGCTTTAATTGGTTGATTTCTAAGATTAAAATTTAATTTGTACGGTTTTCTTCCATAATTTGAAATTTGAAAATCTTGGTTGATACTATAACTACATTCTCCTAAATGATTTGCATCAAGCTTTCCATTAATGAATGAATTATGATGTTCATTTTCCTGTTTGGTGTTGGTTTTGGGGAAATCATTTCAATACAGTTTATATTCCCCGATCTTTTGATTTTATTCGTTGTACTTATAGCATTTTTAATCGTCTTAAAGAATTATTAGCTAAAAATGATATTTTTAGATTGTGTTTATTTAATAAATTTGACTCTTTTTCACTGAAGTGTCAAAAATATGTTAAAATATTATATTTAACGGGATGTTCTTTGATTATTAGAAAAATCATTATCAAACAATTATGGGATTAAATTTTACTTAGATTTGTGTCTATGATGTTTACCAAATAACCGTTATTAGAAGCTATTTGTTTGATGATATTTAATACAGCTATAAAATCTGTATAATTTTATGGTATAGGGGTTAATCTATGAATCATACTGTGAAAAGTTGTTGGTTTATGAAAATATTAGAGAATTATTTTCTCCTTTAATGATCAGATTGGACTATTAACGTCTTTTTTCTCTTATAAGTGTAATAATCGGGTGCAAGCTTTTAATAATTAATAAGATTAAGAAAGTTGGATAATTGTCTATCAGTACCAGTAATACAAATTAAAATGTCATCCACGTATCTATGCCACTTTAGAGTAGTAGAGTTGTAAATCCATGTGGTATAAGCTTTTTATTATGATTTCCAAAGTTTTCATATTTTACATTTTGATAATAAAGGGCGCAAGTTAAATTTACTTGAAGCTTTGAAAATTATCATATTTCAAATATCCTTTTAAATGATCAATTAGGCCGTAATAACTCATTCTTATTAAACCTATTTTCAGTCTTATTACTTGGTGTTGTAACATTGATAGTAATAGAAAATCTAAATTCATAACTGTACCAGTAAATGTATTGATGGAAAGTATCACTGTCGAAGAAAAAAATTAAAATGCAGCTGAAAATATTACGCACGAATTGTATTAATAAATAAAATGAAACTGTCTATACTAACGGATATTGCTTTTTTGCATAAACCAATTAATACCAATGTACTTACTACATATAGTTTTGCGTATAAGCAGCTGCACAATATTGACTTTGTACACTTACGGTTGAGTAAAGTGAGTTAAAACTAATACATTTCTGACTTTGCAGGGATAAGGTGTGTCATAGCAATTTTATACAAAAATAGATGTGTATTATCAAGTTTGTACAATTTCGGGCTTTCAAAATAATAAATGCATTTATTGTGTGATGTATCATCAACAAGAGTATATTACAATAAATTTATCACTCCAGCGCAGTCTAACTTAAAAGTTGCTCTACTCAACCGGACGCTGAAATGTGTAACCAAGATATTTATAACAATTTATAACAATAAACATTGAAGCTTTTTTAAAAAAAAATCCTATAAATACCATAGACAATTTTACAATATGAAAATGTTATTGTTGGCTTGAACCGAAGTTAACGTAATTTTTTTATATGTCTATTTGAAAATTTTAACATTGAGACTTAAACAGTGTTTGAGCATTGAATTGAAACAACGCACTGCGTTATACGAAAGAGAACGACGAAACGTGGCGGTCCGGTGATAGGGCATTGTAAGTTTAATAGTACTTCTAATATTTCAATTATGCACGTATCTAACGAAATATTAATCGAACCGAGGTGGGAGTAAGGGGTTCGTTAAAAATTTTAATTACAAAACGACTAAAATTTAGATCTCTACGAGCACCCATAAAGATGAGAAATATGATCAAATTCTCGGATTCCATAGACAAAACCAAGGCATGAGTTTTGAACTCTTCGTATTCGGATTCGACTCTCATGATTTAAGCGAAAACCATAGACAAAATCATAATAATTAAAGTTAGACAAGTAACTCACATAAGTTTTTTCTCAAACTTTGCCTAGTATATGCCTGTTATTATAAAGCATCATTAGTGAGCAGTAGGGTCTTTTGAAACAAGATTTTAAATGGCCCTTAAATCGAAGCTGAGTATCCAATACAACCTCTAGATTCTTTGCAGTAGGTACAAATTTTAATTTAGTGTCTAACTTAAATGTTAAGTCTACCGACCAAAGCAATAGTTTTGTTTTTACTTCCGAAATTCATGGCGCATGATTTCGTGAGGTTTAATTTGAGGTTTTGGCAATTAGAATACGTAAATCGCGATTTATATTAGACTCCGCCTGATCATTGTCATCGGCATCAAAACAACAATAGAGCTGCGTGTCCTCAGCAAAAGCCTGTACCTTACTGCACAGAACGGAGTTTAAAATGTCAGCAGTATAAACTAAAAAGAGCAATGGCCCTAAAATGGAGCCTTGTGGGAATTCAGAGAGCAAAGCAACCTAATCGGAATATGCATTTTTAGAGAATACAAACGAAAACGTTACCAAACTCTGAAATTAGGTCACTAACATTTCCCAAAGGTGGTCTGAAGAAAACCATAAAGACAAAAGTTTTATTGTTTATTTTACTCTTGAAGATTGTTGAATTCTTAGGTAACAGTACGGTACTGAACTGTATAATAGAAGATGAGAAAAAAAAGAAACAAAGCAAAACTACAATATAGATTGACTGATCGAATCAACAAAAACTTTGTTAATTAGCTTAGTTAGTCTTTGTTAGCCTCTGACTCGCATATAAGTGTATTTATATATGTGTATTATATTATTATACCTAAAAAAATTGTAAACATCGATTAATACATTAGAGTTATTTATACATATTCAACAAATTAAACATATTAGTAGATAATGTACGTAAGAAAATAAAAAAACAAAAAGAAAACTAAATAACTGAATGTTTCATTGTGACATAAACAAATCCACTGAAGTGTACAGCAAAATTGATTATTACAATTAAACGAATTATAGATCCTGCCTTCTTGACAGTTAATTAAAAACGTCAAGATCCGACGTCTCCGAAACCTGGTGCACAACGGTCTTAAATTTCAAGTACATATTCGCATTTAGCACGAGTCCTTATTAGAAAAGATGCGGATTGCACTCGTAAACAATTCGAAACGCACTTTGTTAGATCTTCCTTAATAAGCCTACCCGTGTTTTTTAAGAGTTTAAGATTTTTGAGTACCGACAAACGACTCGTATCGGTGGAAAACCGCAGAACTGCAGGTGGATGATCGCTGGCGATTTTTGATGCTAAACGGTGACACTTTTTTATGTCGGTGTTTTGTATGTTTAATTTTAATTGACCATTAAAAAGGTTTGACACACATACAGAACTTCACAGGACCATGGTAAAATCCATCCCAACAGATGTTTATTCTGCATTAAGTAGGTCTTACCTGAGATGGACCGTAACGAATATTTGTAGAAACTTGAAATCTTTATTTGAAAAGTAAATGGACCGTTTTAAATTTGATGAAGCTTTGAGGCTGCAGGGTATTTTCGAATAAGTAAGTAAGTAAGTTTATTTTAACATCAGGTGATATGTATCATTCTTAAGAGTTTAAATTGCAATATGTTCGTATGCAAGTACGTATTTATGTACCTGCTTCTCGAGCTTTGACACTGAGAAGATGTTTTCATTGGATAGTTCAAAGGGTAAGGGTAACAACAGTCTTTTTTAAGACTATATATAGATTATATTCGCGGCGTCATAAGAAAACAGATAAATATTTATTAGAATCTTACAATTAAACAGTTTTTGAAGGTTCCTGTTTTTTGGCACTTTAAAATGTGGAGACCGTGGAATGCAGCAGATGGTCCCCTTTTAGAAGAATACATACAAAACAACGCAGAATTTGAAGACGGGTTGGAGATGGTAGTCGAACCTAATGACAATGACATTTGTCTTGGACGCTAGACGAATTGTTTTGAGTGTATACAATTTTATAATAAATTCAGAAGGGGAAGTAGGAGCAGTAATAAAAACAAGCGACATGACCAAAGTTCCGAAGTCAACTGTAAGAAAAATTGTTGCAAATGGACTAGTCAAGAGGACAGTAAGATAAGGTGCTGGTATTTCGCGAGTTTTTAAAGAGCAACAATTAGGCTTATAATCTACGAAGAAATAACACTGCAGAAAATATTTATCGAGAACGATTGGTGACGGAGTTGATCATTGAACTAATTGACTGACACTTTATTATTATTATAGTTAATATTTTGTATATTAATAATGATACTATTGTAGAAATGTAATGAAATAGAACGTGACAAAATGTTACATTGTACTAATTTTTTTATGTACATGTTTCAAGAATTATGACAAAAAAGATTGAAAACATACCTATATACACTTGTTAGTGTAGGTAGATAATTTCCTAGGACGGTCCTGGAATGGTTACGGGTAAAGTCTGCTCGGCAGGGTGTTCTATAAGGGGATGCAGTTATGGAGTAATAAACAGCAGGCAAAGTTAATCACGAGGTCCATGGTGGAAGAAGAAAAAGCTAACGGGGATGCTTGTTCGAAGAAACTTTCTGCAATTCACTCAACGTACAACCACCAGTTCTCCATCTCCATCTCTAAAATTTGGTCCGATTTGTATTCCGACTTTCGTTATACGTTATAAAATGAATATTAAATTCGCAGCATTTTAATTTTCGCGCAGTACACGCAGAGCAAAATGCACTGGGTGTGTGTGCAATTTTAAACAGTCATGGGAAAACGCGGAGAGCCGGGTTTAGATTAACCGTACTACAAACATAAGTTTAATAATGTCGGCGAGTTCCGGTTTTTGCAACAAAAAAAATCCCATTTATAGCCTGGAAACGGCTGCTGGTGAATTTTTCGCGTTACCTCCTTTCAGATTAAAATTATTGCCCCGCAGGTGCCACCGGAGGGAGAATTCGCCAGTGCAAATGGACTTTTTGTGTTACCGCGTTGGAAAAAAACAAAACGCCTTCGCAATGTGAAGGGTAAAATTTAATTTCGTGGTTATAAAATGGTCGTACTTTCAAGTCTTTTTTTTCTGTTGAATCAGATAAGAAACTGTATGTAGTCCCTTTAGAGAAAGCTTACAATTAGATCTCACTGATGAGAAAATAAGCAAGGCACGTAAAAAAAAAACAAAACTTTTATGTTAATTGGAAAAACTATTAGTGCGTTTCCGGTCGCAACACGTGGAAAATATTAAACACTAGAAATTGTGATATTTGTTCATAGATTTGACTATTAAATATGCAGTAATTTTCATATAAATAGTTGTGGAATAAGATCTGCAGACATGCTTTCGAATTTCAGACCGTTAGATATTATATTCAGTATTTTTCACAGAACTTCTGGACTCCTCCTGCGTCGGTTTTTGCTGAGTGAAACTTGCTAATGTTTCGTCTAGCTGTGAAGAAGCCTACAGGGTGATTGGCGAAACGTCCGCAAGTTCGACTCAGCAAAAACCGACCCGGGAGGAATCCAGAAGTTCTGTAAAATGTATTACAGCAGCCTGTGGAAGGTTCTTTGAAAAATTATATTCAGTGTTTCGGGAATAGTTAGTTTAGTAACGGCTCAAATTTGATATTTTTTAGTTATTTAATCAGATAAAAAGATTTAAGCATCACACTGAAACGTTTTCCCTATCAACATGGATACTAGGATTTATAGGAATAGAAACAGCAATTGAAACGTTTTCCCTATCAACATGGATACTAGGATTTATAGGAATAGAAACAGCAATTGAAACGTTTTCCCTATCAACATGGATACTAGGATTTATAGGAATAGAAACAGCAATTTTCCCCCATCATAGCATTGATCAGTTAGCTTAAAGTTAAAGTACGGAAGAGATATGTAGATGATATTTTTCTAATCTTGCCTTACGATCTTGAATTTCTTCATTCCTTTTTTGGACACATCCACCCTAACTAGTGACCTAGAAAATAACAACACTCCTCTATTTTAGACATTCCCATTATTCAAAAATTAAACTCGTGCTGATGACGCATGATTTCGTAGGGTTTAATTTGAGAACGAAAACAGATTTCAGTCAAGCTCTGAAGAAGCCAACAGGACGGTTGGCGAAACGTCAGCAATTTGACTCAGCAAAAACCGACGCAGGAGGAATCCAGAAGTTTTGTGAAAAGTATTACAATAGCCTGCGGAAGTTTCTTTGAAAAAATTAGAGAAAATGTTATCAAAATCTGAAATTAGGTCACTAAAATTTCCCAAAGGCGGTCTGTAGAAAACCATGAAGGCAAAAGTTTTATTGTTTATTTTAGTCTTGAAGATAAGATATTCTAGATGCACACTAGAGAAAATCCATATGAATTATTAGGTAATAGTACAGTACTGACCTATACAATAGAAGAAGAGCAAAAAAAGTCGCGACAAAGCAAAACTACAATACATATCGAATCAGCAAAAACCACCTAGAAATCAACAATACTCCTCTTTTTTCGACATTCTCATTAATCTAAAATTGAACTCGTGCTGAACTAATTCCTTAGTTTATAAAATAGTTTCACTGTCTCAATCGGAATCTCTCAGCAAAAAATTAAAACTTTCCACTTCTCTCTCTGAAATGATTTCTACTGCCAAGAGATTAACCGCTCTATCGATACCACCACAATTACACAATATAACCAGCAAACTGCATAAAATATTTTTATAGAAAATTTCAAAAAATAGAGATTGGAAACTTTCACCTAAAATATGGCTGAATTTTTCGTTGCCTCGCCTTACCATCTTGAATCTGTTCATTACTTTTTGGAACACATGCATTTTAACATCCTGTTGACTATCGACCTATAAAATACCAATACTCTTCTTTTTTTAGACGGTCTCGTTTATCAAAAATTGAACTCGCACTGAAGTGATTCCTTAGTTTGCGGACATTAATTAAAACACACACCAAGACATCAAACGCTGTAAAAACATAACATTAATATTTGACCAAAAATCAAAACTTCAGCTTCAACTTCAAAACGAACTTCACTAGGTCATTTTGGTAGATTTGAGGTGACACATATTATTGGTTGAAAATGACATATGAGATGACCCCGCATATGCATACTGAGTGGTCCTTCTCGATATTTTTGTTTCGACATCTGTTCAAAAGTGGATGGATTAACAGCATAGACAGCGCTCCTATATACCCTATATACCGGGTGACACAAGAAAGTAGGGAACACTCTATAACTTTTAAACGACTTGAGATAGCGATTTGAATTTGAAACGGTCCAATTTTTTGAAATGTCCAATTTTTTGCGAATATGTAGTCAATGGTTGCACTTCCGGTTCGAGCGGAAACGACAGTAACTTTAGGATAGAATGCTTCTTCTCAATTTTTTTGTTTTTTTTAAATTTTGAAAATTGTGTCTAGGATCATCATAAATACTATTGACCGGATCACCTGAACATGTGAAAAATTGTAAATTAAACATTTATTTACATTTTGACACCGAAATTTTCAAAATCCGTTAAAGCATAAGCTCACAGGAAGGAAAAAAACAGATAAGTAAAGATATTTTTATAAAAACAAAATATTACTTTGGTGACTTTGCTTTTATTCATTATTAATTGTCAAGTCGGTAAGATTACAAATGCAGAAGAACCTCTCAACAAGCTCATGCAGTGGAAAGAAAGAGAAAGATTATTATTTAAAAAAAAATCAAAGCAAAGTGTTTTATTATTGTAAAAAGTTTTTGGAATACGGAGATAAGTCAAAAACTAACGGAAGTATTGTATGTATACGTACGTCATAATCTGTCACTTTTCGGGATAGTTTAACACAATATTTTGAAAAATCTGTTAGAAAGTAAAACCTCAAAAAGTTTTTATTCCCACTAGGGTGCTATTTAGAAAAGCTAGGTTATCCTAAAAAAGTTACAGTTCATTACATTAAATGCTATTTGCCATTAGACAAGCAAAGAAAAGTTTCAGTTACATTTTTTCCCATGATCAGGTGACCCGGTAAATAGTATTTATGATAGTCAGAGCTTCCTAGACGCAACTTTCAAAAATTAAAAAAAAAAAAACAAAAATGAATGATCTCCTGAATTCACATATGCAAAAAAATATAAATTCGAAAGTTACTGTCGTTTTCGCTCAAACCGCAAAGGAATCATTGACTACATATTTTCAAAAAAAATTGGCATTCGGCCTATATTAATCCTTCCAAATTTCAAATCGCTATCTCAAGCCGTTTAAAAGTTATAGAGTGTTCCCACTTTCTTGTGTCACCCGGTATATAGATTATCCCTTAAGTCAAAGATAAAATTCTTCTTGAGACTGCGTCTGCAGCATACCATGCAGCTATCGTCAAGAATTTATTAAAGAAACAATTTGAAACCTACATAACATCATTAGAAAGGGGCCATCAGATTTAATCTGGCAGAACTAAAAAACCTGTATGTAACTGATTCTTCTATGACATGAAAATCAATAAACAACACATTTCGCGAAACACAAATGTCAGTACCAGTGCAACCTCAAGTGCCACCCCCTACTGAATTTTTATATAAAATTAAATCAAAGGAGTTTCGGTAAATCACCTTCTTTGATACTCAAATTCATTTAGGAAATAACTTGCGTTTGTCATTATCCGTCTTTATGTGAGTTTATCTTCTTCCGCATCAACCCCTCCCCTTATTTGCCTCAGCCACCTCGACGAAATTCCGTTGCCCCGGCGTCACATAAAACAACAAAACAATTTAATATAACTGATTAACGTCACACGTATATTGCGGAGTCGCGCAGCGAAATTTGCACGAAACAATGTGGGAAGACGTATTTATCAGCTCCAATCCGTTTAGCAGTTTTGTTAAGGGATGGTTCGAGACAAGCTTGTGTTTCGAAAGCGCAGCGGGTGTGCATCTCTTAACTTGGGGTTAGTGACGTAGAGGAAAGTGGTAACGCCATAATGTTTGTCGTCTGTTACACAGACATGCCTGAATGAGTAATAAACGCATTTTCAACGGCGTGTTTGTTTCCTTTGAACCGTGTTTAATATGTATACGAAATTCTTGGAAATCAATTACGTTCATTATTTAGTTAATAAACAACGCATATTGCTTATGACAATGTTGGCAAGTGAATGAGTGCAAATGCAATTAGGATCTGAGAGGACAGAACCGATATCAGTGGCAGAATTGTGGAAAAATACGAAGGAATGGATGGGACAAAAAAATAAATATGCATAAAATAAAATCTTAAAATGTCCTCTTTTATTTCGAAATCTTAAAATTTCGTGTTTAATCTCGAATTTTCAAAAGTTTAATAACCTAACTTCTAAATTATATATCTATAGTTACATCTTGTTTGATATTGAACAGACTTATTGAAATCAAGTATACAGAAAAATGGTTAATTTCTTTCTTGTGTGTTATATTAAAAAGAAACTCAATAATCCAAGTTATTGAACTTCCGTACAAAATCTTATTTTTGAAACATCCTGTGTGTTCCAATTTCCTTAAAA
The DNA here is from genome assembly GCF_029955315.1 of Cylas formicarius. Classification (NCBI taxonomy): domain Eukaryota; kingdom Metazoa; phylum Arthropoda; class Insecta; order Coleoptera; family Brentidae; genus Cylas; species Cylas formicarius. Next base: position 13,535,536 of record NW_026844326.1, on the reverse strand, counting down.
ATTGCTTAAAAATCTGGGAAATTTACAAAATCTAATTATTTCTTGTGTAGAATCTAAAATTTAAATTTAAAATAACAAAATCTTTAATTGTTTCCTTTTTTTTGGTATTTTCTAGGTTCTGGGATAGGATGTCAACCAATAATAAACAAGATACACACAATAGTTTGTGGTATAGTATAATAATATGAAATATATTGTAAAAAAACGCAATACAACAATTTTGTTAGAAAAACAAAATGGTGGCAAATAAATAGTAAATTTATAACTAATAATAAAAATTAATCAAAACAAATAGTCCTTCAGACAAGCTAATCAACTGTTAAGCAATAATTAAGGCTTTTAGAAATCAATTCTGCTAGTTGGGAAGGAACTATTTTTGTACGGTGTTTTAATATTGATGTTACTAAGAGGCACTTAAATGCCAACAGAAAAAACGGTATCATAAAATGTCAACAGGCGATTTATTTATGTGCCAGCGAATTTAATCTCCATTACCCGATTGCCCAAGTCTTTTGCTTCAATCACGACGAACTTTTCTTGATGGAGATTCACAAAAGAAGTGAACTTTACTAGAAAGACGAAAGTTTTACTGTAATTTTCGAAATTAGTGGTTTTTCTTTCACCGCCGTAGTTGATCAGCAATCAGGTCTATGACGAATGTGAAATAGTATAAAATTTTCCAAAAAATTATAATTAATAATATTGAAATGTAAGTAAGTGCTTGCAATGCCTTTATTCCAAATTTCAAAAATCCTTGATAAAAATAACCATAGTACAGCTCCTGCTTGATACAAAACTATTTGCCTAATATAGCATGGGCCGCTTTTCTTTGTAAATAAAGATTAAATTCTTTTGTAGTATTTGTTTCAAAATAACTGTAGTATACATACAGAAACGGCAACCACTATTATGCAAATTATGCATCTACCGAATTTAGGTACCCAATTCAGCAATCAATTTCGAGCCTTTTGCCTAAAGAATTTTACAAACTTTTCAGCCATTGGTTTTGCTATTTGTTCTTCCTCGTAAATTACACTCTAATAATATAAGAGATTTAGAGACCACGAAAACGTGGAAAGTAGTATACTATGCAACAAGTTTTTTCAACAAAAACTTAATTACAATAATACATTCACTCAGTGATGTGTGAAGTGTCCATCAGAAAAAAAAACTTAGAAAATCATGTTTTTAACTTTTTAGTGTTTTCAATGTGAATTTTTATAAATTTTATATTATGTGCAAACACTAAACTGTCAACCTGACACCATTTAAATGTAGTGTTACCCACTTTCTTGTGTTGACTCCTATTACATTACAAATATAGCTATGAATCGCACATCATCACACCAAAAATGATGTATGCATTCTTAGTCCCACGGCAAGTATATATAGTATAGTGTAAAAAAGTAGCAAGAAGTTGAAAAATCCAATTAAATGCCGATTTATGTTATCTAGTATACTTCCTAAATAATTAAAACGTAAAAATCAAAACAGTATGTATTATGCAACGAGTATGGTAAACGGCATTTGATGCACGAGTTTATTTGGCACGAGCGAAGCACAGCGAAGGGATACTTTTTCTAAGACCGTTTGTTTGTTTTTGGGTGTATTTTTGCAAAACAACAGGACCAGTCAGTGACTATGACAGTCAGAATTGAGAAACGTCAAAATTCAAGTTGTGCGGTAACATATCCGAAAAAATCGGACTGTTCCCAAAACCCGTGCCATAATATCCTGGAAACATCCGAAGTGGCTCGGATTGGTTAGAAATGAAGCTGACGTGGGCAAACGAAAATTGTAAAATTTGTCATGTTATAGAAGGGAGTAGAAAAAAACATTGACGATCTTATGTTTGCACTTATTGTAGGATGAGGTAACCAGAACAATACAATTTGAAGTTGAAAATGTATAATACATATATTTATTTATTTTAATGAGTAATTTCTAAGTTTTTTTTTTGGTCTAAACGAATGGTGAACAGGCCATTAGCGAGGTGACATGGTTCGCATCTGAATCTAAAAAATATCCTGAGTACCAAAGGTTATTAGGATTCATGAAGCAAGCTTAATATTACTTAATATCACCAGACATCACAGGTAACAGATATATCTTGCATAAAATCTGGAACTGAGTTTAGATTGGTACTAAGGGCAGGACACACATAGTACCTATTTCAATCGCTAGTGCTGGTTATTCCGATCGTGCAATGGATACTAAGGGCAGAGACACGCGAAGTATCCTGTCGCAAATAGCCACACCAGCACTGAAGGGCAGAAACACGCGACTGTGCAATAAACAACAGGTCATAATATACTGAAGGGCAGAGACACGCGACAGTTTATTGGTACTAAGGGCAGAGACACGCATAGTACCTATTTCAATCGCTAGTGCTGGTTATTCCGATCGTGCAATGGATACTAAGGGCAGAGACACGCGAAGTATCCTGTCGCAAATAGCCACACCGGCACTGAAGGGCCGAGACACGCGACAGTGCAATAAACAACAGGTCATAATATACTGAAGGGCAGAGACGCGCATCAGTAGCCCCGACTTTCAACAAGCAAAGGAACAACGTTTAAAATAGTTCAAAGAGAGAACACACAGAGAAGGTATTTTTTATAAATTAAAAATGAAACCGATCAATAAATAGATCATTTGGTACTTTGGTATTTTAGCCAATAAAATGAAAACATCATGAAATGCAGCTACTGTACTCGTGAGAACGCTCACCTTTAAGTCTTCGCAATTTCATGTAACGCAAACACAGCCCGCAACAGTCGAATGCACGGTTAACCGAGAAATGCCGAAATGATATTTCTTAAAATGTTACTGCACCCCAAAATTATGTTTATTTTAAATGAAGCCCTTCTACTAATCGATATTCTGACAGAGTGGGGGGCGAGAAATGCGGTTTTTTAAGAAAACATCTGGTTGCTTATTGCGTTGTACGTACTAAAATTTTAGAGGAAACACCACAATACATTTTTACTAGACTAATTAAAAATACATGCCTTATTGATATACGTTCCTGAAAATTACTGGTTTTTGCCAACCCTAATCAAGAAATAATTAACAGTTCTTAATGTTTTTGTCCAGACCCACCACATAACTCTTCGTTTGATATTTCACCATGTCAAACGACTTTATTGTTTATTTTAAAATATTCGGTGTCGTTTCTTCAAATTTGTGAATCTCGTTTTCTGATTTTGTGGCGAAAAATAAAAGTTTGACACGAGCCGTATATTTTGCGATTGCGATCCCCAGAGTATAGCTACGTATTTGTCCGATTCCTAATGACCGACGCGGCTGTCCCCCCCCGATGTTTCCGTTAATTTACACTGCTTCGTTGTTTGTTTTGCTACTCCCGTTCAGGTTAGATGAAATCGGCAAATCCTATAATGCGTTTCATATATTGCCGTGTTGCGCCGTCGTTACGGGAAATAATTGTTTTCGATGCGATTAATTTAGCCATTCAAAGCGAGCTCTTCTACCATAGGCTACAATTGCAGTGCTTGAATAAAAATTTTGCACATTGCTATTCATCGTAAAAATATCTAACTGTAGAAATATTCGGAAGATGTAGATTACCAACCACATACTCGAGGATAAGTGTCCTTTTTATCTCTGTACAACAGGTAAATTGAATTATATGGTGAACGTAATCCGCAAAAGTGTTAAATTTCAAAGTATCTTCAAGATCTTCCATGTGAGAAGTAAATGCATATTTTCGATACTTCATCTGGGGTACGTATAATTAGAAAGATGTACTTTTCGTAATTCGTCAGTGAGAATATGCTATATAAGCTTACATTTTTTTCTGGATTATTTGCTGTTTGTGATATCTGAATGGCAAAATCAATCAAAAATGCAATTTAAAAAAAATGCGTAGACAAAAAGCGGGGTTTTACACACTATCAAGCATCATCAATAAAAAATTTTTTTTGCCAAAAATGAAATCGACTGGGAATAAATACTACAAACAAAAATACGAAAGTTACAGTTTTATTTTGTGATATTTCCTGCCATAAGTAACACTGCTTATTCGATTTAATATTAAATTTTCACAAAACCGATTTTCAAAAATTTTTAATTTTCCATTAGAATCTCTTAAACTCTTAAATTTTAGCAACGAACTTAAATAACACTCGACCCACTACCGACTAAATAGAACAGAATACGTAGTGAGCTTTCAAGACTGGTGGGAAAAATAATAAAAAAATGGAAAGTGTTTAAATTAAATGCCTATTTCCAAAAGAAACAAAGTCCAATGGTTAAGTAATGCCACAGACCTTCACCCAATTTTCTGGGTTTCCTGCTTTATAAACGCCGATACACTCCATTTAAACTTGGAAGGCGTCCGCATCTTTAGCAAGCACGATATAGCAAATTGAAAAGTTTTCTTGCGATTTATCGCATTCACGCCTCTGTGCGAAGTTCTACAACCCAAACTTGTTAACCGTTGGCAGGCGACGTTTTGAATTTCACCTGTTCAGCTTGCTTAAGTGCCCATTGTGTACAAAAACTTACTAGAAGTTGGCAATTCGAAAATTGTTTTTTCTATTCTCTCTTCTAAAATACTCAATCATGCACTGGTCAGGCGTACTCAAAGGGTCACTTTAACTAATTAAAGTTATACGATTGTTACTAAAGTTTTAGATACTCCAAACTGGCAAACAAAATTGTAGTTAGATGCAAAAGTGAAGAACGCGTTTTTTACAAATGGCAGCTAAATGTAATGCCAAGTTTAGAATTAATATGGCACATTAGTAGAAAAAACAGTTTATAAAAATATGGAACATTTTTTTTGTTAAAATGCAGTGACTGGTTAATCGCTCTGTTGTTAAAAAATGTGCAACTTTAAAAACTTTTAAAAAGAACGAAACCTTGAAATTAAAAAAAAAAAAACGGTCACAATATTAATTTTACATTTCGGGAATAAGTCCGTAATTTTTATTTTAAAGTTTTTGCTATCCACTAATTTAGTGATTGAAGCATATAGTAGTTTTTATGAATAATATAAACATTTTAAAACATACTTGCGAAATAGGTGACGAAAATTATGGAAATTTCTAAAATAAAGTTTCACCTAGATTGGGTTAGATTTTAATGCTCGAGTGATAGGAAAATAACAAAATAAATTTATAGTTTGGGGTCGCTCCGATTTTAAACTCGATCCGATCCTGAAAATCTAAGGAATAATATTTTGAAAGATTTATCGCAATCGATTCGCAGAAACGGTTGAATAACTCCGGTACTTGAAATTTCCGGCAATTAGAGAAATGGAAGCAAAGGGGTTCAATTTATTGCAAGCCGGGAGAGACTAAAACCGACATTAAATCGACGCGTTCCGGATAATATTGCAAGCGTTTGACTCCATTAAAAGACTGCGTCATTTGAAGTAGTTGTTTTGATTTATAAAATTTATAATTCTGAAAAAAAAGCATTTCCCATTAGAAGAAACACTTCTCCAAAATACTGTAGTCAAAACTCGAGTCGTAATTCAATTTATAGGTCTTGCCTCAATTTGGATTTTATTATTTTTTTATTTTCTCTTAACGGTAATCATTGTTTCTCATTTTGATATTAGTACTAGAAAGCAATTTCTCAACTGACAGATTCAGCTTACAGAATTGGCAAGTCTACAAATATACAACAAGGCAGTAATATAAAATATCTTGTGTTCCGCAAGTATGCAGAGCGGTGTAGATCAGAGAGTGCTTTAAAAATTGGCACTACAATAAAAATGTTATTTATTTAATATATTTAAATTTGGGCTATAGTATAACATAATAGTATATTATTTAATTATATGTATGACTAACGATAATACGAGTGTCGTCATCCGAGTTGTTTTAAATTGAAAATCGCTGTTGATTTTTATTTAATGGAAGGCGATTACATACTTATTACTTTAATAGCTCTTAACAACTTAAAGTATACCAATAATTTGCTTTAATTTTTACAAAACCTGCTTAAACCTCAATATTTAATAGTTTAAAATTAACTGATCAAACTGCATTAAACACAAGTAAAGTGGAAACCACGTAGGTAAGGGGTCTAGGGCAGCTGATAGTATACGTTATTAAGTGAGGGTGTTAAGCAAACCTAAAATTATTGAGACAATAGCAAAGTTCGTATTATTCTACGCTTCGAATCACAACAGGTGTCGTCGACACCGAAAAAATGAGAGGAAGAGAACTCTGACCCCAATTGAAACTTTGGTAAATAGATGCCATATATTACTTAAATCTGTTATATTCATATGTAAAGTTTAAGTGATTTGAAATATGACGACAACCTGGTATCCCACAACTTGGACATTAGTTTTGCATTTTTCGCTCTCTTAATAAACTGAGTTAAAAAGGGGACCAACAACTGAGCAGCAGAGTTTTAACTGCGATAAAACTAAGGAGTTACGGCGAAATTTCTCGTCATAACTAATGTCTGTGTGAAAACTTCAATTAAAATGCCTCTTTTACTTTGTCAACCTGGAAGTCATTTATATTATGTAGGAACCAATTCTTTCATTAATTTGTTGACGGTTACGATCATCAAAGGAAATTGGCAGGTCTAAACGGTGTACATTAGTGGTCCCAGAATACTGCCTTGAGGGAGTGTCGACAATATTTGAACCCTTTCTAAAATTTGAGCAAACTGGACCTGTAACTAACCTCAAAGTCCCTCAACGTGCTCGTGCATGTCGGTCAGATCAAAATATTGCCATTGTTCGCGAAAGTGTAGCCGAAGATCCAAACACATCGATTCGTCATCGATCGCAGCAAGTGGGTCTTACGTATTCAACCACACAGCGAATTTTAACAAAAGACTTGCATCTACATCCATATAAAGTCCAAATAACTCAGGAGTTGAAACCTCGAGATCATCAACAGCGAAGCGTGTTTGCAGAACGCTGTTGTGGTTAATGGTGTTCGCTATCGAAACATGATATCTGATTTTTTCTGGGAGCAGTTGGAAGATATGGACATTGAAGATTGGTGGAGGATGGAGCCACTTGTCACACATCCAGAGAAACGATGCAATTGCTGGGGGGCAAGTTTCCTGGTCGGATTATCTCACGTAACGGCGATATCAATTGGCCGCCGAGATCTTACTCCTCTAGATTTTTTTTTGAGGTATCTAAAAAGCAGAGTGTATAGAAATAAACCAAACACTATTCCAGAGCTTAAACAGGAGATTAGAAGCGAAACAGTCGGCATAGAACCTGAATTGTGTCAAAAAATGATAGGAAATTTCAATAAACGAATTACGTCATGCCACATGAGTCGCGGGGGTGATTTGAATGACATCATCTTTCATACCTAATTGTAATACACTAATCTAAAATGGCAAATAAAAATGTTGGTACCGTAAACCGGGGTTACTTTGATACAGGATTCGCATATTTTGAATTGTAGCACCCTCATTTTCCAAGATATTTCAACAATGCTTGATCAAAACGATAGCTTAACATCTCAGCTTTAAATTACTGTTGGGAATTCTTCGATATATTGAATAGGGAGGGAAGGGGGTCATTTGTTTTTTGTATTAATGTTACCGCACCATCCGGGGTTACTTTGTAACAACGTGTTTTCTCCATCTAAAACTTCTGTTTCGGTGGTTTGTAATAAAGTAACCCCATCCAAAAGATAGCCTGAGTTTTTTTTTAATAACAAAAATCAATTTTTCCATAATTTGTTTTGCTTGAAAAGCTGGATTTAAATGAAAAGCGGTTCCTACCACTCTAAGCATGCTACTCTGACAGGAATAAGGTTTGAATCAAATTGAAAACAGAGAAATTCATAGAAAACTTCTTTTATTATAAAACAACAGTTGAAAAAAGCTTGAAGTCACATCTAGCGTGTTTTATAAATGTAAAACCGCAATGTTTTTCTTAATTTCGACAATAAAAAATATGACCACTTGATTAGTTAATAAAACTTGAACTAGAAGTTGAAAAGAATAAAATTAAAAAATTACCAACGCTCGAAAAAAAATTAAGAATAAGGCACAGAAATCACAAACTTTTTAAAATAAATGAGACGCTTAAAATGTTTCTCATATCGTGAAGGTGCACTCACAGCAGTCTTTGATTTATGGCTTCAAGTCAACTGAAAACAGTGCTTTCTCTCCAGGTATGATCCTCGGGATTCGAATCCTGCAACAGATGCGGCTAGGATTAAACCACAGCTTATCCTTTTCTTGTGGCCACGTCCACCACTTTCCAGATTTTTTCATGCATGTTACTTCAAACTCTCCATCCTCCTCTTGTACAACTTTCCCCGGGTATTTCCGTCCACCGTAAACTACAGCTACATAGTTCCCTTCAATCAAGGGTTTCTCCATTAGAGTCGGCAGTATTGCTGGTTGCGGTGGTTCTGGAAAGATCTGGTGACTTGTTGAAGGAGCAAGACGGTTGTCTATGGGGAGTAGAGCTTCTTCATCTGATATATCTGATTCGAAATTGAGAGGGCTTTCATCGCTTTCAGCATATGGCAAGTCATCACTGCTTCAGACTACCAGCCGTGGAGCACTCGGATTCATAAGAGGCACGCCTGGCTCTTTTTTTGCCCTTGGGTTTCACATTTTGGCCTTTCCCCTTCTTTTTCGTTGCGGGAACAGCTGGAACGTCTTTGGGATCCTTAAGATCATCCGCTGTAATGCCCGTCCCAGCTTGGATAATCAGCTTTTTTTTGCGTGGCTTTTTTGCAACACACTCAGTTCGAATATTTTTCAGGTGTTCAACAAAGCTTTCATGAATCTTGTCCTTGAAGTCGGCCTTTTCACAGATAGAGTCACTTAACCTTTCGAGAACTTTATTCGGGTCCAATGGGAAAATTCCACATTTTCGGAATCCTGCTTGCAAGTTGGTGTTGCTCTGAGGTTCCAGGTTTTCTAAGGTGGTTCTAAGTAATTTGGGGAACATATCCTTCGGCACTGTCCCGCACCTTCTCCCTTGAGGAGTCACTTTCCACGCGTCCAACGTTTTCCGTCATTCAACCTTTAATGGCCTAAAAAATGCCACATCTAGTGGTTGCAGAAGGCGGGTTGCATTGGGAACAAGAGCCACATTTTTTTATGACTTATGACATCAAAATTGAAATGAGAAGATAAATTGTCTCCTAAGAGAACCTTTTTTCCCTGTTGTCTTCTAACGAATGTCAAAAAGTGGTTTTCAAACCAATCACCAAATATGTAGGAATCGATCCACCCACTTTTAGAACGATGGTACCTGCAACCTGGTGGCCCTCCCTCAGTCCAAGTGTTATAGACGTTCTCTGCTCGGTAGATGACATATGGCCGTACCAAATCTCCAGCAGCATTCCCACACATCATTACTGTGGTGCAGGTTTTTGTTGCATTTCTTATAAGTTCAGGGTACTTGGTACCTCTTTTCACAAGTACATTTGGGCATCCTGGGTCTTCCACGAAATTTGTCTCATCATAGTTGTAAATATTTGAAGGTGGTACCCCCTCAACCTCTTTTTCAAAATGTTTGCAATAGTCTATAATCACAGTTTTATCCACAGAGGCACGGCTCAATGATATATTTTTTGACGCTCTTTGAGAGATTTCAGGATGCCTTCCCATGAAAAGTTTGACCCAGTCACTTCCAGGTAGGTTATCTTTAAAAACAGAAACATTCCGGCCACACTTCTCCAGGTATGACTTGACAATGACTTTGAGATCATTCACGCAAACAGGAAAGCTATAGGTTGCTACTGCCAGGATGTGGCTTGTCAGAACCTCCTCTTCCTCGCGGGAGAACACAGTTGGACGACCTGCCGACTTAAGGCTGAATAAGACTGAGTCTTCTACCGTGACTGCTTTTTTTGCCTTCATATACAAAGCTATAGTCGCAATTGGAATACCGTATCTACAACAAACAAAAAGATACCTGTATAAATCACATGCATTCATCAAGAAACACATTTCCATGTCAACATAGGAGGTTAAACTTAACTTTTTAGCAGCAGCTCTGATTGTCATCTGACGTTTGAGACATTTATCCACAGCTTCATGCAAAGTTTCAGCACTGTAGTTGCGGTAGTCACGTGCCCCAAGCTTACGAATATATTTTCGTGGCATTTCAAGTCATTAAACTGCGAAAAAAAATACAAAAAACATGATGTTCTAAAGTAACCCCATGGCCATGTTCAAAATTCCCTATGTATTAAAGTTACCCCTTGAACGTGTGTTGTTTTGTGTTTTAATTCATAGTAAATCGTAGAATTGAGTCACAGAAATAAAAAAAAGACAAAATCATCTTAAATAGTTGTGGAATCAGAAAATAACTCACCGGAATTCAACAGGTTGCTCAGTTGGTGGCACCAGAAGAGGTTACGACGACAAACTGAAAACAGCTGATATCACTGGTAACACATTAATCAGTGTTGCGAAAAATATTTTTCTGTTTCAATCGATTGGCGATGCCAGCGCACTCTGATAAGCGATTTTTGAAACCCCGACACCACCAGGATGGCGCTAGTTGTAAAAGTAATCCCGCCAGAATGGTTCAAAAATAAAAAAACAGGTTTTTATAAAGTTACCCCGTCAGTCTAAAGTAACGTATACGGTATATTTTTATATCCTTCCGAGTTTTTTTTATTATTTTGATGTGGAAACCCTTATTGAATCACCCTTTATTTATAACACTGCAAATAAAAGGTCTCTAAAGTCTAGCAGCACGATTATGGAAGCCTTCCTATTTTCAGCAGTTTCAAACAAATCATTCGTTGCATCGGCAACCTACCCAATTTGAGCCAGAAACTAAAGTCAAACGCATACAATCTTTTAACTTTGATAACAAAACGTTTCTCGTGGGATGCGAACGAATATTTTAATTTGGAAATCTTGATTTAAGACGACAGTTACATGTAGGTATAAAGAATAGTCCAACGTGGCAAACAACGGATCGTGTTGAAAAATGCACGGAAATGCCTTTTTGGAATTTACGATGTCATTATACCAACCCGGGTGTTACCGGGATTTAAAATTACCTTTTGACCTCGACGCGTTGCTAGTTTACCGCTTGCATGAAATTTGCAAGTTAATCTGCCATCGACTGTGGATAAAATACAAGTTTATGCCCCACTTGGTAGATGAAATCGCTAGGTATCGACGCTACGGTGTTTCGTTAATCGTCCCGCTGTAAGATAAAGCTTGAGCTCGGTTGAAACCCTGCCAATTTAATTCCAAAGTAATTTATTATTGTATGCCGACGGCGGTGGGATCACTTAAATCATCCTTTCGCCTCTCGTGGCCTATTTTCTCCAAGACTTCGCGTCCTAAACTGGCTGGGCGGCAGATGAGGCGGTTCTCGTCTGTATACGTTCATCTTATCATTTGCATTCGCCGTAAAGGCTCCCACCGGTACTTCAAAGTAAACGTTTTAGTTAGATATATCTTGGCCGGAAATGCAGCAGGAGTTGATGTGCGCGTGTTACTTCCACAGATTACATTAAACGTACGACAAACGATTTAGTTTCTCGTCCGGATTAACTAAAAAGTTAATAGTAAATGGTCCATTTATTACGTTTGTGGGTAGACCAAGCATTTCAATTTCAATCTAAAAGAACTTGGGAATTTCATTGTTTCTATTTGATAAGATAGATAGTCAGTACGCTCCTCTACTAGTTTGAGCTATCTTGACCTAGTTGAGCACAGTGCAGTCAGCCATGAACTGATCCACTAAGCACATCGGCACTAGTGCGCTTTATTAATTGGTGCCAAATCGAGGGTATTTGGGTTGCTGAAAACTTCTTTCTCACGAGGTTTTCTGTGCAGAACACAGGCCTCTGCCCATTGCGTGTTATATTGTATGTATCAAACTATGCTCTGCTATCTTAGATATAATGTTTCACCCTTTCATGTGTGTTTTTTGTATTCTACAAGTCGTTCATTGGAAGTACGTTCGGTCTCTCCAAAATACGACTCATCGCATGCACTCGCTCTCTTGGGCCGTTGTATAAGATCCGATTTTCTTATTGTTACCGATATATTTTGTCGCTATTCCTCTTGTCTCTCCTGACGTACCTTTTATGTATGGAATCTTTCAGGATTGGAGTTGTCGAGTCTGTTTTACAACTGATTATAATTATATTGACAGATTTACGATTCAATTCAGCATCGACGGTAACTAAGGTTTGTTGCTCCAGAATGGTTGGACTGACAGCTTAAGTTTAGTCCCGTATGTGTTGATTTTCACACATTTGGTAATTGATGCATTACTTTAACACACAAGCGCATTTAGAAACCACAAACAGGAGTTACTCTCTTTTGCAATGTTAAATTTGATACATCCATTAGGTAAATGAAGGTGGCTGCGAAAGAAGTCCGGCTGTCTATCGCTTCCATTCCAGATTATAGGTGTCCTATTAAACTTTTAAATAATAAAAGTTATGCAGGCAGCACCTCAAGATCTCCATCACTTACTCCTGAAACTAGCGTATAATTTACACATAATGATCTCATATCCAAAAAAACGAAGCAGATCGAGACGACTGGTCTTAATAGGGGACTTTATTCACATTCACATTATTTTGGATATTTGATGTTTTTTTATAAGGTGGTTACAAATTTTAAAGCTAAATTATTATTAAAAATTTATTGAAAATTTAGAAAATATACTAATATAGAGTAAAAGGCTGAAATATGGAACAAATTCGTTTAAAGATATTAGATTTTAAGAAAATTGCTAGCACGCGTGCATCATAATTTTTTCCAGAGCAAAGTTCCATTCTTTTTTTTAACACCATCTTTTAAAATCGATTTTCCAATTCTGCGTCCAATTCCAGTTATAATTCATGTAAGGAGTAATAAAACAACGATGGATTATTCGATTGGCATGAATTTTATTTATCCGAAAGATAATCTTGTGGCATTGCATTTTAAATATGATTTCTGGCATATGACCGCCACGGCTGGCGCGGATGTAGTCTAATCTAGACGTCAAATTTTCGATGGCTTTTTCCAACATTTGTGGCCGTATATCGGCAATAACACGGCGAATGTTGTCTTCCAAATGGTGAAGCGTTTGTGGCTTATCCGCATAGACCAATGACTTTCCATTGCCCCACAGAAAGTAGTCTAGCGGTGTTAAATCACAAGATCTTGGAGTCCAATTCACAGGGCCAAACGTGAAATTAGGCGGTCACCAAACGTGTCTTTCAATAAATTAGTTGTGGCACGAGCTGTGTGACATGTTGCGCCGTCTTGTTGAAACCACATCTCCTGGACATCATGGTTATTCAATTTAGGAATGAAAGAGTTAGTAATCATAGCTCTATACCGATCACCATTGACTGTAACGTACTGGCCATCATCGTTTTTGAAGAAGTACGTGCCAATGATTCCACCATCCCATAAAGCGCACCAAACAGTCAGTCTTTCTGGATGTAACGGTGTTTCGACATACACTTGAGGATTAGCTTCGCTCCCAAGGCGACAGTTTTGTTTGTTGACGTAGCCATTCAACCAGAAGTGCGCTTCATCGCTAAACAAAATTCGCTCATGAAAATCGGGCACAACGGCAATCTCGTTTTGGGCCCATTCGACGAATCTACGCTTTACTTGATGATCGTTCGGCTTCAATTCTTGCACGAGTTGGATTTTGTAAGCACGTAAACCAAGATCCTTCAGCAAAATCTTCCATAAAGTGGATGGACACAGATCCAATTCCTGTGCTCGATGGCGAATAGACTCATTCGGGTCTTCCTCAATGCTACGCTGTACAGCAGCAATAGCTTCTTTTGTACGCACCGTACGGCGTCTCTGGGGATGCGAGTTATCAATAAGAGTAAACGTGGTGCGAAAACGTTCCATGGTTAATCGAATCAACTGCTCTGATGGACGATTTTGTCGACGATAAAATGGACGTAGTGCGCGATACGTATTCCGCACAGAACCATTATTTTCGAAATAAAATTGCACTAATTGCAAGCGTGCTTCAGGCGTGAGTCTGTTCATGATGAATTGCCAAACCAAACTGAGAATAAATCACTTAACAGCTGTTAAATCGGTCGCCATCTTGAACAGTAATGCCAACTTAAAGTTCAAAGCATTGGATTTGGGAAGGAAACTTCGAAAGTAGGAATTAAGTCAGTTTGAAGAAATTGTAAATATGAAGCTCCAGTAAGAAACTAAATCGAAATGAAAATGAAAATTGAAGAAGGCCCAATACCTTTGTTAATCAAATCATGTTTTGATGTTTAGCTCACATCCTTCGGAGATTATTTGTACTCCAATTTTGTTAATTTACCGTATCATTTAAACAAAACGTGGCCTCATCACTAAACAGTATTTCACAATGAAAAAATGAATTTAACTTGGTTTCACAAAACTGTAGTCTGGTCGGGATCATGTTCGTCCAGCTCCTGTAGTAATTTCATTATTATTTGAAGCTACTTCAGATGATGATTCTCAACTTAGTTTTTTTACGACCTGGATGTAGATGATCTTGATTTTACACACTGTTGTTCTTATTACGAGTTTTTTCGTATATTTTGCGTTAAACAAATGACAAACTTATTCTTGGGTTCTCGTTTTGGTTCCGTATGAAATTACCTGTTCATTAAAAAAAAAAAATCTTGGCTGCAAAAAGTAGGAAATGTTTGGAATTTGACACAAAACTTGGTATCGATACCTACTTTTTGACCCGCCCTGAATATTTTCTGTTTACTGGAAAAAATGAGCCAGAAAAAATTATGATGGAGTGTGCGAGCATTTTTTTTTAAATCACTGGAAATGAATATACAATTTATGCAAACCTAAAATTAACTACATATATACTTTTGTGAAAAATTTCTTTATCTTTTTATCTCTTTTCAAATTCAATATTAAATAACTGTTTTAATTTTTTAATTATTTGTGGCTTGTTTTAATGAAATCAATCTCAAACACAAATATTAAATAATTAAGCTAAACTTGTAGAAAAATTCAACCTATTAAAATATTAATGTGAAAATTACAATAACTGAACTTTTTGCCTAAAGAGTTAAGTCATAATAATTAATATAAAAATCATCATATTTGTTGCAAACTAAGCAATGATGCGAGTAAGGGTAATTTGTATTAAAAGCTATGGCGCATTATATCATTTATTATTTTATTATTTCGAATCCAAAAGTCATGAATCTGTACGAGTACCCTTTTAGGATGGAACTAAAAATACCGTTCCGACACAATGGTGGTTTACGATTTAGCTAATTTATGAGCCGAGGATGTCGTAAAATTCAATGAAACATTCTCAAATGGTCGAAGTACGGTAGCTGGGTAATGAAGTTCAGTAGTGCGGGAAAAATGGAATAAATGCACCAACCCATTCTCCGATAATAAACTCATTCATCACAGTGGGAAACGGTTGATGTATTACCCGAAATCGGTTGATATATGCTCGTTTTCCTTCCATCCTAGGAATTACAAATGATTAAAGATTTTTCTAGAACGCGGATACATTTCGTATCTTACGTTTTCTGCTATATGGATAATTCGAATTTTTCATCTAATTTTAGAAAGTGCAGTAGGTATCACGCGGTTTTATGAGGTGACAACTATTTTATGATATCATCGTTGTCTTCCGACATAATATTAGATCTAATAGTGATAGTTCAGCAAAACCTTCTTTTTACTCCCTTCTGTAAAATACCGAACTATACACCGGATGATCTAGCGCGCGGAAAGTGTCGTTTTACCGCATGAGTTTCTTGTTGTTTTACAAAAATATACCCAAAAACTACCGATCGCACAAAAAGTATAGAATGGCATTTGGTATACTTTTTTTTCTACTCCCGTCTGTAAAATACCCAATTAGCCACCGATCTAGCGTGCGGGAAGCGTCACTTTACCACGTCAGTTTCGTTTGCCATGAATCCAATACACTCGGACATTGGGATTTTACTGCAGGGATTTGGGAGGTATCGGATGTTTTCGGTGATATTTTGTACGTCTTGAATTTTGACGTTTGTCAATTCTGACGATCATGTAAGTGAATGTATTTGTGTTGTTTTGCGAAAATGTACCCAAAAACTAAGGGTCGTAGAAAAAGTATAGTATGCAACACGTTCAGTAAACTTTTTAAGTTACTTTTTTATTAAACATTCGCTCCGCTGCGTTCCGCTCGTGTCAAATAAACTCGTGTAAGTTAAATGCCATTTGCAGCATTTGAACACAACACAACTTAAAACAAAATTATTAGTGAGTAAACCAATATACTCCTTGGTGGAGTTTTTTCAGAACAACTGAGAGAATGTGTGATCGCTGAGGGAATGAATAAGTGGTGTGAGTAAAGGAAATTTGATAGAGTCATGTGGGGCAAGAGTGCGCATTTTTTTTTCTATGGTCATAAAATTGTAATAATTGTACAAAATAAATTGAAATAAAAGTATTTATTTAAAGGATTTATTGATTTAACAATTACGTAACATGAAATTCAATTTACTTAATTGTAATTAAAGAAATAAAATAAAATAAATGTTAGTCAGAATGCGCACACTTACCCCAATATTGGGGTAAACGTGCGCAGCACTGCGGGTAAGTGTCCGCATTTGTAATAATTTAAACCATAACTTGTTACATATAGTTACACCATATTTAATGTTATAAATATTATTTTTTATCAATACTTATCATTTTTTACTTCATTTTTTATATTTATATATTAAATATATAATTTTTGACAAATACTGTTTAACTTGATTTTTATCGAGAATAAGGCTTAGAGTAGTTAACAGTTTTGAATAGAGATAAATTCAAATGAGATCGTTTTTAACGAATATGATAAAATCTTAATTATTAGAACATATATCACATATGAAAGCACCAGTTTCATAATGAGTGCACTGTTCATGCCACCAGCTATGACATAAGCTACATTTAATCCAATCCTCTGTAGGTGGATCAACGTATTTTTCACCACACAATGCACAGTAATCATCATTTTCCTTAAAATCATTAATATTTTCTTGACTAGCCTTAACTTTAACAGCCTTATCTTTGGTAGTAGTATTCTTTGTTTTTTTTTTAGAATTTTCAGTTTTATTTGCTCTAGCTATGCTAGTTGACGTGGGTTGTCGTAAATTCAAGTCAGGGTGCCTTTTTAAAAATCCATGCACCCAATCACGTCCAGCCATTTTCGACTTTTGATTAAACCGATGAGGAATATAATTTATTTCAGCATACTCGTAGATCAATGTTCTTAGAGTTGTCATATTAAGACCATAATAGAGATGATCACATCTTTTTAAATAATTATATATTTCACTTTCTTGCTCACTTGTGAAAGTTGAAGTAAATCTTCCTAATTTTAGAGCAGTTGAATCAGATTTTAATCGCTTCCTGAGAGTACTCTCTTTCATTCCAACCTGTTCAGCTGCTTTTTTTTTACTTAAACCTTCGGCAATCAATCGCTTAGAAGCATCAAATTGATCACGGGTAACAACGAACCTATGTGGAGCCTTCCGCTTGTAATTTCGAGGCATTGTAGTTTTTTTTAAGAAATATATAAGTATAACCTGAAACAAATAACAACGAGTGTCAATACATGAAGAACTCACTATCGGGGTAAAAGTGCGCATTAAAATATGCGTACTCTTACCCCACAACCGTATGCGTACACTTAACCCTAATCGCCTCTACAGATTTAGTTTAAAATTACACATTTTTGCGTCATTCTACCAAGTTTTGATGTATAGCTGATAAAATTAGATATATAAACGAGCATAATTGGACATAATTAATACTAATTACCGCTACATAAATATAAAAGTATTTGAATTCTAAATAATAATAATAATCAAAATTTTTACTTACCAATATTACTAAAACTACGTGTCTTTTGTCCAACGTCGTAGTGACTACTGAAGGCAGTTGATTCCTCTACTGTCAACGGTTTTATAAATAATAAGCCTGCGCACACTTACCCGCAGCGCACACTTGCCCCACATGACTCTATTTTATATTTTGTTTTATTATGTTTTGTATTTATTCGTAGGTCTTTGACGAAACATATGTGCCTTATTTGGATGCCAATATTGATTTGTTTTGATTGATATGAATTGATTTGTAATAAAATTTTTAATAATATAAGTTATTAAAACACTATTACTTATAAATTGAAAATATTTAAGTAGTTTATAATGTTCTTTTTTCTACTTTCTTCTGTAAAATACCTGTTCATAAAACGATTTAGTGTGCGGCAAGCATCACTTTACCACGTGAGTTTCTTGTCCCACGGATACGAATCACTTTGGACATTTCTGGGATATTACCCCACGGATTTGGGAGCAATCGAATGTTTTCGAAGATTTTACGTCACGGCTGGAATTTTGACGATTGTCAATGCTGACAGTCATGTCAGTGATTGAATTGATGTTATTTTGAATTTTTTTTCTTTTGGCATGGGCGGAGCGAGTGCTTAATAAATGAGTGAGGTAAAGAGTTTACCAAACGTGTTGCATACTATACTTTTTCTAAGACCGTCACGAAAAAATCACAATTTAACAAATTAAAAATAATGACAGATTATCGAACTACTAAATTTCGTACCATTCAAACAAAATATTTGCTAGTTGCCATTAAACCTATTCGTTTCTCGTTCCGATCGGTATTGGTATCTCTTGATAACTGTGTACGTCAGACAGAGAGAAATGTATTTATTGGATATGTCATATAAGCAACGAAATAAACACAATTTTAAAACGTTATGTTATTTATTTAACTTTTACAATTGATCATAAAGTAGTTCATTTAAAGAAAAAGACTGTAATTGGAAGAAAAATCACCTATGGATAGAGTTTTGAAGAGGATTAAATATTTAAGATCATATAAGCAAGAAAAAGCGAGTCCTAACCTTCAATTTTGTTTTGTTTATAGTGATGAGACATGGATACTGTGGGACTATTCCACTAGATTGTAATTGTAGCTTATAGCACGTAGTATTTAAATTGTCTGATATATTGCATTACATTTTTCTGTGTATTAGTTTTTGGGTAAATTTTTCGAAAAAAACACGAATACATTTCCTGACATGACCGTCAGAAGTGACAAACGTCAAAATTCAAGGCGGGGGAAGTATATCCGGAAACATCCGATTGCGGTAAAATCCCGGAAATGTCCGAAGTGACTCGGATCCGTGGGAAACGAACTTGACGTGGTAAAGTGACGGTAATTAGCTATTTTACAGACGGGAGTAGAAAATATACTATTACCGGCTTAAATCTGAACTTGGGTAAAACAAAATTTATTAAGTATGAAATTTCTAAGTAATTGCTTCCTACTCAATACCAATATCAATATCAAAAATACTGACAAACCAGCTTACTTAAAATGTAAAAAAGTGTTAAGTTATCGGTCCTTAAAACGACTAAAGTCACTACTGTTACTAAAATATACAATATAATATTAATATTATACAAAATTTATTTTGCTAATGAGTTTATAGTTGTTACATTTACTTTTTATGTATATATAAACTTAACTGCAAATTGATGAGCATACAATGTACAACTTTTGTGTTGCCGTGAACATAACCTTGAAAAAGAATTGAATTAATGTGAATGGAACCCTTTACTGCGATTTCTCATAAAAATGTCATACTTTGTAGATAGTATAACACTGAGCTGTTTTAAGAAAATATATTGCATGTAACACGTCCCAAAAGTGCTTTTACTGGCCACACGATCTTTCAGATCAAGCCGTAGTTCTACTTATCGAGTAAAATAGCACTTTCGGGATAAGGACTGCTATTATAGAAGCGGCAACATTAGTTAACTTAACAAAAGCAATCTTCAGCTGACTTTGACAAATAAGGCCCACTAAAATTAGGTAATTAGTTGCATAGATCAATGTAAAAATGTTATTACTAATAATTAACATTTGTCATGGAAATATGTCATAAATAAATAAAATTTTTCTCGAAAGTATGATAAATCTGTGCAGTTTTACTTAGGAGCACCTTTTTTAATAAATGTCCGATAATTTCATATAAACCTGGGAACTCAAAGCATTCGCATCCAAGATATTAAGGAGTATATAAATTCAACAAAAACAAAACAAATTCTCTTTATGGCATATTATTAATATTACTTAATATTTTTGCTATCAAATTTTGTACAGAATCTTTTCAGCATCAAGGCATTATTTTGGGAAAATTGTATATAATTTAATTTGGAGTAAATTTGGCTTCTTGCTTTTCCTAAAATTCACCTTTTTGGTGTTTTATATGTTTAAATTCGATATTGACTATTTTTTAAGTCAATTACTGAAAAATGCATGGTGACTCGCGAAATATCAGACTGTAGGATTAATTGTAAAATTGTAATCACAAAACAAAAATTCTTTGACTGGTGTCAACTTTACTATTCGCATTCCAAGGTTATACTGTAGTCAATTTGCGTTTTATTTTCTTTTTAAATTTTAGTGCGCTGCTGGTTAGTAAAACCGTTTCTAGAAAGAGCAGATGAAATTGTCCTTGTCAAGTGACAAATAGGAATCCAGTGGTGTGGTGAAACAAACGTCATCTTTTTTAACAAAGAAAAAGACTAGAGCCTTTTAGAAAATGAAAATTAGATTCTAAAATGATGTGTCAAAATACACGTTGCTACTTAATCTAACGAACTAATTATTGTGAGATCGGTTAATAAATCTGCATTTTATAAATATGCTCTGAATTGAAATGGATCACACTCTAACAAATTTTCCAAAAACCACACAACAAGCAGACTGCGCCTAAATATTGCAGTACCATTCTCTAAAAATAAATACTCAAAAAGACTTGATTTGCAGTAATCATGGGCAGTTAATAATATCAGACGTTAATGAATGAACGTACCCGCATGAAAGTTAACAGTCTCTCAATCCACCGCGAGAACGATAAAACCTTGTGCAACCACGAAGACAAAAGACCCAATATTTGTTTTTGTTTGACGGCAACACTGCGAAAAATAAATTTCTTTTGTAAATTTCCTGCCAAAGAGGAACGACTGCGAGCATTGACAAGATCCGCTTTTGTCCCGCTTTTGCCATTGAAACCCTCACGAAAGGGCTAAGACTTTTTATCCAGCATAATAGTAGTTTACAGTCTTTTTTAATAGCGTAATAAATGGGTCAAATATGTGGGTTGCTGCGTATCTTTGACATGCGGAAATGCTGTTGCTTTTGCGTTCTTATTAGAAATCAGTCGTTTCAAATTTGACCTGAAATTTATACGAGGCCTTAACCCAAACGTTTTTCCTAATACGATTTGGAAATTAGCATTGGTGAGTATTTTTTAAAGTTTTATCATTAACATTGAAACAAATAAAATAAACAGGAATTAATTGCGACTAAAAAAAATTTAAGTGATAAATAAAAAGATTTTGTTATTTATTCAAGGGTTAAATTTGTTGGCATTGAAAAACTGAATATATGTTTTTTATGTTTTGACATTCATGGCTTTTTAACGATGATTTTAAAGAATTAGAACTAATACAAAAAATTGTTACTCTGCATTGTACTTTTCAATAAGATTTAGTGAGGTATGTGCCGTAAATTTCGAAAACAAAATTGAGCAGTGACAATTCTCTACAAAGGTTTTGGGATTTATAATACTAATGAGAATCCTATTTTGTCAATTAAATTTTCACAAAGTTATTTACATGATTTCTTTCTAAGTCAAGTCAAATTTTTGTTTTATTGGCTGTATCATGTTTAGGTTTTTCAAAAATGTTGATTTTTCGTATGTGACGTGATTGATTATTAATTTCGAAATTTTTTGAATAGTGCAGTTAGACGTGCAGAAACTTTGCACACTTTTCTAATATCAAAACTCTCCATACAAACTAAAAAAAATTCAAACTAGCGCTTATATTTGGACGTATCTACATTAGATTAGAACCTCAGAAAATCCCACACCTGACACCCGATATATTGACAATACCTCAAGTGAGTGTTCTGTGAGATTTCGCAGTACTTTTTGTCTACAATTATTAGACCTTAGACTTTATCCAAATAGAAGATATTCCATGGATCTGCGTGCAGTTCAATTTGCCAAAACAAACTCGACTTCATTAATTAAACATTACGAACGCGCTTACCAACCCGCTTTTTTTTCCAACTTGATTTAACTTCGTTCACAAAGAAGGAAAAGTGGCGTTCGAATTGGATTTGTTTTACTTATTTCGCCTCCCGAGAACGAATTTGAAAGACAACAGTTTTCGTTTGGTGCATAATGAATTCTGTAAACAATTCCTTCGTTTTTGTCAACATCAAGCCTTATTTCAAAGAATCGATAAACTGACGTATAATGAAAGGTAAGATGCATACAAAATTCAACTCAAAACACTGAATAATATTAAGAAAGTAAATTAATAAAGCAACTAACATATAATTGGTTGCATGCTCCCGTAGCGTATTGTTTTTAGGGTCCAATATAATAGATGTGCCTCTGAGTGAAGAACTTAAAGCAGTTTGCTTTTAGCATATAACAAAAAGCTATTTCAATTTGGCTAAATTAATTAAAGAAAAGTACCGCGCGTGACCCGACCTCCGGTTTGTTTATATTGCATTCTTTACACTGTTGCTTGGCTACGCCCGCTTCTCCTCAGAGTAAAACGCGTAACTTTACACAGTTGCCTGCATAGCTAGTGCATTCTTTAAATTTTTGAACTCCACGATTGTGAAACCAAACAATTTGGCATACCTGCGCAATGTTTTTTTTTGCAATTGTTGAAATACTCGCTTCGGAACCACATTGCTCGCTTATAGTAAAAATAGCTATTAACAAAAATGTGATTATCTATAATATACGCCTTTTTCTCTATGCTTTTTACTTTTAAATAAAAAGTAATCACTTCCAAACTTAGAGTTTATGTAATATGTAGTAATAAGATCAATTTTAAAATACCACTTTTTGGAGCTCATAAATTTCTTAGACTGTTGAACACTGAAATAGACTAAAAATGTATCGGAATCCGAAATCTTAGGGAAAGAGAAACATATGCCTCTTTAAGGCTCTAGTACTTTGGACTAGTGGACATTCATCCTAGATCACAGAGATATAACAAATAAATAACAAAGAAATAAACTTTGTTTAAAAAACAACATGAACTTGGGATAAGAAGATACCACAGAAATAAAAAAAAAATTATCTTTAAAAATATGCAAATTGTCAAAGTTAAAGAAAACTAAGAATTCTATTAACATCACCCAATAAAATGGTAAGGATGGCGAGATAATACTTTAAATCTAAATTTGAAGCTTCTACAATATAGAGCGAAAAGAGAAATGTTTCTCGCAAGAAGATCTTCATCTGGCAGTTTATTTTGTATTTTTCGGGTTATACATTACTTGTAAAATGCGTTGGAGACTAATATTTTTTGAAAAATTTTCTTCCGTTTTTTGTGTTCATGAAATATATATGATATATTTCTATGTATGATGGGTGGCTGTTATCTCATGAAAATCCATCCAATAATTTAAATTCGAACAAACGATCTTCAATACTTTTTACAAAACTTCTGGATCTCTCCTGCGTCGGTTTTTACTGAGTCGAACTTGCTGACATCCATCTAACACCAAAATTATGGAAACGCTACGTCGAAGATACTTTTGTTATTTGGCCAAGAAACCCTAGTAGATTTTCTGAGACATTTAAACTCTATAGACCCTAACATACGTTGTGCCATTGAGTTCGAAACTAATAATAACCTTCCATTTTTAGATATTCTCATCAATAGAAAATCAGATCTAACATTGGGTCATTGTGTTTACAGAAAACCTTCGCACACAGACCGATACCTTAATGCATTGGTTACATCACCATCCGGCCCAAAAATCATCGGTTATCAACCCTCTTGTTCAAAGAGCCGTAAAACTATCTCAGCCTGAGTCACTGAACCCAGAATTAAAACACCTTACCTCTGCTCTTCTCTGTAATAATTTCCACATTAAAGATATTAAGCGTTCCATTAAAAGATGCACTTCACCACAACCTACCAATAGCAATGAGGCCGAAAGCAATCCTACACTTGCCACTGTGGTCCGTCCTTACATTGAAAACATCACTGACTACATAATCCAAAGTTCTAAAGAAGTATGACGCCAAATCCAGATTTACCACTTTTCCAAAAATCTCTGAACATCTTCGGTCCGACAAAGACAAAATTCCATTTGAGATGCGAGTTTACAGCAATCCATGCATATGATGCAAAGAATATATTGGAGAGACCGGACGAAAAATATCAACTAGGCTTAAGGAACACGAAAGAGCCTTGCGATTAAGACAAATAAAGTCATTAACTGTTGCCGAACACAATCACGAAACCGGGCATAAAATTTTATTCGATAAAACTAAAATTCTTCTACCAACGAAAAATCCGAGGGTCTATAGAAATCTATAAACAATCTAACAATCTTAACCACAACTCAGGTCACGGAAATCAGTCATCCGAGACGGCGTTTATGCCCCTCATTTAGCGCTGCACAACTCAAACAATATATAAACTGGTGCAGAGTAAAGTGCGAGACAGTTTCATTCAGGCTCTGAAGAAGCCAACGTGATGATTGGCGAAACGTCAGCAAGTTCGACTCAGCAAAACCCGACGCACGAGGAATCTAGAAGTTTTATAAAAAGTATTACAGTATAGTGTGGAAGTTTCCTTGAAAAATTAAACGATCTTCAAATTTGTACAAACTATTTACATATTTATTTAATTATATTTATATTTATATCAGGTACATTGATAAAGGCAATAATTTTCTGAACAAATGTAATACATATATCGTTTGTTCTAATTCTAATAATTTGTTTCTATTTTTTTTCTCGAATAAGTTCGCCCGACTATGGACTAGGATTTCGGCTTCGAGAAGTATCAGAACTTTATCAGCGCAAACAAACTTCCATTAACCGCAGCACACATTCGCCATTAGTCCGGGACCTTCGAATGCAACAAAAGCTCCCCGGATAAACGTTTTCCATCAAAATGGCTTCGAAAAGATTGTGTGTCGTATGTGGAAAACTTATTTATTTGTTCGACCCACTCCGGACAACTAAATTATTATACCCGTATAAACATCAGAAATAATATTTGAACCGTGAGCGAAAATAAAAATGTGAAAGCGGAATTCTGCTTTAATATTGTTGTCCAGTAATAGAGAAAAAGATTTAATCATAATGAGCGCATACCTTCGAGGCCTGAAGGAAATTTGAATTTAGCGAGTAGATTTACTGTCAAGATCAATCATCGTCCGTGGGGTGCTACATTCGCACCAGAGTCTCTGCAAATGTCGGCTCAAACCCAACGTTCGAGTATATAGCTTTGGTTATACGATAACGCTGTTTTGAGGTAACAGGTGTTTGCTTTGTGAGTGGCACTTAAAGCGATGTTATTTTCATGTACATTTCTGCCATAAGCTACCCAATGTTCGCCGCCTTTTTGAAAGACTTTTATAGAGCTAGCCAATTAATGGTGTATTATTATTATTAAAGTTAAAATGATGAAACTTTCTTAACTGAGTAACTTGGGACAACATACAGTCTCCGTGCACATAGCATTTTTTTCAGTTTTCTTTTAGTTTCTTCTTTCTCTTACATTTATTGAGAAATATAGTTCAAGTAAGTATCGGCAATCTGATTGAAAGTAATAAAAATAAAATAAACATCGTTTGAAACACTTTATTTAAACGATAAAAAATAAAGCAGTTTTAGAAGCAAGAAACTATGTCAAGGAAGTCTCCGTACACTATTATTTCTTTCTTAAAGTGAAATATTTTGTACAATTGGCATTTGCTTTAATAATGGAATAAGGTCTTTTTTGAAGACTTAGAACAAGCTTTCTTATAACTTCTTGCGATATGTTTTCCCACTCTTCTCTTATCCTATTTTTGAGGTCTTATTTACTCCTAAATTGATGTTTTTTCACTCGTCACTTTAATTCTTCTCACAGGTGCTCTATGTGAAGTTGGGGGAAGACATTATGGATTATCCAGTGACGTACAAGCGTAGCAGTGTGTTTAGAATAGTTATCCTGTTGGACTGAATAACGCCCCTAGGTTAAGTTTTTCAACACTTTGGTTAAAATTATTCTTTAGGATGTTCAAATAGCCATGTTGGTCCATGATTCCGTTAATAAAAGATAAATTACCTCTCCCATTAGCTGACGTGCACCCCACAATAAAACATAACCTCCACCATGCAGCACCGTAGGACAAACATTAGATTTTCATAGCTGTATTTTCTTTCCTCCAAACTATATGCGGAGCATCTGACCCAAAAAGGTTAATTTATGTTTCTTCATTCTCAAAAATTTTTCTCAAAAGTTCGTGGTTTTGTTAATGTGTTCTCGGGCAAATTCCAAACGTTTTTTTCGATTTTTATCCAAAATTAACGGTTTCCCACTGGCAACGCGGCCGTTATAACCTGCTCGATGCAAGCAGTTTATAATCTTTTGAAGGCTAACATTTTTGCGAACTCTTCCCTGAATTCCTCTGCAAGTTTTGGAGCGCTCGTTTTAGAATTCATTCTAATTTTTTTCACAACAGAAGACTTCTCGTGCAGTTAACTTCCTGGGACGACCAGAGCATGGCAGCTCTTATAAGATCCGGTGAATTTGTATTGATTTATTACATACTGTACAGTTGAATGTGATTTTTTAATTATTTTACCAATGTCTCCAAAGGATTTTTTCTCTTTCCATAAATCTACTATAATTTTTCGAAGCGCAATTATTTTCGAAATTTTTAGCGCGCATTTTGCTTTTACTTCAAAACCACTGACTTAAAAGTGGCGTCAAAAATAAACAAGTATAACTCATTTAAGTTTTTCCAGGCCCGGGACCCAATACCAAGTGGCAATTACCTTAAAAGTTACTTAAAATCTAAAAACTGCTACTTACAATATGCCTAAAAATATAATATTTAGTATAAAAAATTTCGTGATTATGCTTCCTTATCCATGCTTCGTCTGAGGTTATCTTTAGTTATAACTGAGTTAATAGTAGCTTTATGCAATTTATATCTTTTAAAATGTTTTACATATGTAAATGACAAAGGACTACACGTTTTGACGTTAAAATCTAATAAATTGTCTTTTCCAATACCCTGCAATCATTTTCAGTCTCGTTTGTGTATATTTTTATGTCATCTGCATACAGCAAGATATTTATACAATAATAGTGGATCCGTGTGGATAGCTATAAAAAGAGGCACCGGCCCTTAAAAAGCAAAATTGACTTAATTTTTCAGATAAGAGACTTTAATGCTATTTGCAAATCTTCTGGATTCCTCCTACGTCGGTTTTTGATGAATCGAACTAACGTTTTGTCAATCATCTTGTTGGCTTCTTTAGAATTCATTTAATAATGGCCCCCAGTCTACTTTGTGCCTGCCTATTTTTTTTTTTGAGGGGCGCGGAGCTAAAGGAAAGAGATGAACATTTTCACAGAGTGGCCGTTAAGATTGTTTGGTTGCTTATAGATTTCTATAAATTATCGGTAGAAGAATTGACTACATGCAAGAATTTTAGTTTTATCGAATAACATTTGATGTCCGGTTTCGTGATTGCTGATGAGTTTATTTGTCATAGTCTTATGGCACTTTCATGTTCATTGAGCCTAGCTGATATTTCGCAGCATATGCAGGGAATGCATGATATCTCAAATGAATTTTTGTCTTGGATTGAAGATGTTGACAGATTTTTGAACAAGTGGTTATATTTCTTAAGAACTTTTGATATGTGGTCAGTAATGTTGTGAATGTAATGGAAGGAATGGAATAGTGGCAAGTGTGGGGTTGCTTTTGGGCTCATATTGTTTTTGGAAGGTTGTGGTGTTTAATTCTGTGCTTAGTGACTTGATTTGAGATAGTTTTACGGCTCTGAACGAGAGTTGATAACCGATAACAATGTATTAAGGTATCGTTTTCGGTAAACAGAATGTTAGGTCTGATTTTCTATTTATAAGTTTCCAATTCGTTGGTAAAACGTATGTTAGTGTCTATAGAGTTTCAATGGATAAGAAAATCTCGGAAGGATTCTTGACAATGAGAACAAATAATAAAAGTATAATCAAAGTTTCCATAACTTTGGTCTGATGATAATGGAGAACCCATAGTTGTTCCCGGTGTTTGTTCAAAAATTTTACCAAATAGGGATTCTATGCCGGAACTAACCAGAATATCGTTGTGGATCTAATGTAGATTTTTAATTGTTCAATGAAATGAAAAGGATTTAGTACGAAACTATCAGTTTTCGTTCTTCCCCCTCAAACATTATATAAGCCGGCACAGAGTAGAACCCGAGCCAGTATCAGTTACTGTCTGAAAAAACCAACAGGATGATTGGTAAAACCTCAGCAAGTTTTTTTCAGAAGATTTGTAAATCGTAAAATTAACTTGGTTTTTGTATTATAGTCTTGTTGGGAACCCGATCAAAAGCTTTCTCAAAGTCTGTAATTGTAATTATAGGATCCACCTGCCGCCAGATACCATGGCATTTGTAACAAATTTCCCAAGTGGATAAATAGTAACCTTAAATCTTTAATTCTAGAAAAGAAGTGTTTTTTCTCAACTGAGGGATCAGTGTAGAAATTTATCTGTTTCTTCGCATAGAGACTACATGGGGATGCTCGACAATCAGTTAACTGATATCCACAATGCATGTCGCTGGATGATGAAACACTCAGAGAGTGGCGGATATGTTCAATCAACATTTTACCTCAATCTCTTCAGAATATGCAGAATGCAATGAATCATTTTCTTGTCATAAATCTGTTAGTCTAGGGTTTGTAAAATTAAATGTTCTGGATGTTTTCAATAGAATAAGTATTTTAAAGCAAACCTTAGGACCGGGACCCGACGGTATACCTGTGATACCGGTGCAGAATTGTAAATTCGTTCTATCCGAAATTTTATGTAAAATTTTTAATTTTTCACTAAGCTGCTGCGTTTTTCCTTCGTATTGGAAAAAATCTTGTGTTTGTTTTGGAAAATATTTGAGTTGCCGATTATGTCACCCCTCATTTTAAAAACGTTATTGTAACCGAACAGCATGGTTTTGTCAAGGGAAGGTCAACTGTTTCAAACCTCCTGAGCTATGAGCGTTCGCCGTTGAGGGCCTTTTAGAATGGGTATCAAGTAGATGCTATATATACTGACTTCTCCAAAGCCTTCGACAGAGTTGACCATGCCATTCTGATAGGGAAGCTCTCAGGGATGGGAATCTTTTGAGATCTTCTAAATTGGTTTCGCAGTAATATCACTAACCGGAACAATCAGTTAAAGTTAGAAATTACATTTCGTTAGAGACTGTTGTGACGTCTGGTTTCCACATTCCTTTTTAATGTCTCCATTAATGACCTAAAAAATATTTTTCGCTTTTGCCAATTTTTTGCATTTGCGGACGATTTAAAGCTTTTTAAGGTTATAGCATCACCTCTTGACTGTCATCGATTACAGGAGGATCTTGATAGGTTTTCTTTGTGGTGCAGACAGAACAATTTAACTCTTAATACAAACAAGTGCAAAATTGTAAGCTTTAGCAGATCCAAAAATCTAGTAGCTTTCACCTATGATTTGAACTCTGGACCGCTCGAGAGACAGAACCTAGTTAAAGATCTTGGAGTTTGGCTCGATTCGGAGCTCACATTTACATATCACATTGATTTTATGACCAACAGAGGTATTCGATTGCTTGGGTTTGTTTTTCGGACCCTTGAAGGGTTTTGAGAACATCTTTACGTACAGGGAGCTGTACTGTGCGCTTGTGCGTTCAATTTTAGAGTATGCTAGTTGTGTCTGGCAACCATACTATGCAATTCACAAGGAAAGAATAGAGCGTGTGCAGCGTAAGTTCCTTAGAGGGATAGGTTTTAAATTGGGAATGTCATTTGAGGAAATAAACTACGAGATTATGAAGATTTTGGTTCTGGCATCTTTGAAGTTTAGACGCATATTTTTTGACATCGCCACATCGTACAAAATCTTTAATACCTTGATGGATTCACCAGATCTTCTGGCATCTGTTGGTTTTCATATTTCTCCTAGTAATGCAAGAAATAAAGCTCTTTTTAACATTGATTTTCATAGGACCAACTATGGCATTAAGTCGCCTATGAATCGAATGTGCAAGCTGACAAATATTTTACTCACAAATAACGAGCATATCGATTTATTTTCTGACTCTCTCAGTAGTTTTAATTCCAAAGTAAAGAAGACTGTTTTTAATTTTTAATAAATTTTTCTAAGGTTAAACTATATTGTAATGATAATAATAATAATAAATTTTTAATTTTAATTTTTTAACAAATTCTGTAAAATCTACAATATTTCCCAAAATTTTGCGTTCTCGGCAAAATTGCTGAATATCAGATAACTTTTGCTTTGTGTGGACTGTTAATCTTTCAGTTAAAATGTTTTCTAAAATAATTGCTATGTAGGATAAAACAACTATAGGGACAGTTTTTGAAAATAGGTTTATGCGTTTTCTGTAGAAACGAGTTGAACAAAAGTCAACGAAAAATCACCGATCTTGAAAGTAAATAGACTCAACTCTGTCAAGGTTAATGGTAAACCACACCCGTTGCATAGAATAATAGAAAACGACTTAGACGTCTGAGCTTGAACCGAATTTATGAAGCGATCCAACCCCGTTCGTTGCGATATTTTACGACGGTAAAACCAAGTTAGTTTACAATGAAACAGGGATGCAGGCGTCGGTAGACGTCGTAAAGAAACGTCGGCCGTTCGAAACAAACGATCCGAGGTCCCGCTCCGCCCCCGTTGTTTCGAATGAAATTGAAAGAAATTACCGCCATGAATTTTGTTGTAGAAAACATTAGTTTCACGGCAGTTGGGTCTTGTGTTGTTCTCGGTTTACCACGGATAAAAACTCGTGTTTTCGGTCTGAAGTGGGAGAATTAAATTGAAACAATACTTCATATCTTTGCTAAGAAACTATTTTCTCAGGAACGATAAAACACGAACGTTTACAAACTTCGACTTGGTTGAATTGAAAATGGTTTCAATTTTCTACCGGTTATATTTTCAAAAAATACAAAGCTCATATAACTTTACATCTATTACTGATATGATATGACATGATCCTGAATAACTACGTTTTACAGAAAAGGAATTATAGCAAGTAAAAAATTTAGTGGTATAAAAAAAAAATTGTATGTATTGGGTGTTTTTTTTTCGATGTATAGAACTTTAAGTTGGTATTACTGTTCAAGATGGGGACCG
This sequence comes from Cylas formicarius, assembly GCF_029955315.1. Lineage (NCBI taxonomy): Eukaryota > Metazoa > Arthropoda > Insecta > Coleoptera > Brentidae > Cylas > Cylas formicarius. The sequence goes on along the minus strand of NW_026844326.1, from coordinate 13,504,330 downwards.
ATTTAACAGCTGTCAAGTGATTTATCCTCAGCTTGGCTTGGCAATTCATCATGAATAGACTCACGCCTGAACAACGCTTGCAAATGGGCCCAAAACGAGATTGCAGTTGTTCCCGATTTTCATAAGCAAATTTTGTTTAGTGATGAAGCGCACTTCTAGTTGAATGGCTACGTCAATAAAATGTCGAAACACCGTTACATCCAGAAAAACTGACTGTTTGGTGCGCTTTATGGGCTGGTGGAATCATTGTCCCGTACTTCTTCAAAAACGCTGATGGCCAGAACGTTACAGTCAATGGTGATCGGTATAGAGCTATGATTACTAACTCTTTCATTTCTGAATTGAATAACCATAATGTCCAGGAGATGTGGTTTCAACATATCACACAGCTCGTGCCACAATCGATTTATTGAAAGACACGTTTGGTGACCGCCTAATTTCACGTTTTGGACCTGTGAATTGGCCTCCAAGATCTTGTGATTTAACACAGCTAGACCACTTTCTGTGTAAAGTCATTGGTCTATGCGGATAAGCCACAAACGCTTGACCATCTGGAAGACAACATTCGCCGTGTTATTGCCGATATACGGCCACAAATGTTGGAAAAAGTCATCGAAAATTGGACGTCCAGATTGGACTACATCCGCGTCAGCCGTGGCGGTCATATGCCAGAAATCATATTTACAATGTAATGCCACAAGATTATCTTTCGGGTAAAAAAAAAATCATGTCAATCGAATAATCCATCGTTGTTTTATTGCTAACTAAAAGTTTTATACATCGAAAAAAAAAACACCCCTTATATTAATATGAAAAAACAAAAAACAAACAATACTATGCACATGCACCAGCCAAGTTGTTTCTTTTCTATGAATTCCACCTTTACCAGTGCATTCCTAGTTTTGTCCCTTCTGGTTATTCCTTTCACTCTCCGCAAGTATTTCATCTCTGCTGCTGCAATGTTGCTCTTGTCCCTGTCTGACAACATTCAAGAGTCGGAGCCATATGTAAGGATTGGTCTGTAAATTGTTTTGTAAACTTTCGTTCTAGTTTCCTTGGAAAATTCCTTATTCATTATTATTTAATTCTGTATCCATTCCTCCTGTTTCTTCGAACATAATTCCCAAGTACTGGAAGCTACTAACTTGTTTCTTTCGAAAAACCGTTGAAATCGAATTTTTCGAAAGTTTACGCGCTTGGCAACGAAACTTATATCTCGGCAACGGTAGGTCCTAGGGGACCGCCATTGGCACAGAAATGATCAGCGTAAAAAAAAAGTTTTTTTCTGTTCTCCGTTCTCCGTTTCTCTGTAGACCTGGCATTAATTGGCTATATCTTTTGAACGGTTTGCTACACGGCTTTCAAATTTGTCTCCTTTGAAGCCGTGCACGAGCTGCACAAACCAGTAAAAAATGGGTCCGCTCAAACCACGGCGTCCATCTATTTTCTTAGATTTTCGTCTGTTTTTGGACTTTGCTAGGAAACACGATAAGTGTCCGAAATTTGAAGCCATCCACTTGAAATTTGACACATGTATAGAGTCTAGCTCCGTAACGAGGTCTATTGAAAGTTGGGGAAAAAGGGGTCGAGCAGTATTTTTAAAAAACTAAAAACCGCACTTGCAGGGTATCGAGAAAAAAATCATTTCTCCAAGACGGGACATACGATCGAAAAAATTATTTAACCAAATCCGGACCAAAACCCTTGATGATGATTTTTTTAAAAATGTAGGGGGTGCGTCAGTAATTCGCAAAAAATTTGAAAATTGATCTCCCTTTGTAATGACAATTGACCATAACAAGAAGGCTATGATTCTTTTGTCAGTTTTTTTTTACATAGCCCGTATGGACAGCTAAAAATTTTGTATCTAAAATTTTCACATACTGTACAGAGGTGTTCGGGATATTCCGTGCTATATTTAAAAACGTCATAAGTGAACCAAATATGTAGCTATGGATTTTAAATTTGGAAAGGAAGTAAAAGTACGTACCCCCATCTAGACAGTAAAATTTGAACGTAATCAAGTATCACCAAATATTTTTTTAAAAAATTTTAAAAATTTTCTCTGAATATTTTGGCTTCCAGAAAAACATGATTTTCTCAGAAACTATTCAACCGATCGGCAAAAGTTTACAACCAGGAAATGCGGGATATCCGGGGCTATGACTTTTATTTTAGACATTTTTTCGATTGTATACAGGGTTTTTCAATTATGGACAAAAATCTAAAAGCCTATAAAAATCGTTCTTTTCGCTATTAAATTATTAGTCGTAAAACAAAAATCGTGAAAAATATGACCAATTGGTTGAAGCAGTGCTGTAGGCCACATCGAAAGCTACAATATTTTATTGATATTTGAAAAAATCCAAACGAAAATCACCATTTCACGCCCAACAAGCAATTTTTCCAAAACCATTTGCTCTATTTTAAAAATTCATATACTAGGAGATATGGAAGATCCAAGGCTATTACCTCTATTTCGAACATTGTTGAATTATATACAGGGTGTGTTGTTTATGGGCAAAAAATTCTAAAACATCCTAAAACTTTCCGTTTTTGTGGGTAAAGTATGGTAAACTATGTAGAGAAAGAGTTTCAGGTTTCATTAATTATACAGAGCGCGCGAGATATTTGAAAAAATATCATTCGACAACGTTATTATTTGTACAAATTTTAATCTTTAACAAAGTTTGCCGTAACTTTGAAGTTCGGCCAGACTTGAAAGACACTTTATACAGGGTGTATGCACAATAAAATTATATCGATTTTGCGAAAGTTACATAGTGGTCCGCAGGAGCATGATGGGCATGAAAAACAATGTGCTCCTCTAATACAAGAAACCGCGCAGCGGCTTATTCTGGTGACGATTTTCCGAAAGCAATCTTGTTCTATTAGTGTACATATTCTCACCTCTAATCTCTCTTTTTGATTTGACACTGCCATAACTTTGGTTTTATTTATGTTCATTTTCATTCCGTTCTTTGTTAGTATCTGATCCGAATTATTTAGATTTTCCTCCAGATCCTTCGAGGTTCCTGCTAGGAGCGTTGTAGTTGTCGGCATCCAACGTAAAGGTCTTTTGATCGCTGTTCGGCCATTCTAATTAGATCGTCCATATATGTTATGAATCAACTACCCCCCTGTCTCACTCCTTCTTGTGTTATAAATGCCTTTGATTTCATGTTCTTATTTATTACGCAATTTCTTGTTTCGTTGTATAAACATTTGATAACTCTTGTTAGTTTGTTGTCAACGTTTCTGGCTTGTAGGCTTTTCCAGATTTTTATTCGAGGTTCTTTATCAAACGTCTTTTCCAGATCTAAGAATGCCACGTATACTACTTTTGATCTTGCCAATTTTCTCGAAATTACTTCTATTAAAGTGAACACGTGATGCTGGGTGCTTCCGCCTGTCCGGAACCCACTTTGCGTTTCTGTTAGAATTGTCACACTAATCAAATTAAATAACAAAAATAAACTAATGTATTGGTGGACATTAAGCTTACGAAGAGATCTGGGATTTTACTTTGTCTTTAAATTCGACAATATAGTAGAAACAGTGAACGTGTGGGTACCCTTTAACTTTATTTTGTTGAAACTAAGAAGATTATATAAGTCAAAGTCGACCATTGTCAATGATCACGATACCCAATTGTCACGAGATCTTGAATCTTGAATCTTCACCATAGGTTGAGACTTTTTGAGGAAAGAATATGAAACATAGGAGTTATGTAAATATGGCGGAAGAGCGAGAGGAGTCGGATGGATGAAACAATTATGCGAGGGAAAGGGAAATGAGCTTGAGAGAACGCCAAGCAAAAGAAGGGAATGACGTCAAAGAAATTTGACAGTTGCTTTTTTGTATTGTTATTATTTTAAAGTTTGCAATTAATTGAGTTTGGATTTGAAAATAGGAATTAAAAGCATATTTGAGAAATACAACTAATTCTATAGCCAAATAAATGTTGATAGGTATGTAGAAACAAACATGGAAAAGAGAAAAGAAAAGAAAATTATTGGTAAATTATTCCAGACGGAGAATTTATTTCAAAGCTGTAATACGACAGGCAGAGGGCGGATTTAGAACGACACAAACAAAGCAAATTATTTAAATAGCCCAATTTAGCTGGTAGAAGAGCAAATGAATGATTATGAGTTTTCCCCCAATTTAGTTTAATACTGTTCTCAAATTCCTATTCTTTTTGAAGGTTAAGGAAAAATAAATACCATCAGCTTGTCGTGAATACATATTAACATTAATATAAAAGTTTCTACAGGATTATAGCATATATAATTTGATGAAAATTAGATAAAAACAATTTGGTGCGGTTTTTTTTTAAATGGGTCTAGCTCCACTTCAATATAATTGTAACAATTTAAAACCTCAATATATTACTTTGCCCTCATGGTTTTTCTTTGCCACCATAATTAATTAAAGTCATTTTCTTTATTTGACATTTTGCTTCACAATTGTTAAAGTTAAAGGTTCAGTCCGGTATTGTTAGACGTCTGTTTGGAAACTAGTTTCCATATTTGTTTTGTGGGAACCCGACAAACTGTTTACAAGTCCAGCGTAACAACTAAATTCTTAATTTTCTTTTGCGAAACAATTTAACCATTTTCACATAAAAGGCGGAACATGCTTTTGTTAAAATAATATTACCTGCTTAACATCGAGTCAGAAAATCGAGTTTACACGAAAACGTCGTCCGGGTTCAGTTTTTGTCGCCATGTTTCTATTACTTTTGGGATTCTCTCCATTTACAATGGTTATGATTTTAAAATGTCGTATTATGCAACAAGGTTTTTACACGAGCTTCTTTAGGCGCTAGTGATAAACGAGTGCAACCCTTCCCATACAATTTCGCCTACTAAATTGTTTAGTTGTTTACATTTAAAGAAGTCGGTCGTTCCGAGAGAGTGTCCAAAATACCAATTTTATGAAGGATGATTTTCAAACAATGGTAATTAGTAAACGGGGGAAACTAACCAAAATATTATAATTCAGCTCAACGTACCATATACAGGGCGAATTTTTTTCTTGGTTTTATCATTAATTGAGAACATTTTCATAGAATAGTAATAAAAAAAAAAGTTTTAGGTATTGATATGATATCATAATATTTTGAAGTCTAGTGTCTCTAGTTTAGAGATTGTTCAAAGTTCTCTACCCAAAGATTAGACACTTAATAGATCTTCATAGATTGAAATTTCTATTAAATTTCAAACCAAAAGAAGCGCTGTTACCATGGTGTTCATCTCACTCAATACAAAATCTAATTTCCTGAATTTGTTTACTAGGAAGAATCCGGTTAACTTTCTCGTCTAAAATCTCATTAAACCTTGTCAGACTGCCCTTGTTCGCAGCTTTCTACCCCGGAACACTGTCAATACGCTCAACCCCAAAAACGAATTAAGCAAGGCATAAAAGGTGTTTTGCGGGTCTCAGGTTTCAAATTTTCCTCAATTTTATGGAAATTGTTTTGAAAAAGCGCAACGAGGCGAAACATTATAGAAAATTGAAGCTAAATTTCGAACAGTGCATTTTTCAATTTCGTTAACCACTTGCTTGTATAGCAATTTTAATTCAATGCACCCTCTGTAGTCTTTCAATAACGTTTATTATTAATAATTTCACCAATTCTGTTGGAAAACTTATTTCAATAAAACAATTAGCGACAGAAATCACAACAATAAAAAGTAAACTAAAATACAAATCGGAATACATGAAATTTTATGCAGAGCTATAGTACCATAAAATTTTCCCCACGATTTAAACTTTTACATATAATAAATAGCATTTGCGGTTTAAATAAAAAAAAAGAGTTTTGCTGGACTGAGTTCCCCCGTTTTGATGTTTTTTCTATATGAAAAATGAAAATTCATCAGTCAATCTGAAACCTCTAAAACATTTATTGTAAGGATTATACCAGGAACAAAGTATTATTTATTCATTGGCTTGCATTATAAGCAATATAGAAAAATAAAACTATAAGCATGTTTAGAAAATGGCGCGAAATTTTCATCTAATGTACAGGGTGTTTAAATTACACCCGCAAGCGTCTAGAAAATTCTGGCAGCGTTGCAGGATTTCAACAAACTCTTTTTTATGCCAAATTCATCTTAGTGTGCCTGCTTTTGTTCCAAAATACTTTTTTCTCTGGATGTATTTTCTAGAAAGTTCAAAAGTTAAGAAATATTTTTAATTGTTCAAATATCCCGTTGGAAATGGAAAAAAATAGACAAGCACAAGAAATATTAGAGAGCAAAATTATTTCAGTACTTCAAAATTGGCTTGTCGATTTTCTTGTCCAAATCACATTACGGCTAAGTGTCACTTTTTATTTAACTAATTTCAACCTTTTTTTGTATAATCTACTAGACTCATTATTAAAATTCTCTTCTATAATATATTAAATATAATATATATAATTAAATAATATTTAAAAAGAAAACTTAATATGAATATATATACTAAACGTCCTAACTCTTGAGATACAGGTTGGTAAAGTTTTTAAAAATGAAACATATTTTTTTAGTATCTGCAATACCACTTTAGAAATTCTAATGAACTTTGACACACACATACTAAGAGGCATTATTAAGTGTAACACAATTTTTTAAAAATAAAAATTATTTAAGCGATCATCAATCATTTTTAAAGAAATTTAATTTCTTTTTTTTTAATGCGATGTACGATTTTCACTGTAAAAAAATTAAAACCTGTTCTCTGCATGGTCATAACAATATCATTAATATGACAGCATGCAAAAAAATTGTTATTATTATTATTTCTTGCTTAAATAATTGTCTATATGTTTTATTAAAATACTTCAAAATATCGAAGTATGAATACGAAATACGTAAACTCTGAGGAGTATTTTTAAAATCTCCATAATTATTTCTTATCATTGTAGTAGGTTCTATTTGTGGCAATTATTAATTCTGTTGTTTGACAGTTGTTTGATATCAGTTTTTCAATGCAGTTCTTTGAGCGTTATTAATTTGATGTATAAAATAAACCAGCATTGTTATTTTAAAAAAGAATGTTCTAGTATATTAATAAGGAGTTGACAGATATGCATTTTGTGTATGGTTTGGCTGATGGCAGTGCGCCGAAAGTTAGGGGATTATATCAAGAGCGCTTTCCTAATCAAGTCCTACCAGACATTTTGAAATGTGCACCGTGTGCCAAATAAAATGATCCCCTATACGATCTGCAAACTAGATGTTTATTCAGATATCAATTCTAAGACAGAAAATATAGTAATGTTGTAATTTACCTTATATTTAAATTTTACTTAATTTTTGAGATATTCGAGGTTTAAGATAACTCCCGTATAAATTCTTGTTGAATTTAAAGCTGTCCACATTAGGATACTCGACTCTATACTACACACTTTAGCAGATGCAAGTCTTTAGAATTCATATTTAAAGAAACATTTAATAGTCAATTATCTAGCTTAATTTAAAATACCTAATCTAATAAATCTATAAAACAAAAAGTGAAATAAAATTAATTCGTTAATCCGATCCATAAAGTTTAGTTCCTCTTAAAATGCTCGTTTCATCTGGCATCAAAACGATAAAGAAATATCAAAATATCTAAAAATATAGTTGGCTATGACATCACAATCTTTTTTTTTTTGGCGCATGAAGGTATAAACAAACTTTGACATTTCTGTTTCTTTTTGTTGTTTTTATACTTCCATTTAAAAAGTATGGAGTATTGTATCTTTAAAAGAAGTACATTTATGTCTTTGCTATAAAAAAAATATCCAATATCGCTAACAAGTGACCCAATGTGGGCAGCTTTAAATTCAACAAGAATTTATACAGGTGTTATCTTAAACCTCGAATATGTTAAAAAGTGAGTAAAATTCAAATATAAGATAAATTACAAAGTTACCTTATTTTTTGTCCTAGAATTCATATCTGAATAAATAGATATAAGCTGAGGCGCAACTGTCAAACTGATTGAGTAGTGCATCACCTCCTTAGTCTGTGGTTAAATTTTCGTTGTAATACCGGGATCAGTAGCTTCACAACACAATTTTATATGGGGCAATCAAAATATAAAAAAAAACACACAACTGCCTGAACTATGCAAGGTTTGAATAGACATTTCTTAAGAGAGTGACCTTTATTTTAACAAAAGATTCCAAAATTCCGAAATATACAGGATGTTCCATTGAAAGTAACAACGTTGATGTCTGGGCGGTCAATTTTAGGGGACCCTGTATTAACAAAATTATAACATGTCAAATTTTCAGGAGAATCACGGAAACTTTTGTTCGTATCTCCTATGGGTTTCCAGATCGTTTTGTGGATCGTTTTATTTGCCACAGGGTGTACATAGACCTGTAAGAACTCCAGAAATTAATTGAAAAAACAGTTTTAAATTCTGAACTTCAGTTTAGTATTTAATTTTTGTCAGTCGTTTTTGGACATAATTGCGCATTATCCCTTGGTTGACCAAAAAATACTATTTACAGATGAAGCTAACTTTTCCAAAAATGCAATCAGTCATTTCCACAATAACCATACTTGGATGAAAACCCTCATGCAGTTGTAGAACTTAAACATCAAGAACAGTTTTCGATAAATGTTGGGGCTGGAATTGTTTGAAATTACATAAATGGACCTTTTTTCTGCCATCTGCCATGCCATGGCCATCATTATCGCCAGGAGAATTTGCCAATATTGCTAGAAGAAATGCCATATTTATTAAAGAACTAAATGTGGTTCATGCATGACGGCGCGCCTTCTCACTTTAGTGTTGCAGTAAGAGAATAACCGATGGGTAGGTGGGGGCGGACCTCAGCCATGGCCCTCTAGTTCCTCAGATTTAAATAGTTTGGTCTTTTTCTTATGAGGGCATCTTAAATGTCGCACTGTAAAGGAGCTGAGGGATCGTATAAAAGCTTCCTGCGATTTAATAAGAAACTCTGGAGGTATACATCAAACAGTGGGCGGCAATATGAAGAAAAAAGCTGAAGTATTCTTCAACGTGAAAGGCAATTTCAACAACTTGTCTAGTTTCTATGTTCAACTTATTTTCAAAATGGTTGTTATTAATTTATTAACAGACAATTGTGTGAAAAATTATTAATAGTAGATATTGTTTTATTAAATAAGAACCGTTTACTATTTATCTTATTGTTAGGATGTTATGTTATTTAGTTAAAACTGTAAAAGTAAAAAAGAACAGTCTTCGAATTTTTTTTGTTCAAGGACACTAGTTGGTAACCAAAAACTAGGTATTTTGTTTTAGATAGATATTTTATTTTTAACAACCAAAACTCTCTACTTAACCACTGCAGTGGTGACCTTATTATCCAAAACTTTTTACAAAACTTCTGGATTCCTCCTGCGTCGGTTTTTGCTGAGTCGAAATTGCTGACGTTTCGCCAATCATCCTGTTGGCTTCTTCAGAGCTTAACTGAAACTGGCTCGTATTTTACTCTGTAACTGCTTATATATTGTTATATTATACCTGGGTCGCGGTTAAGATTGTTGCTTATAGATTTCTATAGACTCTCGGATTTTTCGTTGGTAGAAGAACTGACTACATGCAAGAATCTTAGTTTTATCGAATACGAACGGTTTCATGAGTGTGTTCGACAACAGCTGATGAGTTTATTTGTCTTAGTCGTAAGGCTCTTTCGTGTTCTTTGAGCCTAGTTGATATTTTTCGTCCGGTCTTTCCAATGTATTCTTTGCCGCATATGCATGGAATCCTGGCATCTCAAATGGAATTTTGTCTATGATGGACCGAAGATGTCGAGAGATTTTTGGACAAGTGCTAAATCTGGTTTTGACGTTATACTTCTTTAGAACTTTTGATATGTGGTCAGTGATATTTTGAATGTAAGGAACGACCACAGTGGCAAGTGTGGGATTGCTTTCGGCCTCATTGCCATTGGAAGATTGTGGTGAAGTGTATTTTTTGATGGAACGCTTAATATCTTTAATGTGGAAATTATTCGAGAGAAGAGTAGAGGTAAGGTGTTTTAATTCTGTTTTCAATTGCTCGAGCTGAGATAGCTTTACGGCTCTGTAAACAACAGAGTTGATAACCGATGATTTTTGGGCCGAGTGGTGATGTGTCCATGCGTTAAGGTGTCGGCCTGTGTGCGTAGGTTTTCTGTAAACACAATGACCCAATGTTAGGTTTGATTTTCTATTGATAAGAATGTCTAAGAATGGAAGGTTATTATTAGCTTCCAGTTTCTTTGAAAAACTTATTATTCAAAATATTTGTTTATAGACACTCCACTGATTTCCTTAAATAAAAATAACGACATTTGCATTCATTTATGAACAGATTTGATGTCTTAATTTTCGAACTTGCGGACGTTTCGCCATTCATCCTGTTGGGTTCTTCAAAGCTTGACTGAAACAGTTTTAGTCAAGTTCAGTAATTTTTCTATAAGAAGAACAACGCAGCATGTCTTTAATATTTGTTAATTAATTTCTTTCAAATAATTGTCTTATGGCAGGTTTCTTTTTTTTTTCGAGTCGACGTTTTCCCATGACCTTCAACCCCAACTAAAAAATTTGTTTTCCTTCGGCTTGTACCAATGAGTTCTCGTTTCATTATAATTATGTCAAAGTTATTAAAAGCTTTTAATACAATTTCTGTGATTTATAATCTAAGTATTACTGTATAGACTTATCTATAAAATTTTATATTACCAAAATCGGTTGGTTTAATAAGGCGCCAACAATTTTGATTCGAATAAAACGTCTTTTGAACATCAAAAACGGTAATGCATCGACAAGACAACTGCATAAACTGATAAATGATCTAGTCCTCCTTCACATCGCCTTATGCCATGCACAATAGATCTTGTGACATGTACCTCCGGGATGGAATAACGCAATTTATTTCCGGGCTAAAATTTAATTTACCCGGAGCGTGTTCCAGACAGCGTCGAAGCGCGAGTTCTTTTAATCTTTCTCGCTTTTCGCAAGGAAATGCCTCATTGAATTCGACTGACTTAGAAGATGATGACAATTGGACAAATATATTAAGCATATTGTCTATTTTTGTTGATACTCCGGGTTTTAGCCATAAACATTCTTGGTAGTAAAAATATTAGAAACTTTCCACACTTGAAGAGGTCCCGAAAATTATTTTTTTTTTCTCGATATGTTAAAGAGAAAAAATATTTTACTCAAAAAAAATTGCAATTATTTCAATTTTCAAAAAGCAAGTTTTTCAATTTTTTCTATTATAAGTTGAATTTCTAGAAAAGAGTACAGACTTCTTCTACTGTTTCTTTTACAGTTTATAAGTTTTCTTATAAATATTTAACACTTAATAATACAAAATACCCAAAAAACATGGATTTATAGTTTATCTTGAATGAATGTGGAAAATTAAAAAAAAGTCAGTAAAGCAGTTTTTGGTTTGTCAACGTCTGCCGGTAAGCCACTGAAAATACGACCATTAACCCATTCTGGAATGAAATCGGCTAGAAGATTGTAAAATTATTTGTGAAAAAGGTTTTTTTTGCAAATTTACACTACGCACGCCTTCCTGAAACTGTTAATTTACACAAAGACTCACTTTAAATTTGGCAGCATCTTTTTCAACACTCCATACATATATAAAATAGGATATCTTTTGTTGCGTTTAGAAACATATATCCTCTATAAACAAAAACCAACTGCTTAATTAATATGAGAAACCTGTTAAGACAATGAAATGTTAGCCAAACATGGAAATATTAATGTTAATTTGTTGTTAAAGTGTCAGCGAGATTTATAAAATATTTTACAGCATCACATAGACTACAAACCTAAATTTACCATAAAATACTATTTCTAATTATCAACAAAGTTAAAGATATGAATATTCCTTATGATGCAATACTAGTCTCTTTTGAAACTGGTTTCCAAGTATTCCAATAATAGGCTCAATAAAAAACAAGTCAATCCAGCTATAAAGTCAAATAGGATACCCTATTAAGAAAGTACCAAAGCATCTATTGAAGGATATAAAAAATAGAAATCAGGAGTCTATATGTTAAAGTGTGGATCATATCTTAAAATTTATAAAATAGTAGTTTAGTATCTAATTTTGATCAATTTTGAAATATTAGATATGACATTAAAAGGCAGAGAATTGAACTTATTAGAAGAAGTATTTTAGGATTTTAGGGAAGTTATAAAGCAAATAACTATATATATGCTCGTGGAAATCTTTCTATTCTTATTTATCGTGTTAGATGAATTTTTATCAAGTAAAAGTCACCTCAGTTCAATTTATGCCAGTTCTATTTACTAAAATTACATAAAATTTGATCTTGGATCAGGATAAGCAGCAGCGTCAAAATCGTGAAAATTTTGCTCAAAATTTGGTAAAAAATGCATTTAAGGTAAAGGGAATATTTTTACGAATTACAATTTCAGTTCTTTATTGAAGATTCGTCTGGTATTATCTGATATTTATAACATAGCCACTTTTTTAATGACAAAAGTGGTAAATTGTAAGAAATCTAAAAATGTTTTTTAGAAATTTTATGGTTATCGCATTAGATTACATTATGAGGCATATAATTCAATTGCACTCCACTTCTCAAAACGAAAATTAAAACTTTTTTTAAGTCGCTTTGAATATAAAATGTAACATCTGCCACAATCAAATAATTAAGTAATGATGGAATTGGTCATTACTGTTTGGCGGAAATTAAATTTCATGGATAAATAGCACATTTTAATCCTTAAAAAAAAATCCTAATCTGTTGATTGATAATTTTATATAAAAACACAAGAATATTAGGAAAGAACCCATAAAGAATCGAAGAAAGCAGAAAATCAATACCCAAATTAGGATAAACTTGCAAGTGTCTTTCCCGATAAAGTTTTCGAGGAAAACAAAAAACTTTAAAACTTTCTTAAGAGTGGATTTGCGAGAAAAACATATATTTCAATTTCCCCAACGTTGGAATCGAGGGGGAGTTTTCCCCAGTACAATCGCTCAAAACAACTTTCTAGAATCCAGAAACGAAAGTTAAGTCCAAGATAGGCTTGGTTTTTTGGTAACATACGTCACTTGCACTTGCAATAATACAATTTGGGTAAGTCCAAATGCTCCAAAAATTCCTTAATCCCAAAATAAGTCACTTTTCTTATAATTTAATAGTTATTTATTGATTCCAATAGTGAGTTACATTTCAAATGTTATATTTCAGGGGCAATTCCAACACAGAAAATAATTAGAAACGTTTTATCCACCCCCCTTTTTACTCTCGTCAATTTCCTGCCTTGTGTTTGCTGTGTCAATTTCAATATGTACCTCATACGGCAAAGGTAATCAAATTTCAAAGCACCTGAAGAAAGGAGAAGCAAACAAAATGGAATAATGATATTACCCTTTTCAAGATCCCCCAAATCTCTTGAGGGATCGGCCATGAGTAAATAGGCACACATTAAAAAATATTCCTTTCATATTAAAAATCAGTTTTTAGTTTCAATAAAAAGAACGACAGTGGGTTCATTCCAAATTAGGGAATCATTTCTTTCAATATTCGCTAAAAACTTCGAGAAAGCTTTTATTTAACAGTCATATGTCAAAAGCTATCGACGAAGAGTGATTGTTAGATTTTGTCAGTAAGTGTCACTAATATTCAAAAGTTATGTATCTGAAACGATAGTTAGGAGTGGGTTATCACAGTGCGGCTTGTTGGGGTCCTTACTTCACTGTATTCCATTTGCATTGCATTTTTATTTCATGTATTTGACAATTTTGTATTAAACACTAATTGAAGTCTAAAATGCAATTTTTTCCTAAAACTTACGAGGGCTTTTGTTTTCAATGTATCTTTATGTTGAATCTAACTAGCAGGAAAGCAGGAGAATTCGATAATTTTTCCTTCCAGACTTTTTTTCAAGTTTTCCAAAAGCGTAATATGACAAATACTTAAATTAACCTATCTAATAAATTTAATAGTTTATTACAAGGTTTTCCATTATTCCATCAAAATTTGAAATAGTAGCTCTTTGCGACTATAAATTTATAATCATTATAATAAAATTTATGGCCTAAACGATGGCATTAATCTAGCATTCCTACAAAATGGGACTTTAAATTTTCGGGATAATAGTCATTTCGAGGAATTTATTAAGGTCCATAACTTCTTAACTCTCTCATAAATTTGGTGGGTCTTAAAATTTGAGCAATAGGGAAAAGATGAGAAACACGAACAAACCGCCCAATTGTATTTTCATACAAACTAACACTTATTTTAACGGCTAATCGCATTTACAGTTTATATGTCTTGTTTTGGTGCTTCTGTATAAAATACGTTATGCGCAATTACCTGTAAACGTTAATAGAGACATAAAGTTATGCACAATGCTGTTTAAAATATACCAAAGTATCATTAAATTTAGGCGGGTGATAAATTATTTAATTATGTAATTATGAACTTAACGAATACATTGTTTTATCCCTCTTAAAGTTTTAACAAAATCGATTACAAAACTAGCTGTGAGAAGAGGATATTACAATTTCTAAAGCGAAAGATTTGTAGGTATTTAGAGAACGACTAGACTGAAAACAAAGAAAGTTTTTCAGCTTTGAATATTCTAGTTAGTTGCTAAATTTTGTTTACAAATACAAAGAATTCTGACAACGCTATTGATATACTTGAATATACAAGAGTAAAGAAGGGCTAAAGCAAAATAAATCATCTTATATTGATGGAATAAGATCATAAATCCAACAATTTTAAGAACATATATCGAATTCTTTAATCCACATAATAAATTTGTACTTTGAACACGAAAATTTTTTTTTGATTTTATAAGGAATTTTATCAGGATCTATAAATAACTACAGATCCATTTCTTGTAGTTCAAATATAGAAAAGATTATTAAAAATCTTCTTACGACTGGTTAGTTGTTTCATAATAATAAATCTCCATGCGCTAAAAAACAACTATCTTTTGCATATTTGCTTATCTCTCGTTTGCCTTCAGTATATTTGAATATCAAGTGTTATTTAAACCACAATAAACCTTTGTGGTGTCTGACTAACAGAAAACAATCAAGCGAATATCAAAACGTAAAATGTGGATATCCACAAGGAACGGTTTTCGGACCACTTTCAACTTTAAAGAAACAAGTTGAAAACAAAATACCCTTGCTTTACTTCATATGTATCAGGGCTACCAAATATGCGTCCTGGACAGCCATTTTAAATGGCATCTCCAGACTAATGAAATAACTAGAAAAATTAGTTACTTAATATACAAAATTAAAAGTTTATACGAAATTCTAGACACCGAAGAATATTTTAATGAGTTCTTCAGAAGTAGTTCAAAAATGTTTATTAAAAATAGTTTATGACGCACAATGACGGACTTTATGAAGGAGAAAATATTTTTGACTTGCGATAGTTGTATTTCTTAAATCTTATCGTGAATATTAAAAATAACAAAAATAAAATTGAACCACCCACTCCACCAAAACACAACTAGGTCTCACAAACATGGCCTACCAACTTTAGCAAACAAATTAAAAACAATTAGTCAAAGATACTTTCAAAACTATACCGCGAAGTCTTACAACATCCTGAAAAAACGTTTAAAACAAAATATTAAAAAGCAAATTTTATATCAAAAATACTAACCTGAATCCCGCAAATATATCGACATCTTATCCATAGCCTATTTAAAACTATGGGGTAAAGCTCCATTTATATGTAGAATAAGCCAACTAGTGACCATTAGTGTTGGGACTGCTCAATTGACCGGTCAATTGACCACTTCTTAATTGACTAGTCAAATTTGATCAAAATGTTTTAAATTCAATTACAGCGTGTTATTTATCATTATTTAATATTAACATATATTTTATAATAAATTATTATGCGTTTGTGATGTCCAATTTACCTAGAACCCGCCACAAGGAATACCCGGATCTCAATAAAAATATCCGCTCTATTTAGTTCTCATAACGACGCGATAGCGATGTAACGCACAACATAAATAAATAAATATAAATTTCATTGTGTTTTTAATTTTTTTTCGGCTAATTGACTAGTCAATTAGTCGTTGCAGTGTTCTTCTTCTTTAAGTGCCGTCTTCGTTGCGAAGGTTGGCAATCATCAGTGCTATTCGTGTTCGTGACACAGCCGACCGAAATAGTTGGTTTGTGGTGCACCCTAACCAGTCACGTAAGTTTCTCATCCATGAGTGACGCCTTCTTCCTACACTTCTCTTTCCTTGAATTTTTCCTTGTAATATCAGTTGGAGTAGTTGGTACTTTTCTCCTCTCATGACGTGTCCATGGTACTGAAATTTACGCTTTTTTACCGTAATGATAATTTCTTTTTTCATTTTACCTTAAGTATTCTACGGTACAACCACATTTCGAACGCCTCCAGTTTCCTTATGTCCAGTTTCTTCATTTTACCTTAAGTATTCTACTGTACAGCCACATTTCGAACGCCTCCAGTTTCCTTATGTCCAGTTTCTTCAGAGTCCAAGCCTCTACACCATAGCACAGTACCGACAAAACATAGCATCGCACCATTCTGATTTTTAAATCCAAGCTGAGATCGCTGCCACAGAGCACTCTTTTCATTTTCACAAATGTTGTTCTCGCCTGTCTTATTCTAGTTTTGATTTCTTCAGAGCAGTCGTTATTTTTATTTACAATTGTAAGTATTTATAACTGTCAACTTTTTCTATGGAGTGGTTATTTATATGTATTTGTGAATTGTTTTGTGCTGTTTTTGATATTATCATAAATTTTGTCTTTTTTACGTTTAGTGACAGTCCGAACTCTTCACTCGATGTATTAACTTTGTCTACTGCAATCTGTAATTCGTTTAGGTTGGTAGCTATCAGGATCGTATCATCCGCATATCTTATATTGTTGATAGGCACTCCGTTAATTTTTAGTCCTTTCGTTTCATCGTCCAATGCTCGTTTCATTATTTCCTCTGAGTAAAGGTTAAATAACATCGGTGATAGCACGCACCTCTGCCTAACGCCTCGACGGATTTCTATTTCTTCGGTGTTATTCCCTTCTATTTTTACCACTGCTTTTTGATTAGAATAAAGATTCGTAATAATTTTTATATCTCTGGTGTCTAAGTTCTTCTCTTTCAGAAGCTGGATAAGTTGTTCGTGTCGGACCCTATGGAAGGCTTTGTTGTGATCAATGAAACATATATAAAGATCCTGATTCATATCCATACATCGTTGGGCGAGAACGTTCAAGGCAAATATTGCTTCTCTTGTGCCTAAGCTACCTCGGAAACCGAATTGAGTCTCACTGATATCTTGTTCTAATGTTTTGTATATCCTGTGCGTATATCCTAGCGTATGACTCATTAGACTGATTGTTCGAAAGTCTGTGCATTGCCTTGCATTATGTTTTTTTGGGATAGTGACGAACGCTGATAGCAACCATTCCCTGTTAGACTGTGCATGTTTTCCTCTTCTATCAATTTGAGAATTTCAGAGGGTAACTCATCAGGCCCTGCAGCTTTTCCATCTTTTGTGATTTTTATAGCATGGATGACCTCTTCTTTAGTTATTTCCGGTCCACTGTTTTCTTGTTCTGTTACTATTCTGTCTATATCTCTCTCATCATCGAATAATTCTGTTATGTAATTCTTCCATGTTCTTAGTTTTTCTTCCATTTCCATAATGATTTTGCCATTCTGGTCAGTGAGTATTGACGGTTGTCTTTTTTTCTGTAACCCTGCCAGTTCTTTTACTTTCTTGTGGACATTGAAGCTGTCGTGCTTTTCTTGAAGGGCTTCTATTTCGTCGCATTTTCTTTTGTAGAATACCTCTTTTGCTTCTCTTATCTGTGATCGGATTTCCTTCTTAATATTCTTATATGCTTCGTTGTTGTCTTTTACACCAAGTCGTTCGTTCATCTAATTCAAAATTTCTGGAGTCATCCATTCCTGTTTTTTCCTTATTTTCTGTTTTGTCAGAATGGTCTTGCTCGGCTCAATTAATGCATTTTTTAAATCTTTCCATTGTTTGTCTGTCCCTTCTTCCGCTGTTATTTGATTGTTTTTGAGGGTTCTGAGGTTGTCATTGATCTTATTTTGTAGCCTTTGTCTTGTTTCTTGGATTTTTAGACCCGATACGTCTATACAATTTGTTGTTGGTATTACTCGTTGTTTTTTAAGTGTTATTAAAAACCGGGCTATTAGTGGATTATGGTCCGATGAGACATCTGCCCCTGGGTAGGTTTTAACTGATTTGAGTACATTCCTATATCTGTGGTCATGTAGTCAATTTGGTTCCTGACTATATTTTGTTTGTTGTCTTGCGGAGACTTCCAGGTGTACAAACGGCGGTTTGGAAGTTTAAAGAACGTATTCGATATAATAAAATCGTTTTCTTGGCAAAATTGCAGCAGTCTATCACCTCTTTCGCTTCTCCTACCAAGTCCATATTCTCCCACATATTTGTCAAATCTACCTCTGGCAATCTTGGCATTGAAGTCTCCTAATACTAGTGTTATGTCCCTTGAGTTTAGAGATTGTATGATGTTATTAACCTCGTTGTAGAATTCCTCAATGTCTTCGTCAGATTTATCTGCTGTCGGGGCGTATGTTTGAATTATGTTTAATTTACAATGATACGTTTGAAGTTGGAGTAACATGGCTCGGTCTGATATAGGGGTAAAGTTGCAGTGTTGCTGTTTCTAATAACATTATTAAACTTGAGAATTTGTATGTAACGTCACTGAGTGCTATTCGTATTTATAGACGGTTTCAGCATGCCAAACATTAATAGCTGCACCGCAGAAGGGTTGACGAAACAAATGCAAATATCCTATTAATGGCAGCGACCGCAAAATTATGTTTTAAAATAGAATTTCAGTTTCGTAAATTAATGATTATACATGGAAATGCCATAAACCGATCACGTGGATGTGGTTAAATACAATTTTGAAATTATTAACCGAAATATAATATTCTAGATGTCCATTGATCCGTCGATAATAATTCACGGCACGAATATGGGACAGCTTCCGACGCAAAATAATAATTAATATCCCCAAATGAGCAAAATCGACTACGCACTGCAAATGCAGGCCGGCACTTCATCCCCGGAATACAAAATAACCTTGTACTGCGCAAATTCATTATACCCAGGAGGTTGTTGATAATGTTCAACAAAATGGCATGGGCTCCCTCGATCCGTTGTAATACTGAAAAGACTTGCACCAGTTCATAACTAATTTTTAAAAATAAATTATAGTAAGTTCAATCGTTTACTTAATATATTTTCTTGACGTAAAAAATGATCCGAAAATATTTCATTAAACGAATTGTTGTAAACAAATTGGCCTTGGTTTTTGGCAATACATAACTAGCAATTAAAATAATGCGTTCATTGTTGTACATCATGTAATATTGTTTTAAATTTTTTAGCAGTATTTACATTTTTATAGCAACAATGTAATACAAATATATTTTATTAACACTTTTGAAAATACCTGGTATGAATACGAATAACAATAACACAAATTCATGGGAAGAAACTTAAAGGTTCAATACTGAGTTGGGCCTCCAAATTTCGACTTTCTGTAACTACTATCTACAAAACTTCTCGATTCCTCTTGCGTCAGTTGTTGAATCGAACTTGTTGAGGTTTCGCAAATCATCATTCAATAATAAACAACGCAGGAGGAATCCAGAAGTTTTGTAAATAGTATAACAGTAGCCTGTGGAAGTATCTTTAAAAAATGATTCTCTTGAACTCTTTAGACGTTCTAAATTAGGTATGATGAGTCAAGCGACTAGGCCATCTGGCCATCATATCAGCTGCTAGTTAGTTATAGGAATATGTGGTATATAAGGTATGTTCAAGAAGTAAGGTGACTTTTAGGTCTTATCAGAAAGTATTTATTTATTCATCAAAATTAATGTTGTCCTGTTTAAAGTAGCTCCTAGCTCCCCCCCCCCCCCAGATATAATACACTTGTTCGAACGTTTTTTCCAATCCTCGAAGCACTTCTGGAAAGCACTTTCTGGTATAGTCTTCAGTTCTTCCAGCGATTTTTGCTTTATCTCCACAATTTCTTGAGTTTCGGGAACAGGAAAAAGTTGAAGAGTGCCATATCCGATGAATATGGTGGCTGATGCATGATTGTGGTTTTGTTCATTGCCAAAAAGTTAGGCACAAACAACGATGAGTGAGCAAAATCAATGAATTGTTTTCCCACTCTCCCACAATTCCGGACATTTTTTTCGTAATGCTTCTCCCAAACGGCGCGTAACTTCAAGGAAATACTGTTTATTGACCGTACGACCTTGTGGTAAGAACTCTTAATGTACTACGCCATGATAATCAAAGAAAACAGTAAGAACTTGATCGAACTTGACGTGCTTTTCAGTCTTGGCGATTCTGGGTTCTTCCATTGGGACTACTGGGATTTGGTTTCGACGTCATAACCATATACCCATATACCAGTTATTACCCATATTATCATTGAGGACGTTTAACAGCTCTTGAGCGATACTCGTTCGACAGTCCTTTTGTTCAAAATTAAGCAGGTTCTGAACAAATCTTGCTACTCCACGTTTCATGCACACAACTTCGGAAAAAATCGCATGGCACTAGCCAATAGAGATGTCGACGTCTTTAGCCCCTTCCCTAATAGTGATTCGACGATTTTTCAACGGTGTCTTCTCGGCCATTTTGGAACAACTTATACCACTTACAAACATTTTTTTTGCTCTAAGAAGATTCACCATAGGCTGTTGTCAACATTGCAAGTATTTTGCAGCACTGTATTCCATTTTTTACACAAAATTTTAAGTCGTAGCAACTGTTCTTCGCGATTACTGCTTCTTCTTGAGGCCCCCGTGTTTACGAAGTGTATGGCGACAATGTATACAGACCACTCTGCTGAAGATCGAGCATGATTGTAGCATTCCAGCCGTTCCTGATTCCAATGTGGAAATTTCTTTGAAATATTATCAACAGTAATAACAAAACCTTTTTTAAACAGACCGGGATACAAATTTAATCGTTTGGTTTGTGCAGGCAATCAATTTGCTATCCCACTCGCGATTTGTTTACTATTTCTATTTAATTAATGCGTTAATTACCGAATGATCCCTGCTTTGAAACTAGACCTCAGTGTTCTGAAGCAACGAAAAATTGTATTATTTGCTACAATAGACAAATTTGATCTGCCTGAGCTACCTAGAGAGAGAGAGAGAGTCGGATTTCAAGTTGCGCGTCCTGGAACACGGAAGGTGTAAACGACAGGCGACTGATAGTTTACTAGCGATAAATTCCAAACACTGGCTCTACCACGCGATGTTTAGTTTGCCAAACTCTACTCCCTCTTCATCTTTAAAGCCTTTAAAGCGGAAGTAGTGTGGCATCAAAATACTGTGATGTATGATTTTTTTTTCTGACAATGATTTCAAATTTAAAAATGTTTACATTGGATTAATATATTATTGATATTACAAAAAAGTATAGTATATACCATAGTAATTTATTACATCGATGGAGAAATAACAGAAATTCTCGCTATTAAAGTTGTAGCGTAGTATTCGAGAAAAATAGCTTCAAAAGTTTGGTATAAAATGCTTGTCGAGCCACTGGATCTCTCAGCGAGATGAAATAATGAGAGCGATAAGAGGGGCAATAAGATGCCGAGATGCAAAATCTTGCCACCATTTCCTTAATAATTCCAAATTTGAATAAATTGATTCTGAACTTGTTCATTCACCTACACCACTGTTATTAACTTAGACGTCATTAATTTATTACATTTCCGTTCTCACTTTCAAAATTGTATTTTTACAAAATTACTGATTGTCTCTTCAGTTTAATTATTTTATTTTTAGATTTCTAAATTTCAGATTTTTGATTAACATCACGAGTTTAAAGTTTCCTAGTTTTCTTCTACAAACTAAGTTCAAGATAATCATTTTGCAGTTGACTGCATTTCTTGCATTACATTACAGATTACTTGTTTAAAATGTATTCCTTGTATAATTTTGTATTCCTCAGTGGTCCCTTAATTTATTATATTATTTATAATATAAATTAAGATGCAATGTTTGACGCAAATATATTTCGATCTTATGTGTTGTTTTGGAGTGGGATTTGCGACAGCGAGCGTCTTCTTTCTTACACTTATGATGATCTTAAAAAACATAACTTTTTCAATCGCCCTTCTTTAAAATACCCAACTATTACTTCAGGTACGGTTTGAGGGCAATGGAAAACAGTATAGTATACAACACCTTGATAACTTCTTCAGTGAATCGTGACTAAAATGCCGTTTATCAAATTTATCGCATAATATACTATATAGAACAAATATCCTATGCAAGGCGTCAACCCTGGGTGTAGAATCATCCTGCTTAACAATAATCAATTCAAACGAAAAGAATTCACACTAGTGTTGAAGTTTATAGGCAGTTCATTTTTCCACATTAATAAAAGCCATTGTCCTTTGGGAACAAAGTAAAACTTTTTATGATTTTCTTAGAATATAATGATGTCCTTGACAAACTCTCCTATTTGTATCCACATGCGACGATATATACTCTCAAATAATAATGACCTATAGGACCAGCATTAAATAGATGAGCAACTAGAATTTTTATCGTATTTTTAGCGTGCCAAACATCCGCCGAAAGACCAACGAAATGGTGTCACTAAAATATTCATGGTAATCGGAAATCCAGGGTAAACGAAAACAAAAATTTTAAACGGGCGAATTTCGGTGTTTATTTTGTTATATAGGGAAGAAGGGACGTGACAGATGCAAATGCAATTTGCCGCACCAAAACGAAACAAGCGATTCCAAGTTTCAGAATTTCGGAACAGTAACACTCGAACTTGAATTGTAAATTATAGCAATTCCGAAAGTTGGCGCGGCGATTTGGCCTTCCAATACGCCAAACTTTTCAAGTTTTTTTCGCCGGAATGTTATTGTTGAGTTTCGGCCCGCAATACCCTCCCTCTCCGCGCAATATTGCACTTGTCACTCAAAAAAAAAATACTTTTGTCGTTCTAAGAAGATTCAATAACGGAAACTAATATTATCAATAAAACAATTATTTTACCTCGGTTATGATAAATCAGACATTTTAAAAGTAGATATTTAAAGTTTGAAAAGACTCCTGTCATGGTAACTTTTGACGACGAAGCCGAATTAAGGAGGGATGCGACGCCATTTTGGTTTTGAAGCGAATCAAACCTTTGAACATTATATTTTTGAATTCAGAATGAAAAAATCTGTTCAATAAACAGCGTCTACAACGTCCTCTTCTTGACATTTGACTGCTGTCATTCTCCAAAATTAAATAACGAAATTAAAAAGTAGGTAATAGGGAAGGTTCTATTACTAGCCTGATACTTGAAATTGTACAGTATGGATTGGCGATAACGACCCAAGGCAATTTCAAGTTATTTTATGTTTTAGAAGCGAAAAAGTGAGAAACATTTAAAAAATATATCATGAGAGATTAGAGATTTAAGAATTCTCGGATTTTTGATATACCGTATGTGCTGATGTCAGTTTTCTCACAAATTACCAATTTTGAGATTTATATAAAATACTTCCTTTCCTAGACGTATATTTAGGACGTTTAGTATGAATATGCTGTTTGCTGAAAAAATGTTGTAATTGCATGAATTCTAACACTTACAACTCGAGTGAAAAATCGAGATTTTACAAAGTTTTACCACCACTATGCGAGCTAGTTCTAAACAACTCTGCATCAGCAAAACCTGGTGTAGTTTTGTAATATAGAAAATTAATGACAACGCTGATGAAGAGTTTAATTAATAGAACGTATTTTTCCCTTGCTCCATGTAATTACATTTTGAAAGAATAATGAATATGGGTCATAATAAGTTACAGCCCGAATAAGCAGATGCTGATAACTCTAATATTCTGTTTCAACACCATTAAATTGATTTTTTTACTCAATGTACGCAAAAAGGAATCGTCGTAGAATAAGTATAGAACATTGATACACTCTTTCCCACTCGTTTATTAACCATTCGCTCTGCTTTTGACTGAACAAACTCGTGACTAAAGTGTGGTTTATCAAACTTATTGCATAATATACTTAATATCTCAATTACATATATTTTATTTATGGAAAATATTTTTTAAAATTATAATTTTCTTTACAAATGCGCAATAGTATATCATGCAACAAGTGCGGTAAACGGCATTCGACTCAAGAGTTTATTTGACACGAGCGGAGCGAGTGTTTAATAAACGAGTGACTTAAAAAGTTTACCGAACGTGTTGCATACTATACTTTTTCTACGACCGTTAGTTGTTGTGTACGTTTTCGCAAAACACGATTACATTCACTGACATGACTGTCAGAATTGACAAACGTCAAAATTCAACGCACGCTTCATCGGTGGATAATTAGGTATTTTAGAGACGGGAGTAGAAAATAGTATAATATGCAACAAGTGCGGTAAACGGCATTTGACTCACGAGTTTATTTGATACAAGCGGAGCGCAGCGGACCGAGTTTTTAATAAACGAATGAGTTAAAAAGTTTAGCGAACGTGTTGCATACTGTATTTTCTACGACCTTTATTTTTTGAGTACATTTTCGGAAAACAACACAAATACATTCACTGACCGTCAGAATTGACAAACGTCAAATTCAAAGCGTGGGAAATATCTCCGAAAACATCCGATCGCTCCCAAATCCCTGTGGTAAAATCCCGAAAATGTTTGAAGTGGCTCGGATCCGTGGAAACGAAACTGCCGTGGTAAAGTGACGCTTCCCGCACGCTAGTTCGGTGTGTAATTATGTATTTTAGAGATGGGAGTAGAAAAAAATATTTTTCTCTCCAGTTTCTCGATAATTCAAATATAAGTTTTCAAGTGCATATATTACATTAGGTAATAATTATATTTTTTCTGAACAATTCCAAATAAAACATTACTGCCTTTACAATTTCTGAATTCCTAATTGGTTACATTAAAATTCAGCATCGAAAAGATGCATTTCAATTAATAAAAAATTGTATTGTTTAGTTTATTATAGCAAGTCTTAATGAATTCGATCACAAATTGAGTAACAGTTCCATCAACCCTCTAGCTCTATAATAGTATGTTATGCAACAAGTGCGGTAAACAGCATTTATGACACGAGCGGAGCGCAGCAGAGCGAGTTTTTAATAAACGAGTGAGTTAAAAAGTTTACCGAACGTGTTATGAAATATCTCCGAAAACATCCGATTGCTCCCAAATCCGTGCTGAGGTAAAATCCTCGGCTCGGATTCGTGAGAAACGCAACTGACGTGGTAAAGTGACGCTTCCCGCATGCTAGATCAATGTGTAATTAGGTATTTTTGAGACGGGGGTAGAAAAATATATTAAACAACTTTTTCTTTTGTCTCACTTTAACTAAGTAATTATATATTCGTGCACATATCTCTTTGAATATATTTGTACTTCGTGTATATGTATACGAAGTATCATCCCATATTTTCAGTTACATTTTCCGTATTTTCATTTCCAACATAATAGCTCCCGATAGCTCCAAGAGCTTACTGATTCTACTTTAAAAGATTTGTTTAATGCTTTTCCCAATAGCCCTTCATTAGCAAATAATGGTAACTAAACCCAACGTTTAGCGAGAGTCGAATTAAAATACAAACCAGAGAGTAACTCGCTTACTTTCAACACAAACCAGAAAACCCATTCACTATTTATCCGGTTATCGTTAATTTTCCTTACGCGGGACTAGCTGCGATGCTACCGCGTTCATTTACATAGTAGCTACGGGAAATATTTCGTTAGTTTATTGCCCAACTAAGTGAAGCGCTCGTTAAGGGCGTTTTCGCGTTTGGTTAAGTAGAATTTAATTTAACCGCGATGTTTTCATGCCCTAATTACGATATTTCTAATTAGGTAGAAACTGCCGAACCAGTTTCTGTGTTTATACGATTGATTCATTCGAGGGAATTCTATTTACGTTCTGTTTATATTTCTATTTTGACCCATTTTTTTCTCAAGATTTAATGCATTTGAGCACATTTTGAGAACAATACTGCCACATGCAAAGTTAAAACTGCCGGAATGACGAACTAACTGCGGCTAAATTGATTGTTGACTGCCCAAAACATCTGAGAGCGCGTTCGTTAGGGACACTACAAGTCACCCAAACCGTGTCCACAAAATTACATGACAATTAAAATAAGAAGGAAAAAACTATAATCTATCAACCATTAGGAAGGTTTTGTATAATAATAATAATAACTAATTCACTAACTATAGTTACCAGGTCAAATAATGAAAATTCCAAATACACAAAACGGACCAATGAACAACATAGTAGGCACCAAACGAACCAAGAGAACTTTATATGCTTATAAAAAAAAAAAAAATCTAAACTCAAAACCGAATCTACAATAATCACCTGAATTATCTTTTAATGCCAAACTAAGCTGAGCCGATGTTAGATCATTGACATATATCACTACAAATAAAACCAAAAAGTTTCTGGTGGGAGTTGGAAGGTGGAATATTTGTTTGACTACCCGCGACGGAATTTGGAAGCCGATCGGTGATAACAATTCAGAGTTGTCTATAAGAGATCTATATTATTTAAATCAAAAATTGAACTGATCCGTAGTTCCTACGATTAATTAAAGCAGATATTTCAAATCACCTTAAGAGAACATTATGGTCAAAACATATCTGTGGAAATACAACATAACACTATAAAGCTAGATATTTTAAAAATTTCCTTTGAACTCTTTCTAACAATATTTATTGATAATAGTCTGCCATATGATGACCCCATGCTACAGCTCAAATCCAACATAACTTTAGTAGAGTGCCTTTAGCCCCTCTTCGCTCGTAAACTCACTAGCATTCAGAAATATGAATCGTAATATTTTGAAAACACTATTACAAGTTTGATTGATATGGTTAGCAAAAGAAAGGTTAGTGTCAAATAACACCCCCAAATCTTCGTTACAATTTTATTTTGCGTAGAAATTAACCAAAACCCTGTTCAAAAAACTAACAGAAAACAATATGCACAAGTCTTTAAAAGGTGTTTGTGGTGTTGAGCTAAAGTCCTTAAATATCATATTTCCAATTATCACTATTCTACAGAGTGGATAATGAAATATATTAGCTAATCGGAGCATTGTAGCGCCAATGTACAATTTTATAAGGCACCATTATATCCTCCATCCTTCTTTTAGTTAACAAATATTAATAATAAAGTATTCACAAGTAGAAACATAGCGATATATTATGATGTGTTCCTTATATGAGATAAATTTTTCTAGTATATTCTAGTATGTCAAATATTAGTTTGAAATCGATGATAAATCCCAGGTCCCTGATATGGTCTACTTTTGGTAAAATATTGCTTGTAATTTTTTAATCAAAATTTAATTCTGATTTATATCTTGTAAACAATTTTTTTTACATATATATATGTCCAAAAACCGATTATTCTAAATACAAAAGTCTACCAAGTTCTCTTTTCAACGTTTAAAACAAGTCTGTATAATTTTATAAGCGAATGTAGGAAATTTAAAATACTTAGGTATTAAACTTAATCACATTCCTGGTTATCAACCAATCTAAGATCAATCTAGTGTCACCATACAGCTATTCAAAAAGTAAGGTGACTTTTAAGTTTTATTGAAAAGTCTTTATTTATTCATCAAGTTTAGTGTTGTCCCCTTCGAAGTAATCCCGCCAGATATAATACACTTGTGTAAACGTTTTTTCCAATCCTCCTGATACGTACTTTCTGGTATAGCCTTGAGTTCTTTCAGCAATTTTTCCTTTACCTCCTCAATCGTGCCAAACCTCCTTCCTTTCATAGGTTTCTTGAGTTTTGTGAACAGGAAAAGTGGCAGATTTTATTTTTGGTCAAAAAGACACAAGCAACGATGAGTGAGCAATTGCATTATCGCTATGCAAAATCCATGAATTGTTTTCCCGGACGTTTTCTTCGCAAACGGTGCATAACATCAAGATAATACTCATTATTGACAGTACAACCTTATAGTAAGAACTCGAAGTGATTTATTCGGTCTTTTTGATTTTGGGTTCTGCCATCGTGACGACTGGGCTTTGGTATCGACGCCATAAACATATTCCCATGAATCGTTCAGCATGTCAGGATAATCATTAACCTCGTTCAACAGCTCTTGAGCGATGGTCCTTCGACGGTCCTTTTGTTCCAAATTAAGCAGTCCCGGAACAAATTTTGCTGCTACACGTTTCATGTCCAAATCTTAGGAAAAAATTACATGGTACGAGCCAATAGAGATGGCGACGTCTTCACCCACTTCTCTAATTGTGATCCGAAGATTTTTCATCATTTGTTTTACTTCTTCAACGCGTTTATCATTTTTTGATTTGCTGGGATGTCCACAACGAGGTTCATTATCTGCGACTTTTCGGCCATCTAGGATCAGCTTATACCACTTACAAACATTTTTTTTGTTCGAAGAAAATTCACCATTCTTCTTGACAGCATAAAATCGCCGAGCATACAGAAACGTCTAACTCTTCCGTCTCACATAAAAAGTAAACCTGCACACTAACTGAAACTGTGAACATATGTTAGGGACATGTGTACCAACATAACAAAAAAAGAAATGGAAGATCGAATGTACGTATCCCGCCCAGTTCACCTCGTATGGGGGCCTTTTAAAGCCATCACGAAAAAATGTTATTAAATGGGCAATATGCGTACGCGCAGTCAATTCAACCCTCGTTTTCATCCAACAATTTCAACCAAATATGCCCGGATACAGATAAATGTTAATTCAAAATGAAATAAGGTGTGGAAATAGCTGCTTAGACAGAAAATGGCGCAAAATGCAGAATAGTGGGTGAAATTTAAAATACCATACCATAGTCGGCTTTGCAGTCACTATATTATCAAAAAAAAACATAAGCTCACCACCCTTTCGCTACACAAGTGTATGCAGTCTATGAACATCTCAGATGAAATGTATTACAAGGGCAAACTGCTATTACACAATTCATCAATCATTTGTCGAGCGTCCTTTTAATCTTTTAGATCCCCCACCAACTTGTGGACATTTCCCCTCACTCATTCGTTGTAAGATTAAGTTGACTTACGAGCAATCTATGTACTATACGTTATTATTTAAAAATATCACAATATACCGGGTATCTCTCAAAATTGCATTTATTGATGTTTAAACTGATTGTTCGCCTGTTTGACCCATTGCGTTGTCGTTCGTTATTTTCGTTTCGTGTCAATTGCACCACCCAACATCGCACAGATTAAGCAACGATCTCATGTGCACCTGCTTGATAAATTTGAACCATGCCATCAGTTGCTAAATGTAAACGGATAAATGTTCCAACGCAGTTTTTTCCTTGATTTCAGGCCAAATTAGCAATGAAAGCTTTAATGAGACGTCAAAACGACACGATGGACCAACCAGCAGGTATACACAGCACACATACGGTTGTACAATATAAATTGAAATATTGAGGAATTGGGAACGCAGCAGGTTTAGCAATTACTTAGAAACATTAAGGATTCAAACAGCAACACAGTCACATTTCATTACTTACTCGGACAACGTATTTGTCACAGCGATGAGTGAGGTGGAACGGTAAAAAATTATATGTGGCGGACAATGAAACAGCTATATAACTGTAACTTTGGTCACGAAAGTTTATTTTTCAGCAATAGGCGTAAATTGATAGAGCGTTGAAAAGAAAATTTAATAGATGTCGGAAAATATTAAAAACAACAACGTGTGATACCCTTTCTAAGTATCACATAAAATTGTTAAGTTAGTAAAGCTATTCAGCAAATTAAATAAGTAAAACTTAATTTGAGGCATTAATTTGAGATAATACGTATTTCGTTTTTTTATAGAATTGGCGCTATACAAAAGCAATTTTTCATTTACTTATTAATAAGATAACTAATCGGGTAATTTTATTCCTACGATAAGATAACAAGTTAATGTAAAAATAAATTTTTGCTATTGAAGCGTGATGCTTCACACAAGTTTACCTAATTTCCAAGTGCTTTATTAATGGAAATTCCTTCATTAAAAATCTGTTTTGAAGTCTTCCAAAAGAATGCCGAAAAATTATAATTGAAGCTCACAGCATTAATAAAATACCAATTTTTTTCTTTTAGAAACATTTGAAATTTGCAATGTGAATGGAATATGAAAAAACAAAATGGTAGGCATTTTGAACATTGAACAAAAAAGATCTCCTTTTAGTAATTTCTTGTTTTAAAAGGTTCTAGATATCTAAAATAATAATCAAAAGTTCTTTCTAACTGGTCAAATATTAAAGAAAAAGAAACAAAAGATTTTAATTTCTTTAGTAAACAGGACTATGCCTATAGTTTTATATAGTTTAAACTGCAGATAATCAAATAAGCTGCAGCCGTAAGAAGTAATAAAATGGTGTGTTCCATTGTTGTATTGCGTTCCAGAGATAATGCAAAATATAAAAAGTTAAGTTCACAATATACAATTTTTGTATTGAACTGTTTTGTTTTTTTTAATTTTGGTTAGTTATTGGCTGGTCAATTCGAAATTTTTTAACTTCTTCTTTAACATTTAACAATATCCATAATTTACAACAATAATTGTTATATATATAATTTGTTCTAAAATTTAATAATAAATTCTGAATATATGGCAGATTACATTACTATTACTATTTACTATTTTGTTAGTTGTAGGAACCTACATATTACTGCTATTAGACATACATAAACTCGGTCAGTCCTGTATAATTGTTCAACTTGGCAAAATTTAAGTTCAATATGGGTGGGCTTGCGACATGATATATACTCCACGTGCTAGAGTAAATAGGAATATGCATGACGTAACGTCAGGTCTCGTCCAATAGAGACCAAAATACACCTGTCGCTTAAAATAACTCAAAGAATCCCGCGACGCATATCCTCCAGGAAAGTTCCAGACGTTACTTCGCAGTTAGCTTTATCCTTGTTATCATAATTTTACTGCTTTTGATGAATTACAATGATTAATATTCATTTTCTGTTCCAGGGTATTTGGGCACTTCCAGGGTGGTGCTTAACCATTTAGATGTCTCGACCCAGGCAAGTAAAATCTTTCGCATTCGTTCGTATTATTGTAATTTAAAAATCGAAAAATATGATCCGCGTGTTTGATAGTATATAAAAATATACATATAGAACATAAAATTTACTTCAGGTTTCGGTATTTCTACCTAATTGGATTTTCCCTGAAGCTTTCAAAGCGAGTTTCTGTTGATGTCTTGTTGCGCTATATTTCTAGCAAAGCTTCATTTAAGATAAGCAAAACTGCCAAGGAAAATGGCAAAACGGTATAGGTATTTCGAGTCTGTTTTTGATAATTTCCGCATGAATTCCTGCAAGCGGCCCCTTTTTAAACGTTTCGTTCTGCTATAAATAGAATATACTTTCCATATTAGAAAGAATGTATAGGACAAAGTGTTGTAAAGTCCTCAAATAACGTTAACTTGATATTTTTAAGGAGATGATATAAAAGGAGAACAAATATTTCGAAAATAAATTTGTTTCAACACGCTAGTCATGCACGCTTTCCATTAGGAACAACGGATCTGGAGTTTCGTCGAGATTAAAGTGTTAAAGATATTTTAACTTATGTGCTCTTTCTTAAGATTCTTAAGATTTTCTTTAGAACAATGCAAGGTATAGTCTTTCAGAATTACTGTAATTTGGAGAATTTGTACGAGCACTTATTGCATAGCATACTATTGTTTGTATATAACTATTTCTCAATTATTCTACTTGATTGGATAAACCATTTCTTAACCGATACTTTATGAAATTATTTTCGTATTTTATATATAAATTATTATTCTCATAGTCTTTATCTATTGATTTAATTATTATGTTCTCTTTAGTCCCTTCCATTTTCTGGGTTATTTGTACTGTTAGCGATTAGGGCAGCAAAATGGCTACAAGTCAAATTGATAAAAACTTTTTCAAGCAAATAGAAAATGTACTAGTAGAGAGCTAAGTAATCAACTCCAAGTTATTATGAACTAACAAAAAGGATTGGATATCAAGTTAGATTAGCTAGTAGAAAGCTGCAGATTACAAATCCCGTCTATTAAGATTCTCAAGAGATCATGCACACTGGGCTGTGTATAACTGGCAGAAAATCTTGTTCAAATCTGAAACTCCAGTAAGCCTAAAATGTTCAGATAGTCTTGCATGACCGAATCGTCTCTCCAAAAGAGTGATATGGTTGTGGTTCAAAAATTTTCTGGGTGAAGTCCGAGGTCTATGAATGCGGAATTCTATTTCGAAACCTTTATTCAAGATCACACGTAATGCCCTTTGCTCGAATTATAGGAGACACCTTCATATTCAGGCAAAGTAATGCAAAGCATCGCATCGCAAGAACTATCTTAGATTACTTAATTGAAATCAACCCATATCTTGCAGTGGCCACCAAGAAGCTCACCCTTAAATCCAATAGAATACCTTTGAAATCTTCTAAAAAAATGTATTAGACCCAATTAGTCTGCCAGAGTTGGAGCGTGTTGTTCCTTTGCAATTGGAAAATATTCCTCAAGCAACCATCCAAAACTTAATAAGAAGCTTACTCCCACGAATGCAAGCAGTTTATTGATTTTCTGTAAATTATTTGCAAAATTAAGTGAATTTCTATATTTTTTAAATTTTTGTACCTTCCTTAGGTATTTAATTAAATAACAAATATTTTCTGAAGCAACATTGTATAGCTATTTTTATTTATTTTATCCTAACGATAAATTAAGGAAAAACTGGAAAAAGAAAGACATAATTATAGTGTTCAACGGGAGTTTAGGAAGGACAGTCTCGTATTTTTAAAGATTTGGGTGATATGGGGCATAGTAATTAACTGATCTTATAGAATGTTTGTTAAATAAATACTTCCATCTTTCTCAGTGTAATGGTAGATATATATGCAGAGAAAAGTCACAAATTTATTTATTTATTTTCAAAGAACTTCCGCAGGGTACTGTAATACTATTTATAAATCTTCTGGATTCCTCCTGGGTCGGTGCTGTTGGCTTCTTCAGAGCTAAACTGAAACTCGGCTTTGAAGAAGCCAATAGGATGATTGGCGAAATGTTTATTTATAAACAACCGACTCAGAAGGAATAAACTGGGAAATAAGTATCAAGGCGTGTTTTCTGGTAAACCAGATTTACGAGTCTATCTATAAATTACCCAATAGTCAGAACTGTTTTAAACTTATAAAACCTTATTATGCCGCTAGCTCCGTGTAAGGAAAAGGACAGTACATGACACCGTTAAAGCAGACATTTGTTTAAAAATACCCTAGAAATTTGTAAATGTACGCATAGGACAAAAATCAAAATAAAAATAAAAACAGTCGTTTATAACACAAAAAATATATTTTTAAAGCTGCGATTGAAATCGTTATTTAAATTTCTTTTCTATAAGATACTGGTGGTGTTGAGAAATCGACTATTTGAAACTGATTTATGATGGTGACAATATTCTAAGGAAAGATCTTTTTATAGAGTTATTTGTTATGGCGTGGTATTGTTAGAACATGGCCACAGCTTAGATTAACAATTAAACTTTGTCTAGGACAGTGGTTCCCAAAGTGGTAGAAATATAGGTCCACCGGAACCAGCTAAAGTAACCTCTAAAACAAAAGTCTGGGTACCAGTGTTCTAGACAACTACACTAGACAACAATTTTGCAATTTTTAAATGCAAATAGTATGTCAATTTAGATACTTCCGATTAGAATAAAGCATTTTTAAATTACAATAACCCCAACCAATCAATCTTATATAGATTATTCAGTCGATTGATTCTTGTTTCTCAGTTCGTCAGGGTTCCCCGCTGTGTTTACGATTGCGAATAACATTACATGATTAGATGATAAGTGATCTAATAGATCATTCATGTATATCTAGTAAATACTGGTCCCAACATAGACCTCTGAGGAACCCCCAATATCCCGGAGATAAATTTGACGTTAGGACAGCGGAAAATCATTCGAAACCATGGGCGCTATCAACAGATCCGTCGGACGACTGAGAAATGAAAAATTCATGAAATTAATCATAACGCTGATAGCTTTAAACCGAGCGATCCATTATTCCCAATTCGTTTTCCAGGCTGATATTCAACACACGGCCCTAAACTACGGTTCGGAGGATGAGATAATGGGTCGTCTCCACGGTAAAGATCGGAGGGGTGGGGCGGGCGCGACGAGGGAGCCGGCAGCATCGAATGCGGCTCATTATAGCAAACAGGATATTAGGGAGCAATACTGCATTTCGGATCGGGGATTAGGAGCATTGGAGACGGATAAACAGAGCTTATTCGGGTAAGTAATGATCGATTATGGGCTTGACTTTGGATTGACGCTTCCGCTTGGAAAAAGTTGACTTAAATTTGGTTCGCTTCCTTTGATCGATCGGAAATCCACTACTAGTCAAGGTCGAATTTTAATCGATGGACTCGATTTACTTGGTGTATAAATAGGGCGGTCTTCGTCACGAGACAGTTGTAGCCCAAACATAAAATCCTCAATTTTTTGCACAGCTCTATAAATCATCAAGCTTCGTTCCATCTTTCGGAAAAGGCGTTTTCTACGAGAGCCCTCGTCCACAGACTTGTATATAAAATTTTATATGACAGCCGTTGTTTACGTTTCAAGGAAAAGAATTTAGGTGTCATCATGGTAAACGATTTTCCTGCTCGGAACCTTTTTTGTATGACAAATTAAAATGGTCTCTTTGTAGCCAGATGTAATTGCTGTTATGTACTATAAGAAGACGCATTGCATTTTTCCATTTATTTCAATATTATGGCAGTGGACTAAACATTGATACTGCTCAATTAAATTTAGATTAGAGATTAGTTTTAGATTTAGGCACATGTTGCAACTTTGCAGTAATTTTAAAAATAGTGTCAGGCTCCAAGTGGACAAATAGGGAGCGTCAAGCCTATATAAAATAAAAAGATGAAGGATACTACTTAATGAATAGGTGGTGACTTGATAAGATAAGATGGAGCCAAAAATTATATACAAAAGTTAATTCGGATACTGCAAACCTTCAATTTATTTTAATTTAGTATATACAGGGTGTTTAATTTTTCGTGGATCAATATCAACTTTCTTATTTTAAATGGAACACCTAGTATATTAGTTCATTTTTGAATTCTATATCAAAATCTAGACATATTTTGTGAATACTGTCCTATACCTAAGTTTAACCATTTTTGACATTTTTAAAAGATTGTTATGTAACAACAATAAAAACGGATCTCTTAGAGATTATATAACAAAATTTCCATTAAGGAGGTGTCCGGAAAAAAAGATCTTAGACAGAAACTACCAACATTTTAGAATTCATGGAACTTTGAAGAAAGAAAAAATTAGACGTCGTCAGATTTTAAATGATGAAGAGTTACTTAATATTTTGTTGCATTTTGCAGACACTCCTGAAGATCTAACTCGAAATGCGTCTTTAGATCTAGATGTCAAAAGAACAACGATTCGAACGTGCCTTTAAATAAACAACTGGAAGTTCTAAACATTCTGTCCAGTGTAGAAATAAGGTTTACATTTTTGCAACAATCTTATGGAGATACACTATTCAGAAAAGAGATTTGCTAATATTATTTGGCAGCAGGATGAAGCTCATTATCACAGAAACCAAGAAATTAGCGTCTATTTAAATGCACACTATAGAGAATGGATCGGGGAGAATTGTAGTTACGCCTGCCCTCCAAGGAGCCCCGATTTAATTCCCCTTGATTTTTTTCAATTTCTTAAAGATTTAGTTTACAAATACAAACGGTCAACTGCCGAGAAACATAAACGTCCGATAAGAGAAGGAATCGGTCATTTAATAGATACTGAATCTGAACCCTGAACTACTATTTGTATTGCTCAAAGTGGAGGACATATTGAACAAATGTTACAATAATTATTATTCTTTGTAAGCTATTAATTTTTTTATTAACCGTTCATTAATTTACATTTACATTTACATTTACATCTATGGATCTTCATAAGCGCATCGCCAATATTATGGTCAACTATGAAATGGTAAATCATAGTGGCAGCACTTTAGCACTTGTTTTGTTTAAACGCCATCATATCCACCTTACACTAACTGAACTTAAATGGCAACAGCATACTATTAGCATACTTTAAAAGGAAATATTTCAAAAAGTAAAAATATTAGGCATATAAAACCTTATATAAAATTGACTTAAATTTTAATGCTAAATATGACAAGATCCATTTAAAAAAAAAAGTTTTTTGGCAGTTTTTAATTTCATTTCATTCATCTTATTTTTCGCTGTATTAATATGTATCAAGATTTCTTATGAAATCCGTTATTCGCGTCCTTTTTCTACAACAAAACTCTCACTGACGCGAAACAATAAATGCTTCCGAATGAAGAAATTGGCAGATATTTTACGTCTTGCAAAAAAAAAATGTCATAAAACGGTTAGACTTAGGTGTAGGACATTATAAACAAAATATGTCTATAATTTGAAAATGAAGTCATATACTAGGTGAACCATTCAAAATAAAAAGGTTCATATTCGCCCACGAAAAATTGAACACCCTATACACACAACATTAAAATAAATTGAAGGTGTGTAATACCCCAATTTACTTTTGTATTTATTTATTATTATTTAATTCATTTAGTAGTAAACCATAAATTACTAAGTATTTGTTAAATTTCGAAAAGCAAACAAGAAATTGAAGT
This sequence comes from Cylas formicarius, assembly GCF_029955315.1. NCBI lineage: Eukaryota > Metazoa > Arthropoda > Insecta > Coleoptera > Brentidae > Cylas > Cylas formicarius. The sequence continues at coordinate 13,467,542 of NW_026844326.1, read as the reverse complement.
TTGGTTTCTCTATAGAAGTGAAAATTGAATATTGAATATTGAAATTGCAAAAATAAGACTTTTATTACTTCGTTTCAGCTTGAAACTGCATCACCACGCAGGTTTACATTACTTGATGACTTCTTTCCACAGATGTCTTTCATCGCACAACAGTTCTCCATGTTCGACGCGGAGCGCTTCATCCTTATTAACAGCGTGTGTACGTCAAAAGGTGCCTTCTGATGAAAACTTATACGAACTGTACAAGAAGCACCCTTCGGAGTACGCCCCGTATCCGAAAAGGCACAGGTACGTTTCGTATGTCCTTTTAGACGTGCTAGCAAAAAAGTTTCATTTCTCACGCGATCCCGCGAGTGGAGATGTATTGATCTCTTCCACTTCTAATTTTTTACTAAACTTCAATGCTTCTTTATCTCGTCCTTCGTAGCGAAAATTGTGAGTCTTCTTATGTGGATTTATTTACTTTGAACTTATATACCTTATGTTCACCGTGTGGCCAATTAAGAAGGAGCTATCTCCAAATGAGCGAGGTGAAAAGCTATAACCAATAAGATAAAATGCCGAAAGTGCTGGAAGTAATATTTTTGCTAAGTATTTTGGTAATATTTTGATATATATTCATACATATATATATATATATATATATATATATATATATATATATATATATATATATATATATATATATATATATATATATATATATATATATATGAAACTGAAACTGAGCAACAAGATCCATCAGTTGCTGTGGGACCGCATAGTATTATTAACATCATGGCGCACTGACAATGACAAGGACATCACGTCAAAAAAATTGTGGAAGAAATTAGAAATCCTTCAGTCAAATTCCAAAAAATCAGGACAAGTGCCAAATACAAACCGAAGCAGTACAGTTCATAATATTTCAGCATACCATCTTTCCGATACAGAAGTCAGCGTACTGAATAAAGGATTTAACTATGCAATAGCTCCAAAAAGAGTACCCATCGAAGAGATCGTTTCCAACGTCGAAGCAAGTCTTTCCACCATAGACGAACAAGATGCGTAGTTAATTAGGCAAGATGTCGTCAGAGTTTTAAGACAGTCAAAACCGCCGCAACCAAACTTAAGCAGAGAAGAAATGCAAGCCTTAAGGAATCTAAACAAAAACGAAGATATTCTAATAATGCCAGCAGACAAAGGAAATGCCACTGTCGTCATGAATACGTCAGATTATAATGCAAAATTGGAGGATATTTTGAACGACCCAATATACAAACTAGTCACCAGAGGTCCTACGACATATTTGGAAAAAACAGCTAAGTCCAAAATTCTCGATTCATCAATAAACGAGGATACAAAGAAGGGAAAATCAAGTCGTTGCCCAAAATTCTACGGGCTCCCAAAGATCGATAAGGACGGGGTTCCCCTGCGTCCAATCGTAAGCGCCTTTAACTCACCATTATGCAAGCTGGAAAAACATCTGGCCAGTGCACTTCAGCCCATAGTGGAAAAGGCAGATTCCTATGTTAAAAACTCAGAACATTTCACTCAGATTTCAGGTTCTCTCAGGATGGACAAGGATGACATTATGGCAAGTTTCGATGTCAAATCCCTCTACCCGAGCATTCCAGTAGAAGAGGCACTCTTGCTTATAGAAGAAAACGAAGATCTTCCGCCGTACATAATAGATCTGTCAAGACATTGCCTGAAAAACGCTTACTTTATGTACAACGGGAAAATTTACCGACAAATAGATGGAACAGCATCTCTCTCACCTGTGATTGCCAACCTCTTCATGATTTACTTCGAAAAGAAAGCAATAGAGAAGGCAAATTTGAAGCCAAAACTATGGACAAGATACGTTGATGACGTATTTGTTATATGGTCTTTTGGCAAGGAGGAGCTTTTGAAATTCCCAGATCATCTGAATTCCATCCACCCAAGGATTCAATTTACAATAGAACTTGAAGAGGATAACAGTCTGCCCTTTTTAGATGTGCACATCACAAGGACCGAAAATGGACATTTGGAACACACTGTATATAGAAAACCAACACACACTAATAGATATCTGAACGCTAAATCTCATCACCACCCATCACAGATACAGGCAGTGGCAAATACATTAATTGCTCGGTCCTTCAGGCTCACAAACGAGAGTAACAGAGATTAAGAACTGAAAAAAATTAGTACCTGTCTTCGACAAAACGGATACCAAAGGCGCATCATCAGCAAGGCAATCAGTAAACAACAACAGCCGCAGCAGAGAGTTCAGGACGAGACCCAACAAAGATCGATCGCTGTCCTGCCATACATCAAGGGGGTTACTGACAAAATCGGCCGAATATTATGGAAACACGACATATCAACGGCATACAAACCTGATCATACCATCGGAGCAATCCTAAGAAACCCAAAACAAAAAATTACTCTGGAAATCCAAGGAGTATACAGTGTAGCATACGGATCGTGCAGCCTGACGTATGTGGGACAGACCAACAGAAGGATTTCAGCCAGGCTCGAGGAACATCGTTTAGCCATAAGAAACAAACAAACAACATCTGCTTTGTTTCAGCACCAACATCAGACAGGCCATAAAATTGATTTCGGCACTTGCAAACAAATAGCTAATATTCCTGATTTTAGGACTAGGATTATACGAGAGGCCATAGAAATAGAAAAGTCCGGACACCTCAATACGAGAGACGACGCTCTGCATTTATCCAACACGTGGAGAACGATAATCAAACAGCAGAGCGATGCGCAGCACCCAACGGGGACATCGCAACTACGATCGGGCGAAATTAACAACGCGACAACTCGGGGGGCGGAGCCACCTCCCCTCCCGCACAAGCAGCACCGTTACCATCTCCGGCGCAGGGTATAAATACCGCACGCACCGCCGATAACCTCCCAGTGTTCGAAGTGTTTTCGAGTTATTGAGCTACCACAAAACAGAAAAAAAATCCACTAATTATTGACAATGATTTAGAGAGCACCCTGTTTTCTAATTTATTGTCAATAATTAAGGCGGTATTTTTGGGTTCATTTTAAAAAGAAAACTTCATATGACAATATGTCCTAAACTTTTGAGATACAGGGTGAAAAAGTTTTCAAAAATAAAATATATGTTTTAATATCTGTAATACAACTTTAGATATTTTAATGAAATTTGGCACACATGTACTATGTATCAAGAGACATTATCTAGGGTTCACAATTTTTTAAAAATACTCCAGTGGCGGGCGTAAGGAATTTCCTGCTCATAAGTGGCGAAATCTATCTAATCTATCTAAAATAAATAGTTTTTAGTTGCCAACTAGTGTCGTTCAGGAAACAAATATTTGTACAGTTACAGTTTTAATTAAATAACATAGCATCCTAACAACAAGATAAGTAATAAACAATTCTTATTTAATTAATTTAATTAATTATTATTTTAATAGAACAGATAGACAATTGCTTAAGTAAAAAATAAAAATGACCATGCAGAGCAGAAGTTTTTATTTTTTTAAGCGAAAACCGCACATCGGATTGAAAAAATCAAAAAATTTCTTTAATTTTCAGAACTGCCACTTTAAAACGCGAGCAAAAAAATTGTCGTATAAAAAAATATAGTATTATGCACTCACATATAATTACCTGCTGGTATGGTAGCAACTGTTTTCAAAAGCAGATCGCTCCTTAACTCCATTCAGAACAGTGCAGTTACGTCACATATAATGACGTAATCAAAAGTGATCAGTATGTTTTGACGCGGCTTTTGGCACTGATTTCAAAACTGAAAATTAAATTTCTGTGTCAATTTGCGACATCCAGTAATGAACTAAATAAAGATGTCATGCTACGACAAAACTGTACAATTGCTCTGACTGCACTTTACTATTCCGTTGATAACGTTAATGCATGATACAGCAAAAATCTTATTTCATACGCTAATCAATATAACAGGATTACCCTCGTTAGAAATTAATAATTAATATAATTTCCATTATTAGTTTCAGTTTGGGGCATCTCGAAATTCCTTTTGTTTTTGTTTGAGATATTGTTGTAATTTTTTTTAATTCATTTCAGTTACCTTTGGTCTCTTGTTATAGAAAATTAATTTTGTTTGGAAACCAAAATGTATTTTGTTGATAAAGTTGATAAAACTTCTTCAGGGAGTGACTAAAGTGTCATTTCAATTTATTGCACAATACACTATTATAGGCAGTGATCTCTAAGAACATTATATTTCATTTTCGAATGTAACCAAAGTCGATACCTACGATTGACAAATACAATACATCTTCGATAGCGCGGAAAACGTCGTGCCACCGAAATTTATGAAATATTCGGACGAATAGATGGTGGGCTTTAACTCAGCGTGACGCGAGTTATTTTTCATAGAATTTAGATACTGTTAACCAAATAGAAACACACACTGGTGTATATGTTTTGGTTCTTGCCGATATAAGAATAAATCACAATTGTGAGAAAATTGCCCGAGTCCAGATTTGACTTTATAAGAAACATGAACTTCCGTATATCGGGGCATTCCAAATGAAACGAGCGGCGGTGGAAACACCATTTTCTACCACAAAGTTTGATAATTAATTACCGTCGCTTTGCATTGCATTGCGAATTTGATTTTCACTAAAAACAACAAACCACATTGTGTTCTTTCCAAATTTTATTTTAAAAAACACATTTTTGTTTATAAATCTGAAGTGCATAAACATGGCAAAATACATATTATTAGTATTATTATGAATTTTTAACAATTGGAAAGCCCATACAAATATAAAATTATATTTCAAGACACAAAATAAATATCACAGGTTATGCGTGAAACATTCGTAAAATGGCAACTTTTATTTGCAGGTTTTGAATTGCTTTGTTCTGTGTTTGGAATTTAATAAATGTAAGCCGCCAAATTTTTTAATTTGGTGCGCAACACCTATAAAACAACAATTGTCATAAAAAAAGAGAAAAAAATATGCAAATTAAAGGGTTGATTAAACGTTTCAATTTTTAATACCATAAGTTTTAAGTTTTAATACGATAGGAGTACATCGAACAAATTTGGCAGAGTTATAGGATAAAGGACACTTTTTTTCTGCTAATTGAGGGAAGTCCAAGAAAACAATAATAAATTGCAACTTTTAACAAGCATGTGAAAAACTGCCAAATTTTTTAACAAACATTTTTTTTTAAGTAAAATTTAACGTTCTCAACATAATACAATTACCCAAAGTAAAATAGTTTTGTAATTCATGCAGTGAATGCAAACCAGAACGCGCCTACAAAACTACAAAAATTTTATGAAACCTCAAAACAAAATTCGCTAATTGCTCAAAAATCTTCCACAATCAAAGTTAATGACGAAGTTTCGTTGACAACAAATACGAGAATCAATTGAAATCCTCAATCATTCAATCATAATATTAATCGCAAAATATTTGAGATTCTAACTAAGCCTCAGGCTCTGAAGAACTAAGCAGCATGTTTTGCGAAACATCAACGATATCCAGTCAAAATCCCACGCAGGAGAAGTCGAGAAGATGTGTATCTACAATATATTGATCTTGTGCGCCCCCGTAACATTATTAATTCACTAAACCTACGATTCTAAAGGACGAAAATATCCCCGAAATATTTGGATTGACCTTTGAATGCTTACTGTAAGTTGCTACTTGCTTACGATATAATTATGATTTTATGATTATAAATTACTGTTTTGTGGTTTTACAAAACGAGCTCAACGTTCAGTTAGTTGTTGATGATTCTATTGTTTTCGTATTCTTTGTAATACTTTCCCAACATTATGCATCTTATTTACTTTAAACTTTTGTCGATCTGGTTGCTGACACGTTTTCTCCTTTTTCCACTATATCCTATATCCAGAAATCATTAAACCTTACTTACTTGCCTTTTACAGAAGTAGAATTTATTTACCTTTCCTTTCCTAAATATTGAACTGCGCTAAGCGATTGTACACCTTTTAACTTTCTTCAAAGTATCGTTAAGTGCCAATTTTCAAGCGTCTCTTGGTTCACTCCATTAAAAGCTTTAAAGGCGATATTGTAAAACTTCTTTTGCTGAAAGTTGAAACGATACAGAAAAGTTTTACAGCCAACTTTAATGTATGTGCCTTATTTTATACCCTGGATTTTAACGCTATCGATTTCCTCTCTAGTAATAGATTGCGATATATACAATACATACAGAAGTAGAATATTACATTAATTTATATATTTCGACATCTACAATGTAAAAGCAAAAAACAATTAAATAGTAGAACGTCCCTTAGTGGAAAATAAGTTACTGTTTTGTTAATGTCATCAAAAGGGAAAAATATTACCCAGAAAATATTATTTTAATATTAATATTATTACGGCGGTAGAAAATTTATCAAACGCGTCACGGTTTATTAATGGAATTAAACGTATGGTTTAAGTCGTTTTAATATAAATAATAAACTAATTTAAACGAAAATTTATAAATCGGTCTATAAATATGACCGTACCGTTATGTTTAATGTTAAAATTCCAAGTAACAGTTCAAATTTTTATTATCTTACTGTAATGGTCAGCTCGCTGAGACTTAAACGATTAAATACGAAAAATGCGAAACGACTGGCAGGCGCTATTTCTTCAAGAAGACCAAGCAACTATAGTAATGCTAGAAAGAAAATCCATCCAATGGGGGTTCTGTTGCCTAAGATATGCGGATGTGCAAGAGCCTATTAAAATCGTAGAAAACTAATGGCAAAATGAGCAAATGAGATGGTAAGAGCTTAGGATTCTCCAAGGAAGCAAAGTATCTAGGAGACATATTTTACCAAGAGTTTACTTGGAAATCACACTTTCAAATGAATACAATTGGGGTAACAATTGTACTAGAAAGGGATTGAATAACGTTTTAAACCCAACAATGACACTTTGGCTGTACTAAACACTAGTAGGAACAATAATGCAGTGGTACTCTAGTAGACAAAATCCAAAGAAGTGGGAACGACAAGCAGCTGAGTAGCCAGTGTGGGTTACTAACGCTGAAAATTCTAATGCTGCTCTATGCATATAGCATATAAATTACTGCAGATCGGTCATCAACAAGCACGATAGGCTCTACAGGAAGATAAAGGGCGACGATGTCCTAGAGCTGTGTATGAACAGCAGTTCATCCAAGCACTGCTTTGATAAATAATACGGGACTCAACTCCAAAGCAAACATTACAAATTAGCAAGATAGATAAAGACGAAAAAAATTGGTAGTAAAACAATTGCGATCTACACCGACAGCTAAGCGGGAAGAAAAGCTAAACAACTCAGCAAAAAAGCGTCTAAGTTTTGGTCATAAGGCATTAAACTAAAGCAAGTCAGAAAAGTAACGCGATCATGGGTATCAGGAGATACACCTTTGAAGTATATAAGTCAAACTAGCAGCAGACCTACTAGGTTATAAAGGGAAGGAGGAATAGTACACAACTGCTGACTTCAGAGCCATCTAAGTCTAACGGGAGTGGAAGACAACACTAAATGAAGATTAGGATACGGCAGTCAGGGAGTCACTCTCTTAGCTGTGGAGTTTAGATATACTAATCAAAATAAAGCTAAATGCTAGTGTTCTGTTAGATATACGTATGTAGACAAATTTTAACCAGACTTTAAAAATGTTGGCGCAGTGTGCGCAATCCTCAACAAACATGGAAATTTCGTTTAATACTCGAATAGGCGCTCGCGCCGTACAAAATCGTTGGCGTCATGAAAAAAATCGATCAGGATAAAGAAAACCTTCTCTTCCATATTCACGTGGTTCTTTCAATATTAAAATAAATTCCTTTCAATATTTTCTGTCCGCGTCAAAACAATTTTGGGATAAAAGCTCGACTTTATAAGGCATAAAACAAAACGTGTCGGTGTCATAAATAATAAAACCGAATAAAATACTGCGCCGAAGTTTATTGGACAACGAGGACCATTTCTCCATTTAACTACATTGTTTCCGCGTGGGACTTAAAGGTAAAATCGTTTTACGGCGACGTCTCCTCCGCTCCCTTTATTGTTCCTTTAATAATGTTTCCTAAAGACATTTTATGACGTGACACGATGGGATTTCCAGATAATATATGGAGCGGATATCTTAGAAATATCAAAGCGGGGAAGATCCAGATGAACAGTTCGACCAACTAGTTTGCATCAACCAAAACTAAGCATTCCATTAATTATTTGAAATTTATAATAGTTGCAATTGATCAATCATTGATCTATATAGTGACTTTGTTACTTGGGCATTCAATCAGCGAAGCCTCTCTTTAGAGTTTTCTTGCCTTAACAAAAGTATTTGATGACTGAGACCATGATATTTTCTACAAGAAATGACATCTACAGAGTGTCCAAATAGTGTATCGAAGTAATATACCTCTTTTATTTGTTTTAGAGAAAAATGTTAAACACAAAAATTATAGACCAGACTAAAACAAACATTTTAAAATTGTTTTCAAATTCATAAATACGTAGAACAACAAACTTAATTTTTTTTAAACGGAACACCTTGTATATTTTGACATTAATAGATACTCCGTTTTATACTCATCCAATGTTGTTATGGTCCTATACTGATTGTTCTCGTAAAAATGCTCTGTATTTAATACCCTTTTTTTTTATGCCGTCTCCGAAAGCTGTAATTTTATTATGCCAACAGTATTATAAAGTATCACCGTCATTTTTGACTTGAAGTTAGTTCGAATCGTTTATACAGGGTGAGTTAAATGAAAAAAAAATTTTCGTGAAAAAATCAAATAGAATACCACGTATATTCTTCTTCTTTTAATTATTCCTATTAATAATATTTCAATTTTACTAAGCATTCCCTATACCTAAATTTTTTTGAACAAAATATTGAAAATTTTCAAACCGTGTGAAAATATCACAAAAGATTGAGAACAATGTAAATATTACCTGAGAGTGAAAAGTCTACAGAGACGAATTCAGTATAAATATTTCAGATAATAGCATTTGTTACATGTTAGTACAAAATGTTATGCGAAAATAATTTATCAAATTCGAGATTTAAACAAAAATAAAATTATGAACTGGCCAACTTTGGAAAAACAATTTAAACAGTATTTAAAATGCAATATCAAAATTGCTAGTAGTGCCAAAAAAACACTTAAACACTTCAAAACAAAAAAGAACTAATTAAGTCTTATTATATTTATTAATTGAAATGAACTTATTTATTTATTTATTCATTTATTTGCACGACCAACGTACATTTGCATAGCTACCTTCATTTACATTATTTATAATTTAATAATGTTTTAAGCTCTAAGAAAGGCAGGATGGCCAGGTTAATGGAAAGAAAGGAAAAATATTTTTTACAAAATTATTATTACCTATTTATTTTTATTTTTCTGGCTTCTCGCTCATAATTTGACAAATTTTCGGAGTTTTGTGTGTAAAAATGTGTATATCTCAAAAAATACTAAATTTGGGTATAGGGAATGCTTAATAAACTCACTCTGTATAAACGATTCAAACTAACTTCAAGACAAGTATACGATAAATGACTGTTGTAAATATAGAGTGTAGTAAAATATAAAGTGTTAAATACAGGGCATTTCTTACGAAAAAATTGATGTAAATCCGAAAACATCGGTATAACCATCTTACACTGGATGATTGAGTATGAAAGTGAAAAGCTACTAATATATTAATATACAGCGTGTTCCATTTAAAAGGTATAAATTTATAAATATTTATGGAGCACCCTGAACATTTACAAATAATTTTAAATTGTTTCTTTTAGTTTTAACCTATTTTCTAAAACAATTTTTCTAAAACATACAATAAATAAGATAATGGAACACGTGGATCAATTCATATCTAACAGGTAGAATGCTTCGCCTCTTGTCCCATTAGGAATGCCACAAGAAAGCATCATTTGTCCTATTTTGTTTGTTACTTACATAAATACATAAGGATGGCTAGAAAGTTGCTCAAGACGAATAAGAGCAAAATCGTTGAACCATAGCTCATGGCTCATGGCTATGGGCTATGAGGTAAAAATAAAATCAAATTCTTGGGAATGTTTCCGGACAATATGTTGACTTTGTTATATGATATTGGTTATATGAGAGGTAAAGTAAATAGGGTGTGTCATACTTTTCGAATTACAACATACTACATATTCTTTATCTATGTAGTATAAAAGCCTGCAACCAGAACACTTTAAAAAGTAGACAGTATTGCAGAGAAAAGTTTAATGAGTTAATAGTGTTAATTCAGTATTTACGGCAGTATTTATAGAAGAGCGTGTGATGTACTTTTTAAAAAATAAATCCCTGTGTACCCCAAATGAGTCACAAGACGCAAAAATACTCATGAGTCTGCCGGAACGGCTACAAATTATTAGATGTATAGAAATTTTGAAATAAGACATTTTCGCATTCTAGTAAGAAAAATGTAAATCTTGTTGTTTTAGACACTGTTTTGTCCGCGCGGAAACGGACTTTGGCCGCAGCTGGCACAGCAAGAAGTCGCAAAAATTACTCAAGACAGGATCAAAAGATTTTTGATTACTTAACTGACCCTACCTCGCTTTTAGTCTTCCTTCCGGAAGGGCCGGCCCGTGCTGCGTCCTCTGTGCCTCGAGTGGTGAGGAAATTTGTTGATCACCACGCGTATGACCTGATGCGTTCAACGGCACTTTTTGAACCACACGATGAGAGCGACCGATTTAGCGCTTCACCGTGATTTTTAGTGGAGCATGCGCCTAAGGGCGCTGGCGGGTATAGATGGTCAGTTAAGTTCAAGAATTTAATACCGCGAGGAAAGGAAGAAGAATAACTTCTTGGTGCTGTACTCGCGGCCAATCGATAAGCTATAGGTTTATATATATATATATAAATTCATAAGAAGTCGCCCACCAAAATGCAGTAGGTATTTTCCCAAAAAAACAAAAAAGCGGTTCCGAAAAAATGATACCCATGTTTACCTACAGTTTATTGGTTAAAAAAAATGAAAATTCAGAACTATACTAATAAATATTACTAATAGAAGTGCTAACATCTTGTGTGCTTTAAGCGAAAAATGTGCTTACCACGCTATTGATTTGGTAGAGGGCAGAGTTTTACAACAGGTCTCTTAAAGACACCAGTCGCAGTACGAACCTTGACCACTCTGACAATGCCATCAGGGCCAGGGTAGACCTCGGCTATACGCGCAAGACGCCCGTCAAGAACTGGAGTGTTTTCCTCCTTTAAGACCACCAGTGTGCCCACATCAAGATTGGGGCGATTGTCACACCATTTATTACGTTGATTGAGGCTTGCGAGATATTCATTATGCCATCGACGCCAGAAGTGCTGCTGCATTTGCAAGATTAGCTGCCAACGGTTTAGTCTCGACATGTTTGAAGAAGTCATATCAGGGTCAGGGAGTGTCGACACTGGAGCCAACATTAGAAAATGGCCTGGTGTAATACAGCTCACGTCATTGGGATCGTTACTGACAGCGCATATGGGTCTAGAGTTAACAATTGATTCTATTTGAACCAAAACTGTATTGAGTTCTTCGTAGGTCATGATGCGGTCACCTACTACACGGACTAGGTGTTTTTTGACGCTTTTGACGCCGGCTTCCCACAAGCCACCGAAGTGCGGACTAGAGGGAGGATTAAATGACCAAGAGATCTGCTCTTCTCTAGCTGCATCGGACATGATATTGGCTATGTATTTTGACGCAGAAATAAAATTCGTTCCGCAGTCGCTGTGGAGAGCAGAAGGTTTTCCTCGGCGCGCAATCATGCGTCGCAATGCGGCTAAAAATGCATCAGTTGATAAATCCGAAACTAACTCAAGGTGGATAGCACGAACTGAACAGCAGATGAAAAGACAAAGATATGCTTTTAGAGTCTTAGCACCTCGTAGCTTTGCCATGGTAATTTGAAAAGGACCTGCCATATCGACACCAACACACTGAAATGGCTTGAGTTGTGTGATGCGATAAGAGGGCAGATGGCGGCCCATACGGGGAATGTACGGTTTAGGGTTTGCTCGAAAACAGCGGTAACATTGAGACAAATTCCTCCTGATGACTCGTTTCGAAACAATAATCGAAAAATGTTGTAACAACAAATAGGACAAAGTTTGAAAACCTGGATGCAGGTATTTATTGTGATAATAACAGACTATCATATCTGTCAGTTTATGGTTTGATGGTAAGAGGGCAGGGTGTTTTTGCTCATAGGGAAGCATGGACGTAATTAGTCTTCCGCCCACCCTGAGAATACCCTGAGAATCAATTACAAGACTTAACTTGCGCATAGGTTTGGAGCAAGGTAGACCTTTGGAAACAAAATCAAATTCCTCTTTCCGAATATCTGGTGAGTCGAGAGTAGGAGTTGGATTGTTCGGCCATTGGTCAGACGAACGACGTAGCCACTCTGGGCCGTTCCACCACATAGAGTTGTTCAATAGCTCTTCCGGCAACATACCACGTGATGCAATATCACCTGGGTTGAGTTGTGTTGGGACAAATCTCCAAGAAGATGGAGGAAGAATATTTTGAATGTGAGATACGCGATTTGCGATATAGGTTTTCCATTTATATGGAGGCGCTCTTATCCAACCGAGAGCTACCATGGAGTCAGACCATGCGAAAATGGATTCAAAACCAACATCAGAATAACTGACTTTGATGAAAGAAATTAAATCAGCGACCAAAACTGAAGCTGATAGCTCGAGGCGAGGAAGGGAGATCCTTTTTAGTGGCGCAACTTTGGTTTTGGCTGTCACTAGCGTGGAAAATACACTGCCAGTTGAATCGGCGACTCGAAAATACGCGCAAGCGCCGAAACCAATTTCCGAAGCATCGCCGAAAACATGGAGTTGTAGAGACTGAAGATTTGGTGTCAAGATGTACCTGGGAATTTTTATCTTGGAAATCAAGGGTAACTGACTTTTGTATGTCAACCATCGATCGACAAGACCTTGGGTTGGAGTATCATCCCAATCTACACCCTCTATGCAAGGTGATATCAAGCCGATTGGATCAAACGTACGAGCAATGGTAGAGAGAATTGATCTTTTCGTACAAGAATCGTCGGTTTGATTGACCTGATATGAAAAGACATCATTCACTGGGTCCCATTGGAGACCAAGGACTTTGTGAAAACAGTCAGTGTCAGTGTCTAGTGAAACAGAAGTTTGTCGAATATTTGACGGAATTGTATTAAGAAAGTTGAGATCATTACTTGACCACTTCCGCAGCTCAAAACCTGCGGAATTTAATAACTCAACAAGCTCTGCTATAAGAGTCAATGCTTCCTCCAAGGTGTAAGCTCCTGTGCAGATGTCGTCGACAAATATGTCGGACTGCAAAACTCTTGAAGCGTTAGGATATGCTTCTGAGCCCTCTCGTGCAAGTTGCAAAATGACTCGAAGTGCCAAATAAGGAGATGATGCGATTCCAAATATAACGCGGGTAAGACGATAATCTTGGATAGGCTGCTCGGGAGAAAATCTCCATACTAGCCTCTGATAATCCCGATGCTTGGGGTCTAGTACAATCATACGATACATGGCTTTGATGTCACAAGAAAATGCTAATGGAAATTTTCTGAAGTTAAGGCAAATTGCGGTGATGTCTTTTTGGAGTTTAGGACCTGACAGAAGAAACTGATTGAGTGATCCTTGTGGAGTAGGACAAGACGCATTGAATACTACGCGCACGCTTTGGTCACTAGCTTTCGTAACCGAATGGTGGGGTAGATAATACATTTTTTGAGTATCAGTCGAAATGTCAGGAGGAGCAACAACTTCCATATGTTTAGAGTCTAGATACTCACGAATGACAGCAGAGTATTTTTCATAGAGATCAACATCTTATAAGAGCCGTCGCTCTAAAGAATAGAACTGTTTCAGAGCAATATCCCTAGAACTCGAAAAAACAGGCTCGTCTGCTTTGAAGGGAAGAGATACTATAAATCTCCCAGACAATTCCCGATAGTGAGTAGTGTTAAAAAATCGCTCACATAACTTGTCAGACTCAGACATAGGTTCAGTATGAGGAACCTCTTCAAGTTGCCAGAATTTGGACAAGGTTCTCTCAAGAGAATCTGATAAAGTGAAGAAGCTATGGCGTGGATGTAAACGAGAGTTGCCAGATGATTTGACATTTCCCATGATAATCCAGCCGTAAATGGTGTTTAAGGCAATGGGATCATGTGGAGATTGCATAATCTTGCCATCCAACATGAGTAACGGAAATATGGAGGCACCTAGTAAAATGTCGATTCCACTAGGAGTCTTGAAACTTGGATCGGCTAACTTAATATGAGACAAATGATCCCAGCTATTGTGTTCTACTGAAACAAACGCAAATGGACGGTAATATGACTGAATAGACTGCCACGAAAGGTTGATTCAAACCAGGCACGCTTAGTTTGAAAGTAGTGTAGCCTCGCGATGTAGCAACTGACGTATCACCGATACCTTGAATTTCAACACTTCCACCGTAGCTTTTCAAACCCAATCTTCGAAAACACTTCTCAGTGATGCAGTTTACCTGACTCGCGCTATCTAGCAGCGCTCAGCAAGTGTGTAGGTTGCCATGTCTGTCAGCCACTTGTACGAGGGCGGTAGCGAGTAAGGTTGAGTCGGTTACATTCACCGAAGAAGAGGCATATGATTTAGGTGAGTTTAGCTCTACCGATGCAGAAGATGCAACGGAGTGAGGAAGTTCGCATGATGAGTCATGTGGTGTCTGTGGCGAATTGCCTTTGGAAGGAGAATCGGCTCCCCAGTGGAGCAAAGTATGGTGTGTCCGACTTTGACAAAATTGGCAAGCTGTATTGCTCGAACATTTTTTAGCGCTGCACCGCAAATTGAGGCATAATGTGCACAAGCGATGTTGCTTGACGATGGTGTAACGATCACGAGGCGTTTTCGATTTGAAAACTGAACATTTAATCAACCAGTGTCTACTCTGACATCCTAATGTACATTTTGGACTATCTTGCGTTAAGAAACCTTTAGGATTTAATTTAGATTTAAAACTGCGTTCGCTTTGGTTTCTGACTGATTTTGTTCGAATGGTGTCTTCTGGACTTGAAAGTGCAAAGGACGATAATGCCTTGCAATTTTTATCTAAAAATTTGATTAAATCGTCGTATGAAGGAAGCTCTACACTGCTGTGCGCAAGCTCAAATGACTTAGCTGAATGCACATCAATTTTTGATAAAAGCAAATTGAGAAGAATAAAATTCCACTCGACAGTGGGAAACCCCAAAATTTTCAATGCCGCCAAGTTTTCTTGAAATGTGTCAATTAAACGTCGCAAAACTAAATGATCGTCTGATGACATTTTAGGAGCGTTGTGTGTGTTGTTCCAAGATTCAGTGGCCATTAACCTTTTGTTCTGGTATCTATCACGCAATGCCTGATAAGCAACGGGGTAGTTGCTCTCAGTCATGCGCAAAGTTTTTAATAAATTGAGGGGTTCACCCTCGCAATGTTTGACCAAAAAACCGAATTTTTGAATTTCCGGCATGTTCGCGACATTATGAATTAAACTATCATATAAGTCAATGAATGTCGGCCAATCTCGGTAATCGCCCCTGAAAATTGGTACATCAACCTCATATACTTTTTGGTTAGTGGTAGCATTAAAAATTGTTTGGTTTGATGGGACAACAGGACTTTGAGCCGCTGTAGGAAACAAATCCATATATATATAGATTTTATCACGAAATATTTGTCGTCAAATTCTCGACGAATTTCGTCTTCATCCTCCAGAGACTTGTCAGTCATCTGTTGTGACCCAATGATTGCATGATGATGAGCTTCAAAATTATTTCTAATGTCTTCAATTCCTTCGTAACGAGCTTTAAATTGATTTAACTTAGTAGAATCAGTGAGACAGGTCTGAGAACAATTATAAATTTCAGTCAAACGACTTATAAAAAAACCTCGAGTGGCTTTATTCTGACCTAAAGATTTTGCCATTATAAAAACCTATCGAACACTACGCAGATTCAGAGAGAAAAGCGATATTACTCAAATAATAATAATGATAATAAAAAAATGAAAACCAAACTGTTCCGAGTTTCAACTAGACCGAAAGAAATTCGACAAAAAAGTAAATAAATACGCCTGAAACTCTGGCCGTTCCGATATTGAACGTTAAAACGAAACAATATTTGGAACCGAGATCCAGTCGATTGAAATCAAATGCGAATCTGTATATATAAAAAAAACGTACTGATCTTTTTGTGTTGATGCTAATGGCCTTCATACACAAAAAAAGTAAAGGAATAAACAGATTTTTCGCAAAGCATAGCACGTAATCGTGAATTTCAAATTGAGAATATTGATTGCACAATAATAAGATAAAAGTTAGTTCTTTTTAATCGGTCTCGTAAGGACCAAAAACGTTTTGTCCGCGCGGAAACGGACTTTGGCCGCAGCTGGCACAGCAAGAAGTCGCAAAAATTACTCAAGACAGGATCAAAAGATTTTTGATTACTTAACTGACCATATCTCGCTTTCGGTCTTCCTTCCGGAGGGGCCGGCCCGTGCTGCGTCCTCTGTGCCTCGAGTGGTGAGGAAATTTGTTGATCACCACGCGTATGACCTGATGCGTTCAACGGCACTTTTTGAACCACACGATGAGAGCGACCGATTTAGCGCTTCACCGTAATTTTTAGTGGAGCATGCGTCTAAGGGCGCTGGCGGGTATAGATGGTCAGTTAAGTTCAAGAATTTAATACCGCGAGGAAAGGAAGAAGAATAACTTCTTGGTGCTGTACTCGCGGCCAATCGATAAGCTATAGGTTTATATATATATATAAATTCATAAGAAGTCGAAAAATAATAAAATGAAAACTGAACAGACACTATCTAATATATGTAAGTAAAGATAATATGATAATATAATTATGAAAGCTTAGGTAGAGGAGCTTACAATTGTTTATGCTTTAATGAACCGGTTGATACATGACTCTTGGAGTTATTATCCCCTATTTGTAACCAGAAGGTTTTACTTCAGACCAACATTTAATAAGCTTTTTTGGAATTTAATTATAAATATGCACTGTAACGTGTGGTGGATAAGTGTTTGCATTGCATGAAGTCATTAAAATAAGAGGTTACCGTGGTTGGAAAGAAAATAGTGCTTTTTTAGTCAAAAAAGCAGTTGCAGTAGCTAATTGTTAACTATTTACATACGCACTGTTAATAATTTATTTATTATTTATATCAGTTCATTATTTATATTGCCATTATGTACTGTTTCACTTTTCGACTGACTCTAGGAGCGGTGCTCGCTTTTATAGAAGTCAGCGCCTCTTCGAGATTCGCGGTATCTGCAATCGCATTTTTTTTTGCAGATATTTTTAATATACGAAATTTCTAGAATCTCTATAAAAATCTAGCCTTGGAACGTATTTTTAGTACCATTTCTAATCAACGAATTTCGAACAAATACGCATAGAAAGACAACCGGACTTAGCCCCCCGAAATAGTTTAATTAAACATAGGAATTTCGTTTAATTTTCAAGAATTTCAATTTAGTTTAACAGAAATATTTTAGCAATTGCATTAATCAGTATTTCGCATCGGCATGCCGTCGATTAAGCCGAAGCCAAACACGTATCGAAGACAGGTGTTATATACGCCGTCGTGTCGGAAGACCCCAATGCGTTCCATTAAGAGCGGTAGCGAGGACGTGATGAATAAGTTCCAAGTTATGAAGGTATTTTTAATAAAACGTATTTCCACGCGAAGATTTTCCTTAAGCGCCCAAACTGCCGCGTAATTCGTTCACCTTAATGAGCACAAAGAAAATTACTTGCCAGAGAGCTGGCGGAGTTAAAACGTCGAGGAGCAATTTAAATCGCACGGTGGCATTTTGAGTTCGAGCGCGAGGTGAAGAAACGTACACCAGCATTACTCGCATATACTCGACGTTTAGGTAAATTATCCCGAGATTAAATTTCGTATCGCACAGATCTGGCGCCGGGATTATCCAACTTCGTATTTGTTATTCTATAAGCGGAGGTGTGGTAGGCGTGTGTATGGGGGTAAGTGTATGGATCCGTCAAAACTTACTTAGTTGGGTAGTGTTAAAGGTGCTGTCTATGTAATAATATTTTCTATCTATTCACATAGTGTTTGCTCCATTTTTGTGTGTCCGTGTTTGGCTATTTCAGTTGACCAGCAAATCATTGCAATGACCAATGATGTTGTTTTTAAATTGACTAAAATCCACTTATTTTGCCAAAAATGTTTGGTGCATCGTGAACAAAGAAGGTTAAGTTACAAAATGATTCCCGACTTATTTCATCGATTTTTTGAAAGTGGCAAGTAAAACATTAAGGAACTGAAAATTTGATTCGGCCAATAATAACAATGAAAATCACTTTCTATTTACGCACTACTACTTACTATACACGCGGTTACATATAGCGTATTATTTATATTCCGTGCTCTCATTTTGACTTCTTGACTGACCGAAATGTGGTGTCGTGCTAGCTTTTTATATAATAATAATAATAATAATAATAATAATAATAATAGTCTTTATTGAGAATTGAGATAAATGATATACATAATACACAGTATTTAATACTAAATTCTCAAAGGACGAATTCTAGCTGACTAAGTCAGCAACTCAACATTAACGGAATACAATTTATCTATATATCATACACCTTTTTGACAATACAATTTGCAACAAGATAACCCCTAGTAAATAAAAATAAAATAAAAACAAAAGAAAAAGAAAAGTAAGTAATAATAAAAATAACTCTGTGATTAATTAAAAGACGAAAAACCCAGTCAGCACTTCATTTATCTAATAACACGCGTTTAATGTTCTTCCGAAATAGTTTTAAAGATGATAAGGCAAAGAAGTGTCTATGCCGATTAATAGTAGATTATGCATATTACGAATTTTACTCAGGAGTTTATTAGACACGAGCGGAGCGAGATTTCAAAATTTACCGAACGTGTTGCATACTATACTTTTTCTAAGAACCTTAGTTTTTGGGTACATTTTCGCAAAACAACACGAATACATTCATTGACATTACCGTCAGAATTAACAAGCGTCAAAATTCAAAGCGTGGGAAATATCTCCGAAAACATCCGATTGCTCCTAAACCCGTGCGGTAAAGTCCCGGAAATGTCCGAAGTGGCTCGGATCCGTGGGAAACGAAACTGACGTGGTAAAGTGACTCTTCCCGCACTCTAGGTCGGTGTATAGTTAGGTATTTTACAGACGGAAGTAGAAAAAAGTTTTTGCCGCATTATAGGTAAACCCCCCGCTCGTAAAGAGCAGATCTGTGTTGACGCACAGTTAGCGTATTCTGACTAATATTTACGAAGGCAGCGCCAAAATTTCCCGGCCTAAATATGAAAGAACCAAAGTAGAGTAATAAGTTTTTATTTTTTTTCAATATAGTCCCCCTTAACTTCAATACGCTTATTACATCTCCTAATTAACAACTCAATCCATTTAACAATATATTCTTTTGGTTTGTCTGCAAAATGAGCTAAAACAGCCTCTTTTAACTCAACTTCGTCGTTAAACCGCCGTCCACGTAAGTCCTTTTTCAAATATCCAAACAAATAATAGTCGCTGGAAGTCATATCTGGACGATAGGGAGGATGATCTATCTGTTGGAACCCACACTCTAAAATGCCAGCTTGTGCAACACCAACAGGTGCATTATCGTGCAAAAGAACGCACGCCTCTGGTCAGTTTTCCTCGACGTTTTACACGTATGCAGTCTCGCAATTTATGTAATAATGCTGCGTAATATTTATCATTGACAGTGGTAATCTATCAAAACAATTCCTTCACAACCCCAAAAGATCGTGGCCATCAGCTTTTTTGTTGACTGGTAGACTCTGAATTTTCTTGGGGGTGCTTCACCCTTACGACGCCCCTCCATTGATTCTTTTTTCGATAGAGAGTCATAATAGAGAACCATAGTTTCATCTCCAGTCACAATAGTTTCTATCACAGGCTTCGGTTCCGACCCACAGAGTTCCAAAAAAGATCTCGCACACTCGACATGGCGTTGTTTTTGAGTAGCCATCTTGCACTAACCTTATGCAGGATTCGACGAACATTTGTATCAGAAAGCTTAGTAATTTCTGAGATTTCCTTGACCTTTAAACCTCGATCACTCAATACCACTTCTTCCACAATCGTAACAATATCTTCCGTTATGACATCCACTGGTCGACCAACTCTTGAATCATTTTCAAGGGAGTGCTGTCCCATTCGAAAACGTTTTGCCCATTCTTTCAGTACTGAATACGAAGGAGAACTTTGGCCGTACACATCATCCAGCCTTTCTTTAATAATTTTAGGGGCTAACCCTTCTTTTGTGAAAAACTTTATGATTCACAGCGAAAAACCGGCTTATATTTTAAATAGGGAGGGCTAGAAGACTTTGAGATCTTGTATATTAAAACAGCGAATAGGTATCCAAATAAATTGTCCATTCTCAACCACTACAACAATTTCATTTTAGGGGACACGTGGTCATATTTCCTTATGCCTTACACAAAGCTACAACATATAGAGTCTTTACTATAAGTTCTTTTACCTAAATTTGAAATGTGTTTACTAAATCTTAATGATACGTCCATCGTTACTCCTATATTTTTGGCCTTGGTAGCAAACGACAAGGGTTCCTCATTTATCTCCATATGCAAGTATCTTTTCAGGAAGTGCATTGCAGAGTTGGAAGCAAAAAGTAGCACCTGAGTTTTAGCCGCATTTAACCTTAAAGCATGTCTCTCACTATAAGTAAAAACCTGCTGCAGATCGAAATTAATATCTGCTTCGACCTCATCATAATGGAACGCAGCGTCTATGCCTCTATTATCAATCACAATTTGAAAAAATGGTCTAATAAATGTTCCTGAAAATCAAAAGACAAATAGCTTTTAAGTGGTAAATTGTTTAGTAGATTAGTTAAATTATTTTCGTAAATTATTAATAGAAACGAATAAGACCCAAAAGCTTAGGTATATGGAAACCTTAATAAAGGATTGACTACGATAAAGTCGGTAGATACATGAAGTTCGTACTAAACTCTTAGTGACGTCTTTGACCGTATATAGACAATTTTTAATATTTTAAAGGCATCAACAAAATTTCGAAGTCAAATCCAATTACATAAACATTAAAATATATGTAAATATATATTTAAATAAAATGTATTGCCACGTTTTTATGAAAAGCGCAGTATAATAAAAAATATTGTTAAAATATATATCATTTGATTTTATTCAACAACTATTAAAATACATAACAACTATTAAAATTGTAAAATGTTAACACTGCACAACAGAAGAATCATACTCAGTTAGCATACCTTTTTAAAATCATTAACAATTTAGCTTTCTATAATGCAAAATTGGGTTTGCTATACTTAAGTGTCCTAAATAAAGCACGTCAAAAATGTACAGAACCTTTACTGTCAAAAGCACAGCTAGAAATAATTAGCAGTTGAAATTCCCAGTCGTGACAATGTTTACATCTCATAATCGATAGCAAAATAAAATAGATATATTTAGTAAGGCAAAAGCATTTTTTGCAAACTTATTAAAATATTTGTTCCGGAATGTTACCAATGCAATTGACTTATTTTAATTATTATATCCTGAGTGATAGTAGCACGATTTTAAGTTAATTTTAAAACAATTACAACTTGTTGTCTGTAAGCTGAATTAATAATATTAAATAATAATAACAAATATTTGTTTAAATAGTGATAAGTGAGATTGCCATAATATTATGTGTTATTTCAGAAAAAGGAGAATAAATTTAAATAAATAAATAAATAAATAGGTACCACCTCCCCTATATAAATATAGAGGTTCCAGAAACAGCTGGCTTTGCCTCGAAAGCCTTAATTGGAGTAGTTTCCGTGACTTTTGTAATAGTCGGGTATGCCAGTTTGTTCAAATTTAACCCCCGCAATTTTGCCTAATGAACCCAGACAACAACAACAAAATCCCGAAATTTACAAGAACGCCCAAAACGACCAAATTGCCAAATCCAATCTGCCAGGGCAGCTTTAGCTTCTCTCGCACCATTGAAACTGTTTCTATACTTATATACGGTTAACAAACTTGAAATGATATCCATGCATTCTAGGATACTGTCAGGTCAGATTGTATTTTGACTTATCACATTTGATTTTAAATAAATCTGATACGCAATTTATTTGTATAGCCTTTAAATTCCATTTCATAATGTGATGATTTTTTTATGTGTAATACTATTTAAATTGTATCCCCAGCCATATTGTGTTTATTTACAAACATTTTTGAAGGGAGCCAACAAGAAATTTAATTTTCTACTAATTATTACATTGTAAAAAGTATAAAATAATTTTGGTAAAATTGCTAAACCTTTTATGATGAATCGTCTTTCTCGGTGAAAGGACACACAAGGAAAAATTTCGAAAAGTGACATTCTGTAAGGAAATTGCTTACTCTTCTTGTACCTCGCACCATTTTTTTCAGAAAAAATAATGTAGTTTTTAGTAGTTTTTAACCAAACAAAATTGATTTTGTTGACAGATTGACAGTTATAATGACGTTTTATTTTCTAACGGTTTTGGCGTTAAATTTTCGAACGGTATCTTCCTCGTACCTAAAGTAATATCCCAAAATGTTTCTTCACACACGATTTTTCCTAGAAATTTACCATCAACACTTCGCATCTCCGGATAATTTCTAAAGAACCGTATACTCGAAAAAATGCTCAATAAAATTTTCAGTCAGTTTTATCGCAAAATGATTCCTTTTCTTTTAAGGTGCAAATAATTACAAAACAAAGTTTCCATCCATTCAAAAAAGCTTAAAGTGTTTTATTATGTGACGTATAGGGTAATTTTTTATATTTGCCTACCCACCTACACGGATTAACGGGAGTCACCTAAAAAACCTTTTAATACTAAAGTTGTATAATTTTACAATACTATCTTTCAGACTTTTAAAAGAGAACATCGCAAAATTGAGAAACAGTAGCAAATTTTTTAGTTTTGATTGGAACAAACTATATATATCCTGTTTTGACGAAAGATATTTTTTTTCTGACTTCAGAAATACATAAATTTGGCTAAGCCGTTCTTGAATTATATAAGTTTAAATTTTTGATTAACTAAACAGACGTTGATCGAGCTGACCAAGCGTTCAGTGTGACATGTTGCGTTTACTTTAAAACGGAACATTCAGTTAGGAAAATGAGTCACTCAGAGGAAAAAAAGCTTGAAGGAGTTCATCTTTTCTATTCCAATAACAGTAGAATAGCTGCAGCAATATCGTCAGATTAATAAAGGGCGACGGGTACCATCCGCGGACACAATCGTTATCCGGCAATTTAATGAAACCAAAAGTCTCAGTCGAAAAAAGAGAACCGTTGTTTGAAATGAAGATAACGACATGAATATTTTGCTCTCTTTTGAAGGCAGATATGCTTTTATGAATAATAATTGAAAATTATATTTTATAAAACTTTTTAAAATATTATAAATATCACCCCTACAAATGTATTCCAGTTCGAAGCTTACCTGAAGGAAACACAATCCAATCGTTACAATATTGTCCAGAAATGTCGAGTCTTTTAAAAGAGGATCAAAATTTATATATATATATATATATATATATATATATATATATATATATATATATATATATATATATATATATATATATATATATATATATATATATATATATATATATAATTCATTTGGTAGCTGGTCGCCGTGCGGAGGGTGTCTGTGATCGTTTTGTTGTTTTCTCTTTTTCTCTTTTTCTCTTTTTCATATACGAGTAGGCAGCAACCTCACGTCGGATATGTGGTGGAGCAATTCCAGTCAGAAAGCCTTTGAACGGGGGTAGGTGTCCAGTTACTATTATTGCGGTCTCATTGATGGTTGTGTCGACGTATTTTGTATGTTTTGAACGCTCTAGACCGGAGCCTGATATACAGAAGCTGTATACACTTGGCTAAGACAGATGTTCTGACGGTTTGCGGATTGCCTGCTCAAAATTTATATATCTATTTCGAAAGTATTTGTCTTTATGCAGTACCGCTTAAAGCCTAGTGAACGGTATAGGGTAACGCCGAGGTATTTTGGTATTTCAACAAATAATTCAAAAGGAAATCAAACTCAAACTATCGTAGATCAAAAAACACTACTATACTTAAACTATAACTCAATGCCTACAGAACTATAGGAAATTAAGATTTGGTAAGTACATTTTAAAATTTCTATTCTAAAAGATATTTTTTTCGCCCGACTCTTCTTCTCACTCAAATAACACCGCAAAGATATCAATATCTAGAAAATGACTATGAAAATTAATCACACTTTACAATTAGAGTTCTTCCCTAGGTTAGTTCGGTGGTAGTTAATACAAAAAAACGTTTTGCTTTGGTATTCGTAGGTTAATTATTCATAAATACAGCATTAACAAAACTACCAGTTATCGCTTGTTCTGAAGAGTTTAAATTTTGAATTGAACGAATAGAACTAAAATATTGATTCTCAATGTTTGTAGTTGTTTTGATTCTAAGATATTTTAAACATTTATTTTGCTTTTGTTCCATGCCTGATGGAAAAGTTACTAAGAACAAACGAAAGTTATAAGAGAGAGTTTTAAAAATCTCTTGAGTCTCTTTTTATGAAGCCTTCCATTCTATTTGATCCACTAATGATTCACTCTAGGTGAGGTTCACATGTCCACCTTTCGTCTAGGATAATAATAATAATGAAGTGTATTATTAATTATTAATATAGTATAATAAATTTATTTTATTTAAATTTTTGGTATAAGAAATGCAGATTCACACGGTAGGATTTTGGTAGTATTGCTCCAATCGCATTAATTTGCATAAGAACAAAATTAGCAATACTTCAAAGCGAAGCAAAAGCTGTTTAGAAATGTACATGGGAAAAATACTCTTGCGAAGAATCAAGGAGCAGTCACGCGTTGGCGTTTTTATATATATAAAATATATGCAACTTTTGTGTTAAAAGTTTTTGACGATGTCTTCCGTGTTCCGTAATCCAATACAAACTTAGTATTTATTTTTATTTAGTATTTTCTGCACTGATGATGAATTTTACGTCATGCGTTGTTGAAGTCTTTAGTACTATTTCGAAGACCTTAATATGTTTTTTTTTGTTTTTATTATTATTATAAAGTAAATGTTTTGTTAGTTTTCGAATTTCTAATGTTTCTAAATTTCTAGTTTCTAAAATTTAGGTCTCTGTTTCTGGCCACTGTAAGAGAAATTACATAACAAATAAAAAAAAGTATAGACCAGGTTTTAGTTTTTGTTTTTGCGTAAATTCACTATTACCAGCACCGGGGGCCATACTTTTCTAACCTGTATGTACGAACTTCCAACGTCATACACACACACACAAAACTAAATTAATTGGCAATCAGGAATTTCCTTGATTACAGCTACCGCAAATGTAATAAATATCAACGTCACGACACGTGCCCCTTGTCCTTGACGCATCCACAACAATTAGTCTATTTTACATCGTTGGATGCCAGTCCTAATTAGGGCCTCTGTCTTTGTCGAAATTGGCACCGAAACGACAGGGTCAGTAAATTGTCTGCTAAAACCGATAATGAAGGACTTGCGGTCTTATCCAGGGAGAGAGCAATAATCTCCTACCGTAAGGATTAGATACACCCTGAAGCGTTCGGAATAATGTGTAATTGCGATCACGTTGGTGGTAACCCAGCGGCCCTTAATTCAGACGTATCGACTAGTCTCTTTTGCAAGCTATATTGATACCGACCCAATATGAGCTACAAGACGCTATATGCAACAATAACCCGACTGGGCGTACACGGCAGATGTCAATAGCTTTGAAGTGACAGTTTAAACAGGCAAAGAGATTCAACGAACCTCCCAAAAGGGTCAGGAATTGCACCCTACTCGAATAATGAACTCTATAGGGAACTGCAAATCGTTTAAGGGAAATGAGAACACGCGCATACTTAATTCATCCAACAAAAAAGAGGCAAACATAAAAAGGTCAAGGCGTGACTGCTCCTTGATTCTTCGCAAGAGTATTTTTCCCACGTTCATTTCTAAACAGCTTTTGCTTCGCTTTGGAGTATTGCTAATTTTGTTCTTATGCAAATTAATATTATTCGCTCCAAATTGATCTTTTGCGATTGGAGCAATACTACCAAAATCCTACCGTGTGAATCTGCATTTATTTTTATTTTATTACACTACATTAATAATTAATAATACACTTCATTATTATTATTATCCTAGACGAAAGGTAGACATATAAACCTCACCTAGAGAGAATAATTAGTGGATCAAATAGAATAGAAGGCTTCATAAAAAGAGACTCAAGAGATTTTTAAAACCTTCTCCTATAGCTTTTGTTTGTTCTTAGTAAGTTTTCCATCAGGCATGGAACAAAAGCAAAATAAATGTTTAAAATATCTTAGAATCAAAACAACTACAAACATTGAGAATCAATATTTTAGTTCTATTCGTTCAATTCAAAATTTAAACTCTTCAGAACAAGCGATAACTGGTAGTTCTGTTAATGCTGTATTTTTGAATAATTATCCTACGAATACCAATGCAAAAAGTTGTTTTGTATTAACTATCACCGAACTAACCTAGGGAAGAACTCTAATTGTAAAGTGTGATTAATTTCCATAGTCATTTTCTAAACATTCATATTTTTGCGGTGTCATTTGAGTGATTTAAGAGTCCGGCGAAAAAAATATCTTTTAGAATAGAAATTTTAAAATGTACTTACCAAACCTTAATTTGCTATAGTTCTGTACGCATTAAGTTTAAGTGCAGTAGTGTTTTTTGATGATCTACGATAGTCTCAGTTTGATTTCCTTTTGAATTATTTGTTGAAATACCAAAATACCTCGGCGTTACCCTATACCGTTCACTGGGCTTTAAGCAGTACTACATAAAGACAAATACTTACGAAATAGATATATAAATTTTGAGCAGGCAATCGACAAACCGTCTGAACATCTGTCTTAGCCAAGTGTATACAGCTTCTGTATATCAGGCTCCGGTCTAGAGCGTTCAAAACATGCAAAATGCGTCGACACAACCATCAATGAGACCGCAGTAATAGTAACTGGACACCTACCCCCGTTCAAAAGCTTTCTGACTGGAATTGCTCCACCACATATCCGACGTGAGGTTGCTGCCTATATGGAGAAGAGAAAACAACAAAACGATCACAGACACCCTCCGCACGGCGACTAGCTACAAAATAAAGTTCTCAGATCTAGAAAAAGATTCTTTTTCGAACTAATGCAATAGAGAGTTCGGTAAAAAAAAATTAAGGTGGAAGGAGGGATTGGTTAGAACAACGCACAAAATTTAAAAGAAGAAATTGCTTTCGGAAGTCAATACCCTTAACCTGTATCGAGGAACCTAATTCGAATGACAGTTGGGGTTCCAAGATGCAAGACAAATATAGGGCTAGATGGAGCTACTTCAGGACAACGACACGATATTCCACTTGGAGAGAGACAAAAAGAAAAGTTATGTGTTAAGTTTTTTTTATTACATAAGGGATGATTTTTGATACTCTTTACTGTATGCAACCTAAATTGGCAATAAATAAATAAATAAATATTCACATTGGAATGGCAATAAGGATACATTGCTCAGAACTGAAAAAACAGGAAACTTGTTTTTTCTATACTCGATGGGCTGTACGGACCAAGTTTTAGCGATCGATATGGACTTCGAAATATCATCCACGGTGAGTTCAAAGTAGTCTGGTATGACAAGGTGCACATTCCCGCAGTCTTCAACTTGTTCCTCTGCACAATGCGAAACATTCAGCTTCTCTTTGTTGCATTTTGAATTGTATAGTCTGTCTCAATCTTCATTGTGTTGGCTTTCGATGTACCCTCCCCAATAAAACTTTAACGGGGTTATTACCTATTTTTATTAGGTAAGTATATTTCTTTCTTTCTGATATATTTCTTGAGTTTTGACCATATGTGGCAATTTTGAATAATCATTTTTATTGTATGTTTCGAAAAATTTATTTTATGAAAATATAACAATGTCCCGCCAAAATCATTTGTTGCTTGACGCAACACAGGTTGTGAAAAGTGTGTATGAAACTTTAATCAGTAGAGGACTTATTAAAAAAAAAGCTTTAAGTTAAACCTGTCTACTTACAAAAACGCCAATATCGTCGATAAAGGACATTATTAATAGTAGAGAATTGAATTAAGGCAATAAACGTAGCGATGGTCAAACTCACTGTATAGAAAATAGTGATCAAGACCTAATAAGAACTTTCGTCAAACCGAAAGGTCAAAGGTCAGAGCAAAATGTTACCCCCACTTTAAGCACCAGTGTTCAAAATTTGATAAAAAATACCAAAATTGAAGACTTAAATATCTATACAAAACAACATAAGTCCTATTATAATTAATCTCAATGACGATTCTGCTAGTGAAACAGAATTAGATTTAGATATTTAGAATTAAAATGCATAAATATTTTTTCTTAGTGTAATTTAAAAAGATTATACCCAACCAAAGAAAAAAAAATGTTATTGGCAAAACCTTTGAGAGTCCGTCCATAATGTTCTGTCCTTTAATACCTACCAAACCCGAGCTTTATTGGCCGCCGGCAAGTAACTTCTATAATTGCGGGTAAAAGCCAGTAGGATGAAGATTGATACAGGCTGTACTAGTATGTTCAATTTTTTTCAACCTGTGTTAGTCGTTCATAAATTAGCCACAATTTTGAAACTCTCTTAGAAACTACATCTTTATATTTTACATAGGCTTTTGCACCAAACATTTGCAAACTAAATTTAATAGTAAACTAAAAATTTTTCGGTATTTCAAAATTACAAATTCAACTGAAATGTAAATTAAACCGAATTGCGTGTTCCTGTTAAAACTACATAATAACAATAAGAAATAGGATTCTTGCAATGGCGAATTGAAACTATACTCGAGATTATCCTCTCCTCCAAAATTGAGAGGGATCGTGATAAAAAATACTCGAAAATCGTTGAACGAGTCAAAGTTGAAAATTGAATCAAAAAACGACCATCACTTTTTCAAAAATTATTTTAATTCTTATTAATTCATTTTATATATATATATATATATATATATATATATATATATATATATATATATATATATATATATATATATATATATATATATATATATATATATATATATATATATATATATATATATATATATATATATATATATATATATATATATATATATATATGTATATATATATATATATATATATATATATATATATATATATATATATATATATATATCAAAGACATTATTTAACTAATTCTTAAACTCTCATACTTGCAAATGTTTTTTCATTATTTTGTTTTGTCAGCATATCACATATTCCATTGATCCAAGACCTATCGTGACCTTACTTGCCGTAGATTTGTGTTAGGTGAATTGAAATTATATCAGTTCGCCCCATTGTAGTTGGTAGTACATTGACCATCAATTGATTTATTTAATAATGATATATATAAGGAATATCCGACTACGATACTTTCCAATTCGGGAATCCCAATAATAATATGGACTCCATTTGGTTCCCAGAACGACATGAGGGCGACGTATTGTATATAAAATACATATAAATTTCATGGCATTTTTTAAGTTATTTCGGTAAATTGACTGGTCAATTGACACAAAAAATTTGACCGGACAATTACACAACCTTATGTGTAGGTAAGGACATACTTATATTATGTACTTAAAATTTTTGCTAATAATTATACTCTTATTTTTATAACTCTCTAACCAAAAATTTGTATTAATTTTCTGATTCGTTTAAAATGAAAAATAATAAATAATTCAACAATTGCTGACTTGTGTCTATATAAAATTGTTTGCTAATTTCATTTATATTTTTAAACATCTATTTTTAGATAAAAAATAGTAAAAAAGGTATATTTTTTATAAGGGGATTCAATTTGCATTTTGCAGTCGAGCTATGAGGACAAATTGATCTTTCTCCGCAAAAATAAACATAACCCCAACTAATATCGACGCTCGCCATATTTTTTTATATCCGGGTGCCTATTTTAATTACGTCAAAACCCACTAACGGTTGAAATGAATAATCCAAATGGTATTTTAGGGATTGCCGAGCAATAGATATTCCGAAGCGTACCCGAAAATTCCAGAGAAATTCAAAAGTCACAGGAATTTATTATGTCAGAAATCGTCCCGCGTTCACGTTATTTGCAATAGAAATTGGAGGGCACAAATTGCATTCGCACACGACGACCATGCCTTAATTCCGGAAAATTCCCGGCAGCATTTTGTTCGGAAAGATGGGTTACTGAAATTCGAAAATGCCATCGAATTGCGTCGGCTTCTTTTCGTTCTTCAAAAGTCATTTTTGAAACATGCGGGGTTATTTTACGATAATATCAGACAAACAACAGTAGTAGATCAGTGACGCTGATCGTATAATTAGAAATATTCGTTGATAAAAAGCTCGATTAGACTGAATTCATAATTATTTCTTGTTGACCTGCGTAAGATTAATAAAAAATGTATATCTTTGTCAAAATTTATTTGACATCCTTATAATGTTAATTAAGTGCATGAAATACGAAACTCTCGGAAGAAATAACAAAACACAACCACTGCTCCGAAGAAGAAATATCAGAGAACCTCAGAATTCAACTCTTCCATAATATCAATCGGGATCTTAAACAATACTTATCCATCATACGTACAACTCTCAATAATGTTAGAAGCTGTATATAAACAAAAAAATAAGCACTTTTGTGCAGCGACATTAACGTCAAATTGCTTGAAAACAAGAGAAAAACTAAAATACTAAAAAATATAATTCTTGAGTATAATTTAGTTGTTTCTATAGTAGAGCCCACTTGAATAACTTATCATTCTAGAACATGCATTGACAATATTTTCGTCTACTTTACCAGACTAAAAAGCTTGGTTGTAGACGCATGTGTCTCTAACCACACGTTTCAGCTCTTCATTTTTGAGGAGTTCTGTCATAATAATTGTACGGAA
Organism: Cylas formicarius; assembly: GCF_029955315.1. NCBI lineage: Eukaryota > Metazoa > Arthropoda > Insecta > Coleoptera > Brentidae > Cylas > Cylas formicarius. The sequence goes on along the minus strand of NW_026844326.1, from coordinate 13,436,434 downwards.
CGAGTTTTCAGAAAGTTTAGCAAAAATAATGTAAATTCTTTTATAGATTTCATATCCAACACAGATTGAAATAATTTGCTGTACGATATTCAATCCGATGACTTAGATAAAAATTTTAACACTTTTTACGAAAAACTAAAACAAATATTTATGTCAAGTGTTCCATTTGTAAAAAAAGGAAACGACTCGTACAGGCAAAAAAACCAATTGGTTTAATAGAGAATTAAGAGAGCTGAGTCGTGCGGTACGCGAGATGAATAAAAGAATAAAAAATTATCTATATAATAAAAAATACATAGAACTTAAATCCTCTTACAACAAAAAACTTAAACACGCAAAGAAAACTCACCACAATTTAGGGTTATTGAAATCTGATAACATAAGTAGGGAAAGTTGGACAATAGTCAGGGAAAATAGCAACCATAAAAGTAAATCCTCTTCTATAACTAACATAACTGTTGGTGGTGAAACAATTCAAGACGGATACAAAATCTGTGAAACTTTTAATAAATATTTTGTTGATTGTGCTATCAATAGCAAGCAGCATCAAAATCTAACGCCCGATATCCAAATACACTCAAGCTCTATGTTTCTCTACCCTGCTACAACAGTAGAGATAAAACAAGTAATTTGAAAAGTATGCCGTAAGAAATCATCTGGAATCGATGAAATACAGGGCACGTTGTTGATTTCTATTAAAGATGTTATAGCTCCTATTCTATCATATTTAGTCAATTTGAGCTCATTGCAAGTATCCAAAAGACTTAAAAAACTCAAAAATCGTACCGATTTTTAAAAATAAAAGCAATAAAACCAACATAGAGAACTACCGCCCGCTAGCTCTTCAATGTCAAGTGGCAAAAATCTTTGAGTCCTGTTATAATGGCAGACTGCAGAGGTTCCTTGAAAAATATTCTTTGATTTCTAATGGTCAAAACGGATTCAGAGCCAACAGCTCCACAATTACAACACTGGTCTATGCTCTGGGGCATATCTACGACAGCCTTAACAATAAAACAGTCACACTAGGCTTATTTTTTGATTTAACCCTCGCATTCGACACTGTCGATCACAGCCTGCTCTTAAAAAAACTGGAAAATATCGGCGTTAGAGGTCCAGCAAACTCATGAGTCAAATCTTACCTCTCCGAGAGAGTACAGCAGGTTATGATCGACGGTTCGAAATCGAGCCCTCAATATGTAGGCAGCGATACCCCGCAAGGATCCTGCCTATCACCGCTCCTCTTTAATTGTTTTATTAACGATTATTTGTACTGTATGCAGATGACACAAGCATTTTAGTTACAGATAAAAGCAGAGCTAATCTAAAAGGGACCGGAGAAACAAGGATTACGAGGGTGAATGAATGGTGTCGCGATAACGGACTACAATTAAATAGATCCAAGTCGCTGGCTACGGAAATAGGCACAAAAAATACTCGCGTTGAATCTAGTATTTTTATCCAATTAGAGGATCGTTCTGTAGAAAAGATGGAGGCTACTAAGTTTTTCGGTTTGCACATTGACAATAAACTTACATGGAATCATCCCATCCACAACATATTTCCAAATTAAGCTCCCGCTCATACGTAATCCAAAATATTAGAGATACGGTATCCATTGAAGTTTTAAAGCTGGTGTACTATGGGCTGTTCCTGTCACACCGGGTCTTCTTAGCACAAAAACGTGCTATTCGTTACATGATCCGTGTAACTAGTAAACATTCATGTAGGGATTTAATTAGGGAACTTCAGATCATAACACTTCCGTCATTATATATAAAGTAACATGACAATATGGAATAGGAAATGTGACTTGCACGACCATGACACGTGGCAAAGAGATTATTTGGACGTTCCATTCTCTAAACTGCATATCGGGCGGTATTTTGGCTTGAAAATATATAACAGAGTATTAAATTTCTATAAATACTTCGAAGAAACTGATAGTTTATCTGTGAAACGTCAGCAATTTCGACTCAGCAAAAACCGACGCAGGAGGAATCCAGAAGTTTTGTAAAAAGTAATTTATCTTTGTTTAGGTAAAGAATTAAGATCTTTTTAACTCACAGATGTCTCTACTCAGTAGATGATTTTTTTAAATGTAATTTTTAAATGTATTGCTTGAACACTGTATTTTAATGTGATGTGACGTGCTTAATATACCCATATATGTGTTATATGTAGTATCGAAAATTGAAATAAATATCTATCTATATCTATCTATCAATCAATAACCTAAACTCAAAAATAGTTATTCTCAGCTAACAACCAGTGCAGAACCTGTTCGCAATTTTGTTGAACAAATAATAATGTACAATATCCGTTGATGTGGTTCATGTAAAATGTCAAAAAACTTACATTGGAAGACAATTAGCATTCCGCATATATATTCTAAACCTTTTATGGTAATTTTTTTCAGAAATCCCTGGGTTCCCCTTACGCCAGAAATGTATAGGCACGACCAGGATCTCAAGAGTTCCTATTTTCGGCGAAAAGCTCCACAAGTGGACCCCAGCAGGTACACATGGATGCCGTCGGATGATGAATCTGTCAGAATGGAGAAACCCAGATCTATTCTGGACGTGTCCTATCGCATGAACCAGGTTCAAGTGGCGACACCACCTGCTCCTCCGGGGTAAGTCCGTTAGTCCGCGTGGATATGGGTATTCCTTTGCCTAGCAATGGTCTATATCCGGCATAGTTGGGCATAGGTATGTCGTGAGGTAATCTCAAAGTATCGTTAGCAATAGCTTTAGCAATTTGATCCTTCGTGTCTTGGGATACGATACCCTCCAATTCATTTATATGTTGTTCCGGAACTTTGCGTTGGTATATTGGCTCACAACAAGTCCTCTTTTGAAAGTCGTCCCATATTTTGCCGCACTTCATAAACTTTTCATTTAATGGCTTATAAATATCTGCCTGAAATTTCACATCTTCACTGCGATCTCTCTCGCTTACCGCGGGTGATATTTTTTTAAACCACCGCGTAGCTTCGCATTCCGCGCTTCTCCACTCAGAGGTGTACACGTAATTGATAATCGTATCTCTGGTCTCTGTATCGGATACGTCGTCAAAACATACCGCTGGGGCCAGTAAAATTCTTGGCCTAATCCTGATATCTTTCGGTTTTTGTTCCAACGAAAACTGCTCGAAATTTTCAGCCGATACTCTTTTCGTGTAAATATCAAACGGAATATGAACACCTTGTTTCCATTTAGCAAACGTTTCGTGGTCCTCGAACGGTTGTTTAAGTGGTGGTTTCTCCAATTCTTCTAGCTGAGTCTTTTCAGAACGGCGGATTTCCCTTTTTATATTATAGTTGGGTTTGTAGCTGCTTTGGTATGTGGTATCTTTTTGAAATGGATCTAATGGCGGCAAACTTCTAGGCTCCATTTAAGGATAGTAAAAAATAAATTGACACAATTTCACGTCCGCTGTCACCCATTTTATATACAAGTAGTTGGTCATTGTTACACTTGAGCTCAATAAAAAGTGGTATAAATGGTATTTTATTGTTATTTTATATTTTTGGCCATAGTTCAAATTCTGCTGTCATGAACATCCGAAGGCGACGGTTTATAGTCATTGAATTGTCCATTGTCGTGCTTTTCTAATCGCTTGTTGATTTCGTTATGTTTTTATTTATTCAAATTTATAAAAATGTGAGAATTTAATGGACTAACGATAAAAATTAAATGTTGTAACGACTCAACATCATCATATTATAAAATGAACGACAAGGAATTTTTGCAACGATTTCGTTTAACAAAAAATAAAGGCGCTTTTCAAATTGCTTCCCCAGTAATCTTTCGGAGAAGCAGAATCTACCGTATTCATTGGATAACATTGTCCGTAGAAATCAAGAATTATCAGCCTCAAAAATAGTACTTCCAACGGTGATATTTCCTACAACCGGAAGAGTTCAATGTTCTGGTGTAGATGAAGCGGTAAATTTTAGAAATCAAAGAGGATATATTTTTTTAATGTCCAAGCAATTTGTGGCCATCAGTTAAAAATTTGGGACATTGTCTGTCGCGCCTTTTGAAAATGGAGAGTTTGGTGGAAACCCCTCTGTTGGGGGATAGTGGTTATGGTATCAAACCTTACCTGATTACTCCACACTCTAATCCAAGAACAAATTAGAACTAGAAATCTAATAGAGAGATGGTTTGGAGTTTTCAAGGTTCCCTTAGCATTAGCATTAAATTGAGTGTCTAAAAAATTAAAGAAAATGTTGTTTCATGCACATTTATTCATAATATTGCACGTACGAGGTGTGTTCAAAAAGTATCGCGAATTTTGAATTTTCGCGGGTTACGTATATTCGAATTTCGAATTTTTTGTGGCGTTATGTTGGTACTCATGTCTCTCATTTATGCCGACAAGCTCGGTCATTTTGAATGTTCATTTAATTGTTGACAGCTGCTTTGCTTGCACGTGTTTTGGATCGTCTTCGATTTTTACCTATTCAAAAAAATGGATCAAAGAACCTGTATCAAATTTTGTGTGAAAAACGAAATTAAGTGCGCGGATGCATTCCGAATGTTGACTGTGGCATGCGGAGAAGCTACCTTGGACCGAAGCAACGTTTATCGGTGGTACAAAATGTTCTCAGAAGGCCGAGAAGATGTGAACGACAAAGAGCGTGCCGGACGCACGAGCACTTCAACAACAGACGAAAAAATTAATGAAGTGGCGAAAATGGTATTGGCCAAACGTCGAATCACCGTTAGAGAAGTTGCTGAGGACCTAAACATATCGATGGGCTCGTGCCATTCGATTTTTATCAATGATTTGGGCATGAGACGGGTCGCCGCGAATTTCGTACCAAAATTGCTCAATTGTAACCAAAAACAGCATCGCATGAACATTGCTAATGAGATGTTAAACTCTGTCCGCGACGACCCAAATTTGCTCCAGAGGGGCATAACTGGTGACGAATCCTGGGTTTATGGTTATGACGTGGTAACCAAAGCTCAATCATCTCAATGGAAGCTGCCGCACGAACCAAGACCGAAAAAAGCGCGCCAAGTTCGGTCGAATGTGAAAGTTTTGCTGACAGTTTTGTTCGATTGCAGGGGCGTGGTGCATCATGAGTTCTTGCCACAGGGAAGAACGGTCAATAAGGAATATTACCTGCAAGTTATGCGCAATTTGCGCGAAGCAATCCGCCAGAAACGCCCGGATTTGTGGAAGAACAAAAATTGGCTATTGCACCACGATAACTCCCTTGCTCACACATCGTTGCTTGTGCGCGACTTTTTGGCCAAAAACAACACACTAATGATGCCGCAGCCACCGTATTCCCCAGATCTGGCCCCCTGTGACTTTTTCTTGTTCCCTAAACTGAAGAGGCCCATGAAAGGACGACGTTACGCTTCTCTTGACGAGATAAAGACGGCATCGAAGGAGGAGCTGAAGAAGATTAAAAAAAATGATTTTTTGAAGTGCTTCGAAGATTGGAAAACCGTTGGCACAAGTGTATAATATCTCATGGGGATTACTTTGAAGGGGACACAATAGATATTCATGAATAAATAAATAATTTTTGAAAAAACACAAAATTCGCGATACTTTTTGAACACACCTCGTATGCTCAAAAATGATTCATTTGACATTTTCAGCGTTTGTTAGATAAATGACTTTATTATCTTTATTAGGTATTTTAATTTGCATAATTTCCATCAGTACCAATATTATAAACATAAAACTGCAACATAATTAATAATTAGTGAAATATGATTTATATGTAAGGCGCCATTCAGATAGTTAATTCTAAACAATTACAACACGAGTTCCCGCATCTCCTTTATTTTAACATTGCGAGTTATTTAATTGACTTTAGTCCTCAGTATCAGAAACGTTCCCCAAACGCAAACGACTGAGTCCAGGTCTGGATTTCCGATTACTTGCAATAAATTTGAGATTTATTTTTCGCTTGACAGAGACAGATGAAGATCATTAAATTCGCGTTTAACATCGACTCTCTGGGAGGTCAACCGTTAAACCAGAGATTTCTGGATTGTATTTAAATATTTTCATTTAAAAAAAAACGCGTTAAAATATCGATAGAACATTGTGACCAAAAAATCGTAATCGTAATTATAACTCACCCATCAAACATGTGCGTGTCAAAATATTGCTAGGAAAGCGTTACCGCGCAAATGGTATATTTCCAAAAAACATTTTCCAATAAAGTTTCCGCAAGTTTTAGTTGTATGTGTTTACCGCCGATGCGATGTAAATAAAACGCGCATATATTCCTCAACCCTCATTGCCCCCACGCCGAAAATAAAACCGAGTCGACGTATTTTTGAGTTTGAAGGGATAAACGCGATAACAGCAGGGATATAAAGGGGAGACCTGAGAGAGAAATTATCGGAAGAGCAATATTTTTGATGGAAATAATGTGAGAAGACGGGCGTATCAGCTAATACACAATAGGCACTTGTCCAAACCCTATATCGATTTCCCTTGGGGAATAAATATATACCTACGTCGGAAAAAAATCAACCGCAGGAGTGGAAAATCGATAACTGTGCAGCAAAAATCCCAACTTTTTATGTTTTATTCCAAACTGTAACATATTTGATAGATATATATTTAGGAGTTAATACTCCGTCTATAGATATCAGCAATAATAGTCATTTTGGCATGTGGTGGTTTCACGAAGTAAATGAAACAATGTAAAATGTAATCGTTGAAGCCGTTGATAACTCTCCAAATTACTCACCAACGGACCATCTGATGAGGGATCAAACTCTGAGACCTTCAACCGTAAACTATTACCCGTTACGTATTCTTATTTGTCTATAGGTGATTTAAGTAGGCTTGACAATGCGAACGGTTGAATTTTACTCAATATAGATGCCATCATTGTTTTAATCCACATCCCTCGTTTAACCGTCCAAATTTCAGAATTTTCAGAAAATTTCAGAAAAGCGCAGATATTTCTGGCAGCAAACATAGAAAACTGTAGTCTTAAATTATTTGACTGTGAGAAAGAATGACAAGTACAAGTCCATGCCAATATTATCCAAAACTGAGAAAATGTCCCCATTTCGGTGATATCAGTTTAGATACCTAAACAGTTTAAATAACAAAGAGGTTTCCAAGAACTGATAAATAATGAATCTGCATATTCAGGGATGGTGGATGACTTTCACATTTAGAATAAAATTTTCATGCGTTAGTTGGTTGTAAATCATCCTAGAATATTTACTATGCTTATGTTTTATGGATTTTGTATCTTTATTTCCATTTTTTCCATTTCCATTTTAAATTAATGTTTGGAATTTCAAAAACACTGACATAGAGATATTGAGATGCGTTGTTGTGGTTTAATGTTCAAAACAATTATTTAAATCTTCGCTCATATAACTATAATTCTAAAAACTCTGTTACTTTAGTTATAATCCTCACTCCTATAAATATATTGACCAAATAGTCTTATTGTACAGATAAATTTTAATCACACAAAATCACAAACCGAAAAAAAAGCAAACTTTGAAAAAATTAATGAATGAATGAAGACAGTACTCGAGTACCGATTAATATCCGAAGAATTCGAATACTTGACTTAGCACTAAATATAACAATCTAGAAGTTTTGTAAATTTTCAATATAATACCCAAGCAAACTAAAATTTCAAAATTGCACAAAGTTAAATAGGTTTTCTGATCCTTAAAGCAAAACAAAATGTCTCAATTATTTATGTGATAAAAATATTTATCAAACGCGTCATTTTTGTAAACCGATTAAAAAGTAATCCGTGATTTAATTAGAGCGAGATGAAATGAAGTTCGCTGCAAATCGAGACAAACTGAGAAGTATTTGGCGTTAATACTCAATATCTATTCTTGAAGATAGGTGATAATTCCGACTCACCTTTGAACAAACTATACAACAAATATAGCTCCACCTCTTAATTTACGATGCACATAGGTCAAACTAAAAGAAAAAGAAAAAGTCAGAACCAAGTTGTTGCCACATGTTATAATAGCACTCCACCATACAGTTTATTTTCAAAAACGCACATTTTCTCGAATTCTTATTATAATGTAACCTCTTTTTTTATCTTTATCTTGATATACAGTTTATAGTACCGACATGAGTAGTTTAGAGAAATATTTCTTAAAATTCACTGCATTATTTAACATACATCTTATGGGGTTGGATATACAATCCTCTGAGCGGAAAATTGTAGCTAGATTTAAATTAAATATAAAACACTGTTCATTTTTCAAATAAACTTCTGCAATAATACTATTAAAAAATCTTCTGAATTTCTTTTGCTTCGGTTTTTGCTCTTGTTGAAACTTCGGCAAGTTCCACTCATAATCAACCGACGCAGAAGGAATCCAGCAGACTAGTAAACAGAAAACACAATTTATATTGTTAATTTTCATAAAATCATAAAGTACATAGGATAGGATATGACGAAGTCTCATTGAAACTACTATCGACCACACCAATTTCGACTAAAATAACCCTGTTACCTTGACCCGATATCGAAGTTATTGCTCGATCCGCCTCAATTTCAAGAAATTATCGTCCATTGATGCCGCTAACTTAAAATCCGCGAGTGGATTTGTTGTACGACACAATATAACATGTGAGTTTCCAGAACTCTAAATACTTCAATTTTTCAAAAAATCAACATCTACTTGTTCAATAATGCATTCCACGAACTCTCTTCGGTTGTTGTGTGAATTGAAACTTGTAAGCATGGAGACGCTGAACTTTTTTGAGAATACGCTGTAGAGGGCTTCTTAAAATTTGCAATTTTTGTCCACAACACTGATTTGATGCTGTATTTACCTCCTCCACTCAATGACTCTGAATTTAACGTTTTATCTGAAATATTGTTCTATAATGTTCCATGATTAATTATAAATTGTTCTTTACTCAGGGTTGTCAAAAGTTTACTGCAAAAATGGCGGCAAATTTAAATCTTGCTTTAATTTAGGAAAATAAGGGAAAATGTTGAAATATTTTAAGCCGTATTCGGAGCGGCATTAACACTGTAATGGGCCTATTTGCTTTCAAACCGCCAATAAAAATATGACGCTAGATAAAAATATTCCTTCGATTCGGCTCTATCTTGCCACGAAGGTGCAAAATATATATTCAATAAAACTTGTCAACTTGCATTCGTCCCGAATTTTTACGATCGAGATTTTTCCGAATTCTCCAACGCTGTTTATTTCCGTCAGGCGATCGAACGGAATAAATCATATCGGCAAACTTTTAAGTTTTTCCACGAAACCAAGTAAACATATTGACGCAGTGAGTTTTGCCGGAAAATGTGTGTGCAAACCCGCCTTTTTGGCGAAATTTTTTCAGTTCTGTTCGTAATTCTTATTTGTGTTGTTGTTCTTATCGTTCTTAATTGTTTGTCGACCAGGAATGGAACAAGTTTGGTACTGACTTGAGTGAAAATATAAAAGCCAATTATGTCCATTTTGTACTAAACAGATCATTTTATTTAACCAGCCTAACGCCGTGGCTAACAAAACATCATTAACTTCAAGCCTAAAACATCAACAAGAGCTAATTGGATTGCCTTTTTAAATATGTTTTGAAAAATCATGATAGCATTAAGAAACAGTATCATACTTCCTAATAACATGGGAAAACAGTATCATACTTCTTTACTTCGCAATAGATAGAATTTTATACAGTCTAGTAAGAAAGTATTTCAAAAATTGCTAATGCCATAATCTCTAAAATTTTGACTAGCATTATAACAAAATTTGACGGCATGTTTAAATTATTGCTGGGTTACACTGGGAATGTCCCATTATGTTGCATCAACAATCACAAAAATCCTTGCAATTCCTAATTCATTTTGTATACGAACTTATATCAGTACTACCACCACAAAAAAATCAAGTTAATCCTTTATTAAATTAGTTTACTTTGGAGCAAATATCTCAAATCAATGTATTGATTATCACTTTTATATAAACCGAATTTTTTTTAATATACCTGTGGGTGACAATAATAACATTAGGAATAAAAATCTCCAATATGGAATTGAATTGAATTGAATGTAGTTTTTGGTTCGATTCTACATAACCCTTGCTTTCTAAAAAGAAAATTTATCCTACACACTTTAATCTCAACAAAACAGGTTAATTATTAACTTAACCATTTGAACAGAAATAGGCTTTTTCAAAAAATGCTTGCCTGTTAAAAAAGTACTTCGGACGTCAATTCTGGGGCCTACTAACTAACCAAAACATGGGCTCTCAAAAATGTATTCATACAGTTTTGTTAAACATTGAATGCCTAAATGTCATTAATTAAAACAAAAGAGAAGAATTGTTGTTTAATAGGCCAGAAATAGCAAAATGACCCTGATAATGACAATTTTATATCAACCAAACATTTGTCAAAATGAAAAATGAAACAATAGCTTTCAGAACTAACAACACAATAGGAAAATTTTTAAAAAACAATAAAACGAAATGTCCAAAATCTCAACAATCAGGTGTCTACAGGTTGAAATGCGGATCTTGTCCTAAAATTTATATTGGACAAACAGGTAGATCCTTCAAGAAACGCATTAATGAACATAAAAGATCGTTTAAAAACAATAGTCTAGATTCTAATTATGCTACACATTTAAACACAGAAAAACACATTTTTGAAGACAATTTTGATATTTTACATACAGCCACAAAAAGTAGAAAATTCAATTTATTGGAAGCCATGGACATTAACAAAATGAGACATTCAAATGTATTGCTTAACGATCAATCAGATTTAAATACCTCTCCTTTATTGAACTTAAATTCTCACAACAAGATTAATTAAAGTTTTATGGTCATTTTTCGGTATATATAGTAGCAGGTAGTTTGTAAATATTACATTTGATAAAAAAACGGTGTTGTCGAAACAATTGTCATGTTAAAATATATAATTTCGTGAAAATCTGAACTTTTGGTTCTTATTTATTTTGCCTTGATAATACTCCAAATATAATTGCCAAATGATCGCTTCACTTTTAAATTTTATTGTAAAAATTTGTAAATCTACATTTTTGTCGATTTAACACTGAACCTCGCAGTGCTCACAAAACCCTGCGACTTTGCCTGCAATTGCCGATATGCATTTAACGTCCAAAAGCTAAGCCGTTTTTGCACCAGATACCAACATTAAGTTGGTTTACGACCCAATATTGGGTTATCTTTTCAGAAAGAAGCACGTAAGTTTCGCCCGATCGCACACGCTGACGTCATTCGACGACGCCATGTCATCGTTAAGCTCGTCGTCGAGCAATTTGAACCGCATGACTCGAAGCCAAGAGAGGCTGTTAGACGTGAGGAAAATCGAAATGCCGCAGCCCATCACCAAGCAGCCAGAGCCGTCGGATAATTTACTTCTTTTAGGTAGGTAATATGCCCCTTTTATGTCTTTTGTTAAGGGGTTAAAACGTGCGCGGGTCGTAACGACACGTTAATTGAAAAATCTCGCAACCTGGCGATCGACGCCATTCGTAAAAATGAAAAATGCAATCTACGTTTCGCTTCGGATGTAATCCTTTTATTCCAATTGAATAAGTGTTAATTGTGCAAATTTATAAAAAAAACACTACTTTTGATGGAAAATTACCGTTCTCCTAAAGTAACTTCGAGTATTGGTTTGTCCACATCCAACAGACTATGATTAGGAGAGTTAGCCCTAAATCTGTGAACTGAAAATCTATTGTTGGTCCATCCATAATTATAGAGCTTTATCTGTCTGGTTAGACTACACAGCTTCTATAGCAACTTCTTAGTGCAGCTCGCCGTCTACGGTATGAGTACGCCAAACAAATGAATCAGTAGCATCTGGGTTCAATTATTTCTTCCACTATTCTGACTGGAATTCAGTTTTTGATAGGTGCTTTGGCAATGGGTTTAGCCACTCAACTTGAAACGCTATTTAATTCTCGGGTTGGAGATTCACTTCTATTCCCTCTTGAGTTTTTATACCCTGAACAAGATGGAAGTACTCATTGCCACCAAAATAACCGGACTTTAGATAGTAAATATTATCCAACTATTTTCTAAACTAGTCTTAACCGTAGTGTATGCACTATAATGGGTATCAAAAACATAATGTAAGTGACAGAGTTTTTGAACAGTAGCATTACACACCAGCACTTGTTACTGATCAATTCATAAGTCGACCATTAGGTATGTATCAAAATTTGTTTGGCAAAATATATCTTCAATTACAGATAAAATTAAAAGAACGCCAATGAAGACGCAAGCCACACAAACGGAGGCCTGCCTAGGCAGGAAACCGCTACCCGTTGGACACATACATCTCAGTCCACGCACCATCCAAAGGGTAAATTTCCAAATATACCCCACCAATTTTATGAAATTTGTGTATTAAGTCATTTATCCAAATCATCGTTTTATTTATATGCTTTCCACCATAATTAGTTAGCAATAAAGATTGCCAAAAACCAAAAGTTTAAAGAAAATTGCAAATCGGAAAAGTGATACTACTAAGCATTAGCCAATTTCTAATAAAAAGATTAAATTAAATTGTAGCCAGGTCCTCATTCGCAGGTGAAAATGGTTTCCCAAGGTGCTCAAACCAACGGGTTTACAACTTCTAATGGTCGAAAATTAACCAAGTCGTATTCGGAGGCAGGGAGTAAATTCGGATTTCCTCCGGGTAAAGAATCGGGTCTTTACGAAAATGTTATGGACCACGAACCTTTGCAACGGTAAAATACATGCACTTTCCCACTTTCATGGAAAAATTATTGATAATAAACTTCCAGAACGCAATCTGATGAACCACCTCGATCGCCTTTCCTCGTAACGACACCTCCGCCTGCGTTTCGACCAACGGAACCACAACCACATCAGCAAAGCGACACATCGTCACTCTCGCGGTCCGACGAGCACGAATCTGAAGATTCGGTGGAAAACAAAAAGGAAATTTTCATAGACTTCAAACCTCAAATCCCGACGAACACAAAAATGCCGAAGAGGCCGCTGGTAAAAACCGCATCGGACGGGGTGATTCTGGTTGAGCAGCGAAGAAGTCAAAGGATAGACGATAGAGTGGTACCTGACAAAGTTCTGACATCGTTAAGTCACGAGAACATTCAAATTGAAGAGGAACAACGAAGTTTCACCCCGTATTTTCAAAAAGGTAGTAAGGCCACACAATCGATTCATTTTTTTCCATTTTATTCTTTCTATCTGATTTACTTCCTAACTTCCTCACTATTTATAGTTTACATACGCGATGTTCAAAAATGTTCTTTACCACGAACTTCAATTTCAATTGCGCAGTCCTGTATTAATATTAAGACGGAAGTGGAAGTTTGAGTTAAAATTTAAGTTGAAAACAACATTTAAACAATAAACAAAATAAAACTAAGAGTACGTAATATCTAACAGAATGGCACAATGCTATAAAAAATATTAGCTTATTAGAAAATCATTTTAGGAGGTCCATATCCAGCACTGTTCGTTTGCTGCGCCTAAATTTTAATAAAACTATTGTAGAGGATGTAGACCATTCTAATCTAAGACCGCTGGAAACGTTTCAGCTCCGATTAGAAACGAAGGCATCTGCAAGCCACTGGAAGATAACATTTATTCTTCGATAGACGGCACGATATACGGACAAGATTCGTTGGACGAAGAATTCCACGAGAACATCATCTACAACAAGATGTATATCGGCAGGCAGGACTCTCAAGATAAAGAACTTGCGGTGATAAAGGAAAGCAACTCGCCCATAGACGAAAGTATAGTTCCTTCCGTTTGTTTAATGCCGGACAAGCTGTCGCCGTTTGCATCGAACGATTCGCTGGCCAACGATGGAAGGTAATATTGTCCTTTGTTATGAAAATGATAAGTTTTTGTTTATTAAGCAGTAATGCGAATAAGTGATTGAATGGTTTGCGTAAATATAGTAGCTGCTTGTTTTCTATGGCAGTCGCAGTAGAAGAAGTATAGTATATTTAAAATTTTAAGGGTACTATACCAATACCTTAATCTTAAAAGTACTGCACTAAATTTTACAAGCATATAAGATTAGTAAGTAAGAAAGTAACTTCATTGGTCTTCGCATACTGCGACGTCACAACAAAAATCAAATAAAGGACATGATCTTGAAAGCTCTGGAGACAGATACAGTACTTTCATAGTTTTTATTTTGTTTGTTATATTTTATCTACAATAACTATACAGCTGGAACTCAAGTTAAAAAAACTACAAGGCATTTGTCTATAATGCACTACCAGAATAATTAAAAAAAGTATATTATGCAACAACAGCATTTGAGTCACGAGCTTACTTGGCGCGAGCGGAGCGAGTGTTTAATAAACGAGTGACTTAAAAAGTTTACCAAACGTGTTTCATACTATACTTTTTTTAGAACTGTTAGTTTTTGGGCACATTTTCGCAAAACGACACGAATTCATTCACTGACATGACCGTCACAATTGCCATACGTCAAAATTCAAGCCATGCGATAATATCTTCGAAAATATCCCATTGCTCCCAAACCAGTGCGGTAATATCCCGGAAATGTCCGAAATGGCTCGGTTGCGTTAGAAACGAAACTGACGTGGTAAAATGACACTTTCCGCACGCTAGATCGGTGTATAATTGAGCAGTAGAGAGGAAGTAGAAAAATGGTTGTCACAAATTTATTTATATTAAAATTTTTAACCAGGTCATGATATCTGAAAATGATAATTTTGTTCTAAAGTATTGTATATATTGAGTTGAATGCATTTTGACTATTAATAGAATATAACTCTAAAATATTTGTATCTACACTCTTTACATTGCACTTGCAAATGCATTTTAATACTAATTTCATCAATGATCATGATAATGACCATTATTGTCACACTCCGGATACAGGATTTTTTTCATGACGCCCTTTCTCACTGTTATTAGTAACCCCATACAACTCTATAGTTCTGTTTTAAAATACATCCCAAACGAAATGGTTCAAGTTTATAGTACAAGAGAAATTAGTGACACCAAATGCTTCCTAATTAAGCGCAAAGCAGCAAGGCGAGACTCCGAAGATTTCAAATTTGATTAAACGAAAACATCCTGTTTCTAATTACAGGAGTTGCAGTCGAGATTACCGAAATTGGAAATTCAAGATCTGATGCAAAATTGGAACGAAGCGACATTCTAACCGTACCGATTTGTTTACGAAAAAAAAAACTGTGAAACTTTGTATCGATGTCTATAGAGGACATGATTTGTTTTTCGATGAACCGCTATAATGATATTCCACCTCCGACCTAGTTCTCATATACAGCATAAATCGATAGCATTTGAAATTTGATCGGTTCGATACAAATAAAATAGCAAAAACGATATCGAGACGTGGGTGTTTTGTGATTCTGTATATTTCGAACTAAATCTTCAGACAAATCATCTCAGTTTCACCGCAAAAGTGAATTTTGTAATTTTTCTCATTTCGTGTAGTAATGTTTTGATGTCAGCACAACAATGATTTTTAAATATTGATAAAACTTGGTACAAATTTTTGAAAAGAAGCGAGCTGTTCAGCTTACAACGTTTCATTACATCATCTTCAGGACACTTGGTATTAAAAAATATTTTAGCCCTGTTAAGGGACGGTAAAATGAATAAAAAATAAATCCGCTTAAGACGTAATAAAAATCACCAAGTCAGCTGAGTACAATAATTTGTTTTTCCACTCCCGTCTGTAAAATGCTTAATTATATACCGTTCTAGCGTGCGGGAAGCGTCACTTTACCACTCCAGTTTCGTTTCCCACGGATCTGAGCCACTTCGGACATTTCCGAGATTTTACCACACGGGTTTGGGAGCAATCGGATGTTTTCGGAGAAATTTCCCCCGCGTTGAATTGTTACGTTTGTCAATTCTGACGGTCATGTCAGTATTCGCGTTGTTTTGCGAAGATGTATCGGAAAACTAACGGTCGTAGAAAAAGTATAGTATGCAACACGTTCGGTAAAATTTTAAGTCGCTCGTTTACTAAACACTCCGCTCCGCTCGTGCCAAATAAACTGCCTAATATGCTACTTCTAGTTCGTACTCTAAAATACGTAATACTAATCAGTCACAGTGTTGGATGTAGCGAAAGGGATTAAAATAAGAGGTTTAAGGGAGGAAAATATTATTTTATCGAATGCTAATATGTGCGTTATATTTTTGCACTATTTTCGGATAATATATTAGAAACAATATCCAATAAAATAATATTTTGTTAATGATAAAAAATCGACACACGAATAACTTCTCTATTTTAAGCTGTAATTATCAATTTTTAAATAAAATCCCTTATGGAATATATAATTGTTATTTGGTAGAAATATTTATTTATCTCCTCCAAATTCCAAATTTTTGTGTGACCGTACGTTTCCTGTTAACTTATGATACAACTTAAAAACTAATAATCCCTCGAGGGCGTTGCGTAATTGGCCAAAAGAGTTTTACAATCTTTTTAGCCGAGTGTATGGGGATACGAAACCCCTTAAAATGCAAATTCGCCAACCTTATTAAAACTTCCCCTTGTTTACCGCGAGAATTAACCCCACGGGATTAATTGGCAACTTTTTGCAGGGATCAGTCTGACGGTATATGGAACGAGTCTCAGGTAACCGTGCTTCAAGTAGATTCTGGCACGGACAACGGGACGGCCGTGAGCAGTTCGGAGATGACCTCTCTGGCCTCACCAGGTAATTAACTTTGCACCTTGACTGCCAGTTTCCTGGTCTTGCACGAAACTGTTTTCCGGCATGTAATTTTTAAACTACACTGTGGTTCGATTTGCTAAAATGGTGAGATTGAAAATTTTGTTTGGCAAATTCGATATTCGATCTGTTTAGCATTTTTTAAAGAGAAAATTTACAGTTCCAAATATGAGATATCTGTGTATGATGACAAAAGTCGCTACTAAAGGGTAAAGAAGCTTTATGAACGATACTTTAATCACGAGTTCGTTTAGGCATGAGCGAAGCCAGTGTTTAATAAACGAATGTGAGACGAGGTTAATAAAGCTGTTTTTTTTTGCAAGGTCGTTCCAATAAAATACTGTGGAACAAATCGACATAACATTTACTTCATTTATTTGATATGCGGAATTATCAGAACTGACAGATGTCAAATGACTTTACTTTTACTTTAAATATCAACCGAAAGCATCTAATCGCATGGTAAACTTCTTATTTTACTGCTTCTACTGAAAATTGAAAAAAATGGGTAAATATACCTCGTGAGCGTGTTAAAATACTTTTAGGCTTTCAAGCAACGAAATTTATCTCGTTTATTAATTAATCACAACTTACTGGTATTTATTCTGTGTTTTCTGTTGCTTCGAAGCAAAGGTAAATCCGTTTAAAAGTGAATTATGAGCTCTCAATGCAGTTCAAATTTTAATATTTTATTTTACAATAAAAAACCATACGTTTATTTATTATGTGAAAAGTGTGAATAAAATAACAATAATAACGGTATTCTTATACCGAATACAGTACATCCTAATGTGACTTATAGTACATTCTAAATGACCCTAGTCAGTAAAACAAACTCGATATTCACAAATGTAACCACGTCAACCGAAATTCGCATTACGAACACTAAAAATAAACAAAAAACAGAATTTCTAATTAAAAATTATTATAAAAATCCCAAGATAAATAACAATGACAAATAACTTTTTATAAAGCACATGAAATAAACGCATCACAAATATCACATTTTAGCTAAAATGCAGCTTCGTTACCAACTTAAGGTTTAAAGCGTTTTTAAAATGTTGCGTTTACATTCATATCCACTGGAACAAATTATAAATTTAATGCTAAAAGATTTTCTATAAGGAGTTTGTCTATGCCTAGGAATCATAAATTAGTTCCTATGACGAATGGAACATGCCTTAATTAAAGATTAAACAATCAAGATGGAGATCTTTGATGAAGATTTAGCCAGCCAGGATCTCCAAATTTTCGATAAATGTGATAAGATTTACGAAAACCATCCAAATCTGGCTGCGCCATTTAGTCACAAAACTTTTTGGACACTGTATTATTTTCACAAAAAATAATAGCATTGCTGAAACATAATCAATAATTAATAATAAAGAGCTCAGCAAAAGTAACGGAAAAAGACCACTCTATTGGCAACTTTCCAATTCAATGAAAAAAATATGATAAGCTTGTTGTTGTATGGCTTCTATGGATATTGGTTAAAAAATAGTTCGTTGGGTATAGTTCGCAATTCAGTGCCTTTGATCATTCATCCGAATCTTCAACCATATAGGA
This sequence comes from Cylas formicarius, assembly GCF_029955315.1. NCBI lineage: Eukaryota > Metazoa > Arthropoda > Insecta > Coleoptera > Brentidae > Cylas > Cylas formicarius. Next base: position 13,418,133 of record NW_026844326.1, on the reverse strand, counting down.
CAAGCTTACGGGTTTCAAATCCAAACAAAATGCAAATTGCTCTGTTGATATGTGACACAATAAGCATTAAGCAAAAATTACGCTCATAATGGCTTTAGATCTAAAGAAATATTATTTAAATCTACCCAGGATCACACTAATCACTGTAATAACATTCTTTAACCTTCTCTACTAACCAACAACTGCAAGCAACGCAATCTATGAACACTGGCCTTCTACATAATTTAATTGGCCCTTAATTTCATAGAGAGTGCACAATGCAAAAATATCCTCCGAGTTCTTGACCCAACAAAAATTACATATTTTATACTTAATAATTCTTCGCCCTCTAAAAATTGACTTCAACGTAAAATATGGTTCTTGTACCATTATTTTTTAAATCACATCTTAACAACAAGAGTACTCCTTATTCTTAATTAGTAATTGAAAGATTAAGTACGCTTTCCACATACTCCATCCAAAACACTCACATAAAGGAGAAGAATGTTGTACAGTAAAAAGTTTCCACTTATCTTGTTCCCGAATATGGAATTATAATGTTTAAGTTTGATAGCCAAGAAGGGTAGTCAATTAGGTAATCAACAAATTTATCCAGAAAAAATTGCTAAAATGGGATGCCAAATCTCTGTAACAGGGCGTCATTTGGAAATGCCTTTGAACAATTTCAAGCAAGATAGCACCGCAACATGGACCGAACCAGGGCTATATAAACAAATTTAAGCCCTTCAATTGATGTAAAGGACATCCTAGGTATTTCTATTAATGAAATCTAACGTTTTAGCAAGCGAAACTTAGTTTTGAATCCATCAGTAAAAAGAATAATCAGATAAATTGCCAATAAATACATCAAATCCCAGAGACATCAAATTTTACCCTTGCGCCACTATAAAAAATGGACCGTGGTCGAAAATCCAAGGAAACATTTTGTTAAGTTGAATTCTATCCTATCGCAAAATGAAATGCGTACTCCTTGGCAACCAAGCCATTCCATTAAAAATTACTTTAAATCCTTAAACGACTGGGAGATCCATTCGACATTGTGCCGATTAAAATCCCACGTCATTCGGAGTCCATTTTTTAAGTTACAAGTCCTTGCACGGGCTGGCATTTCCTCATTAATAACCGTAAGAAGTCTTCGGTTCGATCGTCATTGTTAATATTAACGCAATATCCAACGTATGCTTTTTCGAGCGCGCTGTATTGTTCGGGGTATACCTATCCATCATAAATTCTCCGATGGCGACAAAAATACAACGTTTAAAATACGGGGGTGCTTCAAACGTCCAAAAAAAAAACGCCATTATCTCCACAACGGGACGTCGAAACAATGGATCGTTATTTTCCAAAGAGACACAAATCCGCGGTTATAAGCTTGTCGGAAAAGCTCGCGTCATTATTTCGGGACCTTTTGTTTATTTTGTCGGGCGTTTGAAAAAAAATCGCGTCTATTTCTTCGTTGTCGCGAACGATTGCCGATCTAAAAACACGAATTTTTCCAAAGAATTTCGGGAGAATTTTTAATAAAACGTCCTTCCAAATCAGATAGCATGTGAGACGAGTATTAGCTGAGCCCTTCCTTGTCACACACACGCACACACACATATACACACACACAAATGATTCAGTTTTGACAATAGGGTAATTAGCGGGAAATATAATGCTTCTTGTAGATCGCAATTTTAGTACTACTAACATATACAGAGCTGGTGGAGCCTTACTAGCTGTTCACCAACGTCCTACGTCGTCTAAGATAAAAAATAAATATCTAATAACAAAATAATGAACTGCTACCTTGAGTTTTACTGGTGAGGGCAAGTTTTGATTATTTTACAATATTTTTTATTGAAATACGTGCCTCCGCCTGTAAATACCTTTTTGATTTTTTGTACCTTTAAAGACTTCGCAGAGCAAACATTTATGTACTTTAATTTTTTAATTTATTTTAAATTTTAATTAATAAACTTCATATACTGTATGAACCTCTCGCAAAGTAATTTTGTCTGAAATAGAAGCAATAAAATTTTGGACTTAGACCTGCATAACACCATCAAAAATTGCATGGTAGAACGTGCAATAGATGACGTAGTTCAGCAAGATGATCATCATCCTCCAATTCTTCTGTCACTTCAATTTGCTCATTCCTTAAATAGGAAACACGACTTTCCTGTGTCACTGGAAAATAATTTTAATTTTAAGAAGCTAATTTTCTACTCATGTACGATATGTAACTATTTAATACTTTGTGCTACAACCTACCTGTTAGTGGGGCTTCATGCCTGTTAGGTAGACTTTCTTAAATAAATTAATTAATTATTTAATTAATATCCGCCAACTGTAATTGGCGATCGTAACCCTTCTTAGTGAATCGATGCCCATTTTAAGAAACTTTATCGGAAAGGAAGACACGTTTTAAGTAACTTGACTTTTAAAGAAGTTATACCAGCAAGTCACAGGAGAGCAGAAGTAGATTTCGGCAACAATAAAAAACGTTTCAACAAGTTATTGGGTTTTTTCAATAACATCAAACAAAATATTACTTTAAACAGCACTGACATAGGTTCTATTGAAAACACCTATTAATTCTCTCCGGTAGTCAGATTTATAGAACTTGCTAAGATATTCTGCCATTTACCTGAAAAATGAAGAAAGAAAATTCCCAAATATATGATTAACTGCTACATCAGAATTGTTATTTTGGAAAAGCATATCTCGAGAGGATTTGGACCACGCATATCCTGGGTTTCTGCTAACTACTACTACTTGTTCAACTTAGCGTATTCTTCAAGAGCTCTCAGCTTGTATCTAACGGCAGTTTAAGAGTCACCAAGTATATCGAAAATCTTTTAAATTATGGAAGTCACTTCGCAAAAAAACTTAACATCTAACTAATTTATATAACGTCTCCATTTATATCCGTGGGTTTCATAGAAAACAGCTCGCTCCCGAAAGGTGTGGAACATTCGAGCTGGCTTCCCGAGAAGTCGCGTTTATGATCTCGCTCCGAGCACGTAGATCGAGTTCCTGGAACACAAACGCGGGCCGGACCCAATTCGACTTGCTCGTCACAATATTATTCGATGATTTGTTGAAATATTTGTAAAGAAAATAAAATTTATGATAATTTATCTCCCTAAAAACCTCCGAAAAAAGTGCACACATTTTCTAGAAATTCAAAATGTTTAAGTACCTTCTAACGTTTTCAAAAAAACTGTTGATAATTAAGTACTATTTTTCAAGAGTATAATTTCAAAAAACACGCTTAAATATCCACATTTAACCAATATATTTTAGTTCTTCCATTGAATCATTCAACCATCCAAATGAATCATTTTTGACTTGTAATAATTACCCCTAAGATAAAAGGAAAGACAAGAATTATGCTTTCAAAATTATATACCGATCAAGCATTTTCAAATCTGCAAAAACCCGATATATTATTGTATGGTTGGATACGTAGTTTTATTCTAATCAATTGCAACAGTTTGATGAGTACAAATATCGTCTCCATTACGATCGAAAATTTAAAACTTAATTGTCACTATTGAATGTTTGTTTCATAAATAAGTAATTCTGGGTACAGCAACCTTAATATATTCCCGCAAAATAATTTTATATCTAAGCTCAAAAATAAAAATAAATTTCCAGTTGAAGCTAAATGCGGTAATTCCAAAAAGCTCATTTTCTGGTCATTTTGTCAACATTTTTTTGTCTCCTCCTTTTCATCTGTCCATATTTGAGACTTTGAAAGCGGTTTCGTTTACGAGGTCTCCGAGGTTTTATGCTTTTCGATGCACTGCATTTTTGCAAGTCATTTGCTACAGAAAGGTTTCGTCGATGTCCGATGGTTATAAATCTACCATAAAAAGTATGACTCTCATTGAAACTTTCACATTATTTGCTTTGTGGGTCATTTTTACAACAATATACTGCTTAAATCAAAAAGAAATTTTTGACATAAAATTTTAAAAAACTCTGTGGTTTAAGTCTTACTTTTTTTTGTCTTTGTCTTAAAGCCACGTCTTTTTTTGCTATTTTCTATTTCGGCTCACTTCAAAATATTTATCTCGCATTATTTAGCGTGGAATTAAATCCATTTAATTAATTAAAGTGCTATAGAACAATGAACACCATTTTCCTGATGAGATCTACTAGGAAATAAAGTCGAAAATATCAAAACTGTTATCGCAAGTCTACCACGAAATTTTAAGCTTCAATATATTATTGGAATATAAAATTGGATTTTAGAGTTTTTTTAAGTTTTGCTAAAAAATCCGACCTACTATTCGAACAACACACAAGAATAATTAGGAAAATATTAAATGACATATGCTGTAGATTTTAATGTTTTTCACTCATTCGTTCTTAAATTATAAAGAAATATTAAAAATAGTTCGCCATTCAAACACAGATTTATGAGAAAGACCCCTTAATATTTACCACGTATATATCAAATAAAAATAAAAATCAGTATTGCATGCAACATTAAAGCCGCGTCTTTTTTAAAATTCACTGAGCCCTCAGAGCGTAAAATTGCCAAGTAACGTGTCGCAAAAATCGCTTATGTAAATTAACCAAAAAAAAAAAATCGTCGCACTTAGTCCGTCGTCCGTCGATCCCAAAAAAATATCTCAAATAAAAATCGCCCGGGTGGAGAACGTGGGGGCAAAAAGTTAATGACTCGTGAAACCCAGATGGGGATTCCATCCGAAAAAGCACCACTCGCTAGATATGGAATCGGCGTGCCGTACGAACGAGCTCTTAAAAAGCAACTCGAAATAAGCAACAGCTGCGAGAAACGATTTTTTTCTCGGTCTTTTATTCGCTTTACGATTTTGATTGCTTATTGTCCGAATAAAGGAAAACACCGCGATTTAGTTAGACGGTCGAAAGAGAAGACAACTATTAGTTTTGTGACAAAAATGGTATGGTTTGTTCATAGATATAAGAAAGTGACCAGTTGCTTTTGAATGGGATTATCCAAGGATGGTCATTAACATACAATGCAATAAGATTATCACCTAAAATTTCGGAATTCAGGTAAAATTGTGATCCGTAATAGAAAATAAGTTTATACCTACCTGTGTTTAATATTCTTTGGTTTGGTATACTACTTAGTTTAAGTTTATTAGTAATCATTCTTATTTCGTGTGTAATAATAAAATATGTGGGAGTCTAGTGCATCTCAGGAGATGCTCCCGCCCAAATGTGGAAAACACTATTCTATTGAGACTAAGGAAGTTATAAACAACGTTTATTTGACTCTCATTGAACGTGGTGCCAGCAAGCAAGCATCTTTAGAAGAAACGGCCACATTGACGAAAATTGCAACATCAACTCTATGGAAAATTGTGAATAATCCCATTTCAGCGAGGAAAAAAAGAAGCGATGCTGACATTTTCTCGACTATAGATGAAGGTGATCAAGATATAATACGGCGTAAAATTTACCAGTTATACGAGGAACAAAACGTGCCTACATTAGATATCTTAATTAGGAGGCTTGAAAAGGATGAAACCGGTGTTAAATGTGGCAGAACTACCTTATGGAAGTGTATTCAACACATGGGTTTTAGATTTTAAAAAATTGACAAAAGGCAAGTTTTAATGGAATCTTTTACAATTCGGAAATTAGGATTTACACTTATGATACCCCGGAAAAGGTTTGGGTTGACTCAACTGGTAAGTGCAAAACAAAGGCGCCATTAAAAAGAGGTAAAAGGATAACTATTTTGCATGCTGGCTCTAAAGATGGTTGGATTCCAAATTGACTTTCTCTGTCTGCGAAAAATATTAAAGATTCTTCTCTGGATTACCATGAAGACACCACCGCTGATTTATTTGAGAATTGGTTTAAAAACAAACTAGTTCCAAACATTCCTCCTAATAGCGTAATTGTAATGGACAATGCAAGTTATCACAGTAGACAGTTGACTAAAACCCCTTCCTCATTGACACAAAACAACAATCCAAAACGACATGTATAATAACGACATTTATTTTCACGAAGATTATACCAAAAAGCAATTAATTGAGGTTCTACAAAGCTTGAACCTACAAAAGGAATACGTCTGTGACAATTATGCAAAAAATCTAGGGCATACAGTTTTAAGGCTTCCCCACCTTACCACTGTATATTTAATCCCGTTGAAGATGTTTGGCACCAACTGAAATCTGCCATTCGTCGTAATAATGTTTTTCCCCGTCCAATGTCCTCAAACTTATAGAGACTGAAATTTTTAACATCCCTCCACAAAATTGAGCAAATTCTGTTGAACATATAGAAAAAGTAGAACAATCGTATATCCATATTGCAAATAATATAGAATAAATAATAATTAGAACAGGCGATGATAGCAATAGTGATACTGATATATTATGTGAATAATTTTAAGTGATTTAAGTAGGTAATAAAAAAAAATTGTAATTTTATTTTAGATTTAAACATAAATACATAAATAAATAAATAAATATTGTTTAGCATCTTTCCTAACAAAACCCCAAATAATTAAATTCTAAGCAAAGTGCGGACCTGTTCGGCCATATTTAATTCTTACAGCTTGCCCGGGTCTTTCCTTACTTCGTATCAGTTAGTCACTTTCTTATATCTATGAACAGATTTTACTGTGCAGACGCAATAATGTTACTCCCAGGCCGATCTACTAGTTATTAAGAGTATGAAATCGTGTTTTTTTTTTCTCGGAAACGAACGCATGACTACTTTCGAAAGAAGCCTGAAGCATTGAAACTGACTCGCATTTTACTCTTTACTTGCTTGCACATTGTTTGAGGGAGGCGGAGCTAAATGAGGGGTATAAATACCGTCGTGGATAACTAATTGGTGACAGGTAAAAACCTGAGTCACGGTTAAGATTGTTAAGCTGCTTATAGATTTCTATAGACCCGCGGATTTTTTGTTGGTAGAAGAATTTCCTGTTTCGTAATTGTGTTCGGCAACTGTTGATGATTTTATTTGTCTTAGTCTTAAGGCTTTTTCATGTTCTTTGAGCCTAGTTGATATTTTTGACCCGGTCTCTCCAATTTATTCTTTGCCGCATATGCATGGAATGCTGTAAACTCCTGGCAACTCAACTGGAATTTTGTTTTTGACGGATCGGAGATTTTGACAGATTTTTGGACAAGCGGTAAATCTGGTTGAGAACTTTTGATATGTGATCAGTGATGTTTTGAATGTAAGGAAGGACAACAGTGGCAAATGTGGAATTGCTTTCGACTTCATTTCTATTGGAAGGTTGTGGTGAAGTGTATTTTGTGATGAAACAGTTAATATCTTTAATGTGGAAATTATTAGAAAGAAGAGCAGATGTAAGGTGTTTTAATTATGGCTTCAGTGACTCGGTCTGAGATAATTTTACGGCTCTGTAGACCATAGAGTTGGTAACCCATGGTTTTTGGGCCGGATGGTGATGTGACAATGCATTAAGATATCGGTCTCCGTGCGTAGGTTTTCTGTAAACACAATGACCCAATGTTAGGTCTGATTTTCTATTGATAAGAATATCTAAGAATGGGAGGTTTATTATTAATTTCTAATTCAATGGTAAAACGTATGTTTTCACTGTTACTGAAACTTTTTCAGAAATATAAATTTTTGGAAGACCCTGTATGACGTGTCTTCAAATTCATTCAAAAAATATATTAGCCAAATTCAATAAAATTTTGAAAGAGCTAGTTCACTTACGCATTCCAGCTTTTCATGCAAAAAACCAAATAATTTTTTTTTTCTGAAATACGCCAAAAAATATAATTTCTACTACTTGCAACGTGAAAATCCATGAGAAATAGGATTTCATCGGTCTCTTGAAGTGGTTTATAGTTGTAATGCCGGTTTTTCCACGTTTTTAGGATCGGGAAGTCTCCTGACGCCGTCGTCAAGAAGAAAGCAACTTCTTCTCCTGCAACACCAACAGAGATCATCGATGGACACGGAAACTCTGGACGAAGAGTTTGCCGACCAAGAAACATATCCTAGAATTGTTGTTGACAAACCGACCACTAAGGTAAGTCGACTTAACTCTAAATCAGATGGACATTTTGCCGACAAGACATCGAGTACGTCAATTTATTAAAAAAACACCCCATTTCTTAGGAACACCCATATCGAAATAGCGAGAAATTCATTTTATTTAATGCTGCAACATATTGGCTCACAATATTGTTCGTGATATGAACCTCTAATATCTGCAAAGGCAAAAAAACATATCCCTGGTAATATCAATATCAGTAACAGTAACATAATATTATTCCTTGGAATAAATACATTCGTTATATTATTATAAAAATTAACCTACTTACAATACGAATATGCATTTTTATTTATCTTTTTATACATTTAATTCAGATGAAACTTGAAAAACTGGAATGCATACCCTTCTCAAATCTCACATTGACTTCATGAATTTTGAGACCTACAAAGACACGATCGCAGTTATTTTTTATGTTTTCAGTATAAGTTTTACCCAAACCTGAAATGCCAAACTCTCTCTACAGATCCTCCAGTTTTGTCAGATTATCATATAAAAATAAAAACTTTAATAATTTGATTAATTTGGGTTTGGGTTTTTCGATTATTGGTAAAAACCGAAAATTTGTTTTTTTAAGCATTAGTAATTTAACTGAAATTGAGTAGAAAATGGATCAATTTGTTATTTTAAAAACATAAAAAGTCGTGTTCTACTACAATCGGATAAAATTTCCCCCGAAAATTTAAGCCAATCAAATATACACCCAAAATATCGATTAAATGCTTCACCTGCCATTTAAGGTTCACTAATTTTTAAATATTTTAACTTATTAAAAGTAAAATTATTAAACCAATATTTTAAACACTTTAAGAAGCTTCTTTTCGCAGTTTCTCAAATTTTCTTGAGATTAGATTACGAAATAAAGAAAAAACATTCGCGAAAAATATATGCTGCCAATTCTGAAAATGAAGAACATTTCACATTTCTGCTGTCCGTTCTAAATAAGTTATTAAACCAAAACTCAGATTCTATCAATCCTTTGTTTTCAGAGACTCGATTTCTTTTCACGCCAACGCAATTTAAAATATCTCAGTAAATTCTTCGACTTCATTTACTTTTAAATTTATCAAAGGGTCCAAATCAGCGAATTTCGGGCTAAAACCGTCTCTTCTAAATAAGAGAATAAAACCGGGGCGTAGGGACAACTTATTCCTGAAGGGGCAATTAGGAAAGTTTGAGATGTGACCCAACAAAACAAAAACCTTTACATATAAAGTTCGAAAACTGAGTAGAAAACTCCTGCAAAAGGAAATACAGTAACCCGGAGATTTCCCGCTATTTTTAAATTTCAAATATGTTCTGCGAATCTGAAAGTAATATTAGTGTACTCGTAGAGTATTATTACCATTGGTGCTACTTTCCTTTAATATTCGAAGTTTAAAAGAGATAAAATTAAACACCTGATAAAATGAAAAACTAATTTTGTAGAAAACGATCGCATTAAGAGCAGTACCATTCTTACTCACAAGGAAATCTAGAAACGGCAGACATAGGTTTCTCTTTTTCAGTGGTAAATTAAATGCCATCGCGCAGTGAATTAATGTGATTGAGAGAAAAGAGTCCAGCTGTTTAGCCGTTCGATTATGAAAGTGTCGTCAACATTTATTTAGTAGTACTAGGACTAGGTTTCGCCGTTTAAAAATATTACAGTAATACAAAAAATAAAATATCTAATCCAGGTTTTTAATTTGACTATCACTCAATCAATAGAGAGAGTGAGAAACTCATCAAAGCAAGCTTATTTTAATTGAAGCCTCTAGCCTCTTCAATTTCAATGAAAATATGCCATAATACATATGAAATTCAAATCTCTTTGTTCTTTTCGTTGGAAAAACAATTGTGGGTTCTCCTGGCTCCAATGGCGTGTGATATTATGTAAAGTATGCCTCGTCTCGCGGGTTCATCGTTGAGGCAAAAATAATATTTTCGCGGTTAAAGACGAACGTGTGATAGCAAAATTGAACAATCCTTGTTCTTTAAAAACTTGGAGGGTTTTATGAACAATTATATATTAGAACCATCCATTTTGTACCAAAAGTTCTCTTTATCTACTTTCTCGAACATTTGTGGCATCAATAAGCTCATGAAGTTCAAGGGAGTGATCTTTTGTAATTCGAGATTTGCTTAACATCAAAAAATCTAAAATCTAAATGGCATCGGATAGATGAATTGAAATGTGTGGCAAACTTTACGATAGAAAAAGACGGTTGGTTTGTGATGATAATGGTAATCGTAAATGGTAATTTTTCTCTTTCTTTGGCTCATTTATATAAACGCGAGAATAAGGTGTTCTCGTCGTTCAATTCTACCGAGATCATTTTTACCGAAATTATTTACAAAATATGACTGATTATAATTTAATCGAATAAAATTTTATGTCCGGTTTCATGATTGTGTTCAGCAACTGCTGATGACTTTATTTGTCTTAGTCTTAATGCTCTTCCATGTTCTTTGAGCCTAATTGATATTTCAATATCAATGAAACCGAAAGCAATCCTACACTTGCCACTGTTCTCCTTCCTTTTATTCAAAACTTCACTGTTCATGCCCCTCATTTAGCTCCGCCCTCCTCAAACAATTTAAAAGCAGGTACAGAATAAAATGCAAGCCAACAGGATGATTGGCGAAACGTTAACTAGTTCGAGTCAACAGAAACCGACGCAAGAGGAATCCAGACGTTTTATAAGAAGTAATCCAAAAATAAATTTATATTCCATTAACAAAAAAGTTTGACTATCGTTACTCTGTGTGGCAAAAAAGAATTGTATAATAAGTATTTTTTACCTATACCCCCACAAACCATGTTTTTACGGTAGTTTCCAACACATGACATACGAAAACTGCCGTTCATATATACCCAAAAAACACTAGAAAACCCAATATAAAGTACTTAAATCAAATCACGGAACCCTTTATAGCTTGAACTGCCTTCGCCACAGCAACAACAACCGCCACACCTGCTATCTAAACAACCGCCCTCATATCTTACGGCCGGCCCCAAACGATCCCTCTCGCCACTGCGCAGACGCAGAAAATCCGAATCTCCCCCAGCACCTGCAGAATCACCATTGCCGGCGGTAGTTCCCGATTTGCTTCTCGCCAGAACCGATTCTTGCCGAACAAACACGGACCTATCCGAAAGTACCACCACGGACGATTACGTAACCGCCAATTCGGGAACAGACAGTTCGAGGAAAAGCGGCTCTTTGAAGGTTAATTCTGTTTATAATCCAAACGAATTTGGGACACTTGTATTTGCCACTTGGCATCGGACTTCGACAGTAGGTTTGACGGTTTGAGTAGGTCGAGCAACTATTAAGATGTAAAAAAAAGTTTTTTTACTTGTATGCTCCGTTTCTTAATGCGAGAGAGTTATAATTCATTATTCAACTGGATAATCTAGATCGAAGCTGTATTCCATAGGCTTATTATTGTACCCATGATGATGATGATGATGATGATGAAGGTCTCCAGAGTGCCAGTAGTTTGACTTGCTGTTTAAAATTAGAATCATAGTCGTTTTCCGACAGATGTTGGCAAACTTCGTTATTGAAAATGGATAGTATAATAAATGTAATGTACTTAAGAAAAGAATTGGGAGAATATAATGTTTGAATGGAATGAATAGAAGATTTGATGCCAACGGAGCTGAAGAAGAATTTGTAGCAAGAAGAAATTGTAGATAACGATATTTAAGAGAAGTTAAACAGTTTTGAAAGAAAAATATAAATATCTATTATATGGACGACACTTAGGTAAGTGAAGGACATAAAGTTGGTAAAGCATGGCAGGATAAAAATTTAAAAAGCGCATGGCAAATTTTCATGAAACGGTTCGCTGAGAAAACATAGATAATAAAAATGGATTTGTCGATAATGGCTCATTAGCATTTTAAACGAACTAGAAACTATTCTGAGGATATGAATGTTGAGCAAAGCTAGATCTTATTCCTCATGGATCAATTAAACTAAAATAAAAACACAACAAGGATTAACTGTAGAAATACCAATCACATCAGGAATCAGACAATCTTAATGACTGAGACTAAAGACCTACAAGGAATGCTATACAAGTGCCTAATAACAGCAGCAAGATTCAATATCTATATCTATAGAACAGCAATAATGTTCCTATTTGGGAGTGGAAATAACAAGCCACAACTTTGTACACAAGCGAACAAAGCATCCAGAATTGCAAAATACCTGAGAGATATAATTTGGCAGAACAAGTACATTACTGAGAGCAAATTCCAAATCTATAAGGCAACTGCCAAGACCACTGCTAACACACGTCAGAGATCAGGTAAAAAGCGAGACGATACAGGAATGACTAGAACGCCAATAAATCAAGCACCACAAAAAACCTCCTCCGAAAGGATGGTACGAAAGATGGACTTCCATCTCACATTTAAGACTGGGCTCCTAAAGAGACGAATAATAGAAATAACAAGAACAGGAAGTTGTTAATAAAAAAAGCAGTCATCTAATTTTCAAGTCGAAAATGGGATACCAATTCATTCCTTCTATTTTCCTCAAAGCTCCCGTCGAAGTCTGAAACCAGGTGGTAGGTTCTATAAAAATGGTCTCTATTTAATTCTAATTAAGCTGAGATGGTATGGGTTGAATTTATACATTTTTTATTTTCAACAGCAAAGTTTGGAAAAGCAATTGGCGTACCAACACGCCATCCACGCTACTGCCGCAACATGTAGTAACAACAACACCAACGAAGGGGCGGGTTCCAGCTTTGACAGCGCCAAAGGTTCGTTGGATACGTTCGTTGTCGATGATATGGTAGTACCTTCGTTCTCTCCTATGGATGGTGCTTCTCCAGAAGGAAGCTCCGTCGTTAACCGCAGTCCCTGCTACACCCCAGTGCCTCAAATCCGCACCGGCCGATCTACTCCGTCCGACGATAGTAGCTCGTGCGGCAGCTATAGCGTAGGCGGATCAACGCCCGATCTTCTAGACAGGTGAGCAGCCCTCAATAGCAAGAATCTGATAAATTTCTTAAAAACCGACGATCAATCAAGGTTCTTTTGAGACACCTAGTGTTTTCCATCTTCATTTGCCCAATTATAATATTTTCTTCTCCTTTTTCATTAGAGATGTGTTCTAATCTGGACGCTCTTCTAAAATAGTAAATTTCGACGGAGGCCTTTTTTCCATTATTGGTTCTACAATCACACTGTCCATTTTTAGTTGATATTTGTTTAACCCTGGCATTTATTCGTTGTCTAAAATTAAAGGTGTCAACTCTTGAGCGATTTAAAAGATATATTTGCTAAAGATTCAATATCACGTTTACATGGACAACGCTAAAGTAGAAAATTAATAGTTGTCACCCAAGAAAATATTTTCATCCAATACAAAATTTCAACAAAATATCAAAAGCAATGAGTGTTTTCGTGGTTTTTATTTTTTGACACGAAAGGGTGCATCGTGCGAAGCTAAATCTAAATTTTCCAAAGTCCAAATTTTCTTTAAAACTGAGAATTCCAAAAATAATTTTAATTTTTAGAAGCAGTGATGAACTCAGACCCGTCCGGCCTGGTAATAATTACAAAAAAAAGTCAAAAATTAATAATTAAAATGTGTGTACAAAATTTCATAATAATATGAGTAGTAAAAAACTTATTATAACAAAGTCATTTTTTTGTCTTAAACTTTTATCACCCTGTAGCTCAAAAATTAAGAGATTTACGACAAAGCAATTTTTTGTCTTAAAAGTTTATCACCCTGTAGCTTAAAAATTAAGAGATTTACGACATATGTTGATATTAACTTCTACAATCATCCAAGGATTCTTAAGTATCAGCACTCTGTATTTATCCAATGTTCCTTTGCATGATATTGTATTTGCATTCTTTGCACGTAATTAAAAATTGGGGCATCCCTCTTCTTCCTTAAATATTCGTCCTTTTCAATATTCGTATTTAGTTCCCATTTTTTGTTCTCTGTCCTGCTTCCAATTTCCTTAACAAATAGCCTATGTCTTTTTCAGAATTTATAGCGATAATTTTGAGCATTTCTTTCTGCAACTTTCTACGGCTTCTCGAATTTCAACTTTAAATAGCTTTGGCAATAGACTTCCCTATTATAAAACTAAAACGAAACAGTGACTTCCAAGGTTTGGGAAATTTATTTGATTCTAAGCTTTCGTTTGCTGACCATGCTTATCCAACAATCTCGCAACAATGCTTCAAAAATGCTCAGATATATATTTCGGAATGCTATTTTTTTTACAAGCGAACAGGAACTAAGGGCGCTCAATTCCGTTACGAAAGCTCTAAGCTGGAGTATTGAGCAATTATATGGTAACCTAGAAAAAGTCCAAAGGAAATTTAAAAAAATTTAGCTTTGAAATGTGATGGCATCTTTCCGCGGGCTTTGTTCTTTTAAGACGAATCGAAATAGTGGCTGTAATAGGGAACTTGATTTTTTTTATTATTTCTTTAATACACTTGTTTTTATATAGAAATAAACCACACCCAATATCATAACTTGAAACCCAATATTTAAGTTGCAAAAAATAATTCAAGTTGTGACACCCGGCTATTCTTTTTAAACGACACTAAACGCGTGGCAATGGTCGTGACGTCATACCGCTGCTTTTCGATCGATACGACGACATAGTGCTATTCTTGGGTTATAGACCGAGAATTATATTATTTTTGGCTCGTGTTAAGTGTGTTTGTATTTAATCTATGATATTTTGTATTTGTGCTTAGTGTGCTTTACATGATAATAATGGAAGCAAGACATAAAGAATATTTCAAATCGTGCCATCGTGTTTGAGAACAACCCGTAAAATGCCAGATAAACTTTTTATTTGTCTATCAGAAAATAAAAACAGTCGTTTTTTGTTGACCTTATGCTCAGGTGTCACTTTAGCCTTAACCGTACAAACATCAACTCTTCCAACTTGCACCCGTCCTATTGCAGTATCCGTGGCTTCATATAGAACATAATGAACACATTAAGTTATCAATGCTTTAAAATCAGTATTTAGGTTCTCACTAGTTTAAAAAAAACGTTTTTTTAATAATTTACATTATATTTGATATACCATTTGAATATCAAAAACTAGAAAACTTTAAGCTGATTACAATTTTATTTTATATTGGTTTAAAACTAGTGGCTAAATTTTCTATTCTAAATGTTCTTTTTCTTACAGTAAGAACATCTCCAGTATTCTCCTTCCACAAACTTTTCCACTCTTTCAAACAATGGATAAGAACCTGTTTAATACTACATGCAGTGATATAGATGTCAATTATCTATCACGAGCTCAGTTTACTCTAGCATTAAAAGATGTGTATTTTCCTCTCTTTTTATATATTTTTTTATATGTTTGCTTTGGTTAGGATTGATTTTTAATATGTTGTTTATTGGTATACATTCGGTATTTTTGACCCGGTAACTTATGAAAATTTCATTTGTTAAACTTCCACAGGCTACTCTATTTAAATTTTAAAATTTTAAAATTTTAGTTATTTTTAATAACAGTGTTCCTAATTTAATATTTACTCATTCCAAGTTAACCAATATCTAAAATATGCTTCAACTTGGCGTAATTCCAAACTAAACTAAAGCAAACCGTTGATTAGTTAACCCAACAAATTCGGGCAACTGTTATTCGACGCCGGATAGAGAGAAGTTGGTGAGTCATCTCCCAATAACTTAGTTTTAGCTGTATCGGATTTACAATGGAAATCCGACGACTGCGAACAAATTAAATTTCTAATGTTCTAGTAATATCTGCAAACTTGGATCGTTAAAAGTTATGCCAAGCACAGGTCTACTGCCAAGAACTCAAATTAACGAGTTTCTTCTGCGACAGCAGTTTGAAGTTTTCATTAAGTGCTAATTTCGAGTCGTTCACGAGTTGAAAGTTTATAAAATTCCATATAATACTGGACGAACTTAAAAACTTTGAATCCAGTTTATAGAGCACAGCAAAACCCTAATGAGTTTTATTATTTACTCAAGTAGCGAAATTGTGGAGCGTTTTCAAGTCATGAATACCGATATGAGAATTACTTACATATTAATTGTCGCACACGGTATGCATTAAAATCCTATCCTATCCTATAGCAATGTTGTCTGGTAGGCGAATTGATCTACTGTTTCCTCTAGTACATGGCAAAATTATCACCAAACCACATCTCCCTATTTTGAAAGTGATGGGAATGGGCCACCCTTTATATTTCCAGTTTAATTTGTAATTCCCTGGAATTACGCGAAATTTAATAAAAATAAAGATAAAATGTTTATGAAAATTTACTGTCAACTAAGACCTCTTAAAAATGTCTTTAGTTAATATGGGCAGGGTTTAAAGAAAATCATTTTTTTATATTGCCGAAGCTTTCCGCAAAATTGTTGTCTTTTTTAGGAAACTAAAAGTATTAAATGTGAAATATATATAACATATATAAATACAATAAATAAATACAATATTTGAGGACGTTCTTTTGCATAACGTTCATTGACTCTAGTGTTATGGGGATGTTTATTGGTCTCTCGCTCAACTGCGCCCCATACGTAATAATCAAGGGGACTAAGATCCGGGGAGCTAGGTGGTCATAAGTTTGGGGTGATATGGTCATAAAAATTTTCGGCCATCCAATGTTGTGTCTTGTCTCTGAATTTGTGCCGACATAAACTGTCCTTTGCGTATAACTTAGAACTTATGGCGGAGGTTTTCGTTCGTTCTCGACGGATTAGACGCTCAGAGGTCTTTCGCAGTGGCCCTCATGGACTTTGATGGGATTTCTTGACTCTTGACCTTGTTGGACAAATTTATAGTAGTGTCCGAACGTTCCTCGTGTCTTTTGCTTTTTGCAACAGTTTCTACATCGTCAGGTGATGCTTCCAATTCACGACGACCCTTATGTGCGAATGATCGGGTGCAGTTGAGAAAATAGGAGATGTCCAAAGCGGTGTGTTTCGCACATATAGCGGCGATAACTGCACGTTTCTTCATTTCTTGCGTTACTTTGTAGCCCTCTATTGATGATCTCAGGAAAAAAAATGTTCTCCATATAATACAGCCACATATAAGGATATCCTCAAATACCGTACACACCCTGTATATTAAATTCGTTTCGTTATCTTTAATTGGCCATTACGCTATTTTTATATTATGCATAAAATATTCTATTTTGCAACAAGTTTTTTTTTATATTTTGGACTAGAAGGTAAAAAATAAACTAAAACAATGATTTGGTTAGTTTACATGTAAGCAAACAAGGAACGAATAAGTTAATTGTTATTGCTCGTTTTGCTTTCACTTTTGTAGATTGCTTTATTAAAATTAGTGAAAGGCAAGCACTAACATTTTTTAAATTTTGTACATTTGTACATTCCTAGGGGGAATTTTCTTTAAACATGAATCCGACACATTAGTAGACACTTCGAAAATTAAGAGATTGATTTTCATTAAGGGGATGTAATTTTTTAGGTATTCAGTGCCTTCCGCAAGTCCGAACAAAACTTGGCATGGATCGGACGATGAAGAAAGAAGCGCTCACTATTCTTCGTCTGGTTACTATGAATCTCCCATGGAAGATGAGTAAGTCAACAACAAAAATAAAATTTTTCAATATTACGCCATTAAAAAAAATCATCAGCACAATATTATCAAATTAATGACTGTAGAAGATAGTGAACGCGCTAAAGATGAGGTTTAAAATTCCGCAAAGGGAAAAAAATTATATACTTTTTACAATCAGGTCGCCGAGTGTTATTTTTGATTACCTACCCTTTTCAATGAACCATATGCATTCCATATTCATATTCACTGATAAAGTGAAGAGTTTGATAACCTATATAGATATTATGTATCTGCCCACAGAGTTATTTCGAGGAGTTTATGAAACTTTGTAGAGTGGCACTTTGTGCTTTTAACAATTCAACGCCAGCATTAGTGGATTTGTGAGACCTCTTGTAGTGAAAAACATTTATACGTATAATATAATAAACGACTTTCTTACAAAAAGTTGATCTTAACTAATACTCTATTGTGGTCAGTATGATGTCTTCCATTTTTGATAGTTTTTAATACAAAATATCATAGCTATCTTAGACTTTTGTATGAATGAAAATGAAAATTTTGCATTTTTATACCCCTTATCGAAAAGGGGGAAATTGGCCTGGATAGGCGGGGCGTGATCATTTCTTCTGAAACTCACAAACTTTGATATATAACTAAATCAAATAAATAATTTGTGTTTTTTTTTAATTTAACACCGTATCTCTCAAAATAAATAAGAACTAAAAGTTCAGATTTTCACGAAATTATATTTATGACATGACAATTGTTTCGACAACACCGTGTCTTTATCAAATGTATCTCTCTTTTAATAACACAGATCTACAAAATTAAACTTTTTGACAGTTGTTTTTATTTTAAAAACTGATTTTATATAATTTTGGTAAGCTGATTTCAAAAATTCTATGCACTTATTTATATCGCCTAAAGTTTTTTTGCAAAAATCCTGGTTAAAAAAAAGTGAAAAAAAAACTTTACTCAGAATTTTTTCAGTGAAATCTCCGTTTTTCCATTCGGCTTTGTGTTTTTAAGGGCATATCCCGTTTTAACATACAACAGTAGTCTTGCCTTGGTATTGCCGTTCTATTTCCTTAATATTCTGGTGAAACACAACCTAGACGATGAAACTGTTGTAGCATATTTTGAACAATATTTTCGTATTTTTTTTCCTTAGAGTTCCCAAGAAACTTATCAATTGCTTATTTAAATGAAACCCAGACGTTTTTTTCGACTTTGAAAATTCTTGTCTTTGGTAATTCGGCCCAACAAAAATACCTACTTTTATCTTGGCATCAGATATAGCTGAAAATTTCTAGCACAAATATTTGTGCTAGAAATAGAATATAGAAAATATTTCCATTTTTGTCTTGGGCTTTAACAAACTGCTTCGTGAAGAGGAGGCAGCGGCGAACACAACCAAACTGCACAACTTCATAAAAATCAATTCATTTAAAAATCATGGCTAACATGGAACAAATATATTCATGTCATTGGTACATATATTAACAAAATAAGATTTTTAAGATATACGGCGCTATAAAAAAAATTACGTGATAGCGCAAAAATCTGTCGTTTTTTGGAAAACGGGCCCCCAAAAATATGCAAATACGTAAACAGCTTTCAAACATCAAAATCACTGTAGACCTGTGTTATTTGATTACGCTCGTTAAGCGCTTTTCAAAAATATACCACATAAGGTCTATCTAAAATACAAAGCATAGGCCATGGAAAATACAGTTTCTCTTAAGTTTAGTTTTAGTGTGAGCTAGTAACATCGCAAAAAAAGCTAAAATTAACATACGTTCCATTAAAAAAACACATACAAAAGTTTAGTTTACATAACAAAATTTGTGAATCTCAGAAATAAACTGAATACGCCACTGGATCCTACGTAAAAAACTATCCAGATCAAGGTCATTTCGATAAGTTGCAAAATTTTCATAACATATTCTATATTCTTCATTCATAACATAGCTCTAATATTTCTGACTGAAGAACCCCTCACGAAAGCCGAAACACGCCAGCTGCAATAATAAGGAGGGTACTCAGTAAAAGCATAAAAATTGGAACACACTGTGCATGTATCAAATATAGTCAAGATAACGGATTCCGTATCGTTTTTGTCAATAAGAATATTTAAAAATTCAATTCATAAATCTTCTGGATTCCTCCTGCGTCAGTTGTTGATGAAAAGAACTTGCTAACGTTTCGCCAATCATACTGTTGGCTTCTTCAGAGCTTACCTTATATATTGTTTGAGGGCGGAGCTAAAAGAGGGACATGAACGTTGTCTCGGATGACTGATTCCCATATTGGTGCAAGATCTGAGTCGCCGTTAAGATTGGTTGCTTATAGATTTCTAGAGATTCTCGATTTTTTTGTTGGTAGAAAGATTGATTACATTTAAGAATTTTAGGTTTATCGAATAAAATTTGTTGTCTGGTTTCGTGATGGTGTTCAGCAACTGCTGATGAGTTTATTTGTCGTAGTCTTAAGGCTGTTTTATGTCCTTTGATGATATGATATGTAGTCAATAATGTTTTACATGTAATGAAGGACAACAGTGGTTGTTTTCGGACTCACATTGTCTTTCAAAGGTTGCGTTGAGGTGTGTGTTGTGATGGAATGCTTCATATCTCTAATCATTAAGCATACAGGTTAAAGTATTGAACAATGGTAAAACATATGATTCTTGAACATGAGGCCAAATAATAAAAGGCTTCCATTAATATATTCGCGATGACTGGTGGTAATGAAGAATCCATAGCTGTTCCCTACATTTGTTCAAAAATGTGACCGTTATATGAAGTTCCTTTCAAAAATTTAAAAGTTGCATTGCAAATTTTCTTCTCCCGTCATAAATTTTGAGTTTAAGCGTCCCTTAGACAGCATTGTGTTCAAGAAAAACAGCAACTACGAATATTTGTGGAGGACATAATTTATCAGTTTTACCCGTTACTTTCGAAAAAACGTGAATAACTTCCCAACGGTTTGAGTGAGGGAGCTGAAGTTTCGCTCCTTTTAAACTGGCCACGAGACACATAAGCCCATAGAAAATGGCTGCGATTGGAATCGGCATCTGTCTTTTTTTGCGATTTTCGTCTATTTTTCGTACATCGCTATGAAACACGATAGGTGTCCGAGATTTGCAGTTATCGATTTCAAAATTGGCACAAATATAGAGTTTGATCCCCTAGCGGAACATATACCTGGGGGGTCGGGAGGTATTTTTAAAAATTTAAAAACCGTATTTATAGGGTATCGAGAAAAAATCATTTCTCAAAAACGGTGTACGAGATCGAAAAATAATTGTAATGCGCTTCAGAAGTCAATTTGTTTTACACCAAAATATAGCTCCTGTAGACTTTTGCGTTTCAGCAGATTTAGCAGAGAAGCAGAAGTCCAGACCCACATTTAAACCATTAAAGTTGGGTGCGATCAAGTACCGCAAAGTATTTTTTTTAACTTTGGAATTTTTTTACATCGATTTTGCGAAAGTTCCATAGTGGTCCACAGGAGCACGATAGAAAAATAATGTCTCGGTTTCTTTTCAAAATACAAAGCTGCTACGCGCTTCGAACTTAGTCTGCCCAGCGTCGATTTTTCGAAAGCAATCTTATTATTATATTCGTCGGTTCTTCTCACGCCACTATCA
The DNA here is from genome assembly GCF_029955315.1 of Cylas formicarius. Lineage (NCBI taxonomy): Eukaryota > Metazoa > Arthropoda > Insecta > Coleoptera > Brentidae > Cylas > Cylas formicarius. Next base: position 13,396,885 of record NW_026844326.1, on the reverse strand, counting down.
ACGTGCATAACATAAATCTTTGCACGTTATTTCGTTCAGTATCACTTGGAAATCTCCTAAACACGACGAACCCGCGAACTCCAAACGACGAGAGTTTCATTTGGATCTCACCGCGAACAAACAAAAGGACTCGTACGCTTTTTCCAATGGCAAAAACAGCAAAACAAAGCGTACGGAAATCAAACTGTCGCCGGGCAATGACACCCTGAAGATCATCACGGAGAGAAAACGTTCCAAGTCGAGGACGCGCAGTCCCATGCAGGGCTACAAAAAAAGTTTACACGGTAGTGAGAGAAAGCAAAATATGGAATATTTTTTAATTTGATTTATCAAGGTCGGAAAAGTTCGCCGTACAGGGAAAAGTCGCCGTATCCGGGAGAAGCGGGATACAAAGCAACTTCGGACGAGTCGAGTACGGGAAAAGAATATGCGCTCAATCAAACGTCGCCGAGACGGGCAAAAAAAGTAAAAGAAAACAGCCGAAGAAAATCTCTTCCAAGATCGCCAACCAGCCAGAAAAATCACAAGAGGAACGAATCTGACGAATCGAAACCGTCTAGTCTACCCGGAAGCCTGTCTCGTAGAAAGTCCGGAAAGGGACAGAGCAAAGTTTTGCAGGCGGACATTATTCAAGATAAACTCAGGTAACGTCCGTTTCAGAAATATTCCTTGGTTTCTCGATTGCAGTAAAGTGCCTAATTCAAACAATACAAGAATAGAACTTTAGAATGAAAATTACATTTATCTTAAACAGGTTGTTCCAAAAATGCAAAAGAATAAAAAAATTAATTAGTTCACATTTCAATAAGATTTATGCTACCTAAACCTAAAGTATTCTTTATTAATTATTATTAATATTAATAATGTAAGAGTAAGCGATGCAAGCAAAATGTAGCAATAGTTCCCGTTTTAAATTCCATTTACATTTCTGGACAACTTCCCACTAGATTAGTTTTGGTTAGTTTGTGGTCAGAATGTTCCAAAATTTATTATAACATAGCAAGTATTGTACTTTTTAATTACTGATTGAATTGACAAGCTCAAAAATAGAATTTTAGAATGATATTTGCGCTATACAGGTCCAAAAAAATTACATTCATATTATACAAGTTGCCTCCAGAGAGCCAAAAGTAGGACCCCTGTTTGCATTCTGCAGTCAAAATTAGTATTCGTTTCAATAAAGTTAATGACATCTTAAGTTCAAGGATTCTTAATTGATTCGATTTTTTTCAAAATATAACCTAGTTTTAATTGGTCCCACACTTGAAAAATATTTAAGAAATGTAACTGAAATTTACTGCAACTATGAAAAACTTCTATTATTAGGATATTCTACAGCTAACTCTTTAGGCAGAATATAGAAGGTGTTTACTAATTGAATGGCAATAATTAGGGTAAACGATTTTTGGGAATTTCATATATTTGTGGTATTGATGGTATGCCACTGATTTCTTTTAAAATAAAAATTATTCTTACTATCTCCAATCATTTATAAAGAAATTTAATTTCTTGATTTATCAATCCGATATACGGTTTTTGCTTATAAAAATAAAAACTTCTTCTCTGCTTGGTGATAACAATATGGCAGCATGCAGAGAAATTAGTTTTTATTTTTAAGTGAAACCCAAATTCAAATGTCAATATTTTTCTAAAGAAATCACTGGCGTGACACTGACTGCCTATCAACAAATAATGTTTTGGTTAATTAGGTCGCCACTGCCATCCAGAACTTTTTTTGTGAAAATAAAATAACTAACTATCTAAAACAAAGTATCTAAGCCTTTCAGAAAAAAAAAATAGGAGACTGTTCTGTTTACTTTTACAATTTTAATGAAATGACATAACATACCAACAACACGATAAATAATAAACGAATCTTATTTAAATTTATTTTATTTATTTAAGTTTACGTACTTCGTATTCGTACTTCGATTTTTTGAAGTGTTTTAATGGATAGACAATTACTTAACTAAGAAATAATAATGATGATAATTGTCTCCATGTTCTCATATTAACGATATTGTTATGACCATGCAAAGAAAAGGTTTTTAGATTGAAATTCCTTTAGAAAACATCCTGCATATTTCATAATTTAAAAATTATGACATTTCGAAGAAAAATTAAATGGTAAAATTGAATACTTTACTTGTAGTGCTTTTGGTTATACAATTTTGCATATTATTGCATCGAACTATGGACCATATCAGGCATAAATTAATATCAGTAGCTCACGCCAAATCTCCCGCTCAGTATTTTCATTTCAAATTTGTTCACCTCCAAAACTATATTATAATTTTTTAATATCGTACGGCTACTACGAATGGATTGTAGGAAATACCATCTTTATTTACCTAAAATTTTATGGCTAAAATTGGAAAATTTTGTAACTTTCGTCAAATTAAAGTCAAAATGTCGGTTTTTGGCTAGAAATAATTTTACATTTCACTGCGTTGTATACTCTCCATTAATAAAAATTGATTCAGCTAACGCATGCATGTAGGGACTAACTTTACGTAATTCCAGTTCGACTTCGATAAAACGTAGCCCACAGAAAAGTCCTCCGGATACTTCGAAACTGAAGGCGCTGAGCGCGGAGTCCCTTAGGTCAGTCAGTCCCGGTAGCGACAGTGTTTTCTATAGCGATCCTAGCAGTCATACTGCCGAACATCAGATCCATTGTCTTCACTGTGGAAAAGAGGTACTCCTCTCGGTATATTTTTATTTCTTTTACCTTAAAGGAATCCTATCCAATAATAGATCATCAAGTCCATTAGAATTATCTGACAAACGGATCAATTTATTTCAAATTATGCCAGCGCTGTATGGCGATATCCTGGTTCTGACCGTAATCATTTTAATTTTAGATTCCAAGCACTGGGCAGCAATAAAAATGAAATAAATATTTTGCATAATTTATAAGCTGTTCGGGCCTTTATATGTGGCTCCGTTCTTTTAATTCAACAGAATACTAAATATTTTACTTTGCATTATATTTTCGTTGAGATGCCCTATCGATATTTTTAAAGCTTTAAATTCAAATTGAGGAAAAATTCAGCGACGTTTCCCTATTTAAAAATAAGACAAAATATTGAATTTTTTTTAGGTCATTGCCGTTGGAATCTTTTGAACATTTATTAAAGTATAAAACTAAATTCCTTGACATGATCCATTTGTGGTTTTTTTTTTCTGTTTAATAACATCTTTCATCGTTTCCGAGATTCCAATGGTGAGAGTCAAATTTGAAAAATCCATATAATATTTTACAATCCTTCGACTCCCAGGTGGACATCGTCACTACAGACGACCCGGACAAAAGCATCAGCAGCAACGGCGTTCAACACGAAATCGTACAACCGCCCGCAGGGTTTGAAGACTCCCCAAAGGCGAAGCCCCAGGGAAGGCTATACAAAAAGCTGGATAGAAGGCTAAAGTCGGAGGACAGATCTCAAATGGAGCACCGCAGGCACCGATACAGGCCCGACGGGATAAGAGCGAAGGTAATGATAAATAGTTCTTTCGGATTTTTTCGTAACGTATCGATTGATTCAAAATTTGGAGTCGGAAACATTGCATTTGTCAGATGTCGTAATATAACCTTTACACCGGAAACTAGATTCAACTAACAACAGAAATTCAGTGGGTGGGACGGGATGCAGATAGTATTTCGAAAACTTAACATTTTCGGCAATATACTGAGTATCCACAATGCGATTTGAGAAGCTATAAAAGATGCAGCATGGTTTAAATTAGAAGAAGGTATTGTCTGTTGGGAGGCCTTGAGAACACATATCTAAATAATTGAAGTTAGCGTGATCTTTTCAGTTTTCAACTCTGCTTTATTGCAGCAATATAACAAAAATTTGTCGTCTAGGAGACAAAATTTTTGAATCTATTCATGTTGCTATAGTTTTGGTTAGTTTCATTCTCGCACACTTAATTCCTGCATGCACATATTGAATGTTCCTTGAAATCTGTTTTGATATTGGCTTCAGAGTTGCCCGTGTTATCAGCATGTGAAAGGCTTCTATATCTAGCAGCTATATGAATTTCCCAGATGATCTAACCAAGATATCAGCATCGCTTACTATGAGAATAACAGTGTATGCAAACACATAATTGATAGAAGAGAATGGTTTAACATGAGAATCTGAAATGAACGAATGCGGTTCTAAAAAAATTTCCGGTAACTTCAAGAATCATTGTTGCATTGGAAAAATCCATAAAACATCGCTATGTACAAATATCTTGTCTCCCTCTTATCTTATTTTCGAGATTAGATTTGGTCTCGTGATTTGCAAGTACCACAGCGTATCAATTGCAGAGTGGATTTATATTCAAAGTTATTCAGATAAACTAAATTGAGGGCAAATATTCGTTTAGTACTCGCAATTAAAACGTTTTATATGCAAACCAATATTTAGTGACATAAATCTAATTTAAAAAATATGATCGTTTAGCATTGAACTGATATCCTTTCGTTTCGCACATCAAAAATCATTGCAGATGATTACTTCAAACGAAAATACGACGGAAACGATTGTTCCTAGCGACTTCTAATAAGAAAATCTAATACAAGGTCGTACAAAAAGTCCCTTGAAATTAAAATAAGATGTGTAGGTAGGTAATCTTACAAGTAAGAGCGATATAATTAAAAAAAAAACGTCAAAAAACAATTTTCCTTAAGAACCGGTATTATTTATGAAATTAGACAGAAAAAAAAATTAAATTCAAACCTTGACACCCTTTAGTTTGAAAACGAAAGCGAGTCATTTTCAACCACTCTTGTAACTTTTTATCTTAAAAATACTTGAAAAATCATGCTATGAAATATTGAATACTTATTAAATCACCCCGTATTGAGCACTCTATAGGTTCAAATTATCTCCACTTATATCTGTCTCAACTGCTTCCGGCTATATGAACAATGTCCTGCGCACCTCATACATTATTATAACCACTTAGTTTAACTCATATCCACTTACAGGTAACCCTCGGAACGGTTTTCGTTTACCTCTGAGCGGAAAGAATATCCCGCAATTCTCGATCGTTATGGGACAAACTCATATTTCCACAAAAAGGTTTCCATCCATGTACTTATATAATTCCTTACTCTGTAAATAAAATCTCTGTGTCTTACTTCGTGAGCTTAGCCTTCATAGGGGTTTAACTTATAACGTAAGTTTTTAAATATTTTATTTAATCTTACGCCTTAAGACTGACAAGTAAAGGTTTCAACAGATGAAGAAGACAATCATGAAATCGAAAATCAAGTCTTATTCGATCAAACTAAAATGCTTTCATGTAATCCATACTTCTACCAAAGAAAAGTTCGAGAATCTATAGAAATATCTAGACACACAAACGGTCTTAAATGCAACCAAGGTCCTTTATCTTTCACCAATATATATCTATTAGTCAATGTTTATTTGCCTCCTTTAGATCCGCCGGTACAAAGGTTCAAACAGTTAATCCTGTTAGATTCTTCAAAGCTTAACAGGAACTGGCTCGCATTCTACTCTGTATCTGCTTACATATTGTTTCAGGAGGGCGGAGCTAAAGCAGTGGCATGATAGATAGATATTGGTGAAAGGTAAAGACCTGAATCGCGATTAAGATTTCTATTCCATTGGTTATAGATTTCTATAGATTCTCTATGCACGCTAACAAACATTTTATCAATGGAAAATTAGACCTAACATTGGGTTATTGATACCTTAATGCATTGTCACATCACCGTCCGGCCCAAAAATCATCGGTTATCAACTCCCTTGTTTGAAGAGCCGTAAAACTATCTCAGCCTGAGGCACTGGACCCAGAATTAAAACACCTTACCTCTCTAATAATTTCCACATTAGAGATATTAAGCGTCCCTTTACAAAATACACTTCACCACACTTGCCACTGTTGTCCGCCCTTACATTCCAAGCATCACTGACCAAGCATCAAAAGTTCTTAAGAAATATAACATCAAAACCAGATTTACCAAAAGTCTCTCACCATCTCCGTCAAAGACGAAATTCCCTTTGAGATACCAAGAGTTTACCAAGCATATGCTGCAAAGAATATCTGGGAGACACCGGACGAAAAACATCAACTATGCTCAAAGAACATTGAAGAGCCTTAAGACTAAGACCAATAGACTCATCAACAATTGCCGAACCAGGCATCAAATTTTATTCGATAAAACTAAAATTCTCGCATTTAATCAATTCTTCTACCCTCGAAAAATCCGAGAAACCATAGAAATCTGTAAGCAACCAAACAACCTTAACCGCGACTCAGATCTTCCACGCAGGAGGAATCCAAAAGTTTTGTAAATAGCAACCCAGTTTCAGTTAACCTTTGAAGAAGCCAGCAGCATGGAGGATAATGTTTTAAGTTGCTCCGGAATTTTATACAGGATATAAACTCATGACAAATACGAGAGATGTTCGGCCTGTACTATTTTATGGAACCCTGTAGCAGAGTGTTCCTTCCTTTCTTCCTTTTGTTTGACATAGAAAGCCATTTGTTAGAGGTCAATTTGCGAGATACGGGCTGACGACAACGGGTACAATAGATAAATCTTAAACAAGTTTTTGGACAAGCCGAATCCGAGTCAACCTTATCGATGCAGGAACCGTAGACTACGTCAGGAAAATTGAAACTACCAAACACGAGAAAATCTATTAGCAACATTTTTTCAAAATGTCTGTGGAAAAATCGTTTTTTAGCGTTCACAGGCACGTTGAATCCGTTGGTTAACCTAAGTTAAGTTAAATCAAAAAATAAACCCAATGGAATATTGTTACCCTAAATTTCTATCTTCATTCAGGATGGATTTCCCAAAATTTATATAAGTCGATTTAGATGAATTAATTAATAGGTTATGTTTTTTGCGAAAATTAAAGCAATTCGTTTTAAAAGAAATGTGTAATTTTGTGTCGTCCGAATTTGGCAGTAACCCATAAAATTGTTGTCTCAGAATAGGAAGTGGGAAACGCTAAATATGTGCCTTTGCAAGGTCAAAGCACCCTTGCCCTCCATATCCACCACCACAAACTGAAGTTCATCGTTGAGATAGTTACTCATGAACGTATCATCTAACCTTATATACTGCGGAATTGACAAAAGCAGCTCATTATCCACCGATTGATCCACACTATCAAAATCTTTACTAAAGTCAATAAGAACCAAAATCGGCTCTATACAAAAAAGCAGTTCTACCACTAAGATCCTCTGTGGATCCTAACTGGAATTGAATAGATTTTTTTCCATCACCATCCATCGGATCTCAATGTTGTACAGTGAACTCCGGTTATAAAGTACCCTCCAGGGGCCAGAAAATGAGTACTCTATAAGCGGAAGTACGCTATAAAGAAAACACAAAAAAATTAGGTAGGTACGCATATAGTTTTATTTTATTTAAAGATAAAAAACTAGTAAACACTAATATAGGTACTGAAAAACAAAAGAAACAACTTATCTATCTATATAAACTTTACATTCTACAAGTAAAAACAGATACTTTATTCTCTTTCAGTAAAAAATTCGTTATTTTTGTTTGTTTATTTTTTTTCAATAAAAATTTCAAATTCTCCATGTGCTTCTCAACCGTCCAGGATGCTTGCATAAAATCAGTTACATTATCAGTAGATTGTAAAAATTTTGTTACAATTTTAGGGACACAAAGCGCTTCAGCGCTTCGTCCTGTTGACCATCATCTTCGTTTTCGTTACCAGAGCTTTGAAGATCATTTGGCTGTAAAACTTCAGTAATAATCTCATTATCCGTTAATAACTCTGTTGCTATTAAATTATCATCTTATCAGACCTGCATGTCGAAAGAAGTTTAAAACAGTGGTTAACGTAACATCATTCCAACATTATGCAAGTAATTTTATTTTCAAATAACTGGATCAAACGATACAAAAAATATCTGCAGTAATATGTCTTAAGGCATTTTATTATGCCCTAATCCATTGGCTGGAGCACTGAGGTGCTATTTGGAGGCAAAAACTCCAATATTTGATATTTGAAAGGACTGGATTTTTTGGATGAGCTGCACAATTGTCAACCAGAAGCAACATTTTTCTATTCTGGCGTTTCAGTTTTTCATCCCAATCCTTTAAATTATTATAAAAAATTGCAGTCATCCACGCTCGCTGGTTTGATTTATAAATAACAGGTAGATTTTTCACATTTTTCATTCATCTCGGTTTGCATTTTTCGCTTCCTGTCATATTTGCACCTCAACTTCGACTGCTTCCCACGCAAACGCTTTTCTCCTCTAAATTTAAGGGTACGATCTAGAGTCATCTTGTAAAATAGCCCCAGTCTCGTCACCATTGAAAATATCCTCAGAGCTATAATTTTGTGCAATACTGGGCCACTTATCCTCTAACCAGTTCAGAACAGCTTGTTTGTTAACATCTCCTGCTTCACCAGAATTTTTTCCGACGTTTATGTTGTGAACAACTCTAAAACGTTCGAGCCAACTTGTAGAACAACTAAAATCCTCACCTTATAATCCCCTTGCTAATTCTTCGGCTTTCGATTTCAGAAATGTACCACTTATTGGACTATTTTCGTTCGAATCTTCGAACTTGAAACCATCGTAAAAGAGCTTTATCTACATCTGAACGCACAGGATTTCTTTTTTTTTTTTAATCCTGTGCGATTTACAGTCACTTGCATTCTTGACATTTTCGCGATTACTCCATATTGTTGTTTTTGCCAATTTCTTTTGTCTATCAATTTCCGCCTGAAAAATCCTCAATTTTTTCGGGGAACCACCGCTCGATAATCCGGTTTTAGCGTACACTCGTACTTTATAACCAGAACAATAGTGAGAATATTGTACTTTATAACCTAAGTAGAAGTTATATACGGTACGTAATATACGATGAAAAATCAAGAGCATTTTGACCTGACCAGTAAAATATGTACGTAATACTCGGAAGTACGTTATACCCCATGTACGTTATAAAAGGAGTTTACTGTATACTACTGTTCGACAAATTCCTTAACTGATGTTCTCGCTAGTCAGAAGAACGCGGCGCCGCCAAGAGTTATCGCAACAAACAGTTGCGCCCGATGGCTCGTTCGACGACCGGTAGCAGCGAGCAGCTCAAAACCGTCGACAGCAGTCCCAGCGTCCTGCCAGGTAACCCCGACGACGACGAAAACGACGACTACGGCATCTACGACGCCCCGTACACGGACCGCAACTGGATCTACGTCGACGAAAGGGAAGAAGTCGTCACCACAAACGCACACCTCTCGCCAACAGGTACGCCACACACATGATATAAAGAAACACAATGCTATGATCGATAGCATACTAGATTAAGTCCATTCTGCGCAATGACGGTGAGTTATAATGCGTAAATGATATAAAAATAAATTCCTTAAGCTTGGTAATTTGCTCGTTTTTTCTTTCTGCGCCGAATGGACTTAATCTAGTATGCTATCGATACTAGATGAAGTCCATTCTGCGCAATGACGGTCAGTTATCCTGCGTAAATGATATAAAAATAAATTCCTTAAGCTTGGTAATTTGCTCGTTTTTTCTTTCTTTCTCGATTAATTTCCACATATGTAAGTTTTAGTGTTTGATCGACTATTCTCGAATGTTCGAGTTTTACAATGTACAGGGTGTTTTGTTATATTTTCAACGGGATTTACAGTTTATAGGACAATTTTATTGTGTTTATGTTCAAAAGAGTAGGAAAATTAGATAACTAAAGATATCGAGTAAATACGTACAATAATTTTTTGTTGGCTGTCTGATTTTCTAATTTTTTTATTAAGATTTTTTAAAAATCACTTAATTTTAATGCTAACGATTTGGTTAACTATCTCTTACATGCATTCTCCCAAATTTTCAACATTTTTTGGGTAGTTTTGATGGTTTCAAAAAACTCCTTTGATAGTCGCTGTTACGCGACTTATTGTACAACTCATCTTTGATCAACGAAAAAAGTATCTTTTCCTTACAAAAATAAGACAATAATCTTACGCGACACTATTGGTTCACTAATCTAGAGACTGCTAGAAGCCACAAATGCATCACTACAACACCACTATAACTTAAACATAACTTAAAAAAACACCAAATATAAGTTCATCTGGTACAATCTGTAGGTCACATGTTTAATCTTCAACCTTCGCAGAAGAACAAGAAATTAGTTGAAATCAGTGTTGGTGTTTATATTGGATAAACAAAAATATTCGTTTAATTTCAGATCAAGAATCCAGCAGACGAGAATCAGTCTCGAGCACAGAATCCGAACAAGACTTTCGCAAAAGATATCAAGCCGTCACGCATCGAATGGTGCATCGAAAATCTTGTTTAGAAATGTACAAACGACAAATCTTAAAGTCTTTTGGTGAGTATTGCCCTAACAGGGTAGACGTTAAGCTTCCCAAACTGTTTACCTACCCATTTAGTAGAAATGAAACTGTAATTTAGATGCAGAATGAATCGATTAAGCACACAAATCCAGAAAATTAAACTTTTTGACAGTTTTTTTTTTCAAATTTTTAACTAGGATTCCACTTTTTTACTAAATATCATTTGGATAGGATGATTTCAAAAATTCTATGCATTTATTTGTATCGCGTAAGGTTTCTTTTTGCAAATATTAGAGGGAAAAAACTATGTTTAAAAAAATGTATTTTTTTATTCAGTAAAAAAGTGGAATCCTAATTAAAAAATTGAAAAAAAAACTTTGATCAGACTTGTGGAGTGAAATCTTCAACTTTTTGCCAGAAAGCTGCATTGTCCCGGGCATTCGGCTCTGTTTTTTTAAAGGCATATCCTGTTTTAACATCCAGAGTAGTCCGCCATCATCGTAATGCTCCATCTGACTTGGTATCGCCGTTCCATTTGCTTAGTGTCCTGGTGAAACCTCTCTTCCTGTTCGTCGCTAACTGTTCCTAGATTTTCAGGAAAATTGTTCAAATGTGAAAACAAGTACTGCACTTTCTAACTCATATTACAACCTAGACGATGAAAGTGTATTTTGAACAATAGTTTCGTAGTTTTCGTCCTTAAAGTTCCCAAGAAACTTATCAATTACTTCTTTAAACTAAACCCAGGCGCTTTTCTCGACATTGGTCATTGCGTTTTGAAAATCCTTGTCTTTGCATAATGTTCTTATCTGTGGGCTAAAAAAAATACCTTCTTTTATGGAAAGTTCTCGCACAAATATTTAAAACACTGTCCATTTTTGTCTAGCACTTTAACAAACTGCTTCATCAAGCCTAGTAAACCTTTTTGGGTCAACCAGCTATATCTTAATACATTTTTGCTACCAGGTGTAATGCTTGTTCTAGAGGGCCATTCTATTTGAGTCCAATGTCTATCTCTTGCCCGACTATCCCACTCACAAATAAATTTTGTACAACCCCCCTGTTAAGGTCACCACAAAACATCCACTGATGTTCTTGGTAGTTTATTTTTTTTAAAAAAAATCAAACATTTTCATACCTTTCTTTTAAATGTACCGAATGTGCAATGGTAACCGAGGCCAGTTCGTTATCATACTTGAGGCAATAAACATGCGCCATTATACTTTTTGGAACTAAGCCAGGAATATTGTTGGAATACACTAGCGGTCCTTACTGGCCCTATTTTGCGATCCCGGTAAAAGCTTAGCGCCACGAAGTCTGAACACTAACAATTGGGATGCATCCCTTGGAAGGTCAAAATCTCTAATTGAATCAATTAATTCTCTCTTCTTAAATACTTTGTGCTCTATGAAATCTGGAGTGAAAGCTGAGTCATCTGATTCTGACGATATGACGTTTTCTAGTTCTTTTGGGTCGGTAGGTATCGATACATCTGGTTCATGAGGAACTGGTCGCCTAGAAGAGTCAAGATTGGGATACACAATTTATTTCTTATTTTTCCTTTTGAACATTACACGAACAAAAATAACAGTCATCACTGGAATTCCTAAGCTCCCACCATACCCTAGCAACGCCAACGCTAAAATATTTCTTTCTACCTTTTTACAGTTTCTTAATGTTTCAACGCAAACGGAACAAATAGTATGAGGAACTTGTCTTGGTCGCCAAGTTTTACACCAAAAGAAGCGTGGTCCACATTTTTTATAAAAAAAGTTATAGTTTGCCTTTGCTTTACTATGACATAAGTGTTTATACGTTCTCGAACACTAAATATACGCAACAACGAAAACAACAGCCGCGAACACAGCAGCACCACAACCAATACGACAACCAAACTACCCATAAGCAGGTTAAAATGACGCTTCTTCGCCAACTCTGTTGGTTTATTCAGTGTTGCCAAATTACGTAAAAGTAAATTCACTTAAAAATCATGATATGTATATTAATAAAATAACATTTTTAAGATATAGGGCGCTATAAAAAAAATTGACGCGAGCAATAATATGGCGTTTTTTGGAAAAAGGACCCCCAAAAATATACAAACATCAAAATCACTGCATACCCGCGTAATTCTTTAAGGTTAAGCGAAAAACTACCATACCAATTTTGTATACATATTATAAAAATCAAAATATACAAACTAACGTATTATAACAAACAGAAAAGTGAATAATGAAGGGACAAATAATATATTAATAAAGGGATTGCCCATCTGCTGAGCATGAATGAAAATAAACACGTGGGAATCGAATTGAAATTCAATAAATATTACAATTCCCAGGCAGATAAAATAAACAAAAATCTATTTTATTGTTACATATTGTTAAGGGCATTTCTGACCAATTTAAATTTAAACCATTGTCACGAGTACAGCGTAAACTTTGATGTCTTTTGCAACTTTTTAAAGGCCGTTTAAAAATAACAATCTCATGATTGACTCCAAATTGCATTGGAATAACATCAGCAGACGAAAAAAATTTCAAGAACATGACACGAGATCGAATTGTAGACGCGATCTATTTTTAGAGAGAAGAATGTTTGCGAGACATAAGCGTCCAATACGTCATAAAACTCGCCAAACTAATTTTTAAAAAATTGATTATTAACACATGTACACCCGGTCAAGATGACAATTATTTGTATATATTATACCGACCTACCTGTTCCCCTGCAAAGTTGCACCACCAAACAAGAATCAAGAAACATCTCTGATAAATGAGATGTTGCAATGAAATATTTAAATTTCGTTGAATATTCAACAAAAATTTAATTTAATTTTCAGGTTTTTCACCAGGTAATTCTAATCCACAGAGCAACAATTTATTAGATACAAAAAAGGCTCATTTTCTGATTTTTTATCCACACATAAACTACAATATACATTCTATATAGATGGTTGATTGAATAGATTTTTAGACATCAGATAAATCTTCTGCAATCGATACACCCACAATTTAGTATACTTCCAGAGCGCCGAGCAGTGATATTCACTGTAATACGCAGGAGTTATATACCAGCACACTCCAGTTGAACTCTAAATGATTCTAAAACCACCGAAATATACCAAATGTTGAGTGTTGTCCGTTTCATTAGGATATACTAAAGATTTTAAATATGACTGCCGCATTTATGTGTTAAAATATAATGTTGTTGTTCTTTGCGTAACTATTGCGGCATGTCTCTTTATCAAGAATTGACAAGACTGGAGGAATGGTTGCCTGAAAACCTAAACCGGAAACACATATGTTGCAATTCCCACTTAGATATGTGCAACAAGTTGCCAAGTGGAATGCGTTTAAAGATGGTAGTCGTTCATGTGGATACTCATAGGCCAAAGGTCATTGAAAATGAGGTTAAAGAACATCATGACGTAAAAATTTGATGTGATGACTTGGGAATGGGATTTAATTGCCTTTCAACGCCTTCTGCACACCCACCTACTGAAAAAGAACTAAACTACTTTTTACAAAACTTCTGGATTCCTCCTGCGTCGGTTTTTGCTGAGTCGGAATTGCTGACGTTTTGCCAATCATCCTGTTGGCTTCTTTAGAGCTTGACTGAAACTGGCTCATATTTTACTATGTACCTGCTTATATATTGTTTGATTGCATGCAAGAATTTCAGTTCTTCCACCAACGAAAAATCCGAGAGTCTATAGAAATCTATAAACAACCTAACAATCTTAACCGCGACTCGGGTCTCTACCTGTCACCAATTTGGGAATCAGTCATCCGAGACGGAGTTTATGTCCCTCATTAGCGCCCCCCTCAAACACTATATAAGCATGTACAGAGTAAAATGCGAGCCAGTTTCAGTCAAGCTCTGAAGAAGCCAACAGTGTGATTGGCGAAACGTCACCAATTTCGACTCACCAAAAACCGACGCAGGAGGAATCCAGAAGTTTTGTAAAAAGTATTACAGCAGCCTGTCGAAGTTTCTTAGAAAAATTAAGAACTAAACTGCTTTAGTAACTAATTATTGGCTTATTAATGGAGACGTTCCATACACGGGCCTTGATGGAAAGCGTCTACAAGACTTGTGTTATTATCAAATTAACATTAGTGATTTAGACAAGGAGTCCATCAATAACCTTTATAAAAATTTTAAGCGTCATTAATTTGATAACTCAGAAGAGTTCGAAATTTTCAGTTTTTGTCAGTTTAAGATTGTTCAGATTATAGTTTTCCCGCTGGTTCAGAAATTATATTTAAATAACTATTTGGTTTTAGAAATTTAAAGTACCTGGTTTACCAGTCACACGATCAAATGAAGGAACATATTTTTCGAATTAATTTGAAAAAATAACAATGTAGCTACATGTACATCACTCAACGACCGGTGCGTTTATCTGGAATTGCCTCTCCCTCCCTGAATCCGACGCAGGCGACGGCTTTAACGATATTAATTAAAAGGTGTGAGGCGGGCGCCGCTGGTGTGGAACGAGGCGTCGCCGTCGGGCGTCGGGAGTGCCGAAATAGCTGAAATTTCAAACGGAAAGAACTCGCAGGTTTCACCGGGACATTTCACGGTGTTTTAATATTATTTTCGGTCGAGGTTTGTGTATTTCTCGGGAGTGGAAAAGTGCTTCTCACGAACGGATTTTCTTGTTATGGCTCTGGGTACGTTTTAAGTGGCCTTTTGTAACTTTTTAGTATTTTAGTATTACTAATAAACATGCTAAAACAATTGATTTTATTAGTTTTTTAACGATAAATTTGTACATATTCTAAATATTTTTTTCCTTCTGAACTTTTTCGATATAATACTTTCTCGAGTGATAATTGAACAAAAAAGGTACCTATTAGCGTAAGTAAATAAGTTTTACCCATTAATAGTCATCGCTGTCGGTTCATGTACATTTATACAATCGACCTTTAAACGACGCTTTGTTTTTTTGATTGGAATGATCCAATTTAATTTGGATTTTACATAAATTCTTCAAATAATCTGCCATGTGTATAACAAATTTAGGAAATTTTCTATTTAATGATTTTACCATTTTATGCACATGGTTTCCCATTTTGGACGCTTCTACGGTGTATCTCAGTTATTTTGAAAGAAGAGATTCGTGGTTTAAGCGACTCTGTGCTACTTTTTTGTGAAATTAAAAATGTCGTACAACACAATTATAAGGCCTCTTGGTTTTTGAAATACAGGGTGAAATTCAAAACTAACGATTTTGAGACCACCCCCGTTGTCTATTCAATTTTTTTAATAGAATCCAGAGGCGTAGTTTGTTTTTTACTTGCTCTAACCATTTTTTATTTATGAAACAAACATATATATTTTTTAAATGGGTCACCCTATTTTTTACATTAATAGCAAATCATTTAAGCTGTCAAAAATATATATCAGTATAATGTTGTTTTGAAAATTAAGTTCAAAACGCGTTTTTTTTTTTTAATTTTTTACTGTATTTGCAGCTGTAGGCCATATTAAATCAACTAAAAAAACAAAAAAAAGAAGCTTCGGAATTATAGTATTACAGGTAAGGTTTTTAAAGGAACGTGTTTCGTTTATATTAGATTTATTCAACCACATCCTAAAAATTATTTGAAGGAGAATAGGAAGTAAAGAGAAACAAATGTATTAGGTTACCTAGAAGCAAGTAGGGGTACCAAAATCGACTGTCCAAAGAATTTTAAAAAATACAAATACCATCCATACAAGTTTAAAACTGTTCAACATTTACATCCTGGCGATGTCGAGCGTCGGATGCCGTTTTGCCACTGGTATTTGCAACAAATCTGAAACAACGATTCTTTTGAAAGATTGGTAATATGGTCTCACGAATTTTACTTTTCAAGTTTGGGAATTTTTAATCGCCATAGCACGAGGAACTGATGGGCAGAAAACCACCAAAAAGGACGCGTTGGTGTTGGGCTATTCCGTTTTATTTTGGGACAACGAATAGCCTACCGAATTTATGAAGGAGGTGTTACAGCACGTAAATACCTAGACATTCTGGAAGAATTCATTCCAAAATTACTAGAAGAAATTCCCTTACTATCCACAAGTCCATTTTCAGATGACAACTTCCCAAAAAAAATGGATAGGTACCAACGGACTTGTAAGATGGCCTCCGCGATGTCCGAATCTTTCAATTTTAGATTTATTTTTATGCGGATATATGAAAAATAAAGTATATGAAACACGATACAGGCAATTGATTTAGATTTCGAAATTCTAGGAAGGAGACAAATCATTCCTTTAAGGGCCATAAAAACTATAAGGAAAATGTGCGAGTTTTGCAATTTGAACAATAGTTTAAATTAGTTAATTAGTGTAATTAGTGTCATTATTACAATAATTAACACAAAATAGCATTATATCCAAAGCATATTAACATAGCATTATACCTGAAACTGCTATAATATAATATAAACAATAATAAGTTGAAAACTATTACAAGTAGTAATTCATAACGTATAAATTCAAATTTAAATATAAATAATTGAATTTTAAAGTATTGAGTTCCTTGTATATTAATAATTGTTTACTTGCATATTCTTAATAAATAATAATAAAAAAAATGAATTTTGAGCCTAATTTCCAAAACAACTGATATATATTTTTGAAAATTTTGAAAAAATTAAATAATTTCTAATTAATGTAAAAAATAATATACGGGGTGCTCCATTAAAAAAATATATATGCTTCATAACTAATGAACGGTTAGAGTAAGTAAAAAACAAACTACCCATGATAATTTTGTTGACGGTACCTTTAATTTCACAAAAAAGTAGCACACTGTCCCGTAAACCGCATCTTAAAAAATAACCGAGATACATCGGTCATCTCTAAGCACTTTTATTCATTACATGTGTAATATAATAAATTGATGCCGACATAACCTTTTACTCTGAGTGCTGACTTAATCTTACACCTTAAGGATTCTGTGGGATCAAGAAAAAAACGGTTTATTAAGATCAAGAATTTCACCAAATAACCAAAATGGGTTCATTCCTTACAGTTTTGGGAAACGTATGTTTATGTTTTTTGAGAACGCAGGAAAAACTAACACTCAGCAAAAATGCAAGACACAAAATCAAGCAGATCGGAAGTAGAAAGAAAAAATGTTAAGCTCTTTTAAATTTGTTTTCAATTGTTGGTTTTTGTTTTTGATTATGTGAATAACTTTTTATTGAAGATTTGTTTAATTCTTAGATTTTTCTGGGTTGTAAATTATTTTGCCTGTATTTATACTATATGATTATTGCCACATATTTACTGCTCAAACATTTTTTTTTCGGAATTCGACATATCATATATTCAATTACATCTCACAAAAAAAAAGTTTTTGCGCTCACTGGACTTGTTTGTTTAAGTTATTTTCTTTATTGCCTTACGTTGCCTGTTAATTGTTTATTTTTTGCTGATTTTCTTTTCCAAAACAGCCAATGGCGGACCCGAATCGAAGGAAATGGGTAGCAGTGACGATTCTATAGATCTGAGGCACAAATTAGAGGAAATATTGAAATTAATGTTGCTGATATGGTGTCGAGAAAATAAAGCGCTGAACTTAGTGTCTTCAGAAAACAAGAACGGTTTGTATCTGTACTTGCACTAATCCACTAACTTTTTTGAACTGGTACCATGATTATAAATAAAGGAAATGATAATGTTATCCCGCAGATAATATTGCCAAAACTACCAAAACTAATATAATGTAATTTCCATGGCACACAGTGGTCGGATTTGTTAAAAATGTGGCAATAACGACCTTGCCGAATTTTCCCTTGATTTGTGTTATTTTTCTTCTATTTTTTTTTGTCTTTTTTACTTGTGTTTTATATTTTTTTATTTATTCATTTTTTTTATCAATGAAGACCATTTAATATTATTACTGATTTACTAGCAACCAATGTTCTGAGAGATGCGTCACAGAGAAAATCTTTTTTGACATTAACTTCAATTTCCAGCTAATAATCTATGTAATAAATGTGATTGTCAAATTCAAATTCATACAAATTTACACTTAAATTTTGGTAAGTTCTAAAATTTAAAAAAAAAACATTTTTTTTCACTTATTTAACGTTCTGTAATCAATATTCAACAATATTAAAGACAGGCCTTGATGGTCGCGTTGATGTATGCCATTCAAAAACTTGCATGCAAAGACGTTCCCTAGGTCTGCATATAGACACACCTACAAAATCTGCAGTTGTTTGTTTACACTAATGTGCTTAAAATGAAGAATAAAGAAATAAAACCGGCCACGTGTCATTTAAAGAATGTCTAAGACGGAATGGCAAAAACGGACTAAATTTCTCACGACGGCAAAAATTTGGTGCTTGCGTTTTTTTTTTAAAGTGCCTTCAGGTACGCTCTTTTCCATACATATTAACATTGTACTGGGTTGAACGCGCGAATATCAATGTCTGAAGGGGTCTTAAAACTTTAATATGAATATTAACAATGTAGGAAATGACGAAAATTTTTTCAGTTGTACCATGCTCGATTTTTAGTATCCACAAGTATAATAATAATAATAAAACTGTTTTATTTCAATTCGCTTTTACAAAAATAAAGTGAAATACCGTCGACAACAATGATTAATCCACTTATATAACTAAGGTATTCTCCGAGTGAATTTAAATAATATGAGAATAAAATAATAAATATAAAATTTCTGATTTCACAAAATTTTAAATTTTTACTATCGATGTATATTGTTAGCAACAATAATTAATAACATTAATCCACCTAATCATGATATATCAACACTTTATTTTATGTAAGGTGTGGAGCTTTATAGGCAAAATAAAAATATTATGTTTATAATAATATGGCACACATGAAAAATTGTAATTTTCTTTACTATATAAAATCGTGATATTTAAAAGTTTGAAATGTCATTCATCCAATTGTAAATCGGTAACGAAGATTGAATGCTATGAAGATTCACCCGTCCCCCAAGTTAGCTAAACTTATTTGCCAGACTTCAAAACTTTGAAGTTCTCGGTATTCGTTCATCCATTCATCTATTGGCGGAATATTATGTTGTCGTCACTATTCTTTAATCCCGTATCTAATTTTAAAATGTTATTATAACATCGATAAAATTAAATTGCCAAGTCCCGATATTAAATATAATGAGCGGAAATAGCGCTTACGGCCACATCCTGCTTTGCCAATGTTAATTTATAAAACAAATCAGATATTTTAGGTATATCTACTTAGCGATGTTTGTGCAAGCACAAAATCATACCTGTAGCTTGCTTGCTTCGTCAAAGTCAAATTATGAATCTCGGAAAGCGTAATAGACCCGCAGATTCCCTTAGGGAAAAATTGCGTTATTGTCGAAAAAAAGGGTTTACAGAATTCTAAAATTTCGATTTCCGTAGCTGATGGAATATTTCTGGCATATTTTCCGACACAAAAATGGTATATTCAAAATCTAATCTGCCCGCACTATGAGTTCATAAAATATACACACTAATTGAGATTTTATAAGCGAGTCCTATAGAAAAACTATTGTTTGCTTGCTTAACGCTTATTTAAAAAATATAAATTAGACTAAAATTTTCATTTAATTTTTGAGATATAAATTTCGAAATTGTAACATCTAAGCGAGATATGAACATTTTGCTCGTTCGTGATATCGTTTATTCCATAAAACAGATTAGATTAGACTTTTTTTCCCGGGTTTTATTTCTTTTACTAGTTGAAGGTTAAATAAACCTTGCAATGTCTTGTTTTTCTTAAACCACCATTAACTTTCTTTTCTCTTGCCGACAGCATACTGACCATTTGGAGATATTTGTTCAGATACATTGCCGACGTCTTAAATTATCAAAATTTGGTTTACATGTAACGGATTGATATCGTATATTATATGAGGCGACAAGTTTAATAAACTCCATTTCAGTCAAGAGTTTCACATGGCAAGAGCGGTGCAGGTGCCTAATAAACGAGTGCTAAGTGTTACACGCTATACTTTTCCTACGACCATTTGCTTTCGGATATATTTTTGCGAAACTGAAAGAATGCGTAACTCTTGTATTGGAACGTCCAAAACCCCTCGCGCCCATGGCTAAAGAAGCTTTAGTGTAGGCAGTAGTATCAAATATTTGTTTAGTTTTGGTTAGTACTTTCAATACTTGGTTACAGATAGGTTCAAATATATTTCATTGGACTGATTGACGATACCCAAGTGTGTCCTAATTTGAGCTACCCTGCATCCTTTTCCTAATTACATTAGCAAAGTGAAAACAAGATTTCTGTACTTCCTGTATACGTTCATTGTCTAGAAATACCTGCATAGTTTTTCAATCCCATTTTTGTTTTTTTTTTAATAACATAACTAATTATGTTGCAGTATTTATCGTTAGGTTGTGTCTATTTTGCTTGCGCTCAATGTTCTAGCGAAAATGAGTGTCGTTTTGGGAAGTACCCCGTATTGCTTAAGTCATTCTCAAATCTGGGCTTTTATAATTTTTTCAATAACTTTAAAGAGGCATGAAAGACTACTTACTGGTCTTAAAATATTAACATGTTGGATAATGCAGTTAGATAAATATTTTTAAGCATGCAGGTATTGATAGTATTAGTTAAATATGCTAGAAAATAAGTTTGACTACATCAGAACCTATAGCAAAGGATTTTGTTGTCATTAGCGTTTTTGAACCTCTTCAATTGTAAAAGTTCGGAACAAAAATAGGTTTTTAAAATGTGCATTGCAATAGTGAAGAAGGTCGGAATCTATAACTGATTTGCAACTAACTGGTCGGTTTCACTGCTCCATTGCCAATAGTTAAATTTCAACCATCTGATAAAATAATAATAATAATCTTTATTGTCTAACAGATTTACATCGATTTAGAAATCAATTTTATCTCCCGAACAATAAACTATGACTATAATAACTATTCAACTATATTCACTCCAGCAAAGTAATTCAATGTAAGAGACTAAGTCAAAAAAAAAACGTCAATATCGTTACAGAAGAATAATTTGATCAACTGATAGAGAGAACCTTTGATAAAAAATTGCTTCTTGGAGTTACTAGGGTTACAGTCCTTACAGTCCCTGAAGGAACATGAAAATTCAACTGGCTGAGCAACTCAGGGCAATCCACTGATGAATTACAAAGTTTATATAAAAACTGAAATGGAATGTAACTCCTACCAATCAACAGTGAGGGAACCTTAAACATTAGTAATAACTCAATCTGTGGCAATTTGAATGGTGTACCTGCTAAATATTGGCTGCCACACGGTTGAACTGTACTCTACTTTTGAACGTACATAACACAACAGTTTTAAAGTATGTTGCAAAATCTATACAATTTCTCATAGCATTTTGAATTCACCTCGACGTTCATCTGAAGGAGAATTGTGTGTCAAACCTTACACCCAGGTCATTAAAGCAGTCTCATTTTCTTATCCAGATGGTAATTAGAATCACGCCAAGAACCAGTCCAAATCATTCTGCAGAGACACACAATCGACCATACCATCAATTATTCTAAACAATTTGACATCATCAGCAAAGAGCAAAATTTGACCATCAATATTAGCTACTATATCTATGGCGCTAAATTGCTACCCTGGGGAACGCTGCTACTAGCCGTGAACTTAAGCCGTGAGAGACCGCTGAGCTCCACATACTCCAGATATGACTTTATGAATGCCACAAGATCACCACAAAATCCGAGCATCCTCAGTTTAAAGAGCAGTACTGTGTGGTCCAGCTGGTCAAAGGCTTTTGTCCGTGTATAGCACATCCATCCGCTTCCCGTCGTCCAAAGCGTTAGCAGTGAATTCTTCGACCTTTAAAGAAACCGTGTTGTTTGTGGGTTTCCAAGTGTTTCATTTGACTGAAAATACTATCATGCTGAAAGCCCTCGCAAAAGGCGATATTATCGGCCTGTAATTGGATATATCAGATGCTTTTACCTTCTTTAGGTCGGGAGTAATTCTAGTCTCCTTTCTGGGAAGCTATTTGTTACTAGGGCTAAGTTAAAAATAAGACACATGGGTTTAACCAAAGCATGTGCTCAATCTCGCACAAACAAACAAGGAAATATTGTCAGGACTACACCACCACCACTTTGTATTGTTGTATGTTGGTAATATTGTATGTTGGTAATATTCAACGCAGGATGATATGGATTAGAAACAACTAAGTTGATAGAAGCTACGGAAATTCATAAAACTATTAATTCTATATTTCACTATCTATACTAGTGATATATGCATCCTTGTCTATTATTTATCTTATTCTAACTGACTTAGGGGTCATTAATGCTTTTTATATCACTTGGACTGCTAAATTAATACTAGGTTTTTACGTCAAAAGTGGGTTACAGATTTAATACACATTTGAATTTCAGAATGTGACAAAACCGTAATCGTTCGCCGCGAGTCCGGTGAATTCGGGTTTCGAATTCACGGTTCGAAACCGGTGGTCGTCTCCGCCATCGAACCGGGAACTCCTGCGGAATCATCCGGATTAGAAGTAGGAGACATCGTCCTATCTGTAAACGGGGTCAGTGTCTTGGACAAGAGCCACTCCGAGGTAGTCAAAATTGCCCACGCCGGGAGTGATATCTTGAAATTAGAGGTAGGTTAGGCAATAAAATGTTAATTGAGGCACAAGGCGCACAATTAGAATGAACAATCACCACCTGCAGCAACAAAGCTATGGAAGAATAGACCGTTTAATTGTTCAAAAACTTAATTAAATGCTAAAATCAGCTTGCAAAAAAATCAAGACGAACCAAAACATTTTATTCACTGAGCATAACACCCGCCTAGCAGTTTTTCGTTTTTTTTTACATTTTTTTGCACGATCATAATTATGATGATTTCTTACTTTTTTTTCATATCTTAGAACGCTATGCACAGTGATCGGGTCAAGAATGGGAAAATAATTTTTACGATATCTGCTAACTGAAAATCGATTTCTACTTCTAACATACGACCACCGGTATGACACATAAATAACATAAATAATCACAAAAAATCAAGAGTTAATTCCGCCATCACAGGGGTCACATAACATTTGTCAAAATCGATTTCTAGGATATAAACGTGCACAATTAATTGTGAATATAATGTTTCCGACTCGTTCTTATGAACAAATAAATACATAAACAACTGCTTTTACTGAAGAAAAAATCGATTTTGTTATGTTTATAATAACATATAATTTTAATCAAAATATAATTACTTCGCCATTGCAACAGAATATGAATGGTACTCAACCCCCAGGGACTTCAGCTCAAAGACCCAACTCTAACCTAATTTTCTCTTTGTTCCAATACAGATTACCCATTATATTACAAAAAAAAACAAATTTTTAAATCAAATTAATATAAAGAAAATTAAAAAAAAAACATTTAACACTGAAGTCGTTTCCCACCCAATTTACATAAAACAAACATTATTGTTGCTTACTCAATAGAGGGACCACTTATATTATTTTTTGTCCAATAGAAACTATTACAATTTGATTTAATTTTTAATATATATTTTTAATATCAAAAACCAAACGTGGCGATGGTTCCATGCATTCAGTTTCTCAAGACAGATTTCAGTCGGATTGCATTTAATAATTTTTACAATACATTAACATAAACGATAGTTTAACCGGAACAACTATAGTTTAAATTATTTTTAACGTTCAGGTAGCAAGGACTTGTTACGCGCTGAATACAGCCAAAGAGGAACATTCCAATTCGGGCGCCCTCTACAACGGCTATCTGTGGAAACTCAGCGGGTATGCTAGCGGAACGACAACAAACAAGTGGATACGAAGATGGTTTTGTCTCAAGCAAAACAACTGCCTTTATTATTATAAGACTGATGCTGTACGTACATCGGCGGTTCCTGCTAGCCTAAACCATTAAGCTGGCATGTTTTTAGGAAAAACAACCTGTAGGTGTAGTAATGCTATTTGACCAAGAAATAAACAGACTCAGCGACGATGAAGGAGGATTATCAAAACCGCACCGATTTGTTATCCAACGGCAAGGAGGTGTACCCCTCCATCTGGCGGCGGATACCGAGAATGCGAAAAATAGATGGGTATGATTTGAATTGATGTTCGCAAAATCTAAAAATCTTTTTCCCCTTGTTACCGTACATTTTTAAATAGTTCATGCTTTTTATACTTTCTTTTATTTAACCACCATTTTTTAAATAAAAACTACAAATACATTGCAGTATCATTTTTATTCAATTTTTCAATAATCCGTAGTTGGATCGATCTTTTTTTTTAATAACTGGACAAAATGGCTAAAGTAAATTCTAATTGCAAACAAATTCATTGATATGGCAAACACCTAGGTATTAAATGTTAATACGAGGATTGCTCAATAAGAAAGAAAATAGGAAAAACATTTTTTTCGGCATTTTTTTTATTTTTCATCACCATAAACCTTACCATCCGACTTGACAGTCTTCGCCTATTTTAGAGTCAGTACTTAAACAGCTGACTATAGTTAGGAGTATTACTGATTACTTATTGAACGACCCTCGTAATACGGTGTTCACAATTTGTCAAAGTAATTAACTAAAATAAAAATCACATTTTTCATTTTAGCATTATTAGTGGGATTATATTAAAAAGATGTTTCGTCAAAAGATTATAATCATGCATATTACTTTTTCACACATTTTATTCTTATTTTAGTATGCTCGTGACGCGATTAATGCAACTGAGAGTCAAAAATTATTATTTATTTATTATTACTTAACAGTGAGGTAACAATATTCTATTTTACATTGTGTGCAACATTTTGTTTGTTCTAATTGATGTTATATGTATATCTTACTTACTTACACTCTTTTTTTATCGCCTTATAGGTAGAAGTAATCTTAAAAGCCATTAGCGATAGTCAAATAGTAGACGAGTTCATAGAAGAGACGAAGAGGAACTTGACGCTGCCGCCGAGTGCGATGAACCAGACGGATTGTTTTGGGTACCTTATTAAATTGGGTAATCAATGGAAATCTTGGAGCCGACGGTACTGCGTGCTCAAGGACGCCTGTATGTTTTTCTATGTGGACGCGAATGCCAAAAATGCTTTCGGTATGAGGACAAAACTTTAAACGATAAAAAATTGAGCGTCAATCGGACCAAAAATATTCACCTACATCATAGAAAGCTTTACTATATCTACAATAAAAATGAAAAGTTTTAGGTCAATCTACAGGATTTATTTTGTAATTTGTAATGTTTGGACTTATCATATCGGCACAAAATACTTATATTGTAATATATAGAATTAGCAGGAGCATATACTTGACAAATTCTTAACAAAATCAAATTATTCGATAACAGGGGATCGTATGTACTACTCCACTAGTTGATTTTTTGAATTTGAATTAATTTTGTTTTAGTTTCTTGAAACAAAGCTCCACAAACAAGAGTTATTTTGTGTCGAAACCTATCGCTGAGATGGCAATAGTAATATGTATTTCGCAACAAAATAATACAAACAGTATCACGCTTTATGGTTGCAAAAAATTGGTTGAAAACAATTACAAACTGTTCAACCCCGAGACACTGAAAGTAATATTCAAATAGATACTTGCATATTAGTTTCGATCCTTACCAAGCCATAAATGAAAAAGTTTTCTACAGTTGGAAATAAAAATAGTACACAAAAAAAAAACAAAAATAGCTAATGAAAAACATAACAAAAAAAGAAAATCCCGCTCTGTACAGAGTCTAAGTTTAAATAAGTTTAAACCTAAGCATTTTACTTTTTCCGGAACTCAACCCTCCAAAGAATCACAAATAACAGATAACTTTATTTAAATGACGAGAATAATTTTCAAAAAGAAGATTTCCAAACAATTAGATTTAATAATACTTAATTGTTTTCAGGTGTTGCTTATTTGCATGGATACAGGGTACAGCCAGCGTCGGTCAGCAAAAAACACGCATTCGAACTAATACCCCCTGATCCAGGCAAAAAACATTACTATTTCCACACAGAATCAGATGCGGATAGAAAGAGGTTGGTGAAACACATTCCAAATATGTTTTTGCCAAAACAATTTAAAAAAAAAGTTTGTGTTTCCTTTTTCAGGTGGATTACAGCCTTAGAATATTCTATCGACAGGTGGCTAAAAATCTCACAATGAAAGACTTCAATATAAATATTTAATCTTGTGTAAGCTGTGCGTTTTTGTTAGATGCCATTGTTTTTACGTGTTTATATAAATTATATCACCCAGAGAAAAATAATGTACAGAAAATTTATTGCATGTTTTTTATTGCAGATCATTTATTGCTCAAATTATGGATTAATGTTTGTATTTGTTTATAGATTTATTTATACATAAAAAATTACAAAAATAAAATGTGCACTGCCAAGAATTAAATGTTAAATAAAATACAAAACAATTTTTCTAACAAGGGATCTTTTTATTGTCATGAGCGGTTCAGCTGCAAGTAAAATCATTGTAACCTTATTGTTGAAAATTGAAGCAATCGGTTGCAATTGATTGAACTTTTTTGGGCGTTTACGTAAAAACAGTTGTTCTTCTGTCACCTAAAAAATATGTGAAAAATCAACTTAATAGTATTATAACAATCGATGGACGACGTCTTCAGTTATGAGTCTGGCACTATCAAGTCAAATATGAGAAGATTACTTACCTTGTACTAATCCTACTTTCTTGGAAAAACGCTCCAAACTTTATGTAGCGATCCAGAAACTACTAACAGTTCTTAAAATATCTATGGAAATTTTAAAATTGTTGTTTTAAGCAATATATACTACAGATACCTAGTCGATGCTGATCATATGGCCACTTTTGATATTGCGCATGTGGAGATGTGGCATATTTTCGGCAGTATTTTGTCAAGAAATGCCGGATCACATTAATTTTTTCACAGAAAAAATGAGCTCGGTAAGTGGAGATAGTTCTTCAGAAAAAAATGCTGCAAAGTGCAGGTTCGTTTATAAAATTTAGGAGAATGCTCCTTCTGTAGGAAAATGTCATAGCCGCCTGGGGTGCATCAATTTTACGGTATTCAAGTTCTAGGGAAACTGTTCCTAAATAAATATTTTACTCCATAAATGATCGATGAATAAAGTACAAACATTTTTTCACTTTTTGGTGGATTTTTCGGAATTTTTTCTTTGAGGTATGAAATAATGACAAGTATGACACCACAAAGCTTCATAAAGTGTTTGGTAGTAGGGCACTAATTAAGTTTGTGCAACAACATTATTCTTTCTTAAAATTTTATCAAGTTCTAACTAAACAATGTTTCCGAATATTTAAATTCTTCAATTCAATTCAAAGAAGTTTATTAAGTTGCGTGACTTTCAAAATTATCATCACAAAATTCGGTTCTATGAAATTATCTAGCTGGCCGTTTGACAGCATTAATACACCCGCTTAAAAGTGTATTTTTGGAAAATTCGCGATTTCCGTCCGTTCCAATTCCAGTTTTATTAATAGAATCGTTTTAGAGTCGTTTTAAACTAAGATTAATATAAACGTCGGAAGGTCTTCGATGCTTTCACGCATGTCTATGCTTTTGGAGTATTTTATTTTCTAGATTTATATTTGGTATCTTCGTGAAAATTCACCTGGTGGGATAAAACTGTTACTATCAAAAATTGGATATTTTTTACCAATACCGACGAAGGTCACGGAGGCACTTTCGGTTGTCATGGAAGCACTTCGTATTTTCAATTCTTTGAAAAATTATTCTAAATATGTTTTATGGCCCTTATTGCTTATGAGATATTTAACAGATACCTACTCTTTGTCAAAAATTACATTTGTACACTGAATATCAAATATTTCATATACCTAAATCAATTAAAACTTCACTTCTGTAAGTTAAAAATGTAAAATTTAAATCAAACCACAATCAGTTTAGGTTTAAATTTAATAAAAATGGGTGCAAAACTTATTTTTCCAAATGAAAACCCCAACATTCTTAATATATTTGTCTTATTTTCCATTAAAAATATTACCGTTTGAAACTAATAAATTAACCCTACCCACAAGAGCTAACGAAATATTTCAAAATATTTTATTTAGTAACAAATCTTTGCTATTTGTATTTTCCCTTTGCGCGCTACTGTACCTAATAAAATAAACACGAATCATCTGCAAACTTTTTGGATACTGACACTGACCTTGAATGAACGCGTAGGTATTTAAGCAAGCATTGTAATGCATGGAGTAAGAACTTTTATGTCTGTGCCGCGCCTCAACAAAAAATCAATAGACTATGAAAAATTGTTTTCGACTGTGCTCCAACAGGTTTAACCTTTAGCTTCGAGTATAATCGGTTGTGTTGACAGTGTTTCTATAAAGCAATTTTATTTAAACACATGAAAAACGTGAACTGTATATAAGGTATAAACCACTCCCGCCAATTAAAAACCATCGAGTCATAATAGAAAATACATTTCTTTTGGACCTTCACGCCCTTATCGATCTCGACATTTATCGATTAAACCAATGCAAACACAGTGGAAAAATAATTTATTTGCACAGTTTTTTTAACGCAATAAGTTATTTTAGCTTGTTTTGTGTTCATTAATGTTGTTAAAATCACGCTTTCGTTTTAGGGGAAAATAATGGATCTACTTTTTTAACAACTTTAAAGGAAGACTTTTTTTTTGTTGAGATTGTCTTGCTCCGTTTTTCCGATGACGCGAAAACAACAGCAAAACGTATTTTCCGTGAATTCGGCAATATAAATATTATTTTGTCAACGATGAAAATTATTACCTAAATAACTTTCGAACCAATCCTTCACATTTTTATTGGCCGGCTTATCCGGCTTATCTTAACGCACTGTACGTCTAACTCAATGTGATGTACGATTTCCAGATAAAAAGAGTTTTGTAGCGAGTATATGCACAAAACGCTGAATTTCATGTAAACTACATACAGAATCTGCATGTAACTGGTTCGTATACATTGGGAGAATTTTTAAATATACTTAATACTTAACTGTGCTCTAACATTGACGACTTACAGCACAATCAAGTTGCGTTCAAAGTGTTTCAATAAAGCAACTTTCTTTAAAGACAACCACATAAAACTGTTGTATGGGGTACAAACCTCTCCCACTAATTGGAAACCATCGAATCACAACAGCAAATATATTTCTTTTAGACCTTTACGCCTTTATCGATCCCAACATTTATCGATTGAAACAACGCAAACACAGTGGAAAAATAATTTATTTGCACATTTTTCTAGGTCAGTGTGTGGCACATCACCACTGTACAAATACACAATGGTGGTTACAAAAATCGCAACACTTAGAATGGAAGCGTAATAACAACGGTTAGACGGTTTGACAAAAAAATGGGAATATAAGAAATAAGGATATTTTTAATCTAAACATATCAAACAACGAAACAAATTATCATTATAAGTTGGGTACAAACTAAGAAGGCTACACATTACAACCGTTATAAACAGGAATAAAATTGTCGGCCAATACAAAACTGGAAGGCAATTAGGAAGAACTCGTAGGAAAAGAACATGAAAATTTTTTTAGTAGGCACTTATTGCGTTTCAGTAAATGAGGCACCAAGTGATTCCTTAATTTTATTAACTTCGATCAATTTAGATATCAGGGCGGTTGAATTTTATAATTGTATTGAGTTAAGTTATGCATAATGTACTGACCGAATTTTAACTGGTTAAAAATATATCTCTGAATATTATAAATATAAATAATAATCGATTTTATAGTTCTTCAAAAAAAATTTATTGGTTCCCTGTATTTAACTAATTTATTTTAACTTCTTTTGTGTTCACTAATGTAGTCAAAATCACCCGTGGAAAAGTTTTGTTCAACGATTAAAAGCGTGAGTTGAGTATTATTAAGATCGTCTTGTTCGGCTTTTTTGGATGAACCGAGCAGCAAACGTATTTTCTGGGAATTCGGCAATATACAAATTTTTATGTCAGCCATGTGGATACGAAAGCGCTTCAAATTATTAACAGTGTAGTATTGATTTCGTATTTATCCTACCTATTTAGGTAGGATAAATACGAAATCAATCAAAGTTATTTAACTTTGGAAGCAATAATTCAAAATTTTATCGCCCGGCTTATCTGGATGATCTTAGCGTACCGTAGGTCCTACTGATCTCAGTGGGATGTACAATTTCCAAGAAATTTGCTATAAATCTACACGCAAAATGCGTTTTTTTTTTAAATTATGTTGAAAACCAGTTTGGTCTTGTTTTGCTATTATTTCGAGTAAAATAAAAACGAAATAACTACCTGACCAATGAATTTCTTAATAATGAATGTAAACGGTATCCCTACAGACACCAGTTACTGAAATTATAAAAATACGCAATCTGTATGTAACTGGTTCGTATACATTACAATAATTTTTAGATATGGATAAGTTTAATCAGCAATTGGCACAATCGCTTTGAAATTATGGTGTTGGCACAAATATCGTCGTAAATATTAAAATCATCGATAAAAGATAAGGCGGATACTTGAGGAAGTAGACATTGGAATTTGCTTAGGTTAAGGCGATGTTGCCGCGTTACGCGAAAGTTCTCCAAATCACGTTGCGCAACTTAACGAAACTCTATCTATACTTAGTAAAGCATTAACTAAAATAAATCGACACAAGAACAAAACAACAGTCCACCTCCTATATAGGTGGAGAAAAAAATGTTTAAGCAATCAGTTTTTATAGGTTAAATTTACGGCTTTTCGAACGAGGCACGGGGAAGGCACACGACATTGACGATAATTAACACACTGCTAATTGTCTAGGAATATACGGGCAACTTGGCGTTAGCGAAAACCGCACTCTAAAAATATTCGCTAAAATAAATTAAATCTGTTCGCGCGTAATAAAAACTAAAAATGCCATCACATCAAGCGTAGAACACAACCGTCGAATAATTTTAAGTATAATAACCACAACAGAACGACTACAAACTAAATAAGTACAAGGCGTGTGTTTTCTTTTTAAGGGCGAATTCAAGAGGTCGCCGTGTCTATTTGCACCTCAAAAGTGACCGACCCGGCCCTGTCTAGGGCACTTCCGCTGTAGCGGATGTTTTTGGCCCACGCTCGACACTCTATGCTTACTATCGTGTTGGGGGTCAAGTTACGCAACTCCACCGCGACTATCGGGCTTAAGTAATTCTTGTCATTTTTGTAAGGGTAGTAATAACCGGGAAACCCGTGGGGGTAGTAATTAAAATCGGCGGTTTTTTCTTTATCGACGTCATCTTTGCCCAAACACGATACCCAAATCTGTTGCCTCTCCTTTGATTTCGTGTTGTTCTCGATGTGATACTTCAACTCATCCGGCATGTCCGGATGGGGAGCGGTGTAGAATTCCGGTTGCCAATTGAATATTCTATTGAGTTTCAAAAATACGCACGGCGATGCCGTCCGATACCCGTAAGATCGTTCCGGATTGCAGTTACCTAACTGGTCCACAGATGTCACGCACACTTGGCCCTCGGCCGGGTACTTGTCGAAATCGCAGTTGACGTAGTTTTCCCCCGTCTGGTTTCGTTTGTACAGCTCCAAGAAACTATCTACATAGTTTACCCACCTTTGAATCTGGGTTTGATTCGTCGTGTTGTACCATATCAACGAACCCTCCTCGGTCCTATCGGAAATCGGCCTGAACCCCAGTCCCGGATTGTTACCGATCAGGCTGCTGTCCAACGTCCACTTGGGCTCCTTGTCGCTCAACGTCGCGAACAATCCCTGCATGCAAATCGCAAACAGGGCCGCGAGGACCGCGTAAAACAAGGCGTAAAAAACGAACAACTGACCCCAACTCTTTCCGGTCCTGCCCAGGAACTGATGGGTACGGGGATCGTAGATGGCCTTCTTAAAGGCCTCCCATTTCGTTAGCTCAGGCGTTTTGGCAAACTCGAACTCCTTAACCCTACCGTTGTCATTGTCCTTACTGACAACCATGTCGTTGCCGGTTGACGGATGTCGGACGGCTATTATTGAAATGAGATCGCGGCGCGACGACACCGATCTCAACCGGCCAGACCGTTAAAACCTGAACTCGAACGGCAACTACTTTTAGCAGCTCGCACGGCGACGACGATGACGACCGCGCCGCGATGGGTTTTCATATCTTTAAGCGCGACGTTGCCCAGTGTACGGTAATACTAGAACATTTCATAAAAATTTTAACGTGTTTTTGGTAGTCTACCCGGGTTTAACCAAACGGACAGTCAAGTAACTTTCGTGTTTTTGGAACACAAACGAAAAAATAATACTGAAACAAAACCAAAACACTTGTTTCCGTGAAGCGGCATCCTTTTGAATCCATAAAAAACAGGTCACTAGATCAAACCTATAACCATTGATAAATACCCAAAAATATTTCACGCACTTAACAAGAAAAAATAATACTGCCACAAAACGAAAATCGTTGCTTCCATGAGGCGGCATCTATACTTGGCATCATCTGAATCCTTTGGATCCATAAAACTTGCTTACAGTTAATTAGATAAACCTAACAATGCTGACACCAATACCTTTTACAAGATGGCACGACGATATTTCACAATAGTATTCAACTAGCATTACTTATATGGTAAGGTTTGCTTTATATTACATATCATGATCCCATGTACATAAAAATGTCTGAAACATCGCTCCTATATTTTGTTTCATTTTATATTATATCCGACATGAATATTTACAGGATAGCCAAAAGATGTCGAGAAGTTGTACAAAAATGATAGTCCATAGTTCAGAGAATTTCCAGTACTTCGTGGTTAATATATGGACTATAAATTTGACATATCCTGCTATATGTGCTATAATATAATAAAATATAATTCCAACCCAAATGACTAACTTCATGAACAGTATTGTACATTAATATTAAGCTATTAGATTACAATTTACTAGTTAATTTACTTATATAATTCTGCGATTCGCAAAACCTTATAAGAATTTGAAAAAAAAAAGAATTTCATAAGAAAACTAAAACTATGGTCAACGTATATTCTTCTACTCGTTATTTTCCGGAAAGGCTTCCATTGCATCTATTCTCGGCAGATCAGATCAGAAAAATTCAAGTCAATTCGAAAATAGAATACAAGAACCCTTTTGGCAGTCTTCACAAGCTTAGTGAACAGTCCCAGTTTTGTGTTATTAAACACTAGTTAGTTTGTTTCTGTTTCTGCTTAGTGGTGAAAAGGAATAATATATAAAACCTAATGTGTAAATGATATCTACCTTTGTTTTGAAGGTTTAATTCGTCACGAAAACACCGCTCATATTATGTCGATCAATATACCGAGACGTCACCTTCCAGCTAGCACAAAACTATCTAAAATGCGTTAAATTTACGTAACAGCCGTATCAATAAAAATGAGTAAATCCTTTTACTAATACCTAATTTAATTAATAATTAATGTTGTTTTGCGAAAATGTAGTCAAAATCTAACGGTCGTAGAAAAAGTATTGCATACTATACTTTTTCTACGATCGTTAGCTTTTGTCAAACGTCAAAATTGAAAGCGTGGAAAATATCTCCGAAAACATCCGATTGCTCCCAAATCCGTGCGGTAACATCCCGGAAATGTCCGAAGTGGCTCGGATTCGTGGGAAAGGAAACTGACTTGGTAAAGTGACACTTCCCGCACGCTAGATCGGTGTGTAATTAGGCATTTTACAGAGGGGAGTAGAAAAAATATTTTGCTTCAAACCGTATTATAAGCATTGGCATAAGGTAATGCTGAAGGTGAAGATTGATCTTAAATATAATGCAGAACCAGAGGACACTTATCATAACGGTGAAGACTAAGAATTAGAAGATGCTTCTTCTTCATCGTACACGAGAGAAATGTTTTTAAATAGCCGATGCGTTTTCTTTGGAAAGGGGTCTTGAGTATAATAGTATATTATGCAACAAGTGCGTGGTAAAGTGACGCTTCCCGCACGCTAGATCGGCGGATAATTAGGTATTTTACAGACGGGAGTAGAAAAAATGTTTATCCATGTAAACTAATTGAAAGGTCATTTCCTTACTAAAAATAACAAATCTCGAATAGACGATCTGTAGGTCTTGCAAAACTATTACTGATTTTCGCGCGGTATGCATTTCAAATGGGCTCTGAAAGCCCACAGCTTTTTTTTTACTTCTATAGCTCTAATCCAATTGTAGACGAAGAAGAAACCTGCAAAACAATTTAATTCGAGGACTGAAAATGTCTCAACAACAACCATCAAAAATAGTAGCCAAACTTCAGATAATGAGCAACACAGAGACAATTACGACTCCCAGTGCTGTAATGAAAGCCATGTTGATCCTCCCCCTCGAAGGTTTCTGTTCAAATAGAGAATTTCAGAAATCTCTCTCGAAAGAAGGATCCATATCTACGCAGATATTCAAGCAATGTTTATATAAATCCCTACTAAGAAAGAGAAAGTTCTAGCCTTGTTTGGAATCCCTCAAAATTTCGAAAGGAAATATCAAGTTAGATCTCATAGTCAAGAAATACACTATGGAAGTGCTAAATGCTCAAACTTTTTGTGAAATTGATTCTAGCATAGCACATAATATCCCACGCTACCCTGATGAAGGCTATATAACGCTATAACGCGATTTTGTGTAATTAGCTCAATAAAAAGAGAGCGATCATTTATTTTGCCAATTCTCTGATAATTTACAAATCTTCTGCGACTCTAAGTGAGCAACAACAGCCACATCTATACCAGCTAACTGCGACACTATTTAGAAAAATTATGTTTTCAGTTACGCCAATTACGTCAAAACAAGCGAAAATATGTTTCAAACGTTACGGATTCACTAACGATACGGCATCACTGTACTCGCAGTATTTTTAGAAAGATAAAGAATGAAAATGCGATTATCCCAATAGAACTAACCTAAAACTTGGATAATCAAATAATACTAAAGAACCCCGGTGAATTTGTTGAATCTACTTTACAATCGTTGCATTATAACGTTTCAGATATACACTGCGTAAGCCCACATCTGGATGTTTTTTAATTGCTCAATTTAATTACTCTGCTTAAAATTACTGGTTCATTAGATTTGTAAAAAGCGTTGATTGAATTACTTACGAGAAATACCCAAGCAATTGATATTACGGAATTATTATATTAATCGTGGCGTACTACCTAATTAATCTCAAAATTTGATTGCAATGCAAATTTACCATATAAAAAAAACAGGAACTATAATTCGTAAAAATTATGCTTTAAAATCGAAATTTTTATTTTAAGATAAATTTGTTAGAAAATGCTTCACTTTCAGTTCTTATCAATATTAGTTAGAAAATTGTAATAAATAATAAGGATCCATAATGGAATATATATTTTTTCAAACATAATAAAATTTGAAAAACTGTCTAACGAGTGAGCGCCATCTCTGCTGTGATTATTGAACAAACTCTGATATTACAACTTGACCTAATTATTTTATTTCCCATAAAGTCAAAAGATGTAGCAGCGTGCCAGATGACTGCATTCGTCATTTATTGTACTATGATAAATGGACGTCAATGTGGTATGTTAACCTACATTTGGCGAATTCACGTAATTTTGTAATCCCCTTAGGTAAATAGAATAACAGATAAATTTTGCTAGCTTCGTGAACATGCAGCTTTATAAAATATTCTTAGTTTTTTTAATATTCGGCTGTGCATTTGCAAACTTCGATGATTTAGCCGATAATGAATTTGCGGAATTCGAAGATTTTGAAGAGGAAAGTGAAACGGTTTTACTGAACGAAGATGAACCCTCCGACAAAGAAAGTCAATCTAACGACTTCATTGACGATAAAGATGAAGCGTTTATTAGTGATGAGGATGTGGACGAAGCTATTGTAGATGATGATGTTGATTCGGAATTCGAACATTTTCAGGATGTGGAGGAATTTGAGGGGTTTGACGAAAAGGATGACAAGCCTGTAACTGAACCAAAGATAACGATCGCGAAGGTACCAATTAATTTCCGGCAAAATTGGGATAGCTACTATCTTGAAATATTAATGGTGTTTGGTTTGATGATTTATTTTATGAATTTTGCCCTGGGTCGAAGTAAAAATACACAAATTGCAAACCTTTGGTTTCAAACGCACAGACAATTGCTAGAAGAAAACTTTGCACTGGTTGGGGATGATGGAAACTTGGATAGGAATGAAAATGTTAACTTACTTAAAGAGAGTGAAAATGTCTTTACTTTGTGGTGCAGTGGAAGAACCTGTTGTGAAGGAATGCTAGTAGAACTAAAACTTATTAAAGTAAGAATGTGATATTTATATAATTTATTTATGACTAAGATTTAGATTACCTTAGCGCCAAGATTTGGTGGCAATAATATCAGGAATGATGCGGCCAACACTCGATCAACTTCACATAACCATAAAAATGAACAAAGACGATATGGACAGTTTTGTCATGGCTGTTGCTGCAAAAAAAACAGCTGCGAATCTTGTAAAAGATTTGGCTGATATTAGTGTTTATTGTCCTGAAAGGAAGGTATGAAAATATCTATAATTCACTCAAGTAATTTCTGTTTTTTTTTGTCTTGCATTAAACAATTATATTTTTCCAGCTAGGGGAGAAATTTAATATCCCAGCATCATTTAGTGTAATGAGTGAGATTGGCGAAGCTACTTCTGCAATTTTAGACTCCAAAGTCACAGCAATATTGAACAAATATCCAGAATATATAGATTATATTCACTTCTCAGACCAATATTCTGGTCATAAACCAACTGAGGATACATCAACTGCACTTAAACTACCTGACACTGAAAAAGTTGGCATTATTCAGAGATGGCATAAAGAATTTATTTTGAACTTTAATTTTTAGGTACTCATGTTTGGAATTAATATACCTATTAAAGGGGTGAGCTTGGAAGAAGCTATGATACGAATAAAACCAATGTTAAACATGGTTTTTTATTGCATGGATAAAGTTAAACGTTATCGCTTATCAAAAGAAGGTAAAATTTGGTGTCCAATTAGTTTTACAAATTTAGTGGATATTTCTAACTAATAGGCAAGGTAAAGGCGGATAAAAACCGGCAAAAAGTTGAAGAAGCTTTTCTAAAATCAACACACCATGCAAGAACTGAAGCTGCTGCAGCTCGACGTGAAGAGAAAAGGCGGATGGAGAAAGAGAAGATAATGTCAGAAGAAGATCCTGAAAAGCAACGTAGGTGGGAAATAAAGGAAGAGAAGCGGCAGGCAAAGAAAAGGGCCCCAAAAATGAAGCAACTGAAAGTCAAAGCCCTTTAAAATAGCCTTACAACTTTTGTGTAAACATTGAATAATTGTTTGATCTCTATATTTTTATTGTTCAGTATCACATCAGCAAGCACTATGAAGACCAATGTTGTATGTACTTTCATTAAACGAGTACTGTATCAGGATTCAAGAATAATTTAATAATCTCACCTCTTGTACTTCTAAACTTTATTTTTGTTGTCGCATTGAGATTATTATAATCTTTCAATGATGCACGTTTTTTTTGTGAAATTATGCAATAAAATATTTACTGGTAACAAAAATTTCTCATGTTAATACTTATTATTTGCTTCATTTACAATTGTTAATATAGGGTAGCAAGGCTTCAGATTTTGAACATTCAACAATTTTAAATTTAAATTAATCACAGTTTTCGCAAACAAATTATCTGATAAATCCACAAAATCCGCAATAACAATATTAAAACCTCCATTTGGGCCTGGACATTGTTTAGAAATCCATCTTGTTCTTATGTCTTCTAAATCAAATCCACATTTGTCTTTTAAGTTACCTAATAACACTTAAAAGTAGATTTGCATTTATTGAGGACATTTATACTTACTAAATAAATTCTTAAAAATATATGAAAGACTAGGAGTTAAAATGCACTGACTCACAAACCCCACAGATAAAGATCTTGATTTTAATCCGGAGTCCAAATCATTAAATAAATCAGTTTGATTATAAGTATTAGGCCATGGATTTGGAAAATTTGCAGAAGGCCATAGTAAAGGTTGTCCAAAACGAGCTTCGTCTGATCGATACACAGTTATAACCTGGAAAATGAAAATCTGATTTTTTGTTTTTTTAGGGGTACTAATAAAATCTAAAAAAAAAGAAAAGCTGTAATTTAACCGTTTAACACTCCTGAAGCATTTTCCCACTCAGATTTATAAGAAATTTGCCATAAGTCCACCCGCTTTTAAAAATAGTCTTTGTTAATGATCTAATTTTTTTTTTAATTCCTGACACCCACTTGGTATCCAAACAGAGTAGTCAGGTACTCTAATGTTAGAAAGTCCATATGTTCCGTGTAAGGTAACAGTTTAGCTCCGAAAGTAGATGTAAGCAATTGCATGAATCTAATGTGAGTCTGCCGCGTAAATCCATAAAAATGTTGACAATCTAAAATAACAACCTGAAAAAAAGTTCAATATAAGGAAAAGCGCGTATTCCATGCAGAGAATAAACCAACCACAGAGCCATGGGTCTAATCTGCCATTAAGGAACTTAACCTCAATAAATTTAAATGTGGAAGTGCAAATAAATATGGATATTCATATATGTTAAATATGAACCAAACTTTAATTCTTCAAAACACCAACAATGGATAGCCATTGCCCGTTGTGCGGATTACCATTAGAACTAAAGCAAATTAACATGTCAATGGCAATTTACATGTGTGTGGATGTTAGTTGTCCCTACCCTGTGAACGATAATTGTATGACGGTGAACAGAAATTTAGAGGACATTAAGAAACCTTTAAAACGCGATAAGAAGGTTGAACACAAAAACAAAGAGAGGGGCTATTCAAAAACAACCACAAATAAAGATGATAAAAATGGATATGAAGAATTGGATGTGGAAGATTTCTTTAGAATGCTTGATAGTTGTCAATATAACCAACAAACAGTTTTAAATAGCCAGGTACATAAAGACCTATGCCAGATCACAAGTTATAATTCAGACAATAGAGCCCAGACAGAATTTGAAAGCACAAGACCTATGGACATTGAAGAAATAAATGAATTTTTGAACAATTTTCCTATTTAATACTGAGAGTTACTGATAAAAAAATAAAATATGTGATCACGTTTCAATTTTGTTTTTCTGAGGAATAAAAAATAGAAGTAATAGCAAATAAACAAAAAAATTGAACTGCTTACTTCCTGTGGATGGGTTTCTAAAAATGAAACTATATCGTCCAAGACAGTTTGCACCTCATCTGAGTACAACCCATGCACAAAGTATAAATTGTCTTCCCTTTCTTTAGTAGCAATTCTCAAATCAAAAAATCTTATACCTGACCTAAGTTGTTCACTTGCTGAATAGGACTGTGTTTTTGACCATCTGGCCATTATGTATCTTAAGCAAAGAAGACATTGTAATTTTTGAAGAATTTTTTCAGCATCTGGAGCAACCTTTGAATTCATTGTTATATCTACAGTAAAACTATCATGGGAACCTGAAACCAAGTTTAGTCATTGTTTGGTGGAGACACATACCTTGTCGAAACCCGTTAAGATATATACAAGTAAATTTACCAGGTATAGCTAGATAAATAATTGGTACCCTCCTGAGTTGTTGGGGCAGTTCGGTCATCCAATGTTCTAGATTTTTTGCCAGATCTTTACTGTCAATGCCATCCTGCAAATCGCTATCTATAACATTTTGATACATTTTGCATATATTGAACTTTTTATTGCCCCATAAACAGACTCCTCAATTAGTTTCCAATGGGGTACTGGAAATACATTGTACGAAATTGCTTTTGCGCAGTTTTAGACATAATGAACGTAATCTTAAAAATTAGATCTTAATCAAATCGTTTTTATAATTGACTATAATAGATTATAGCTTCTGATCAAAAAGCGTTGACAAACTCTGTCAATTTATTTAAATAGTTATTCTTTAGACACAGACTTACAAGGTATTCTGTGCTTAATGTTCCCAGCGACATCTATGCAACAATTAGGAAATTAAAAAAAAACGTTTCAAAGGATCTCCAATAGATAGCGCTTTAAGTTTTAAAATTTAAATATACTTAACATTTCTAAATAGTAAAGTTTGAGAGTAACTAGTTCGATTCCGGTCGTTTTTATGCTTGTTTATATTGACCACACACTCAAATATTCGTATCAATAAGTTGCTTCAGTAGATGTAAGATTTAAGTGCCGAAGGAATATGAATCCATATTTATCTTTTTAAATCAGTTTTATAAAATGAATAACCAAAACCTTGCGAGACTTGGATGGTCTCCAGTTATGTGATGAAATTATGTTATTTCGAGATCTAT
This sequence comes from Cylas formicarius, assembly GCF_029955315.1. Classification (NCBI taxonomy): domain Eukaryota; kingdom Metazoa; phylum Arthropoda; class Insecta; order Coleoptera; family Brentidae; genus Cylas; species Cylas formicarius. The sequence continues at coordinate 13,356,228 of NW_026844326.1, read as the reverse complement.
TGCCCACTTAAATGTTACCTTTTGATATTTTATCCGCACATAAAAAAAACTATTGTAGGTTTCATATTTTCCCAATTTCACTATAACAGAACGTCCAACGAATTATTATCTTTATTGAAAACGATGATTTCAGAAAACTTACAATTTGGCACAAATGATAAACGAATTTTTCTCGAAAAAGGTAAGAAAAGTTAATTTAAAAATAATTGGTATAAGAAGTATTAAAATTGTCGTATTTCTATTTTTGAATTAAGTGTGGATTTAGTGGATTTAGCTTCACTCTAAGTATAAATATTTTTACTGATATTTCCTATTTCAGAAATATTTGTCATTTGCTCGTTTCTGTGTATATAACTTACAAATATTTTTGGAGGTAGAGGGTGTATAAATCTTCACCAGACGCAGAAAGGATGCCTATCAAAAACGGAAGATCCGGTACTACAACTTTTATTTCAGCCGTTTTTTCGATTTCATACAGCGTTTTGCAACCATAGGCAAAAATCCAAAAGACCCTGAAAATTGTTCTTTTCCAGAGTAAATTATTTTCCGTAAATCTAAATTCATACAAAATATGGCTAATTGGTTTAAATGGTTATTATAGGCCACATCAAAAACTACAATTTTCGTATTTACGAAAGATATTTGAAAAAATCCATATGAAAATAGCTATTTTTCGCACTCAATCCAGACCCGATGACGTCATTACTGTCAGGGCGTACTGCATATTTCCAGAAAAGAGTTATTTTCTCGAAAACCATTTACTGCATTGAAAAAATTTATGGACCAGGCAATGTGGGAGATTCAGGCCTATAACTCCTACTTCTAATATTTTTCAAATTATATACAGGGTGTGTTGTTCTTAGACAAAAAATCTAAAAAAGTCTGAAAAATTAAATTTTTCAATCTTGTTTTATAAGTTACCAAGAAGGTATTTATAAAAACCTTCGTCACCGTATAAAACTAAAAGTAATTGCAATTATTAGTGCTCAGATTTTTAGTCCCAGGGTTCTAGCACACATTCTATTAAATTAAGACAATTTATACATTAAAAAGCTGCTGGTATGGCTCGCTTCGGAAATTTTGCAAATTTATACAAGCTGTCGCTTAGGTGATGGAGTAAATTATTTTTAAGGAAAATTATCTATAACATATCATGTAATTGATGCTAGGTTAGACCGATAATCGAAAACATTTTTTTTTTTGAAAATTTAACTTTAAATGGGTCTTCGCTATATATACTGAACGTCTAAAGTATAGAACAAAGTCATTTAAAAATCAAGTATTTAATTTCAAGGAAAATACCCACACACTTGCATCATAATTTTTTCTAGTGCATTCTTGCAATTAACAGAAACTATACAGGATTTATATTCTGTGTAAAATTTCACGCACAGAAATTTAAATTTGAAATCAACAGGTATAGCAAGTACCAACAAACAAAGTTTTTAAATTATTACAATTACATTTCTGTCAGTAAGGAAAGTGAATATGGCGAACAAGTTTATAAGTTGTTTAACGCAGAATATCCAAAAAGACGCATTACAAGATACAAAGTGATTTTTAGAATCTCCCAGGCCCATGGTCCGATATTAAATAATTCTAAGACCCAGATTGTTGTTTTTGGCAATAAACAAGAGGAAATTATCCAGTATAATGATCCGAAACTTTCCTCGAATGAAAACTTAGGAGTCTTTCTTGATAGTAAGCTTGTTTTGATTCTCACTTGTCTTGTTTACAGAAGTTCTACGTTAAACGTTAGGGTATAACATTATTAGGTACAAATGCCCCGGTATCTCTATGATAGGCTGGTCAGGGGTAGTGATATACATACATAAAAAAGGAATTAAAAGAGCTGGTGCGATTAAGCACAGGTTGAACCGCTTAATTTTTTACGTTTTTTTCTTATAGTCAATTTTGAATATTTTCCTTGCTTTTTTCCATTGTCTATTATTTCCTTTTTCTTTCTTTTTTTGGGAATATAAAATTTTTACATTTATCCCAATTTGATTCGTTTATATTTGTCATTTTGTGAATTTAGGTGCACTTAAGGGCTGACATTTATATTTTTTAGTTATTTTCTTGTTATATTCTGAATATTCTACTACATTGTACCGGTGGTCAGGTGAAGTAGCGCTGCTAGACCTTGCCACCTGTGCAACTCTATTGTGGTATGTTCTTTCTCTTGTATTTTAATAAAGGCTATTTATTATTATTATTATTATTATTATTATTATTATTATTATTAATTATTATTATTGTTATTATTATTAATGTCGTGGGTTATAAAATTAAGTAGGAATTTAACGAGTATGATTTATTTAATTTTTTAAAATAACAAAACACATAACAAAACATATAAACACTTGTATTATTCTTAATTATGTACAAGAAGACAGTAATTTTCATAAAGTTACAAAGTTTAGTTGTAATTACAAGTATACAGACACGAGCCTTATGATATATAAAAAAAGCTTTACTGGGTATTTATTTACAAGAATGTTGGATTTTTTTTTTACGAACGGATAATATTAAGAATTATATAAAAAAATAGATACTGCTTATTAATATAAACATGTAACTTGAGCAACGTAATACCCATGTGTGTTTGTCTATTGATAATCTTCGTCGGCAAATGTCATTTGCAACCTGGGACTCCTCGAAGTAACCCTGAACTCGGGTGGTAGGTCGTAGCATTTGCATATGCAGCAGGATGGGAAACGAAACCAATCCGAGAATATTCCTCGGCATTCGTTGTTTGGGTCGTAGGCGAGTAATCTACAATGTTTTTCAAGTTTTATGTACCTATCTGGTTGACATTTTTAAACCATACCTGTGGAGTCGATATTGCTGTTCACAGCGGCACCCGTCTCTACAATACATTTGTCTATGTTCGAAAGTACATTTCTCCCAATGAACATATTGCTCGAAGGGATACATATTTAGCAGAGCTAGTACTTCCCCACGAGTATTGTTAGCCCAGAAAGGTGCCACCACTTCTTCTTTCACAGGGCATGCGTTTCTATAATGATATTAGAAAAATTATAGCAGCATTTTATAATTCTTTCCGTAATACATTTTCTAATAGTATATTTTAAAAAATGTCGATACAAATGATCGAAAGCCCGCTATGTAGCTTAACTATAACAACTATCGAAAAATAGATGGCACATAGTCTTGATCGCTATTTTAGAGGCATGGTCGAAACCAGAACTTTATCGCTATCATCTTTTGTTGTGAAGTCACTCGTTTATTAAGCACTCGCTCCGTTGAGCTCTTCTCGTGCCAAATCAAACCGTGCCTAAAATTACGTTTATCAAACTTTTTTGATAATATACTACTACACATTCTTCTTTCACGTTTTTTACTTTTTCACTAGAATGAAATTTTAAATATCTTAGTTTGTTTTATTGTTATAATCATATAACCCTGTATAAGATGGGAGGTTGTTTGTAATTGCGATTTTGATATGGTCTGGTGGTAGCATCTACTGTAAATTACGCTGACATGTTATGCGTTTCAGAAATAACAATTATTTTAGAGAACCTTAAGATTTAGGTATCAAAAACTTTATTGAAACATAATCATATAAAGAAGGTTCCTTTTTAAAAAGTATAACTGCGATACTTCTGGCATAACCTGTATAGTTTGAATTTTTAGGGGTTACATCTCTTCATATTTGCAACTCATAGGTGGCTATGAACTAATTAAATAGACTGATTTTTCTATTGTTAACTGAACTGAAAAACTGAAAAAATTGAATTGGAAAAACAAAAGAAACTATGTATTTATTCTTATTATATTCTATCCATAAGAGTTCATGAAGAATGCGTAAATATTTTTTTTGTAATTTCAAAAATAGAAAGGATATGAAGAAAACATCTAAATCCTAAAAAAAATAAACTTTTTGATTCTGACTCTCACCATTAAGTTCTAAAAAAAACGATCAAAAATTTCCCACTGATTTTTTAATAGTTACCCTCCCTTATAGAAACATCCATATTTGATCACCCTATAAATCCATTTTGAGTGTAGTTTTTTTTAACGTAATCGAGGTAAACATTACAACTGCCTCCATTCGGCAGCGACTGGATAATAGGCAATAATATACAATTAATAATACAATTATTATAGACCATGTCGAATTATTCAGACAAAGGGTTCATTAAAATTTTAGTAGGTTGTTAGGCATAAATATTAATAATACTTCGATATTATCTATATGATTTAAAAATATTTTCTGATCTGATATTGACATATTTTTTATGCTTCCGACACGCAGCTAGTCAAAACCTATAACATATAGATAAAGAGGACAAATACTTACACTCCCTTCAACTTGTAATTAACTTGAATCTTCTTCTTACTGCCTGCAATTTGCTCGTCCTCCAGCATGTCTTGGAACAATACCGCACCAGCACTGTCTCCCTCTGGCTGTCTCAGTGTGTCCCGTTCAGTATCACTGTTTTTAATAGCACCACCGTCATTAATATCGGCATTATGGCAGTCTTCACCTATCCGATCACTTGCAATCACCATGTTTCCACCAATGGGATTCTCGGTCGTCGTCGATGGTTCTTTTTTGAGTGTACTCGATGTCCTATCCGTAACGTCGATTGTTGATGTAGTTGTAGATTCGTGGATGTCATCTGGAACACATCGAGACGTAAATATAGCGCCAATATTTTCTGCTAGAGTTACAGCTACCTGTAGTAATTGTACTGGCAGAAACAAGGGTAGTACTTTCGGCGGGTACAGTTTTTGAAGTTTCTTCGCTCGCTCCTTGTATCGTAGTCGATCTGGGAGTTGCGGTTGAGGTTGCAGGTCTCGTCGTGGTTTTAATGTAACGCCTATTCCCAAAATAAATGTCGTAATATCTTTTGGTTGTGGACAATGGCGCCTTTGTAATCTTCGAAATTCCGTTGCTCTTAAGTTTGTTACGTTCAGGGGTTGTTCTTGATGTGGAGGTTGTAGTGGTAGCCGCAGCAGCTATTGGTCTAATTGAAAGATTAACGGTTTTCACGTTATATTGAAGATCATGGTGATGAAATTTATTTATTTTATATCTGTACATGCGAAAAAATCTTATGAAGTGTTCTTTCTTTAACGATACCTGTTCTTGCATTTATTGCAATTCTGCATATTGGCATGCAGAAACTTGGTCAAAGATTTTTAATTCTCATCTAATAAACAACAGAAATTTCAAAATTGATTGACGTCGGCTTACTGTTTCCTTTGTAACTGACTGCCAAATTCACTCGATAATTAATATTTTAATTTTGTTTACATTGTACCTTTCGAATATTAAACAAAATATTAAACAAAATAATCGTTATTTACAATATTTTTTTTTTAAACATTAAGAACTTTGGTCATTGGTCTAGTTACTTTTTGGTATTAATGAAAACTAATCTGTTGTCGATTTTCAGCTTCAAAAAACTGTGTAAGTTTGCTATGTCTTTAGTCGATGCTATATGAAAAAACCGTTTCATTTCTCTTTAGTAAGATCTATCCAGCAAAAAAGAATTGAAAATTGACCTATAAACAAACATTCTATAGGAATAATGCTTAAGCGAACTTCATGGAAATTAGTATAGTATAGTAGTAGTTAGTATTAGTATACAATTAGAATTCGTTGGCACTCTCTCGATGTTTGACATCAAAAATTAGTCCCAGTTGGTCATGACATGAAACATTAAGTTTTAGTTTTGAAAGATCTATCCAACAAAAACGATTATTATAATCAAATCGTAATCAAATATTTTACAACGATGTACAGCCTTAAGCGATATTTAAGCAAACGATATTTCAAACACCCTGTATTGAAACACTAAAAACACTAAACATTGGTATAGTTGGGTTCTAAGTAATCCTGAATAAGAATTAGTTGCCTATTTATTTATTTTTTAAATCCCTAACAGTAATTCCCTCTTTTCTCTCTCTCTCTCTCTCTCTCTCTCTCTCTCTCTCTCTCTCTCTCTCTCTCTCTCTCTTTGTTAAGTAGTCCCAGTTGGCCATGACTTTAAGTTGAAGCAATAAGCAAAACAACAAAAAATATATCAAAATCTATCCATAAACAAATATTTCACAAAGGTGTAGTTCTAAAGTGGGATACTCTTCTTATGAAGCCCTAATAAACAGGCTGTTCTATTTTACATAGAAAAGTTGTTGTCAACTGGCTTAAACTTATGTTAAACATGTCAATATTTAAATTATTTATGTATACGTTACCTAAAATGAGTTGATGGCTTCAATGCTGCCAATTTGATCGATATCGACTGCTCTTTTTCCGAATATACGAACTTAGTATTGAGCACGTCCTCATTGGCGATATCGTCTTTTAAATAGCGCGATTCATCGTCGTACGGATTGTCCATATCCAGATCTTCTTCAAACGTTGTCGCCAGGTCGTTGTCCAAATCGTTGCGGTTATGGTGATACCTCGAATATCTAAAATACTTGCAGGTTATCGCAATTCGTCGCAAAATCTTGCGATTTTTCCCCACCTCAGTTGTTGTTGCCGCTTCCAGTCATTAAAATCTTTGGTTGGTTGTCCCCACTCCTCGCCGGTCTCTTGGTCGTCGTCTAACTCCGCCCGCAACACGTGAGCTTGTCGCTGATCCCCGTACATTCTGCGCATTAGTCCTTGGTTGTCTCTGACGAATCTGCGCACCGCTTTCCACGGATATAATTGGCCGGCTTGTGCACAATACCCGTATCTAGTCAGGTCGCATGGCGGTTGATAGACGCGTCCTGTGCGGTAGGGACGTCCACAGGACGCTTGATCTCCGCCTCCCGCATCGTAACCATAGCCTACTGAACCGTAGGCGTAGAGCTAAATAGATTTTTTAGTACTTTTAGAAAAGATTTTCGAAAATCTTAATCTAAATGCGCAAATGTTAACGAAACATATAAATAATAGCTGTTTTAGTAATTTAGAGTTTGATATGCTGTAATTTTCTCTAGCAGTTTCTATATAGAATATCGCTGGTTTTAAGCTTCGGTTCTATTTCATACTTTATATATGTATCCGTGTTATGTACGCAAATAAGATTCGAGCATATTCTGTAGAAATATATTCACAGTGATAAAAAAATTTCAAACCTGATAAAATGTAACGACAATTCATTCCAACAATTGGTTCCGACTTTTTTTATAAAAATAGACTGTAATTAATTTTTTAATTAACTTTTTTATTCGTGGGTCAAATATTGCAATTTTAATTGACGAACAATGTTTTAAAAAATTGATAATCTTTTTTTGAAAATTTTTAAAGCTCTATTTACTTTTCGTGTCTTGTCTTATTTTGTTTTTAGTATTAATTTAAAATTCACCGTTTTGTTTGTATATATAAAATTATTTTTTCTTCAGGATAATATAAATAAATACGTATGTTCATTTTATATTGTCTAGTTCGAAAAAAATCAATGTTTTGTTTATATCCGCAACAATGTTGAATTATACCTACAACTTTTAACAAATTTTCAAAATATTAAAACGAAAATTCATCCTTATTGTAAAATTCGATTCAAGTACATATTTATGTCGATATATATAACAGCGGTTGATGTAATATAGCTGTATTTATGTGTTATGGTTATGAGTATGAATAAAAATTTTAAAATATAATTTTTTGTCCAAGTGTTTTATTTGCGTGATCGTAATTTTAATGACTTGAGTATTGTGCATGGTGGAGATTAAGAATTAGTTCGGGTGAGGGGGTTAATGAGATATATATATTTTCAAAAAACAAGAGAGCTGCGCGAATCACCTAATTTTTTGAGTATTCCCGGGATAAACTATTCAGGAGAAAGATCTTTTTGCACCTTAAAAAGGGTAAAAACGTATTAACGGACAAGTATGAATCAAGACAGACTTAATGCTTTAGCCCTACTACTATCTATTGATGCTAAAGTATATATATATATATATATATATATATATATATATATATATATATATATATATATATATATATATATATATATATATATATCTATCTACTCAAGCATAAATAATCAGATCATTAAAATATTCTACTTTGAGAGCTGTTCTAAAAGTAAATAACTTTCTTCGCGGCCATTAAAACCGAATTAAAACCAACCCAAGTGCGTCAAAGAAAACCACCCACGAAGATCACGCTAATTATAACGTTACAAAAGCCGAAAAAATCAAAACAGATTAAGAAAGGTGGAAACAATATTCATCATCGACGCGTTTGTGAAAGCAACAGTGCAGCACTTGCATATAAAAAGGTAAATAACCCACTAACACACATTTCCGACGGAATATTTATTTTTGAGCAGGGACGGAGTCGCCCGGTATTCAAAACTATGATTAACTATGATTTTCACATACAAAATACATAAGATTTATATGAAATTTGAATTTAGTTTCCTATTATTACATTTTTAATTTAATGAAGGTGTCCAAAATTCGATGGTTTTGAGGAGTTTTAGATACTTCTAGGCTCATGCCACATTTTTGGTGACAACCACATTTCGATATGACGATTTGTCTTTGAGCTACGGGGGCTTTTTTAAAAAGTTTGCATGTTTTGCATTTTTTCATCAACTGAATTTTATCTACCACTTGGTTAGTTATGGTTAACTTGGGTTAGCTGCTTATCTAAATTTTTGTTTTTGAGATATAGCACAAAGTCGTTTTGGAAAACCGTATATCACTTATCCAAAATAACACATGACAGCTATAGTCAAAAGAATCAGATTGGAAACCATTGGAGAATTAAAATCTCGTTTTTAACCAATGACCTTGTGGCATTTAACAATCAACATGGCCGCTGACGGAACATCAATAAGTTTGGATGCGGCATTTTACGGCAATATTTTCTTAAAATATGTCCAGACCCCTATAAATCTTGTGCAAATGTATAAATAAGTATAAGTGAAATGTAGAGGCATGCACTAAATATTATTTCCATCTCTACGAAGATATAGCCATCTGTTAACCATAGTTAAGTTACCCTACTTCAAATTGCAGACTTTTTAAAAAGCTTAAAACTTCTGGATTCCTCCTGCGTCGGTTTTTGCTGACGTTTCGCCAATCATCCTGTTGGCTTCTTCAGAGCTTATATTGTTTGAAGGAGGGATCCAGAAGTTTTGTAAAAAGTATTACAGTAGCCTGTGAAACTGGCCTATCCTGTTGTACGGCGTTGAATCATGGACGCTGAAGGCGTTTGAACTCTGGTGCTACAGACGAATGTTGAGGATCCCTTGGACAGACAGAATTACGAACGATGAAGTACTTCAAAGAGTGGGTGGTGAGCGAGAGCTACTACATATCATAAAAGTAAAGAAAACATCATACTTAGGCCACCTACTCAGGCACGAAGAGTATGAGTTGCCACGACTGATAGTTGAGGGAAAGCTGGAAGGAAGGAGGGGTTTAGGAAGAAAGCGACTGTCCTGGATGCGAAACATCAGAAACTGGACCGGCCTGAACTTTGAACAAGTAATAAGAACGGCACAGGATAGACAAGCATTTGCCAATGTGATCGCCAACCTTCACTGAAGACGGCACGCGATGATGATGTGAAACTTTCTTTGAAAAATTAAGCTCAAAGCTCATAAACAAGCTTGTCTTAATGGTTGCCCCGAAGTACTCGAAACACCCCAAACTCATCGCATTTTTTACACCCTGTACATATTTTATATTATCAATGTTCGATGGGATCCCACATTGCCTTGAATTTTAGACAACGAGAACTGTTCAAGTTATGTTCTAAATATATCTTCAAAGAGCTTATTTTATTTTGACAAACTAAACTACATTTTTAGTCAAAAAAAAATATTAATGGCCAATTGTTGTAAAGCTCTCGCGTCTTGTGTAGGGTGCTTTCGAAGAACAGTAAATATATCTATCCAACGAAAGAATATTTTAAAATAGACTGCCACGTTTTAGTTTACGGTCGATCTGTTAATCTCCATTTGCCGCCATACCTAAATTATTACCAACAAGGTATTCATTACAGGACCGTAATTCGTAAACAGTTTGACCGTTACGGATGCTAATTAAACTTGGGTAATAAATAATAATATTTTCTTAAACTGACTTTAAAATGAAGTCTACTTATTATCATGCGAGATCATTCGCTATGCACCAACGAGTTTTTGGCTCTCGTATGGGTGGTTTCGGTCTAATTGACCACTCAAATGGTGCATATGCTTATGCTGTATAATAAATTAATTTAAATCAAAAATTGATGTGCGTAGAATCGGAAATAAGTATAATGTGCTTTCATTCAAAAGTTCCACCTCCTCCCTTTTAAGGCAAGTTAAAACAAAACCAAGACGTATAGTATTTTAACGCCAAGTTGAAAGTTATGTCATGTGTGAAAAATGTACCATGCGACACAATGTTTAGTTTTTGTTTCTTTGAATTATTGATGCATAGGTTTGCAGTATCAATATTACACAGATTACTAGGTCATGATAGACTCACACTAATAACAAAGCAATTTAAAAAAAAATCCGAAGTTTTAGGAAATCCCTGTAATATTTTTTTAACGAATTTCTATGAGTCAATCAGATTTCGTCAAAAAGTTCTGCCTTTGGAATAGTGTTTGACAAATCGAACCACTACAAAAAGAACTCAAATCACATTAATACTTTAAATAGTACGGAGTATATAATGTAACTTAAGAATTTAGACTATGATTAAAGTGAAGGTACTAAAAAGGGTAAAGCTCATTTTCAGTAGATCTACTAATTTCCAGACAAAACCTAGAAATAGTTTCCTCTGTGGTAAATCTTTAATGAAAACTAATGAAGGGAATAAAGTTTCAACACCTGGACACACAAAACATTTTTGTTTAGAGAAGCAAATGGTACAAATCTTTATTTTACAATGTAGTTCTTGGTTTACCTGAACCAGAATAAAATATTTTTTCTTGTTAATTTCAATTGAATTATCTTTGTTATTATTTATTTTTGGTTAGCTCACCAAGATACGAGAATGTAAAAATTAATAGCAGTATAATCTCTGTACCACTTGAAGTTTTATTTGTGGTAGACGAGGCTTGTCATTTTCTAATTTCTTTCTTTCACGGTTAGGTTTGTTTAGGAGCGGACTAAGTCGATATTAAATGGATACCGATAAGTTCAGAAAAAAATTATAAAGTATATATGAATTATAAGCTCAGCAAACGTGTATATTTCAATATTTATCTCATGTATAAATTCATAAACAATCGAGTAGACTATAATGAGCAAGGAATTTTCGTTAAGGATATGGGAAAGTTAAATTATGTCTTAAATTCGCCTTTATTTCGTGTTAGTAAATCTTATAATAATATAATAATAATATAATCTCATAATCTCATCACGTTATAACATAGATTGGAGATATTAGGCTACCTTATAATCGGATATTCTATCAGGAATATCTTTTATATGCTTCTACATGCGAGGCTTTATTACATTTGATAAGAAAAACTGTTGCGGTACTTTACAATCGGATATTCTATAATGAATATCCTTTATATGCTTTTACATGCAAAGTTATCATGTTATAACATAGAATGGAGATATTGTGTTACCTTATAATCAGACATTCTATTATGAATATGTTTATATGTTTTTACATGCGAAGCATTGTTAAATTTAATAAAAAAAATTGCAATGCATTTAAAGTTATAACATAGATTGGTGACATTGTGCCACCTTATATTCTACCATGAATATCTTTTATAAGTTTCTACATGCGAAGCTTTATTAAATTTAATAAGAAAAAGTTGATGATAATATAATATATAATGAATATTTTTTTTATATGTTTTTACATGCAAAGCTTTGTTAAATTTGATAAAAAAAACTTGCAATGCATTCAAAGTTATCACGTTATAACATAGATTAAAGATATAGTGCTACCTTATAATCGGATATTCTATAATGAATATCTTTTATATGCTTTTACGTGCATATCTTTGTTAAATTTGATAGAAAAAACTTGCAAAGCATTTAAAGTTAAACTGCTGTTAGTTAGTGTTCTTTTTGTTTTGGTATTTCAGCCCCGTATAGGAGACAATTTAGGATATTTGTGCTTGCCTAGAAGCATTAAGGGACATGAATCTAGATTGTGCTTACAGCAGTGGCATGTGTAGACACGTTAATAACACTTTCTTGTCGTCTCGATTAAACTGGCGATAGAAGCGGAAGTAGAACGGACATTGGTATGCGTTTCAGCAAGTAGGCGGCCCTTTCGACGACAATTTTTTGTACGTGTAAACGACAGAAAAGAGTATCAACGCGTTCATTATTTACTTTCTCCTAACCGTAAGAAAAACAACTTTCACTCCGCTGACAACATTCTGTGGACGTTTTTTTATCATCTAACGTTTTTCACCGTTGGAGCACAGGCGAAATTTCGGTAACGGCTTCGCAGAATGAGCGCGTAGGCGTTAAAGATGAAAAATATAAGCCTTGAACGTGTAGCCCAGTTATTTCGTAACTGTATTTCACCTTCAGTGACTGAGTATAAGCTCTATATTTTTCTTCATTTAATAAAACACACACATACTCATACAGAAAGTGAAGTTATACATACCCGTATAATATGAGAGCATGCATTTTATTTGGTTAGCATAATTGGACGCATAGTAAAAGAATATTTTTCTGATTCAAAAATTCGGTAATTATACATTATTTTTTCCTCACATTTTATGTATTTATGGAACATAATTTTAAAAAAAGTATTTTAACATAAAATACTTTATAAAATATACATTAGTTCATCTAATGCCGATTTAAATTTATACTAAAATTAAACGTTCCTTTGTTAAAACACACAATAAAATGTGAAAATTCGAATAAAACTTGATTTCAGAATAAGCTTAGTAAATTTTACGAATCACGCTAATGAATCGTGCCACGTGATCAGTGACGGGCGTTTTTCTATTATCTTTTAAAGTGGATTTTGTTGAAAAAATAGGACAGGTACGTAAAAGAAATATGTTTCTGTAAAGTTCTTTCATGTTATACACATTATTTAGATTTCTGTGTGTAGTTTTGATTTTTTTTAGAAACAAACCTTTTTGGTAGTGGTTATCTGACACCACAAAAAGGCTGACAACAAAATTTACTACTCATCAAGCTACTAACGGTCAATAGCTTTATGGCGTTTTCAATTATTAAATACAGAACATTATAGCAACAGCATAAGTAAAAAATAATTTCGATTTTAAATTTTGTAAACCATAAATCATTGTACTATTGAATTTTCTTTTCAGCACATGAAGAAACTACAGTAATATTAAATAGGAAATTTGTTTGCAAAAGAACTCGTTGTACAAAAAAGGTATTTTAGGTATATAAAATTGATAAAAGTATATCAGTACGTAAAAGTACTTACACACACACACTTACACAACTTTATTTTAATTTAATGGGGTCATAATATTATTATAAAAATATTTTGATACTTTATAATTAGGTGTTCAATATACACTCTTAGACAATCGACAATTTAAAATTTCCCATAAAGACTGTGCTGAATGTACAATTTCAGGAAAAATGTAATTTTGCCATACTGTGGCCCATGATTTAGTGTGTAATTTTTTATCAGTGTACGCGAACAAAGATCAATTTGGAACCTGCATATTTTGTTTATTATCAAACTTAAAACCATCTAAGATTTTTGCTTCTTTAAAACTAGCGAAAACATCCGATCGTTCATAAAAATAAATGTAATTTACAACAAATATTGATAACGTTGATATTTGCAATTTATAATTAATCACAAAACTTCCTATTTATTCTCTATTGATGACTACGGGTGTCTCAGTTCATTGCCGAAATTTCTTGTGCGTTTGTGAGTTAGAAATTTTGGTTAGTCGTATTATATGCGTGTCACGAACATGATCAACTAAACTAGCATGCTTTCGCTATGGTGGCTTAGTTTATAAGTCAAAGTTATAAAAAGTTAGTAGCCCACCAGCTTTAATCTAATTTCATTAACATTGATTTTAAATTATAACGTAGGTATATCTACATCTCATAGAATACCATCCCAAATGAAAAAGCGCGTACTAACATTTAAATAAATTTACGTAACCTCCTAACCCGATTAGGATAAACTGCCAGACAGTTAATTGATGGTCCTATTGATGGTTATAATTTGAGAAGTTGCAAATTGTGCAATCAAAACGTCGGCCTTAGGGCAATGTCCCGTTCTTCGCTAAAACTTGCTTACTCAGCGGCACGATTTGAAAAATATCCGCATAAATGATAAACTGACTAGAACTTGCTGATCATTATAATAAATCTTACCGTTCAGGCCCGAATGGGAAATTGTGAAAGTAGAGAAAAAATTAACGCTTTATTATAGCTATATGCAAATCGCCTGCGATATTATCACATAAAATAATTTCATGCAAATAAAAATTGAAAGTTGATAATGGTTATAGAAATAAACTCCACTTAGTGGTTATTTTCTTTTTTTTTTAATAATTTGAAATTTAATGTAAAATAAAAGTTTATAATGGCTAGAGCTCGCAACCGCCGTATTGATAGATGTAAATCGAATTTGTCAGAATGTGTTTCTTAAAGACCTTTTAATTTAATTAATATTAATTAATTAATTAATATTAATTACTTAATGTAATTTAAGTTAATTCAATATGCGGAATAGAGGTGAACGTGAATAAATAGATAAATTTTTGTTGCAAAAAGTTTTGACCCGGTACGAAGTTAGAAACAGGTCCTCAAACGTTACCTTTTATTTTTTAATCTATTTTAAATTTATATTATATTATGGTTATTAGTCACTCTTGCGTAGTTTTGATTAACAATTTTAATGTTGCAATGCAGGGTGTTTTCTAATTGAATGTCAGTAATTAAGGGAACGATTTTTTGGTCCATTTAAAAAAAAAACCTTATATGAACATATGTCTTTAATGTCTTAACTTTTAAGATACAGGGCTGTAACGTTTTCAAAAATAAAATATGTATTTTTTTAATATCTGTAATACCACTTCAGATATTTTAATGAAATTTGGCGCACATATCAAGAGGCATTATTTATTGTACCACAATTTTTTTAAAACACCAGTGGCGGGCAAAAAAATATTAGAAGACTGTTCTTTTCCTAACAAGATAAATAATAAATGGTTCTTATTTAAATTTATTGTCTTTATTTAAGTTTGTGTACTTAGTGCTGTCATATTAACGATATTGTTATCACCATACAGAGAAGAGGCCTTTATTTTTTTAAAGCGAAAACCGTAAATCGGATTGAAAAAAAACATGAAGAAATTAAATTTCTTTGGAAATGAATGGAGACTATAAGAATAATTTTTATTTTAACAGACATCAGTGGCATACCACCAGTCTTCCAAAACAGACATGTCAAATTCCATCCACCCGACACTGGTGTATTTAAAAAGAAACGTGGTACACGAAATAATTCCTCTTGATACATACAAAAATATATATATATTATTACTGTGTCTCAAAAGGTAAGACCTTTAGGAGATATGATCATATGAAATTTTCTTTTTTAATTATTGACTTTCAATTCTAAAACACCTTGTATATTTAATTGAACACCAACCAATTTTTTTAGGAAATATTTATTTATATATTTAATGTTTTTTAAAAGTAAAGTAACATAAATTTAACTAAAAAGCAAATATTGAAAAGTCAACTGCACTTCGGTGGTGGATATACGTATCTACCGAGTATTTTTAATGGAAAACCCTTCATGCTATTAAATCTTTCGAATATTCAGTACATAATTTGTATAAAAGACCCTGTCTAAATTTAAGAGTTTTTAATATTGTTATATCAGAATCGTTTAATTATGTTAAAAAAAAATCGGACCATAAATTAAATGTTAAATGAAATTACTGGAAATTTCGAAAATGGTTAAATTTAGAAGTAGGTATGGTGTTTTTTGAAAAATATTCGCTGAATTTTGGAAGATATTGAGATATGGAGTAATATATGTACATGACACATTCACAGATTTTTCGGGAGGTAATTAGTTTTTATTTTTCTTATGTCTCAATTGATTTTGAAAAATTTCTACATTTTTTGCATATTTTGGTTTTTAAATATACAATTTTTTTTTTAACAGTTTTTGTAAAAACTAGGGAAATTGCAAAAAAATCTACAAATTAAAATTGTATGTCAAGAAATTTTTATTTTATTATTGATTCGGTTAATTGCCGATCACAAGCTGGCCGACGTCTTACTTACAAGTAGGATGAAACAGCGTATCATCTTGCATATCTCACATGAATGCACAAAGTGAACCAAAAACAATATCGAATCTATCACTCAAACAAGCACAAACATTTACGGCGGCAATGAGTGATTTCCCGATGAATGCACCTAAACATGATTCGCGACGTAACAGCTGTTCGGAATCGACCTACTGAAGACCAGTCTGACGGTCAGTCAGTCACCAGTACTATCGCGGCACTGGAGAAAGAAGAAATGGCATTTCTTCAACGCGACGAAGTACCTACACCGTCGAATGAAGAACGCGCTGAGCCGCCAAAGAAAGTAGGTCCCGGGCATGCCGGCGGTAGAAGAAGCAACGTTTTGATGAGACTCCTACCTTTTTGGCGAAAGAACAGCGGCGTGGATGAAGAAAGTATAATAAAAATTTCGCTTGTTTCGAATGGGTCTAATAGTGAAGCTGTTTCAGTCTTGAAATCATCAGAATCTGAATTTAATAATTAACAGTGGCATTGACAGATAAATATTTAGGTATCGGTTCAATTTACATTGCCAATAGTAGTATATTATACAACAAGTGCGGTAAACGGCATTTAACTCACGAGTTTATTTGGCACGAGCCGAGTGAGTGCTTAATAAACGAGTGAGTAAAAAGAGTTTTTCTACTCCTGTCTGTAAAATACCTAATTCCCCACCGATCTAGCGTGCGGGAAGCGTCACTTTACCACGTCAGTTTCGTTTCCCACGAACGCGAGCCACTTCGGACATTTCCGGGATTTTACCGCAAGGATTTGGGAGCAATCGGATGTTTTCGGAGATATTTCCCACGCTTTGAATTTTGACGTTTGTCAATTCTGACAGTCATGTCAGTGAATGTATTCGTGTTGTTTTGCGAAAATGTACCCAAAAACTGACGGTCGTAGAAAAAATATAGTATGCAACACGTTCGGCAAACTTTTGAACTCGCTCGTTTATTAAAAACTCGCTCTGCTGCGCTCCGTTCGTGTCAAATAAACTCGTGAGTCAAATGCCATTTACCGCACTTGTTGCATAATATACTATTACCGAACGTGTTGCATACTATGCTTTTTCTACGACCGTTAGTTTTTGGGTACACTTTCACAAAACAACACGAATACATTCACCGATATGACCGTCAGAATTGACAAACGTTAAAATTCAAAGCGCTTTACATTGCTTCCAAATCCGTGCGGTAAAATCCCGGAAATGTCCGAAGTGGCTCGAATTCGTGGGAAACGTAACTGACGTGGTAAAGTGTCGCTAGATCGGTGTGTAATTAGGTATTTTACAGACGGGAGTAAAAAAAATATGTTATTATTTTGTGTCCATCTAATAAATAAATAATTGACAAGAAATGTATAAGAAACATACCTACATTCTGATTTAACATTTCCCAAAAATAGCGAACCTGTTTTTTAAAAGCATTGATTGATACGGAGTGACTAAAAAAAAAACTTATAATAATAACTTCCCGGCAATGTTGTGTTGTATTATTTTTACATTTACATTTATTCAACCTTGATTTTTGGCAAAGTCTGCACAATCCGAATGACAAATATCTAATTTTTGTAAGTAAAACGCGCGTTCGGAACTCCATGTTTTGTTGTTCAAGGAGTAGTGTAATATTGACATTAGTCACGAGTTTAATATGGCACGAGCGTAACGAGTGTTTTAATAAATCAGTGTGTGAAAAAGTTTATTAACATGTTGCATACTATACTTTTCAGAACTGACAAACGTCAAAATATCATCTTATATTGACTGACTTTTCTTGAGAGCCGTAAGAACAAATAGAGAAAAATTCTTGTAGAACTAAAGAAGTGGCCATTAGATAGGGTCCCTTAGTTTTTGAAATAACTTCAAAAAAAAAAAAAGAAATAAAACGAAAAACAAAAATTTTCGGCATAAGCCTATAGAATAACATTTATTTGTCGTTAATTTTTCTAAACGGAAATTCATTTTCTTCGACTCGAATGTTACTAACGTATTTTTTATTAAAGAAGCAGAATAGGCCCCAAACGCCACAAGTACCCTTATACCCCTTATACCAAATGTGGTCACATCTTTATTAATAAATAATGACGAAAATTGAAAATTGGTGCATGTTATCTACCTAACGTTTGTATTAAAGTAAAACTAAGGTAAATTGATTAATTTTTTCTCCAGAATGTCCGACAGATCAGACTTTTCAAGGACACGCATTACCTATGTTATAATCTGCGTCGTGTGATATATATATATATATATATATATATATATATATATATATATATATATATATATATATATATATATATATATATATATATATATATATGTATATTACCTATCAAAGACGGTTCTGCAAAACATGGCAGAACATTGGCTTGTTGCAGAGGTACGCCTATGGCACCAGACAAAGTCCAAACACGACAATCAATTAAAACCCGTTTTCCGCGGTTAATTCTTGTCCAATTTCCTTTGAGCGACCACCAGCAACGTGGTTATTAATTGCATCGCAAAGTTATGAACAAATTTGCGCTTTTGAAAACATGGGCCGCTATACATACGCTCAAAAAATGGCACAGTAATAGAGCAAATATTAAAAGGTGTCTACAAAAGGGAAATAGATAATTAGTGCATGGCTATGTTAGCAAGGTTTATTTATTTTAATTCTATATATCCATAATTCAAAAAATTTCATGGCATGATTATTTTACGATAACTGCTCTAATTACTGCTCTAATTTTAATGACTTTTCCATTTTAAAGTTAAAATTATAACTCGACCTAAGCTAAACTGAGTCCGGAAATGCAGTCAATATCGATTTCGTGAGGCAAGTTTTATTTAGAGGAAGATACGTAGTAGTCATAGTATTAATAGCCGATAAAAGGGGATTGCTTTATATTATTTTTCAATTTTTGTACCCGTTCGGGGTTTTTAAATCGTTTGTAATCGTTTAGGTATTATAATTTTTCCGTTAGATTATTATAAATTTGTATTTTTACAAATATTTACAGAAAATATTAAATTAGATGAAAAGGCCAGAATCCCCATTACTAGGAGTCTTTTTTATTATAAAATATCTGCCTTGCCTTTTTATTTCGAAGGTGCCACCTCCGTTTAAATTTATTTGGTATATTTGCGTGTGACGTAATCAAAAATGATCCGTATGTCTTGCTAAAATTTTTAGATGCATTCCGATTTTAATTAATTCATTAGTTTAAAGTAGATGCGTGCGGATATGCAATCCAAAAAACTAAATTAAAATTGTATTTTGTAAGGGTTTTTGCAATGTGAATGCTAGTCATTGTGTTAGAACCTACTAGGAACAGGATCATAAAAGGGTCATTCGCAAAAAATACCACTTACTTAGATAGGCACATATTATTTTGTTATAATGAGAATTTCGCAAATTGGTTCAGTGGCGTATTTATAAGAACGGAAAAAATAAAACGCAACACATATATGGGAGAAAACAATATCAATTAGCTAAGTTTATTTTTCAAAACTCGCAATGTTTCAATAACAAAAACAACAAAAACCCATAACGCAAAGGGCAAAGAAGGGGAATAAAAACTAGTCATCATCGGAAAAAAACATCTTCCTCCGAGTCTGATTCATGAATATGAATAACAACGGGGGGAGAATATTAGATGCATCCTTCATCTTTTCCCTTTCCCTAGCCTTACTTATTAGGTGGTCTGTGGGACTACAATAGTTCTTCCATTTTTCGTGAAACTTGAAGCAAAGAGTATTATAGTTAAATAAGAACAAACGTTGTTCAGATTTTCACATAAATATATTTAAATGACAGCTATTTCGGCAACACCGTGCCTTTATCAAATGCATTTGATAAAGGCACGGTATTGCCGAAACAGCTGTCATTTAGATATATTTATGTGAAAATCTGAACAACGTTTGTTCTTATTTAACTATTTTAAATGGATTTTCATCAAGTAGAAGCCACTTCAGTACAAAGAATATTATCATTATTTTACTTGAGGAAGTGCTTCAGTCCATAAAGGCGGTACAGCATCAGATGTTACGGAATTGATGGAATTTATTTTGGCGTTAGAATACCGGTTACAATCTGACCAAACTATCTTTATGGCATTAAATTGGTAATGATAAGGCGGAAGCCTCAAAACGCGAGGGTCATTTTTAAAAACTTGTCCATTCTTAAAAGATACGAAATAATTTCATATTCAAAGAAAAATACTTAGAAGCTACCTATGCAGTTTTTCTGGCAGGTGTTGCTTCAGTAACATCCATTAAACTTGACTGAAATGGAATATTCCATTCTGGCCGCCACTGTAAGAGAGACGGCTTGATCCAACTTTGATTTGGTATTGAGTATACAACATACACCTTCCTCAAACTAACAGTGAATGGTGGGCAGGCATAACAGCTACATTTATCTCAGTCAGTCTCATTGCGAAATTTTCGCGCAGGCGCAGCACGGAATTTGGGGTTTCACGGATAGAATGGCGAAGAAGATAAATCTGCCGGTTAAGTGGACAATGTGTATCCAATAGAAATAAGTACGCGAAACTAGTAATTTAGGAAAACAAGTCCAATACCTTTAAAATCTATACATCCACGCTGATTCATTGCTAATAATCATTCTCCATCATCATCTTCATGTTCGGTGTCTGCGGTCATAAATCTATTTTCTGTGGGTCTGTGGTCAGCCACTAAACTTAAAAGAATATTTTTTAGGTCAGGTTAACCTGCATTCTAATATGTTCTTTTTTCACTTGTAAGATGTTTTTAAGCGATAATCGAAAAATATGAATCTACAATTGTCTTCAAGGCTTCACATGACATTAAAAAAAAACTTCCTTCAAGATTTAATCCGTTGCAAAGTATGTTGCTGTAGGTACACATCCAATTACACCTCTACAAGCGATGATTTGAAGGATCCAGCGATAGATTCAAAAAAAATACAAATTAGAAACAAAATTACAGGTGGGCCTCATTTAAAAGACTTTTTGAATCGGAATTCTTTTTCTAATAATGAGTCTCAACTTGTGGAAGATAATATTCCTTACCTATTGGAAACTAATAAATTTGGTTATAAACGAAAGGTATATTTTGATATATATGGCTGTCAAATGAATGTAAATGATACAGAAATTGTATGGAGTATTCTGAAAGACCACAATTATGAAAGGACTGAAAAATTACAAGACGCTGATGTGATTCTTTTAATTACTTGTGCTATTAGAGAAAGTGCTGAAGATAGAATTTGGGGTAGATTAAACTACATAAAAGGAATCAAGAATCATCGAAATAAGTGCAGACCTAGTTTAAAAGTAGGAATTTTAGGTTGTATGGCTGAAAGGTTGAAAGAGAAAGTTCTTGAAAAGGAAAGAACCGTAGATTTGGTAGCTGGCCCAGATGCTTATAGGGATTTACCAAGATTACTGGCATTAACTGAAAATGATCAGAAATCTGTTAATGTGTTATTATCTTTTGACGAAACCTATGCTGATATAACCCCGGTAAGGTTAAATGAAAATTCCTTATCAGCATTTGTCTCTATCATGAGGGGTTGCGACAATATGTGCACATATTGTATAGTGCCATTTACCAGAGGCAAGGAACGATCTCGCCCTGTCAGTTCTATTTTGAAAGAAATAGAATACTTGAGTGAGAATGGTGTCAAAGAAGTAACTTTGCTAGGTCAAAATGTAAATAGTTACAGGGATATATCAGAGTCATATTCTATTGATAATGTTACCAATTTGGCAAGTGGTTTTAAGACTGTTTATAAAAATAAAAAAGGCGGTTTGAGATTTGCTGACTTGTTGCAAAAAGTTGCTGACATTAACCCTGAAATGCGAGTTAGATTTACATCACCGCATCCCAAGGATTTTCCTGATGAAGTTATTCAAGTAATTCGGTAATTTGTTATTTGGTAGTTTTCTACATTATTTCAAATTGTCTAGATCATTCAATCGCGTTCAAACATTTGCAAGAATCTCCACATGCCTGCGCAATCTGGTAACTCTCGGGTTCTGGAAAGAATGAGAAGAGGATATACCAGGGAAGCATATTTAGAGTTGGTTTATCATATCCGACGTCATATACCTAATGTTGCGTTCAGTTCAGATTTTATTTGTGGTTTCTGTGATGAGACAGAAGAAGGTGGTTTTGATATTTTACACAATTCTTCAATAGGTTCATAACTGTCCATTTTTAGAATTTGAAGACACTATAACTTTAATGGAGGAAGTCCAATATAATACTGCATACTTATTCTCCTATAGTATGAGAGAGAAAACAACAGCCCATCGGAGATTTATCGACAATATTCCTGAGGAGGTTAAGAAAAGAAGGTTGCAAAGGATGATTGACACTTCTAGAACTAAAGCTTTAAAGTTAAACATGTCTCAAATTGGTGAGTTGAGTTTCCAATTAGCAGAAGTTTAGACTTACGGATTAGTTTTAAGGTAAAACCCATTTAGTATTAATCGAAGGATTCAGTAAAAGATCGTCAGATAATTATCAGGGACGGAATGATCAAAATATTCGCGTGATACTCCCAGCAAACGAATGTGTCACGTCCAAGAATGGCACTGGTCTAAGACTTTTGAAACCTGGCGATTATGTGGCGGTTTATATTAATGCTGCCAATTCTCAGTGTCTAAAAGGTATACCATTGTATTTTTCAAATTTACAAGATTTTTATTTAGAGGAGGCTTACAAATACACAGCTTCTAATGGTTGAATAGTGTTATTAATAAAATGTTTTACTTTTCATGCATATTCCAACCTTTAACTTTATGTCACAGGTGTCTTTCAATTGAATTTTGGTACTTCGCTTGAAAATTTTTCATAAATTGTACTAATGTCTCTGTATCCTCGTATGAGACAGCATTATATAAAGATACTCTTATACCTCCCACCAAACGGTGACCCCTAAGTTGATATATACGGTGTTCTTCAGCTTCTTGAACAAATTTTTCTTCTAAGTTATCATTCCCACCTAAAATTTGGAATTAAAACTTTTTAAATCTGCAAAAAATTAGGATTTTGTAGTTCACTTATAGTTTTTCACTGGTTTTTGAAAGAAAAATTTTATAAATGATATTGGTAGATCCTCATCACCATATCGCAGAAACAACGGCGTTCATTTTGTGGAGAAATGAAGCAAGGTTTTTATTTTGTTTTACATATGGTGCATTTTATGGGCCAGTGGTATTAAACTTGAAATTCCCCTACCAATAAGTTGACATTTTTTTTTTAAGATTAAAACAAAAAAAAACAAATTTTCTGCTGAAACGTTGAACTATTTTATATACTTTACCTCCTATTTTAAAGGACACATTTATTCTACTTCTGAAATTTTCAGGCACGTGACACTCATAAAAATTATTAGATTGATTTATAGCATTATACAAGAGCTGACTTTTTTGGCAACATTGTTTTTCCATTTCCTTTAAGCCACCTTGTATGTTAATCCATTGTAAAATTTTCCCCGTAACATACACCCTAAAATTAAAAGCGATTGTTTAAACTTCGGCAAAATTAGTTCCCAAAACACTTACTGAAATATAGGCGGAGTATTTAGAATGGAGTTAGTATTTGCCAGTTCTGTGAAGTTTAAAACGGACGGGCAAATCTTCATTGGGGTTCCCAACAAATCGTCTCTTATTATCGCCAACACTACACCAGCGGTTCCCAAGTTTTTTTGAACGGGTGCGAAGATTAGACCAAACTATAATATACACATGCGTTCTTTGGTTAGTTTGTTAATCATAGAAACAATATTAAAGCAAAATGATTATAAATCCGCCCCTGATTCATTTAAATTGAAAGTACCTATAAAAAAGGCAAATTTTGTCATGACAAACTTTTAACCAGTTTTTTTTTCACTCGTGAAAAAAGACAAATTTGTGTACACCACTGCAAATGTTATGAATAAAATCAACGAAAATTTTATATAACAAAAATTCATTAACGGCAAATTAACAAGTTTGGATCTGTTGCTTCTTCAATATACACTGTGAACCAGTTATATACCTTTGAAACATCAAATTTTCTTGTCATAATATTTGAGGCCATATCAACAACAATTGGCACACTTCCCCGTGTTTCCGGAATGAACGGAAACTCAATTCCTGAAAGCATAATATGAAATCGACGAATCAATTTATCTAAAGGATAATTTTGCCTTCGATAGTTTCATTATCGCAGTAATACAAATACGAAGCATTCGGGTTCAGAGTCCAAGATTTTGAGTCAGGTATATCCCCTAACTTTCCGGGTTTCGGGAAGACTGGATTGACGGTACCGTACTTGGCTGCCTCTTTAGCCGCTAATCCGGACCAAATACCGGCAACTACATAATCGGCCGAGCCGGTCCTGTTCATTAGATTCATTGCTATTGCGGAAAACATTCCTTGTCCGCCACCCGGAAGGAAGAGGATTTTGTAGTTGTCGGGTACCGACCTATAAAATACTCTTAAGTGGACAATTCGAAAGCGAAAAATTGAACCTGCGCACTTACAAAAGTTGTTTTACTGCATTTTGGGCTTCATTGTTGATTTTGGAATATTCGCTCGATCTATGACTTATTTCAGTGATACTCATTCCAGTATTTTCAAAGTTGAGAAATTCATTTCTTACTTCGGCTAAAACCTGAAACGTTAATATAGTAAAAAATATGCAAAAGAATTGTGAATCAAATATCAATAGTTTAATTTTAAAGAATCTTAAATGATTTTTTTATTCAAGTTCATAAACCAAAAATAATAATAATTTAAAATTTGCTATCATTCGACTAAAATATGTATGTAAATATGTGATTGTAAAACACATATATTTCATATATCTCACGGTTTTCGAAGTATTTCATATTTTCTGTCGAAAACTACACCTGCATGTCAAAGAACCTTTTTTCTTTCAATTATTATTTTATTTGTTTGGGTTTCTTTGTAGAGAAGTATCTGTTAAACAAATTATGTGAGCAATTTTCAAATTTAAGCTTCAATTCCTTTCACAATTTCAATTATATCTTCTTCTTCTTATTCCTACGTTAAGTCCAATGACTTGTGTTTACTGGGTAATATTTAGTCTTAATTGTAATTCTGATGACCAGCTATCTTGCCATCTTTTTTGTGGTCTTCCTCTTGATCTTTTCCCCTCGGGTTTTCCATCTCTTGTGATCTTTGGTAATCTGGCCTCTTCCCATCTCGTTACGTGTTGATTCCAATTTCTTCTCTCTCGTCCCCATCTATGTCTTGAATATTACATTGTTGCCGGATGTCTTCGTTTCTTATATGGTCTCGTCTAGTCTTTCCTATTATGCATGTGATATCTGTATATTTAAATTTTGTTTATACTGTATATACGTTCAATATTTAATAAAATCACTTGCAAAATTAGAACTACTTGTAAAGTAATAGGACTACATGTAAATATACTTTTATAACATGATTTATTTATGTATTAGAAAATTGTACGAACGCTATAAAATACATAACGGTATTTGATATTAAAGCGAACATGGTCGATCTGTTAATTTCAAAATAATTCATGGCGCTAAATTTGACCGGCCTCGTTAGAACTTTAACCGCAAGATCTTCTAACACCTCGTGCTGAATGGAATATATTAAAAATTGATCTTGGATGGCGTGGCAGGTGGCTAGGATGTTTTGCGATTCCCTAGATGCCGTGTCGCAACAGTACATCAGAACAGACTGCATCATCTACAACAGAAAGGCGTTCGCAACGTAAGAACCTAAAATTCAACCAAGCCAAAGTCTCATTATATCAATAGTTAAAGTTTTATAGATAAAAATGCAAGCCGATACATAGAAGAGAGAGATGGTTACATCTCACCAACGCTGGGTTCGTCAATACTAAATGGGGATTTGTGACGGTGACGTCACTGCTTAAATTATCTGACGGACGCCCATGTAACCATCCTTTTCGGTTCGGCGTCCTTTGTTAAAAAGAATGTTTTATAATTATTTAATCAAAGTAAGTTAAAAATCTCAATTTAATCTCACTATATCTCTTTTGAAAGTAATGTTCAAATGGACCATATTTGAAACCTTTGTAGATTGATAATTTATTGTTCGAAAACGGAAAGTCTGACAGAAAAATCTAGTTGTAAGATTTGGGAACATTGTATAGAACAAGTTGATTACCCGGAAAAAACAAAAGATATATTAAAATAAAATAACACCTTGTAGGAATTATTTGCAGTCGACGTTTGAATTATTCATTCTTTGAAAGAGAAGATAGTAGAAAAACTCGTTCCTGCTGGTGAAGTTTTGGTCAATCTGGATTATTACTTTTATTGCAATAGACTGTGTATACACCCTATACAAGGTGGTCCGAATTATGATGGAGAAACCTCAACAGCGTATTCGGCAGATAAAATTAAAAACAAAAGTTCATTTAAACTTTCGTCCAAAAATGCTTCGTTTTGGAGGGTATTGAAATATTGCGAAAGAAACGTATTATTGAAACACAAAAACAAATTAATAGGATAGATAAACTTGTTATTATTTAACCCTTGGCGTTCGAGAGGTCGTTTTTATTAATTAAATAATTAAAAAATGGGTACACCAATTTTTCAAATACATTTTGTTAATAAATTTAGATCGTACATAAATTAGATGAGATCATTTCTAAACAAAAATGGTCTCTTCAGTTTTTTCGCTAAAACGAACCATTTTCGAGAACAAAAATTTGCGTGTACATCTGAGGTTTACAAAAAACTATTTTTTCACATTTTAACAACCTGTATTTCCAAAAGCATTTTAAGACATAAGTTTATATAAGCTTATTTAGTTTAGTTATATCGGCTGAATATTGTATTATAGCTGACGTTTCGCCAAGCATGGCTTCTTTAGAACGCTGGCTTCAGACTGCCTCTGAAGAAGCCAACAGCAAAAGTTCTACAGTCTGCGAAAGTTTCTTTGAAAAGCTATTAAATTTTTCTGTATTATATTGTTTTGTGTCAATATTTGAGAAACGCAAGCAAATTGTTTTTGTTGTGAATATATCACTATCACTCACACTTTAATAAACTTTATATGGACTTCTTTAAATAGTTTCAAAAACTATATTTTTTAAAATTTTACATTTCTTTTTCCATGATAGTTTGCATTTAAAAATGAAGGAACTTATGTAAAAACTTACCATCATAAAAATGGCGAAGAGAATGTGCAATATATTGGAGGCGAATCGAATCAACCGCCCGCGAAAACACACAACGAGAGTAACGGTGAGAACTTTGCATAGACAAAGCAACGGCATAAATAACAACTGTTTTCCGAACAAATTGTTATATTCGTCCACCAATTTGTTCACGGCAAGATATAAGCTCTTCGCTTTGCGCACTTCATCCACTTCCAAGCTTTCCCGCCCCACGCAGTTTTGCAACAATTCGTTAATACGTTCCAGTTTATTTTTAAAAGATATAGCCAGGCTGCTTATTACGAAAGATACCAGCATGTTCTCGAAGGAGAATATCATCAAGGGGAGGTACCCCAAGAAACCGATGTCATTGTAGTAGTCGTCTACGGCAAAGCGGGCCACATATCCGCCTAAAAGCAGCACATTCAAAGACACGAACTGGACAAACGGATTCAGGCAGAAGTTTTGCTCAGTGTCGTCAGCATTTAGATATTCTTTGCTTTCTATTTTGGCCATGCTCCTTAGAAAGTGTTCCCATACTTTTCTTTTCACGTGGCAATCGTATCTACACCAGAAGAGACAAGCGACTCCGAAGAAATGGGTTAATATTTCGCACACTTGGAATATTTCTATTCCGAATGCGGCCACGTTTGCCAGTATGGCGCTCAAGTCTACTGTCACTAGAAACACGATCGCGACGAATGTCACACAAGAGGATATGGGGTATATCAGGGAATTCGTAAGCGTTTTCGTTTCGAAATCGTAATCCGGTAAAATACCAAAAAAGCGCAAATAATTGGTTAACGGTTTTAAAAACGTAATACTTCTGCGGCTATAATTCAAAATCACCATCTTTGATTTATTCGCTACGTGCTACGAGAGCTACAGAAAATTAATTTGTACCTATGCATTTTGAACCGAACGCAATGGGAAACGTTAATTTTTTTCCGTTAATATCTGAAAGGTATAATTTAACCAGTGGCGTAAATATGGTGTTTTTACTTCGTTTAGTTCGTTCCCGAGTAGGAGTTGCTTTAAATTGGAACTTTTGGGTTTCTATAGTAATTTAAGGCCTGATTAAGTAAACTATACAGGGTGATATTGAATTGACATCATAATGAGGCACACAACAAAAATACTCGTTATATTCACTGCAGCCACTAGGAAAACGTCTTCAAAGATTTGGAATAAAATTCTTGGCCCACCACTGGATCTTTAGGTGGGAAATAACATAATGCCAGCCTAAGGTTTTT
Organism: Cylas formicarius; assembly: GCF_029955315.1. NCBI lineage: Eukaryota > Metazoa > Arthropoda > Insecta > Coleoptera > Brentidae > Cylas > Cylas formicarius. The sequence continues at coordinate 13,327,619 of NW_026844326.1, read as the reverse complement.
TGTCTGTTAGTTTAATAATTACAAATAGAGAAAAGTGATTCGATCGGTCTTTACTTAATCTCTTGATTTTTTAGGACACAATCATTTTATAAATTCAAACACCAAAAAATATTTTCTTTAATTATTATAAATTTACCCAGGATTAGTTTAATGAATTTAAACTAACGTATCTCAAGGCAGGTTTTCTTTAGTTGTAAACTTTGTCTTAAACTTAGCCATGATATCTAAACTTAGTAGTGAAATGGATGCTGTATGATATTTATTATTCTAAAAGCAGTAATTGTCTAATTTAAATTATATTATTTACAATTACAATTACAAAAAATAAATAAAACTTAAAAACGACCCAAACAATGATTCCCTATAATTCTAGAACATTAATTCTTAGTGAGAATTTTTTTTTAATATTTCTTGAAAGTCGTCATACTTTTTATAAGGAGTCCAAATCCTGAGTCAATGAGTTAATTGTTTTTGAAGAGTACTGCAGAATAGGTACACAACCAACAATAGAAGAATAACAGCAATTAATGGACGCTGGATACAGTTAAGGTAATTTAATAATGTACTTAAATTGAAAAAGGTTTGACTTACCGCAACAGGAATTTTTCCTGGGCCGGCTCCAAAATTTAAAATTCTGTTTATTCCCACTTTTGATTTAGACATGGTACTGCGGGATTTTAATGTAGGATACAAAAATGTTTTTACCCCTCAATATGGTAAGCGATGGACGATGTACGTCGACTTTTCCTGTAGTTGCGTTTGTCAGGTGTAGATATAAATACGTGGTTTTAATCTCCAATTTGTGGCAAGTTTTCGTAAACAACTGATTTGGATAGAGTGCGGTTTGTGCAGCAAATAAAAGTAAGTTTTAAAATTCAAAATAAAAAGATATTCACACAAATAACGTCTTTATAATATTGGTATAGCATATACAAAAGGCTGGTTAGAAACTGTAATTAGTTTTACTTGCTCGTTTCGATTAATAATGTGTATGTACGGATAAGAGATTCCGAACAGCGATTTGAATATTTAATAAAATATAAATTAAAAAAAGTTGTTGCTCACGATAGGAAACATTCACTCCAACTTCTAACAGTACCATCACCATGGACACCTAGAGAACCGCATCTGTATCTACTTCATGGAATAGTCATGCAGGTTATATTAGCTTATGCCTTTACATTGTACTTTGTCGCCAGATGGCGGCAACTGGAGAATGGTCCTGGTTATCTTGGGTAACTTTTAATTGAAAAATGCCATGAGGATGATGTTCGTGTTCTGTGCATGGTAACTTAACATATGTTGTCCCACCTTAGTTTTCTGTGACTCTAATAATAATAATAATAATGTAAACTTTGGGAAACTAGCTTTAAATTAATTCATTATTAGTGCTGATTTGATTCATATCAAACTATACCGAAAATGTAAACAAACAATTTGTAACTGAAAATTTCGCCTCGTAGTTTCGTTCCGTCGCAGTTGTTGAAAAATTGACGTGGCCTATAGTGGCCTATACTTAACCTAAAATTCAGTTTGTAACAAATTTCAATATGGAACGAAAACGAAATAAGGGTAAAAACGATATTGCGTCGGTGGTAGAAAATGGCGAAGCGCATGGTATTTCATCTAAAAGCAATATTAACGACGATAAAGGCAATATAGCCTTGTTACTATTCCTTTACACTTTACAAGGAATTCCACTAGGACTTACTTCTGCAATTCCTATGATTTTGCAAAATCGAGGTGTTAGTTATAAACAACAGGTAAATTTGTTATCTTTGTTTGATCTTTTGTAATAATACCTATTTTAGGCAGAATTTAGCTTTGTTTCGTGGCCATTCAGTTTAAAACTACTCTGGGCACCTTTAGTGGACTCAATATTTTCTACCAGAATGGGTCGAAGAAAAACATGGCTTATTCCTGTTCAATACTTAATAGGAATTTTTATGTTACTTTTGTCAAGTCATGTTGAACAGTGGCTAGGAAGCAAAGACCATCCACCAAACATAGAAATTTTGACATTGTTATTTTTCTGTTTAAATTTTTTGGCTGCAACTCAGGATATTGCAGTAGATGGATGGGCTTTGACCATGTTGAAAAAATGCAATGTTGGCCACGCATCAACTTGTAACAGTGTAGGTCAGACTGCTGGATTTTTTCTAAGTTATGTTGTTTTTATGGCTCTAGAATCCCCTAGTTTTTGCAATATGTACCTTAGGAGTGCACCCAGCGAAGAAGGTATATTTAATATTTTGTTAAACCTATTTTGCAAATGGTAAAATTGGAATTTATAGGTATTGTCACCCTTCCTAGTTTTTTTTACTTTTGGGGCTGGGTTTTTATAGTTTCCACCACTTTGGTAAGCATAATGAAACGAGAGACAGAACCCCATGATCCAGAACATGAAGTAATTCATGACAGAGATATAAAAACAGCTTATACGTCATTAATGAACATTTTAAAATTGCCTGCCATCCAAACCTTAGTCATTGTTTTACTTACATGCAAAGTAAGGCTTCCACATATTGATTGAAAAATAATTCACTATTTGCATTTTTCAGATAGGATTTTCATCAACTGACAGTGTAATGACTTTAAAATTAGTAGAGGCTGGGATACCAAAGGAGAGGCTGGGATTGATGGCTATACCTTTAATTCCGGTTCAGTTGCTAATGCCCATCTTAATTGCAAAGTATACTACGGGTAACTTAACTTACTTACCTGAAAAAAAGGTGTTACGGTTTTCCTTACTATTTAGGTCCAAAGCCTTTGGACATATTTTTAAAGGCAATTCCATATCGATTAGCGTTTGGAATTGTTGCCGCATTTCTTGTCTACATAACCCCAACATTGGTGCCTGATGCCTCAGCAGGCTTACCTGTTACTTATGTTATCTTGCTAATCGGATGCTATGCTCTACACCAGGTAAAGTTACTATATGCAACAATATGCTTTATTCTAATAATTACTTTATTAGGTTTGTGTATATTGTATGTTTGTATCAATAATGGCCTTTTTTGCCAAAATAAGTGACTCTTCAGTGGGTGGTACATACATGACCTTACTAAATACTGTTACAAATTTGGGAGGTAATTGGCCGGCAATGCTTGCCCTTTATTTTGTTGATCCATTGACTTGGAAAGTATGCGAGGGCGGTGCCGGCCTAGAAAAAAATTTGTGCAGTAACAATATAGAAAAAGAGGTAATTTGATGAGATGCAATCATGGCATTATAAAAGGCTTACCTTTTTTTTAGCAATGTTTGGGGAACAATGGAAAATGTGTGACCACATTGGATGGATTTTATATAGAAACTGCAGTTTGTACGGCGATTGGTTTTATGTGGCTGGTTTGGGGTTTGAAAAAAATTCGTTATGTACAAAGTTTGGATGAGCAAGCGTGGAAGCTTAATAGAAAAAAAAAAGCAAAAAGATAGTATTAATATTTAAAAAATTGTGATTTAATTATTTAATTGTTCAAGAAAGCTGGTGTTGATGAAGTTTTCAAATTAAATGGTAATTATATGCCAGTAAAAGACTGTTGACTTTGTTTGACATCAGTTTTAAAAATGTTGAAAATGGGTAATGCCATATGGTATTATTTACTGTACAGTGTGATAATTGGTTTTGGGTTAATTAGTTTGTTATTATCTTTACATAAAAGAAAATAAGTAAATTTTCATCATCGAATCAAACAAAAATCGTCTAGGACATCAAGCCGCAGGGACTAAATTACTTGATTAGTTCGCTAATCAAATTTTATTTGGGAACTGTTTAAAATAGGAGCTATTATTTACAAAAGACTCTTCATAAATGCTTCTGTAACAAGATTTGTAAGTAGTTTTGATTAGAATCCTCAAATGTTATTAGTGACAGTTTACAGTTTTATTTTGTTGCGATATCTGTTAAGTTTTTGTAGCATTAAAATATAATTTTTTAATAAAGTTATATTATTTTTATGATGGGCAGTATTGTTTAATTATGACTATAGTAATTATTACAGAGTACTGATTAATTTTCCAAAAGGGATGCTATAATATCTACAAACTTAAAACTATTTAGTGAGCAACTGATACTAGGCTTGAAATTAATATATAGAAAGAATTAAATTATTTCTTGCTCTGTTTGTACCACCGAATTTTTGTTTTGTTAAAATAAGACAAATATATAATGTTATATTATGCAACAAGTTTAGTAACTGCCATTTTATTCACTATTTGGCCCAAGCGGAGCGAGTGTTCAATAAACCAGGTCTAAAGAACCTTATCAACTTGTCCCATCCTATATATTTTCTACGGCCATTCTTTTCTGTGTATATATTGTAATTTTTTTATTCAAATGATTGGCGTTCAGAGTCGTCTGTGTGCCTTGATTCAATCTTCAAAAACGTGGAAAATTGTTCAGAGTTAGTGTATCTCAAAAATATTTGGCAGGTGCATTCTTAATCTAATATTTCTAGCAAATAAATTAATTAGGTGCAAGTAGCAAGGTACATTTACCACTTTTGTAAATTCCCATAAGTAAATTGAAGACCTTCTTATGAAATATATTCCGCCAAACAATTGGTTTGTCAACTTATATTCTCATGTCGCCTTCGGATATAAACATAAATTAAACGCAGTGCACGGATAATAAAAAGTTACTTTTATTAAATAACTCCAGAAAATGGTGATTATAAAAGTGAATTCTGCTTAAATGAATTAAAAATATTCCAAGGCGATTCAAGGTACTCCCTAAAAATGTTTTCTTGCTGGAAGCTGCTCCGATAGCCCTGTAGTCTAGGTACAGGGCCAACCTCCGTTAAATAAACACTTTCACTAATCAATTGGTATGATTTCTTCTTTGATAAAGAATTCAACAACTTCCTCTCCAACATTATCAGTATCTGCTCCTAATTCATCAGTGTCAATGTCTAAAAAAAATATTTTTGGCGTATCGAATAATAATAAAGTAAAAGTAACACTCACTGTTTCTTAACGCCAGTCTTCTGGCTTTCCTTTCCTTCCATTCCTTGTGTTTCTCCTCCCGATAGCTGTTAAACTTCTGCATAAGGGCCGCTCGTTTCTCAATTAACTCCTTCGACGCTTTTGACTGTCGCATCCTGTCTTTGCTCTCAAATTGTGCGTAATACTTTTTAAGATTCTTCTTGATTTCCTTCTGCTGCTTCTCTGTTAACAATGTTGGAGGTCTTGGTCGCCACAGCGCTTGGCCGAAGCGTTCCAAGTTTACTCTTTTTAGAATTTTACCTTGGAAGGACCACATCCAGTAACCTGTTATAAAATCAAATAAATATGTGCAATAATAAAAAAAGAAGAATTGTAACCCTTTGCAAATATCACCGGAAAACATAAATTATTTTGGTGTTATCAATGCAAAATGGTCTTGGTTTTCCCTGAGCGTATAACTTCCGCCACAAATAAAATGTGGCAGAGCAAAAATTCAGGGTGCACTAATGTGTGTCAAAGCCTACAAACCTGTATCGACTTTTGTTTTCCAAAACGACACTCCGGTTATAACATATCTTCCGGTGGGATCCCATTCAACATCTGACAATTGATAGTGGTCCGTGGAGTTCATAATCAGGAACTCATGAGTGTCAACAAATTCTAGTGTACTGCCACCTGAGCTACCTAGTCCTGCCAACACAATAAATTGACCGCCTGGTGACCAAAACAAGTGGTTACACGTTCTCTTCTCAAATTTCTTAAGAAGTATTGGAGCTTGGCCAATTCTGCAAATGAAAACAGAACACATTGTATTGCTGGAATTACTCAATATTTTTATAGATATTTATTATAAGAATGGTACAAAATATCTTCAAAACAAGGTGAACTCAACTAATAATAGTGGATATTTTCTATTCTTGTTAAGACTATTCCAATAATGTCCGGTCTATGTTTTTGAAAGTATATGCTGTAATTATTTTCTTATTTAAACTCACTACAATCCAAAAGCAGATTCTTGTGGCACTACTATGTTGTTATGCATTAATCCCATTTTTTTTAAAATTCAAATTAATATAAAAGGACTAGTTTTAACTTACCTCACTTCATAAAAACTGACATTGATGTTGGGCAGTTCTCCATGTATCATGGCAAATTTTGAGCCAACAGGTTCCCAAGCAAATGCCTGGACAGGTTCTTTGCACTCTACATTATCCACTGGTATTTGTTTTTCTCTCAAGTGGAAAATTTCAAAGTTGCTGTACATTCCAGAGTATTTCATCTCATTCTTTTCCTTCCTAACTTTTGAATATCTTTAAAATCATAAAAATGATAAGTTACCATATTATTACCAATTGGGTTTACTGTTATTTTACTTATTATCGGCAATGCATTAACTTAATATTGCCGTTTTTATTTGTGAAATCACCGGCTGTCCCCTGAGCGTATAACTTTTCAAATATATTAAATTGCCGAAAAGTAAATGAATCAGGGACGCCACTGTACAGTTAAACTTACCGGTCCACTTTCACACACAGATAATCACCAGACTTCTGCCAATGAATCCTACAATCAGCAACGTTGAATAAATTTTTTTTCCTAATCTCATTCCTGTTTGGTATTTCCAGTAAAGTGACGCTTGCTGGGACGTCTTTATCCTCAGCAACCCAATACCTATAAAACAACAAATAGTAATCCTAAATGAGAAATTCTTCAATAGCAAATTTAACATACGCAACAATGTTATCTGTTGGTGACCAATTAAAATCTCTGATGCCACTAATTTTAATGGATTTCTTATCCAGAAGACCAAAGGAAGGAGTCTCATAGATAGATAATACGTCATTTCCTATTCTTGCAAAGTATTTGTCATCATGTGACCAACGAAAAATTGGCCAAGCAGGTTGGCCATCTGGATTGAAAGAACGTTTTTCCAATCCTGTCCTGTCACAATAATGAATTAAAAATGAAATAGACATAACCAAGTTGTTTTTCATACCTGATGTCCCATATAATGATCTTTTTCTGATCAGGTTTTTGTGGATCCCCTTGGGGAGCATAGGACACAACATATTTTTCACATGGTGAAAAATCAATGAATTGTGCATGGAAATGCGCAAATTTTCGGTACTGAGTAAAATTGGGTCCGGCCCATAAAGCAATACCTGGTTTATGAAAAGTACACAAATAAGTTCCCAGAGGTGACCACTTAACATATGTTATACTCCAACCCTGCAAGAAAAAAAGCTTCAGAAAGTAATTACATTTATAAACATTTACATTATTACGTTTCTTTCTTCAACAATTGTAGGATCGGGCTGGGTGTTTTGATAAATTTGAACATTCGCACTTTGAGCTGTAACAACGGCAAATTGGTCAAATGCATCAGGTTCAAGTAGATAGTAGTGCAGATCTGCTTGACCTTCATAAGGCTTGGGTTGTGGGGGATCCCATTTATCAGGAATTTGCTCATATTTAGCAAAATCAGTAAACAAATTAACCTTAAAAAGATTCAAATAAAAAGTGGGATTCATGAACAAAGTTGAGAGAAGAGAGCTTTACCTGAAAAGTGTGTTGTTTGTCTAATTTAAAATTGGTAAGATTAACCGCTTCTGCTGCATGTTCAGGAACTGAATATTCTAGAAAGATGTAGCCCTTTGTGGTTCCCTCTGGGGTTACCGGATAATACTCATTTACAATGTTACCAAACTTATTAAACAATTTATTGATAACTGATTTAAGTTTATCTAGTCTATCAGGCCCAACTTGCGGAACGCCATCGACCACTATTACGCTTTCATAACCATCGGTTTCCTTTGGTTTATCCTTTAGTATGTCCCCTAAGAGTTCTGTACCCCAAAAATATAATAACGCAATTATTAAAATTAAAACATCATTAAAAAAATCCAATCTTCGACCCAGTAAAATAACCTAACTTTTCAAGATGTTACTTAAACTTTCACCTGAATCAGAAATGTCGTCCACCATCCATTCTGGGTCGCTAAAATTGGGTTCGTCATTATTGCTGGATACATCACTATCATTTTTAGTGCTTTCATCACTTTTGTCTTCTATTTTTTTCTTAGCCATTTTGGCACGAGGCAAATTTTACTTGACAAATGACAGATACATGGATGAGATATGATAGATTGATATTTTTAGAAATGCTAGATACAAATGACGTAATGTAAGACAGGGCTAGTGTTAAAATAAACTTTGCTTTGGATCGAGATATTGAATATCCAAATGAATTTCTCATATCTGGACACCCACATCGTAATGGATGAAAAACTCCAAAAGGCTTCACGTATAGAAAAAATAAATTATGGTTGTATTCTGTGGTTTAGGTTTGACGTTGTTATGTTATGTGAACACCATATATATTTATATCACCAAGTGCAAATACTGTTTCAAATGATTTGCGCTCAGCTAGGTCCAACCGCACAGACGCTCAGTTTTTTAATACAGCCCGCCTGTGCAAACCTAGTTTGTGCAGGCGTATCGGTGCGTTTGTGTGAACGTCAGGCAGACTGCGCAGGCCGTTGGCCTGAGCAAAATCAGACCGTGCTTGAATTTAGCCTGCGCAAGCTTGGAAACCTGAGTGTGTGTGGACTCCTTCAGTTGATTTGTTCAGTTCTAAGTTTTATTTAGAATCCAAAAATAGTAAGCAACAAAATGAATGTTAACAAAGCTTACCATGTTTATGGAAAATAAAGAGTAAAGAATACAGTGACAGAAGTAAAAAATCCGCAGCCTATGATGTGTTGGTAGAAAAACTCAAAGAAGTTGATACGGGAGCAAATAGGGAAGCCGTGGTTAAAAAATAAATAATTTAAGGAGTTAATTTAGGAAAGAATTAAAAAAAAGTATTGAAAAGCAAAGTAAGTGGGGCCGGTACAGAAGATATTTATACTCCAAACCTGTAGTATTATGAATTGCTAATCTTTTTAAGTGATCAAGAGACACCACATACCTCAACGAGTAACCTAGACGATGAAGAACATGGAATAAAGGTAATAGGATATTATTAAAACAGTAATATGGTCAGTCAAAAAAGTGTCTATACACATTTTTCCCCTTTATTAAGTATACCAAGATTGAACCCAGTAAATGGTAAAAAGAATAGAAATAAAAATTCATAATTCGCATTTGCAATTGCCATTAAAACCATGCTGTGTACTTTTGTAATTAAAAAAATTTGATCCGCCACCAGGAGGCAGATGCTTCCAATCAACTGCTCCCAAGCAGTGTGGAAAATTCCTTCTCTGTTCAAATTGTTTGGCTATAGCTTCTTCCTCAGATTGTGGAAACTAAAAAAATATGTATTCATTTAGTTACCTGTTTATTTGTTTATTAAAATTTTATTAATTTTTTTTTCAGAGCCCACTTAAAGTCCTAAGTCCTGAAGTGCATGATCCCGGAGTTTTTAACATCAAACTAACAGAAGATTCCGAAATTTTATCCCGCCCTACTAGTTCAGCCAGTTTCACTCCAAGTACCTCAAAAAAGAATAAAAGAAAAGAAGACTCGACTGACATATTAATATCAAGAGCCTGTGCACAATTAGAAAAGAAGGAAGACCAATTTGATAGGCAAAACTGTAGCCTCAAAACTAAGAAGCTTGCCACATGAGCAACGAATATATGATGAAAAGATCATTAATTATGTGTTGTTCGAAGCAGAACTAGGATGTTTAAACCGAAATTATAAGTTGGTGCAAGAGCCTGCAGCTACAAATTCCATTTGTATGGAAGCCTCTCATCAACTGATGCCTATGCAATCTACTCAAGGACAATATAATAATACGCAGTCCTCTTATGAACTGCACGTTATGCAACCCTTACTTTCTGTACAACAAGAAGGTAATGAAAATTTAGGTACTTTTCTGCGTGGGTATAACCCTGAAGCCGAATATTAATTTGTAGATATGTTTTTCAACCCTTGATTTTGGAATTAACATTTTATATTTTTGAATTTTTGGAATAAAATGTTTACTTACCTTAATGAAGTCTGTTTTCAATACTTTGAATATGACTGCATGTTTCTGGTATTATTTGTCCCAATGCCTGAGGTGAAATTATTGTTGAAAACTTTAAATGTTCATACATTCTACCAGTAGCAAGAAATCTTAGGGTAGCTGTTAACCGATCATGGCATGAAATTGATTGCCTCATGCATGTCTTGCTTTTGTATTAAAGGAGAAACGAGTTTCAATAATTTCAAGTAGGTTGTCTCATCCATTCTTAGGTAGTTAAACCAATCCTGCTTCTCAAGTTTCAAATCAGCAAGCAAATTGACATGGGCGTAATCATTTCTTTTGAGTCGCCAATCATTGGTCCATTTGCTTCTTTGAACCAACCATTGCATTTTTTGCTTTTTCTTTATTTTCTTTTACTAACTATAGAAAAACTAGTGAATGTGAATTTACCCAGTTGGCTGTATAGAAAGAACTATGCTATAAAACTGCGTGTGTGTGGGACCGGTAACAATAAAGTTGAACTGCACAGTTGGCCTGTGCTAAAAAACTGAGCGCCTGTGGGGGCTTTAATGACTGCTATGATCATTCGCCCAGACTGAGGTAAGTATTTTGCGACTTGTGAGCTGGCAATAAAACGCCCTGCTTTACAGAACAAAAAAAATGCCATCCAGTAGCGCAACCAAAACTAAGCATGCCCATTGGACACATTCAATATTAATTTTACTTGTATATATGCTCCTTTCCAGAACACACCATAGTTTAACGGAGTTCATTTGGATTTCTGGTTACAATAGAATGTGTACATATGTATAGCTGTATAGAGATGTGCAAATTATTATTTACTTTTGGTCACTCATCCAGGAAAGCAACTAAAAACAGATAAGAATTTTTTATACAAAATCAAGTTTGAAATAAATTTAAACAACCAGTGAGAATAAATAGGGTTTTACTTAAAATAATACACTCATAAAAATGATTTTGAAGTACAAAAAATGTTTAAAGTAAACTATTTTGGTTTCTTAATGCATTGTTATTAGGGGTAACTTTAAACTTCCATTAATCATCATTTTTATAAGTAACAACAGTTTCCATCTTATGAATATTGGTTGAAAATGACCTCATCTTAACTGATTGGGCATTCTTTATATTTGCAGGCTCAGCTTCACTCCATTCTTTGGGTAATTCTACATCATTAGTAGTGTAGATCTGAATATCAAAACTGCACAGGCAATCTAAAAGTGGTAGGTATGCAACAGAGGAGGCTATTTGTTTAAGTACATCCCGAATTTCTTTCTTAATTTGTTTTAAAGGTTTTTCTGATATTTGAGATTCTCCCTCTGTGGCATCGCCTTCATACTCAACTTTAAAGTCCCATCGCTCCATTATTTCCAAAGTGCGGACATTTGTTATTACCAAAGCTATTTTGTTGACTGTTCTTTTTACTAGCCATTCTATAAATGAAAATAACTTAGATGTAGTAAAAGCAATTAAACAGCACAAACCTTTAAGTTGGTCCAGTGTGGTAGATAGAAAGTCTTTGATTTTATTGTCCTCTGACATTAATATGCTTAAACCATAATTTTCCACAGCTTTGAAAGTTTCTGGAGGGTATAAGCCACGTTGAAATAATATGGAATTTATTCCAAAATCTGGAAGTTATCCCTGTAAAATACACGAGAGGGTCTCTTATACTTACTTAAATAATCACATACTATCTCGGCCGACCCTCTAACAGTGATTGCGGATCGACTTTTCACTGCAGCACTAGTCATTTCGAGAGTTTTAAATGTAAAAAGTGAAGGAATAGTAAACTTAAATTAAATTAAATTCCTCAGTTATTTTGAAAGAGAAATTCCGTTTAATTTGACAGATTCAATTTAGAAAAAAATTTGACAACACAGAATAAAATCTCCAAAATGGTCCAAGAATAAATGTGCAGAATGTATTTAATTCCAAAAAAAGATTTTTCTAGTTGAAAAACGCTCGTCATCGGTTGAAAATTTATGTAATAAGTCCAAATTGTAATGGTACACCTGTTTCCAATGTATTAATTTTTTTGGAGAAACTTTTTCATTTTTAAAGTGGCCCAATGATCTTTGCAATATTTGTCTCAACAAAGAAGATGAAAATAATTTAAGTTATCTTTTAATGAGCGTACCGTATAATCCTGGTGGTCATGGCCAATAGAAGTAAAGAACAAGAGCCTTTAATAAATAAAAAATTAATGAAATGGAAAATACTCATAATATCAGAAAATGTAGAGCAGGCAAAAGAATTGAGGACACGACAAATGGTAAAACCTTGTTTTTTGTTTTGTAAATCATATAATTTGGAATTTGGGATTTTAGGAGATACAGAATTAAAGTACAGAGTACTTAGTATTGCCTCCTATTTTGTGGTTCTTGTTCTAATAGGAATACCAATTTGGTGGTATACAACTCGAGTCTACAGAGCAACTTTACCCTTGGACGAAATTCGAAATTTACAGTTGAACAACTACAGTAAAAGAGAGTTTGGAATACCTCTAAGTCTTGAGTATGATGTTCTCATTAGTTTTGTTCATCCAGATCCTGAAAATCTGCAAATTAAACTAACTGGATTGGAGATAGCCGAATATTTGCAAGATTTTTTGGAAGAATTGAGTCCCCTAGCAGACTTTATTACAAAATCTCAGTGGCTATATCTGACAGAGCTTGGAGCTATTCCAAAGAAAGTTAATAACCGTTTAGTTTTATTTGAACATCAATTACCTCATGTTATTACTCCTTTGGAGACAAAACTTTGGTCCCATATGTCTGCTCGGCCCAGTTTAAATTTGGTACTGTATTTTCCTCACTGTAAAGCACCATTATACATATATAATGATAATAATGAACCATCAAAGACTAACGCCTTTGTGAGTCCTAGGTGGGGCGGTATTTATGTTATTAATCCAGATGGTAATTCTTGTGAGAAAGGGCAATTTAAACCCAATGTAAATTTGATTGTGGCAACATTCAAGGCTACCTTAAAAGAGCTTTTTAAAATTCAAGATGATTCAATAGATGGATTAAAAGAATTAAGAAGAAGAAAAACTGAGGAGTTGTTAGAATCATCAAAACGGACACTAAAATCACTGGCTCAATTGTTGCAGGAAATAAACAGTATTGTCATAAGTGATGAAGTTGCAGAGAAAATTAATATTGCTGTCAAAAATGTTAATGATGCTGCGAGTTATATAAGCTCTAATAAGTCGACCAATGCTTTGGCAAGTGCCAAATTAGCATTTAAAAAATCTGAAGAGGCATTTAGTCATCCCTCATTGTTGGCTTTACTTTATTTTCCGGATGATCAAAAGTAGGTATAAGTCAGTAATAAGTATTGTAATGGCTTTGAAGGGGTTTAAGTTCTGTAATTAATTTTGAACAATTTATTTGCAGGTATGCCATATATATTCCTTTGTTTTTACCTGTGATGATACCCGTAGTAATGTCCTTAACATCAATTGGGAGAAAGCTCAAGAAAGTAAAGTGTGATTAAGCATAGCAGCAGATAGAATATTATTTAAATTAATTTAAATTTAGGTGGTTTTTTCAAAATAAAACAACTAAAGAAGCCCTAAAATCTCTCAAAAATTAAATAATTTTTAAAAATAAATCGGATTTTATGCACCTCAAAAGTACCGAACTATCGGTAGACCACCAAAAATTGCGCACACGAAAAAACCGTTAAAACTAACCAAATTATTCAAAATTATCCCAATAGCACAAAAAAAATCATTTGAGAGAGATTAGAACCAGGGTATCGTATTAGTTTTTTGGGTGTTATTTAGATAATTTTGCATTAATTCGGAAAATTCCATCTTTTTTTCATATGCCTAATTTTTGGGTACTTGGGCGGTGCGTGAAAACATGAGTGCTTTTTTAGAGGTTTCGGGTCTTTTTTGGATGTTTACTTTTCGGAAAACTGACTAAATTGGTATGATTTTAACTTGTTTTTCGTACCCTGGTCCAAAAGTAATATTTTATATCCTTTTTAGGTTATTGGCATAAATTGTGTGTGATAAAATGTTAATCCAAATACTCAATTTGTTTTATTTTTTATTGATAAAACACTGCGAAGTGAGGTGCATCATCCGTTTCAAATATTCAAGAGTTTTAAGAGTAAGCAGAGTGTGGTTTGTGTTTATTTTGTTTTAAAGATCTGCAGAGTATGACTGTTCACGTATTACGATTTTGTTGCACTGAACTGAATTTGCATTGTGAAAGTAAGTTCGTGACGTCATAACAATATTTCCCTAGCGCGAAAGAAAATACATTTCACAGTTTTAGACATACATTTTGATATTCTATGGGAATGGTGAGCTATTTCTTTCAACAGCTGTTTCTTGTCAATCGTTGAAGGTTTTCTGTCAAATAGAGGCTTTAATGTCGATATGTTTTATAAAATAGATTTTTGTAGTTTCTTCAGAATAAAACCAAAATATTCTTACAAGTTTTAACGCAATTCTATCGATAGCAATAACAGACTAACCTTTTTCCAATGCTCAGGTTTAAGTGACTAAGTCTATAACATAAACAGATGCAAATCCATAAACATTGATCGCCTAATGTATTTAAAATTAGTATCGTTTTCTTCAAAAACTCGTTATTCCAAACTCTGTTTGGGAGTGTAATCTTACCCTTTGTGAGTGTTGACAATATACAAAAAAATGTTCGAGTTTTTTGAAACGAAAATGTGCCATCAGCCATAGCAGTTTGTTATGACTATGTGGTAAGTTTTTCATTTGGTAATTTCTCCCATGTTATAAGAAATTGCTAATATGCAGTAATACTTTATTCACTGCATTTTTACTATTTCGCTTTGCTGGTTGTATTTTTATATTGTTAAATAATAAAGTACACTGTTCTTATTTTTATTTTAAAAGTGTTATTTTATATGCTGCGAATTAGTTGATAACAATTATCATAAAAATCATGTTTTCAAATAATTTGTTTTTAATTATGTAGGTCTTGTAAAACACGTATAGACCTGCATTTAACAGAACAGCACATATTTGTTTTAATGTTTTGTAGGTACTATCGTTTTTTTAAAGTACACACAGTAGTGTGAGACATTAGATATCATACAAACTGTTCTCCCCAAAAGTTTTAATTTTATCTAAACAACGTTTTCAGCTAACTGCATTTTCATTTCACTGCTCAATTTTTGTTTTTGCACTGAACACCGAATATATTTGTGTATTTTTTGCAGAATCCATTTCAGTGCCGAATTATTTAAGATTAAAGGTCAATGCTTTTCCTGAATTTTGTTATTTGTATTTGATATCAAATATAAATTTTGCGCTATGGCTGATCTAGAAGCCGTGCTAGCTGATGTTAGCTATTTGATGGCTATGGAGAAGAGCAAATGCACTCCTGCAGCCAGAGCAAGCAAGAAGATTGTTCTTCCAGATCCCAGGTATTTACTATTTCAAAAAGTGGGACTATCTTATTAGGTCCAATTATTCCTTAGAATTAATTTTGATTTGTCCTGTTTTATCTTACTGTATCTTTTGTTTCAGTGTTCGGAGTGTCATGCACAAATACTTGGAGAAAAAAAATGAGATGTCTTTCGACAAAATCTTCCACCAAACTCTGGGTTAGTAAATTGCTTTTTTAAACTTTGGGTCGCCCTTTAGCACAAAACTATTCAAAAGAAGTCAAGAATTTCCCTATGCATATGTGTTTGAAAAAATGTTTTTTGTTGCAGGGTACTTGCTATTCAAAGATTTCTGTGAGAATATGGAGCCTCCTATTCCTCAAATTGGATTTTATGAACAGGTGAGCTTAGTTTCTGTAGTTTGGTTTATATGTATATATTATTTTGATCTGAGGACCTATCAAAATATAAATCATAATATAAATATTCAGAGTTGAACTGTGCAAGTCTTAAGAAGGGAAAAATATTAGCCAAGAAATACACAATGATTCAGTTATATGCTTTATTTGATGGTACTAAATTTCAAGTTCCTCATTATTGATTTCCGTTGTTGTTGTTGCTAAGTCTTCGAACTCCTCTCTTTGTATGTCAAGAAAATGGTTGATTTCCAGCAGTTTATGTCTGTTTCTGATTATTGCATTGTTGGCTAGAGTTTCCATTTCGGTCTTAAACCATCTTTTCGCTGTATTCACCTAATCAGATATGTGATATTAATATTTATATTGGAAATTTATTTTAAAAGTGTTGCCCGTATATCCAACTATTGTTTACTTTTCTAATTATATTTTTTACAGTATTATCAAACTATTTGTTAAGTTTTGATGAATCGAATAGAGAGTATGGATAAATAACAAATTTTGTTACCATTCTGTCTTCTCTGCCGTCGATAATCTGCATATGTACATCATGTGTAGCGGCCATGGCATTGTTCACTGAATCTCTGTCAGTCATTATATTTTTTAATAATTTAGATAGTGTTTCATCCGCATTTAAACTCACAATAGCCAGATATCTTGTGGCTGCATCATGAATATTTTCTGCGTATGACACTTCAGTGGCTCTCAGATTTGTAAATATGGCCTGCACTGCTTCTACAAATAGGATCATATCTTTAAAACATGGCTAGGAGAAGGAAAGTTATAGTGGTACTTTCGTTTCATTTAATATCTTACCAATTAAATTATTAATTATTTCGGTCATATTTTGTTCAAACAGTTGATTGACTTCTTCAATCTGTTCAAAAAGTGTCATTTCCAAGGTCATTAATTTTTTCCATGTGAAATGGATTTTGGTATCGTAATTTTTTTGGCACTGCTCGACCTTTTCCTTGTATTGGTCCTCCGTGATGGCGTCGTGGTCCAGTTGAACTTGGTATTTTTTAACCTCGTTGAACAATTCAGTTTTTTTTTCTGTAATCAAGCATCCGCATTTTGAAAAGCTGCTCGTTGAGCGAGATCTTTGTTTATCGGATATATGAAAAATATTGTTAAAATGTTACATGTTAGGTTTATATTTAAGCCTCTTTAACTAGTCGGGTAATGTACCTAAAAATAATTCCATGATTTCGATACTCCTTTCCTTATTGTCCCTTTTGGCATTTTCAATGCATCTGGTAAATTCGTCCATTTCTGTTTGACGTAAGTTGTAATATTTTTCGCCAATTTCAAAAATTGTTTTGCACAAGTTAACAAATTGACTCTTATATTCTTCGTAGAGTTCGGTAGCGTCTTCGCCAATTTCAAGAAGTGCTTTTCCTGTTTCAAAAAATACAATTAATTTTGAAAAAAAATCCTACGATGAAATAATCAAATTTGAGAGTATCTTGAAAAATATAAAATACGGACTTGATTTGCCAAATTTTCACAGGTCAACATTTTTTTTATAATTGCATTTTTTTGTGTCCAGATTTGAATGTTACAAAAAAATTTAACATGTTACAAAATTACGTCAAAGGTTAAAAAATGTTTTTTAAATTAATCGATTTTGGTGTTGGGGTTTTAGTAAGTAATGGTAACTAAATTAATAAATTATGAACAATGAAGTAAAAATCTTTTAAATTATTTTGATCGTCAATTTTGTCAGCTGTAGCTGTTATGACTAGTGTTAGGGTTGGGTAGCGGTTAATTGACCGCTTCTTAATTGACTAGTCAAATTCGATCAAAATGTTTTAAATAACATCTTGCAATTGTAGGGTGTTATCTATCATTATTTAATAATAATATGTATTTGATAATTAATTATTATGCGTTTGTGATGTCCAATTTACCTATAACCAATATACTCCTATATGATACTTAGCGATTCGGGGAATCCCAATAAAAATATCGATTCCGCTTAGTTCTCAGAACGACGGGATGACGACATAACCCACAATAATATAAATAAATATAAATTATTATTATTAAAAATTATTTCGGTCAATTATTGGCACTAAAATATTTGACCGGTCAATTCCGCAACCCTAATTATTACGCAATCAAAGTTATTTGTGGTTTAAATTTTATGTAGATACCTAAAATGGTTGCAGCAATAATTAAAAAAAAAAACGTTTTTTTTAAATCCCCTTTTACTGCTGAAGGCGGCGTTTTCGAACACAACACAACTAACGTTATTTTTTAATATATTTATCCTAGAACGGAACTCTTGAAAACGCCCTGTATATCGGTTGTTATTTTGACAGATTTTGAAATATCGTCAATTGGTTAAACAGTGAAATTTGTCATTTGAAATCATGACGGCAATTTACTGCCACATTCAGATACAGATTCTCAGATCAAATTTAAATTTTATATTTTTGATTGCAAAATCGCAAGGTTTATGAGAAATACTCCAACTTCATCGTTGAATCAATATTAACAAAAAATATGAATTTAGTAATTTATCACGAGCCACCGAGTAAATCGATGGATGTATTTATTTCCTGCAAGTCAGTTTCACCTTCCGGATCATGTTCAAACATTTCTTCGAAGAGTTGGTCGGCATCCAAACCATCGACGAACATTTTGCAATGCATCTCTGTATCTGCCATTTTTTTTTGCAAGGCAGATTTTCTCTCGTATTCTTTGGCTTCTTCTTTCTGAAGCGTTCGAAGAGACTCTTCAAATATTTCATTTCCCAAGTTCCTTTCTTCGTCAGTGATTCTATAAATAGGCAATCGAGAATATCGATCTTTTGAATGACATTTGCATAGATTTTTTGTTTCCTGTTTTAAATTCGCTACTTAAAACGTTATTGCCCAAGGTTAAGAATGTTTGCGTTAAGTTATTGTTCGGCGCTGAATTTGATAGGTGAGTAACAGGATGTGGTCAACCGAAAATCGGTTTTGTGTGATTAGGATATCGTAGAGCTTCTGTACTTTCACCAATAGTACAAATAGATACAGGATAATACTTTGGTTAATATTATTACATATTATTAAATGAAAATGTTGAAGTAAGGATCTACTGGGGATTCTCAGTTCAGTGTGACGTAACTTAGTAATTTTTTCTACAGTAATTTAGAATTGTATATTGTATATTTTGTATATTTTAAGTATTATCCAAAACTATAAAATTCACATTAATAGCGATTTATACAAATTTTACACACATTATAGATAATTATTAATTTTTTGATAAACGCGTTTGACACATTTTTTTTTGTTAATTTCTTTTCCGACAGGGTGCGTCAGCTATGATAGAAAACCCTGGCGAAAACGCTGATCTAATTTTGGATCCTATTTTCAAACTTATTTTTCACTAGTTTTTGATACTCATAAGGGCTCAACACATTTAAAAATTTTTCATAACTAATCTTCTTACTCAATATTTGCAAAACTTTTTTAAGTGCACATCAAAAATTAAATTTTTGCGATGTTTTTTAGCTTAGTTTATAGGGGTCACCAAACTTTCCATCCTTAGGGTCACACTGTTTACTCCAGTAAGCTCCAAAAGGCAAAACCGTTTTAATTTTTTACTATTTTATGATTTTAGTATAATTGTGTAAATTATTTGTTTTTGCTTAAGTTAAATTTTCGTCGTATTATGCTTGTCATTAAGGTTTAGTAAACCCCTGGTCGATTAGTATAAAACATTTTGATAAAAAGAAATAATTTTAAAAAATATTATTGCAATTGTCGAATGCGAAAAATCTACGGTAGTTTGTTATTATGAACATTGGGTAAAATCCAACCAGGAAATATTCCGCTCTAAATAATGTTTGTATTTTTAAAAACGGAAATAGATAGAACAATTATAAAAGTATAGTTTATGCATATTTTTTATTTTTTAAAATGAGTGGAGACTACCGCTATTATTCTTCTAAACTAAATTTAAGGAAATTCTTATGCATTTACTTTTTTTTTCTAATTTTATGTTCTATTTAGAAACTCTTTTGCCTCCTGTTTTTTTTTCATAAAACTTAGAGCTTTATAGTTTTTAGTTAGGTTCTGTCAAACAGTTGAACCAATCTTTATCAATTATTTATTATTATTATTACTTAATTATTACATTTTACAAATAATTTAATAAAAAACATGTCTGAAACTAATTGATCTTTTTATGCGCAGACAATGAATAAATAAATACCGTCTTTAAAAACCTTTTATTTGGACTATCTAATTCAAATAAAAACAACACCAATAAACAAGACACCTTAGGCAGAACAAGAATACGATGTTAACTTTCGAAAATGTCTACCTTGCGTCTAATGCATGCATTTATGCTTCCAAGTAATTTCAGTTAGCACGCATGTACATAACATGCATATCTGCCATTTCTGCATTCGTGTAACTCAGCATTAGTTAGGTATTGAGATTTTTTTATGTGGAAACGGTAAGTATTATGAAAAAATTACAGGAGGCAAAAAAAATCTAAACAAAACGTTTTTCCTTTAATTAATTAATTAATTAATTTTGTTAAGAGGAATTAATTAAGTTAAGAGTAATGGTAGGGGTTGTCTATTTAATCCCCTCCACTCAATTTTAAAAAATTAAAGATAGACAGAAAGTGTGCTTTTACAATAGTAATACTTCCATAATATTTTATTCTATTTTCGTTTTTTATGATAAAAAATAAAATCATTATTTTTCCGCCATATTTGTAGCGCGATATTTCCATTCCTTTGCTTTGTAACACGCTGGAAATACTCCTCTTGATGAGTATTTTCAAAATATTACACCATAGCAGTTCAATAGTATTCATGAGTATTTTTTCAATTTATTTGTAAAGCTATTTTAATTCATATTATTATTATTATTATTATTATCAAAAATGATAAACGTGACGTCTATTTTCCTTTGCACTCTAGAACATTCCCCTTCAGTTACCAGTTAGCCTGTCATCGTTGTATTTACATCGTTTCTTACCTGCGATATTCGTAATATACCAGGTTCGGCAAATAGGCAGCCACATAGCATCTAAATTGTTGGTCGTGGGTGCATGGATTTTCTGCCATATTCAGCGATATGAGATTTGGAAATTTTCTAAAGTAATTTACGTTGCTCTTGTCAACTAATTTATTTTTTCCTAGAACAAATATCCGGTATATGTCGCCAACATTCAAACGTTTTGAAAATTAATATTTTTTAATTCAATTCATTATTATTGGCAACATTTATAACGTTGTGAGATTTCAATTTGATTTTTTTTATTATAATGATTCAGATACGATATTTAGTGTGACGAATATATTATTATTATATTATATTATAAAAATATTATTGAGTTATCTTTAATTCCATCTACATATGGAGACAAAAGCACGCATCAGTAATTTGGTTAGTTTGCTTTAGATGCCACGTCAATGGTGTAAAATGTTAGGTACTTACCTATGCTGAAAATGGCGAGCTTTGTTTGTTTTTCCATGTTCTCCACGATTTCGATTAAATTTTCGTAGAAATTTATCTTTTCAAGATTGATTAAAGCATCTAAATTTTCAATTTTTTTAATATTGTTAAACGAGAGATCTAGTTCTTTCAAATGTACCAGGCTATCCAAGTTCTCAATTTTTTCGATCAGATTGTTGTTGAGCCCTAATTTGGTTAAGGTTTTTAGTATCCACAGGTGATCTATTTTTAGAATGTTTAAGTATTCAAATCGAATTTGTTTAACTTCGTCCATGGAGATGCCTTTTTCGCGTAAAAGGCGGCCCACCTACGAAAGTGATTTGAAATGTCAATTATTTGTATGTGCACGATTTTAAAGCCACCCTGATTACAGTATTCTTCTTCACTCTAGTTTAACATAAAATTCAAATAATTTCAAAATAAAAAGATTTAAACTCTAAAAAATAATACTTATTTTTTAATTTAATTTATTATTCTTAAAATTCCTTGAAATTTTCCTTAAAATTTCTTGAAAGAAGTGAGCGTTAAATATTCAATAAAATAAAAAAAATTGAAAATTGATTATAAATATGTAATAAAGTAAAGCACAAATCAGAACTTAGTAAACTTAGTGCTAGCCATCATCTACGTCTACATATTCAAGTAATGATAGCAGTAATGTAGATAAGTTCTATTAGTAGTGTCTATTTACCTCGCCTTTTGGATATTGCAAATCTATACATTTCTCTATAAGGTCGTTGTCGATAACTCGGAGCTGTCTTTCTTTACACGGATCTGTCATCACGTGTTGCAAACTGAACGTTAGGAAGCGGGAATTGATTATTTTGTTTGGATGCTTCCAAGGAAACGAGAATTGTACGGGATTGGATGAGATCCTTCTCATAGAGATCTGTTTTTACTTTTTTTTTTTTCATATATTTTTCTACTTCCTTCTGTAAAATACCCATTTATATACCGATCTAGCGTGCGGCAAACGTCACTTTAGCACGTGAGTTTCTTGTCCCACAGATCCGAACACCTTCGGACATTTCCGGGATTTTACCTCACGGGTTTGGGAGCAATCGGATGGTTTCGAGGATTTTACGGCACGGCTTGAATTTTGAAGTTTGTCAATTCTGACGGTCATGTCAATGAATCTATTCGTCTTGTTTTGCAAAAATATACCCAAAAACTAGCGGTCGTAAAAAAAGTATAGTATGCAAAACGTTTGGTAAACTTTTAAGTTACTCGTTAATTAAACACAAATAAACTCGTGACTCAAATGCCGTTTACCGCTCTTGTTGCATAAAATGCTACTACCGCATTTGTTGCATAATATACTATTATTTTTAAGTGGTTCTCTCATTTCGAAAAATGGTCGCTGTGCGTATAGTCTGTTCCGTATTATGCGCTACGTAGTCTACAAAGTCACTACACTACTTTGTATTTTATTTTTTTTATTTTGCCTTAGAGAGATGCATTGTTTTTCTATCATGCTCCTGCGGACGACTATGGAACATACATCCTGTATAAAGTGACTTCAAACAATGTTCGATATTGAGGTTATAACCCTAGATCTCCCACTTTTCCTGGTATATGAATTGAATATATGAAACTTGTTTTCTGAAACCATGATACCACCGTAATAGAAAATGACGTCATCGCGTCTGGATTGAGTGAAAGAAATTGCGATTTTCATATGAATTTTTTCAAATATCTCGACCAGGGTATGTGATAGATAAAAACCATAAAGACAAAAAAATTATAGCTATTGATGCGGTTTACGATACCGTCTAAACCAATTGCCCATATTTTTTAGGAATTTTGATTTACATTTAATAATACGAAAGAACAATTTTCAGGGTCTTTTAGATTTTGGTCTATTATTGAAAAACCCTGTATGTAATCCAAAAAATGCTTGAAATAAAAGTTGTAGTACCGGATCTTCCGCGTCTACTGGTAAAATAATTTTCCCGATCAAGTAAGTAGTTTTCCAGAAAATTGTTTTTTTTTCTGGAAACTAAAATAAAAACAAAATTTTCAAAAAATTCTAAAAAATACTTGGCAATCCTTGATTACTCCCTGTTTCTACGGTTTAGATGTGGGTGTGTACTTTCACCTCTCTGCTAAATTTGAAGTCGATGGTTGCAAATTTCGGACATCGTGTTTCCTTGCGATGTACGAGAAACAGACGAAAATCGCCAAAAAAAGATAGACGCTAATGCGTCTGTCTCGTGGCTTGTTTAAAAGGAGACAAATTTCAGCATCCTAGCTCCAACGGTTCCGAAGTTATTCGCGTTTTTATGAAGCGTCGACAGAGAGTAGAGTAGAGAACGGAGAACAGACAAAACTAAAAAAAAATTTTTCGAAAGTAACAAGAAAAGTAGATATTTTCCAGTCAGAACTACCGGGTGATTTAAATAGGAAACTTTTTAGAGTTTTAGAGCACTTGCGGTGAATTGAAGAACTTTTTTTGTAATCCTGGATAAGTTCCCTTATTTTTTTCACTTTCTTGTCAGTATTGTGCAAACTCTTGGTTATATCTGTGGTTAAGCAGTGGCTTTTAATTGGTTTTAGATAAAAGAGTACGAAAAATTAGAAACTCATGACGAGAGAAAAGAAAAAGCTAAAGAAATTTACGACACCTTCATTATGAAGGAACTTTTAGCTCGAACCCACGTACGTACAATCTCACCTCTATTCGTTTTCGATAGCGTATGACGGCCCTAAATTTTAGGAATACTCGGAAGAATGCCTTCAACATGTCCAGCAGCATCTCATGCGACAGGAGGTACCAGTCACTCTTTTCGAGGTTAGTTTCTTATTTATTGTCAAACAGCCAACTGCAGTTTGCAGCAACCTATATAATAAACGTATTTTTTCGTCTTCTTCGTTTGTGCTTCAAATTTCGAATAAAACAAATTCCGAGAGTAGTGCAACGTAATACGCCCTAGCATCTTCATTTATTTTTAATCGTAAAAGTCAACTTAGCCAAATTACAGTTGCAACATTTGTTCAAAAAGTATAAGTGCTTCTAGATGACCTCAAAGTTGGAGGTACTGCCAGAATTAAGTGTCCCTTGATATGCCCATTCAAATTTGGACTATCCCTAATATTAAAAATAAAAAATAGCGAGGATTAGGTTAGCATGTATTTCATATTATGTAGCTATGTATCTTATTTTAGCCTTATATTGAGGAGATTTATAATCACCTCAGAGAAGAACCATTCAGACAGTTTATAGAAAGGTGAGTTTTTCTTTTTTACTCGTAAAATAATTAACAAAATAAAAAAGTTGAAATTGTTAATTAAAATAATTCAAAGCATAATTTAAGTGGGTGGGAATGATTATTTTTTATATTTTATTTATTGGTATTTACCGTTTCGGGGATGCAATGCATGTTTTTTGTTTTAGCGACAAGTTCACTAGGTTTCTGCAATGGAAAAGTTTGGAATTAAATATTAAGGTAAGACTTTTCGGTCGTTTCGAATGTTTAAAAAAAATTCGGTGTAATTAAACGGACACGAAAATACTGGTTGTTCCGGAAGCGACAGAAGTTCTATATATCCGCGTTCCCTGCCGTTCCATTCCAGTTTGGATCCAATCAGAGAGTTAAGCGAGGCGCGAATATTTCTACCGACTCGACTATTTATTCCATTATTCCATTGAGAGAGCAATACGGTGTTTAAAAATAACCCGTTCTATTTGTTTTGTTTTGCGCTCTAAGTAGCCGCTGTGGCGTTTATCTGAAAATGGCGCAGGTGAAAAATAAAATTCCGAATATTGGTTCTGTAAATTTCGAAAGTAATTTGATCTAGTGTTATGTTGTTTGTAGGTGGTCGAGACATACTGTAATGTTCTCTGTAAACTGATGGATTTAAATTAAAAGTATTGAAATATCCGTAAAAATTTTTCGTATAAACGTAAAAAAAGTTTAAGTACAAAAGTTGTTTCTATTAAAATGACATTTATTTTTTTTATTCGTAATCGTCACTTTTTTGTATACAGGGTGGTGAAACAAAGTTACATTTTTTTAAAGAGAACACCCTACATACGCGCTGTTGCCACGTTTCGCAAAATGATACTTTTCTCATTTTTTTAAAATGAGATACCCTGTATATTATTGAATTTTTGAATACTCATATTTTGTGTCATCATGAAGGATTTTTGCTGCTCCTCCTGGAGTTTTGTGGGAGTTTCCACTTGAACTGCTGCCTTTCTGTCCTGCAGTGCTCTTTCCATTCGAGTGGTTAACTGAAAACTAGGATTATAAGGGAGAATTTATTACAAATTCGTTTCATTTCAATCAATGTCCGCGATGTACTCATCATTTTAATAATTCTTTTGATACCATAGATTCACAGCACATACTAAAAATTTTATTACGCTATTACGAGTAATTATCTATGTTCATAACCTACCTGAAATATTGCCTTATTTATGTGATTTTTATGGGTTCATTTTCTACTTACGTTTACGGACGACCCTCAAATTCAGTCGTACTGGACTAATGAAACTTCCGCACCATTTGAAAACAGACTATAAAATAAAAAAATAGTAAAACAAGTCACGTAAATTTTCATGATTCCCAGAGACCACGTCTTCCGTGGTTCCTATTAGTATGTGTGTGATATTTTTAAAACCAAAGAAAAACCTTGAGGTTAAATGTTTAAAAGCCTAGTTAAGAGCACTATGTTTTATCGACAACTAAACTTTTACTACTAAAAAAGATCGCTTACCAACTTTAGGATATCTTCGTTGCCAGCAAAAGGCCTACGAAGAATCTAAATAAGGTTATCACCTAAATTTATATAAATGGCAAAATATGCATCTTTGAGTTTGAAGTTTGAACAAGAAATGCCATATTGAGTCGGATATAGGGCAACACCACTTATGTAACCAATCTTTCTGACCGGCTATGTTTTTTTTTTCTGACCGTGTAACCTGCCAACCTCTGTCAGTCTATGGAGCGGGAAATGCCTAGTTTGTTGGAAATAAATGGCTAGTAGGGTATTCAATTTTCGATAAGTATATTTAAAGACAACAGAGACACCCTGTAGGGTCCGAAGATTTTTAGAAACGTTCTATCTTTAATTACAGCGTAATTTAGTACGGTATAGTTAAAAGTGCAAATCATGTCATTATGTCCCATTGAATAAGCGAGATGCGCCAGCCAGCCAGCACGGGAAAGCTACCTACATTATAGACTTAATTATTCTTTTGGGCAGTTATCGATGAATGACTTCAGCGTCCACCGTATTATCGGTCGCGGTGGTTTCGGTGAGGTCTACGGTTGTCGGAAAGCCGATACGGGTAAAATGTACGCCATGAAGTGCCTAGACAAAAAACGGATCAAAATGAAACAAGGCGAGACTTTGGCGCTGAACGAACGCATCATGCTGAGCTTGGTTAGCACCGGACAGGACTGTCCCTTCATCGTTTGCATGACGTACGCCTTCCACACTCCCGACAAGCTGTGTTTCATATTGGACCTGATGAACGGAGGCGACCTCCATTATCATCTGAGTCAACACGGCGTGTTTACCGAACAAGAAATGAGATTTTACGCGGCGGAGGTAAAACTTCGCGTCAATTCGAATCGTACCAACGCATTAAACCATCATTTTTCAGGTAATATTAGGTTTGGAGCATATGCACAGGAGGTACATCGTGTATCGGGATCTGAAGCCCGCCAACATTCTACTCGACGAACACGGACACGTACGCATCTCGGATCTCGGTTTGGCTTGTGATTTTAGCAAGAAAAAACCTCACGCCAGCGTCGGTACGCACGGCTATATGGCTCCCGAAGTGTTATCTAAGGGAACGCCCTACGACTCGTCCGCCGACTGGTTTAGTTTCGGGTGTATGCTCTATAAACTTCTCAAGGGTCATTCGCCTTTTCGGCAACACAAGACAAAAGATAAACACGAAATCGACAGAATGACCCTCACCATGAATGTCGAGCTGCCCGATTCGTTCTCTAAGGATTTGAAATCATTATTGGAGGGTTTGCTTCAACGTGAGGTGGACAAAAGGTAGACGCGCGATTACGGGATGTAAGGGGGGTGATTGAGGTTTCGTTTATTTCTTTCCAGATTGGGCTGTCGCGGTGGTGGAGCTGACGAGGTAAAAGCGCACGTCTTTTTTTCCGGACTAGACTGGCAACAAGTATATAATCAGAAATACGGACCCCCTTTGGTACCGCCACGCGGAGAGGTTAATGCCGCAGACGCGTTCGATATTGGCTCGTTCGACGAAGAAGACACCAAAGGCATCAAAGTATACATGTTTAGCTACCTCACTTGCGTTCTAATACGCATAATATTATTTTAGCTTACGGATGCCGATCAGGAACTGTACAAGAACTTTCCTCTGGTTATATCGGAGAGGTGGCAGAATGAGGTGGCCGAGACTGTGTTTGAGTCGGTTAATCAAGAGGCTGACAAAAATGAGAAGAAAAAACCAAAACAGAAGAAACTGTACGACGACGACAAAGGTAATTGCCATCAATATTAAGTAATTATATTTTAAAAATTTTCGTCGGTAATATCATCTAAAGCTCTGAATTTCAACAAAGTCGGGAAGGGACATTCGTCGTTTTCCCATTGTTGCGGTTAGATCAAACGGTTGGAGACGACAACTCCAAAGTCAATCTGTAATGTGCCTGCGGAGAGTTCTGTTTTATTCCTCTCCTGTGCCAAGTCAACAAAAACAACAAAAATCAGTTTAATATATTTTAAGAAACCTCCAGTCACATTGATTCTACAAATCGGAAAAAAAACAAGTTCTAGTATATATTCTTCGGGTTTTATTTACATGGTCTAATAATAATAATACTTTAGTTGACTACAAATAAATGAATAACAGTTAATATCAACGTTCATTGCCAAATATCCATAGAGCCTCATATTTCAATTTCTTTAACAAATCATTTGCAACACTTTAAAAAAAAATTATGATAATAATACTAAACTGTGTTTAATAAAAATAAAAACTGAACTGTCCCTTGTGGAAGACTACATTTTGTATTCTTGTAGGTTGAATATTTGCCATATTTCATAACTTGTGTCCGACCAGATATGTAATCTTTAAACCAGTTCACTCTAATAAGGAGCAAACCATATTTTTCGATTTTAATTAGATGTAGCTCTCTGTTTATTGTCAAACGCGAGTCTAAAGTCAAAAAATACTACACGCCAATCGTTCGTCCACTTTGTAAAGCTAAAGCTAATCACTAACTAAACATTTAAGAACACAATTTTACGAATTTTAAGAGTCGGTAAAAAAAGTATAGCTCATCATGATAAACTTGTAAATGTAATAATAATAATACTTTATTTAATGGCACACGGCTCGCAAAATTATATTGCATACAACAAACGGTTATGCTTACAAATAAATAAATAACAGTTAATATTCGATTTAACAAATAAATTGTAACACTTTGCAAAACCTTCTAAATAATATAATAATAATAATAATAATAATAATAATAATAATAATGATAATAATAATAATAATAATAATAATAATAATAATAATAATAATAATAGTAATAATATTAACAATAATAATAAAAAACTGTGTTTATTAACAACCAAAATATTACAATAGAAGTACCGTATGCACAATGTCCCAGAACTGTCCCTTGTGGAAGGCCATTTTGTATTCTTGAAAGTTGAATGTTTGCCATATTTCATAACTTGTGCCCTACAAGATGGGTAATTTTTAAACCAATTCACTCTAATGTTTACAAAATTGTTAACTAAACACTTTAGAATGTTATTTAAGAATTTTATGGGTCTGCAAAAAAAGATTATGGATATAGATTATAGATAAATTTTCATGAAAAACTTGTAAATGTCTGGATTTATTTTTAAAAATTTTTTCAATAATTTACCCAAGTCCGGAATAGCCCCCGCATAGTAAGGCGTGAACCAATTCGAAAATAAATTATCTCATGGTTGCGCAAACACCAGTAAACAAACATGGCGTAAAATACATATTTACCTGTTGCCTTTGAACGCCGGCCGGCGCACACAATGTTTTGTGGTTGGCAAAGCCCTATTAAATGCATAGCTTTAACTTTAATTGGGTCTGCAGCAGGGTCCGATAATTCAAAGAGAATTTTATGCATTGTTCGTTCAAACAAATAAAATTAAAAGCCGCCAGAGGTATTATTGAATTCTAAAAGTTTATTCATATTCCGATTTCTCGTTGTGCTAGCATTGACAATTTGTGTTTAGAGTCCGACTGTATACTGCACGGCTATATAAAGCGACTGGGAGGTCCGTGGTCGGCCTCATGGCAGTTACGTTATGCCAAATTATATCCAAATCGGCTGGAGCTCTATCCGGAAGGTTCGCGACCCGAAATGGTACTTATGGATCAGATAGAGGAGGTATCGGCGGATCTACAGTCAGTCAAGAACGAAAGTTGTATAGTGCTGCGGATGCATGGCCTCAAGGTAATCCTCCCAAAGAAATATTTGCTTAAAAAACTTTTAGTACTGTCAAAAAAGTTGGTGCGGTGCATCTTTGGATGCTCTTGGAAATACCTCAACGTCAATATTTCATAGGGCGAAGCATGAAATATGGTCAACAGTTACATTGAAAAATACATTTAGTTAAATCCTTCGCTTTCATACAAAAAACTAATATGACAAAAAGTATATAATATATATCATACTTGAATTGTTTTTTTTTTTAATTAGTAACAGTAATACAAGTGAGAGATCTATTTTTCTGAAAACAATTTTGTAAATTGTATATAGAAAATCTTAATAATATTCGTTTTCCAAGAGATTTCAGATAATTTTAAGAAAATAGCTGCTGAATAGTCACCATTTTTATATTTTGAACACTACAAGCCTTAATAACCGTATATAGTAAAAAGGGTAAGGCAATGAATTTTGCAGATATCGAATATTTAAGTTTTTCTATTGTACTACAGATGGAAAGTTGCTAATTCGGTGCTTTCTTCGGTGTTAAAATATTAAGAAGTTTTTTGGGCCCAACTTCTAATCCTTGAATGCTTTTTCAGTGTATTTTTCAGTATTGCGTACATATTTTATTATTGACCATATTTCACATTAGTCCACCCAAATTGGTAATTGATAAATGTTTTTATTGCAAATATTAAAACAGTCGTGTTTTTTCGTAACTTATAAATAGTGTCGTTAAGAAAAAAATGTTTAAAATTAGGACGGGAAAAAAGAGAAAATAACGTTAACCAACCCCGATGAAATCGGCCTGAAGGAGTGGCTTCAGTCGTTGAGAACCGCACACAAATTGAGCCAAGAGTTGTTGGGATCGATGGCGCGCAAGGCCGGAAAGATTTACGGAACAGACTCAAATAGTAAAAACCCAATCATTAACAAAAACGCCAACGGTAATTGAACCACGGGCGTAGAACAGTTTTTCGTTGGTACGCCCCGTTGAACTGGAGTTGTAATGGAGTACCGGAAGTACATTATCAAGTACGATGTGCGCAGGCGGATGACGCTGGACAAGACTGCATAAACTTCAATCAGTATTTTATTTTCAATTAAACGTCTCGTAGCGGAGGGTTTAACCAAAATTAGGCAATGCATTCGGGACTGTTTACGCTACCAAAATGCGAATAGGAACATTTTTTTAAATATGTATGCGTCAATTAACACGAGAATCGGAACTCATTTTTATGTGATTTTAAATGGTTTGGATTTGCATATCAATTACAGTATCTCCAAAATTAGAATCGCACTATTTTTCAGTACCTGTTTGTTTTTCGTTAGTCAACTGCCGAACGCTCAAATGTTGATTGATATGTAGGCGGTAGTGAGGATTTTTCACCTGTATTTGACGTCACGTAAAACTTTGTTCTGGAACGTTTTTCCTTGGTTGAAAATTGTTAAATTGTTAGAGAAATTCGTCGTCTCGTAAACACAGAGGGTGTATAGTTTGTATTTCTTCCCAATAAACCAAAAAAAAAATAAACGAGCAATGTTTTCATGACATTTGCCGCTGACTATTTATGTGTAACCTATTTATTAAATCGTCATATTTAATTTTACAACGTACTATTAAATTCTTTTATATCATTTAAAATTCTAGATTTTGTGTATCATATACTACTTGTAGTACGAGTCAAACTTATGTTCGATTCTTTTTATATAGCTTTATCTTGAGGATGCAATTGTAATAAATTTTGTAAAGGTTGTAAAATGAATAGCTTTGAATTTGTCTAGTCAAAAAAATCAATAAAAGAAGTACGTATTCAAAGTACATTGTTATTTTCTTACAATATGTTGTTGACCATAATTGTCTGTCTATCTGTCGAATATATATAAATATTACAAATTAAATGTTTAAAGTGACACACTGAGGTGTGCAAAGTTTTGTTGGTTCGATTACTTAAGTATTAAAAGATTACTGAACTAAGAAATTCTTATAGGTCTTCACACTTCTATCTATAACTGGTTCCATATATGGAACATCCTATATATAGATTTGTTATTACAGTGTGCAGCTATGACCTACAAATTATTTCACTTAATTAAGTACATATTTTCAATAGACATTACAAGAACATTAACATTAATATTAAATTTATATACAGTAAACTCCGTTTATAACATACTCTTTCATTTTTCAGCGGATATTACGTACCACATATAACTTCTACTACGGTTATAAAGCAAAATATTTTCACTATTGTTCTGGTTATAAAGTACGAGAAAAAATCGGGGATTTTTCAGTAATAATTTGTGAGGTTTTCTCTGAAACGTGCGTGTCCGGCCCATAGTTCCACTTTATTGTTTTATGAAAAGGTGCGCTAGCACGTTTTTTGAGTTTATGGTTAAAATGGCGGATCGGCGCAAGTCTTTAACTGTAAAAGAAAAGATAGAGATTATCAGAAGTATTGAGAGTCGCATCGGTAAGGCGGAAATTGCTATACAAAAGGAATTGGCAAAAACAACAATATCTACAATTTGGAGAAATCGCGAAACATCAAAATAACAAGTGACTGTAAATCGCACGGGATTAAAAAGATTAGAAATGTTGTACGTTCAGATGTAGATAAAGCTCTGTTACGATGGTTTCAAGTTCGAAGACCTGAAAATATTGCAATAAGTGATCCAGTTCTGAAATCAAAAGTCGAAGAATTCACCAGGGGATTACAAGGTGAGGGTTTTAGTTGTTCGACAGGTTGGCTCGAACGTTTTAAAGTTCGTCACAACATAAACCTCAGAAAAAATTCTGGTGAAACAGAAGATGATAACAAACAAGCTGTGCTGACAAATCGTACCCTTAAATTTAGAGGAGAAAAGTGTTTAGGTGGGAAGCAGTCGAAGTTGAGGTACACCGTTTGGGTTTTTTTAAATAATTTTTTATAATTATTTAAAGGATTGGGATGAAAAACTAGAACGTCAGAATAGAAAAATAGTGCTTCTGATCGAAAAAATCTAATTCTTTCAAATAACAGAAGACATCAAGCGCAAATGCAGAAAGTTAGAAGATCACCGAATGAAACTGGTAAGATTACTCTGTACACTGACCTTTGTGTTACTTTGTAAATATCCCATCACGTCACAATCACATCCGCTTATAAAATTCTTCGAAAATCTAGTTTCGCTTTACTTCGAGAAAAAATTAATCATACCCGTAAGGGAATAGACCAAATCAATAAGGCTCTTCTGTCTCTACACATTGAAATTTCTTCTATTTTGTCCCCATCCGAGTTCGATACCTTTTCAAACATGATTCAGAAATTTGAAAAACTAATGTCAACACTAGGAAAACCATCAAACTTTTTTCAACTACCAAACACTGTAATAAATGTATCATCGCACCAACTTTCGGAAACGGAAAAATTAGTTCTTTCAAAAGGTTTCAACTTCGTCCTTGCCCCACGTATTGTACCAAATGCCGAGTCTATCCTAAACAAACTGCCATATCAAAAATCTCCAATCCAGACATCGTAATCCTAAAAGCAGATGAAGGAAATGCTACGATAGATTCAAAATATTCTTACAGACGGATCAGATCGTCAACTTAAAAAAGATCCTACGTCATTTATGGAACGCAACCTTAAATCTATTAGTAAGGCTCATGCTCTATCAGACTCCGTGAAAAATCTGTTATCCCTCATGACTCTAAAATTCCTCGTCTCTTCGGACTCCTAAAGATTTACAATCCAGGATTACCCCTTTGACCTATTGTCAGCGCCATTTGTTCTCCACCATATTCTCTAGCAAAATATCTAGCTTCCTTATTAAAACTGACAGTTTCGTACTTAATTCCTTTCATTTCATTGAACAATTAAAAAGAATTACATTAGATACACAAGATATTCTAGTTAGTTTCGACGTAGAATCCCTCTTTACCAAAGTTCCTATTCCTGAATCTCTCGACATCATTTCAGATATATCAAAGTCCGAGAATATGGAACCAAACCTTCTAACCTTAATTGAAAAATGCATGTCGGGAACATATTTTTCTTATAACGGTCAAATTTTTGAACAAACGTCGGGTACAGCTATGGCTTCTCCACTATCACCAGTCATTGAGAATATATTTATGGAAACCTTTGAGAAGAAAGCTCTCGACACCTTTCATCTAAAACCAAAATGATGGAAATGCTAAGTCGATGGCCTCATGGTTAAGAAACGCTAGTAGACTTTCTTAAACATTTAAACTCTATAGACCCTAACATACGTTTTACCATTGAGTTGGAAACTAGTAATAACCTTCCATTCTTAGATATTCTTATCAATACAAAATCAGACCTAATATTGGGTCATTGTGTTTACAGAAAACCTACGCACACAGACCTTAATGCATGGTCACATCACCATCCGGCCCAAAAATCATCGGTTATCAACTCTCTTGTTTACCGAACCCAGAAATAAAACACCTTACTTCTGCTCTTCTCTCTAATAATTTCCACATTAAAGATATTAAGCATTCCATCAAAAAATACATCACTGACCACATATCAAAAGTTCTCTCAACATCTTCGGTCTGTCAAAGACAAAATTCCATTTGAGATGCCAGGAGTTTACAGCATTCCATGCATATGCGGCAAAGAATACATTAGAGAGACCGGACGAAAGATATCAACTAGACTCAAAGAACACGAAAGAGCCTTACGACTAAGTCAAATAAACTCATCGGCTGTTGCCGAACACACACATGAAACCGGACATAGAATTTTATTCAATAAAACTAACATTCTTGCATGTAATCAATTCTTCTACCAACGAAAAATCCGAGAGTCTATAGAAACTATAAACAACCTAATAATCTTAACCGCGACTCAGGTCTCTACCTGTCACCAATATGGGAATCAGTCATCCGAGACGGTGTTTATGCCCCTCATTTAGCTCCGTCCTACTCAAAAAATATATGTGCAGGCACAGAGTAAAATACGAGCCAGTTTTAGTCAAGCTCTGAAGAAGCCAACAGGATGATTGGCGAAACGTCAGCAAGTTCGACTCAGCAAAAACACACGCAGGAGGAATCCAAAAGTTTTGTAAAAAGTATCAGATTAGAGTTTTTGCGTCCAGCTAGCACCTCAGTCGTCCAACCAGGGCATAATAAAATGCCTTAAGACATATTACCCCAGATATTTTTTGTATCGTTTGATCCAGTCATTTGAAAATATGATAGACTGCATAAAATTACTTGCACAATATTTGAATTATGTTACTTCAACCACTATTTCAAACTGCTTTCGACATAAAATCGACAAAAAATCGTGTTTGATTCAGACGATGACTTACCTCTGGTTCAATGGTTTGAGAAGTACAAAAATAATGACGACGATGACGATGACTTAGGTTTCCCTAAGTAATTGGTTGTGCAATAGCGGCCAAGATCTAACCAACATTGAAATGTATCCTCCTGGAGCTGGATAGCTTCCCAACTGTTGATGATAATTTAATAACAACGGAGTTATTAACGGATAATGATATTATATATTATTACTGAAGTTTTACAGCCAATTGGTCCTCAAATTGATCCTGGTAATGAAAGCGTCGATGATGTTCAACAGGACGAAGTACTAAATTATTCTGAAGCGCTTTGTGCCGCTATAATTGTTACAAATTTATTACAATCTACTGATAATGTAGCTGATGATAATTATGCCAGCGTCCTGGAAGGTTGAGAAGCGCATCAAAAATATGAAATTTGTATTGAGAAACAATAAACAGACAAAAATAACAATTTGTTTTACTCAGAAAGAATAAAGTATGTATTTTTACTTGTGTGTTGTAAAGTTTATATAGATAGATAAGTTTTTAGTTTTGGTAGTTTAGTTTCTTTAGTTTTTTAGTACCTATATTAGTGTTTATTAGTTTTTATATAAAATAAAAATATGTAGTTACCTACATAATTTTTTTTGTTTTTTTTTATAGCGTACTTCCGCTTATAGCGTACTCATTTTCTGGTCCTAGAGGGTACTTTATAATCGGAGTTCACTGTATTAGACTGAGGCCATCACGAATATTTGATAGCGATTAAAATTGAATGGAGCCTCTCATCTATCCTGTGCCCGTCAATTTTCCTTTCTAGAGTTTTAAAGTCGGCTAATTCTACCTGCAAAAAAAAATACTAGGTCGAGTTTTAATTTATTTTTGCGAAACCAGAAGCGCGGCTGCTCTTTATACATTACCACTAATTTTTAAGCTGGTGCGAATGTTTTGGTTAGTTTAATTTTTGAATTTAAATTGGTTCATTTCTTATAAAAATTTCTAATGGTTTAATTTTAAAAACTATATTTGTAGATCTTAGATTTTAAATTGAATTAAAAAAAAGCGACGAACCTACTTTTTTATTCTAGTTCTGGCTTCATTCTGGCGAAACCCTGACGTTTTATTTAACTTGTGCTTTACAGACTAAACCGGTAAGCAAAACGATCGTGGTAATAGGAATAAAATTATCTTGCAAACGAGTTCAGATTTGTTTAACTTTTATACCAGCTTCCCCACCTTTAAAAAACTGGCGAGGAATATTTACAAAACAATTTGATTTACTTCTTTGGTTTGTCAGATTTACCTATAAAGTTTCTATGAAAATTTTATATAAGTAATACTTTCTGCTCTCTGGTTAAACTAGGTTTCATTCAGGATGCAGTTGATCGCAACAAAATAAGGCCACTTTAAAATCCTCCTGCGTACTACACATTATTTACTCACTTCATCGGGAGGGTCGCTTTTGCGGTCGAGATAGCGGTGCGAGAAAAGCGGCGCCATAATTCGCTCGCAAACTGCGGCTACACCGCAAAATGTGCGAAAATCGAAAATATCATCATTTTGCCATCCTATCAGTCTCTGAAAGTGGGAAGATTGCTCAGACGTCATGGGACGTCCCATTAGCAAATCCAAGGCCTGCTGCAATACCTGAAATCAAATTCCCAAACGTAAGTATTAGCGTTAAAAATTTAGATCGGTAAAG
Organism: Cylas formicarius; assembly: GCF_029955315.1. NCBI lineage: Eukaryota > Metazoa > Arthropoda > Insecta > Coleoptera > Brentidae > Cylas > Cylas formicarius. The sequence continues at coordinate 13,290,993 of NW_026844326.1, read as the reverse complement.
GAGAAATGTTTCGGTATTTTATGAGTTTAATTATCAGATGATTCAATTTTTTGTTTCTTTTTTTTAATGTTTATTTTGACTTTGAAAATTGGACGTATTGGATCTGCTGCCAAACTATAGTAGTGAGAAGATTTCAAAAATAATTCAAATATTATTGGCTGAACGCTCTTTAATAGTCCTGGTTGGTTCCCAGGCATGCAGATCTGCCGAAACTAACCTTTCCAGATATTTTTCTTTCGTAAGTGATGTTCGTGTCAGTCTCTAATTTAAACTTATTAAAGATGCAATTGTATAGTAGTTTTCGCTTCGATGATATGCTTAAATGATTAGCGACGTAGTCCAATGGCGTCATACCTATAAATTATCAGTTATATGAAGAGACAAAATTCCAAAATCATCAAATTAATGAGAATACTAATAAAATGTTGTTACCTTCAATCTGACCGAAACTTAAATAGGCCCGTAACTTATTTTATTAGTTTGGATGGAATATCAATGGAAGTTTTCTTATATTCTAGAAAATATTGCCATGCTTCTAATGCTTATTACTACATCTGTACAACATAGGCGGCAAAAAATTCTAAAAATTATTTTTATTTATTTATTTTATTATTTATTATTCAGAACGAAGGGGGAATTCTGGAAGTTTGTTAGGTATAAAGCACACCGCTGGGGTCAAATTGCGGAATGTATGTTCCTTTTTGATAAGCAGGCTGAGGGACGTCGAGAAATCACATTTTGAACCAATTTTTAGTAACTTTAAGAGTGTGAAAAGTTATGAGGTGTTTGGTGGAGGGACGGTTTGTTGAATGTTTTGTTGTCGTTGAATGTTAAAAAGGTGACCGGGCCTGTTGCTGAAGGGATGTGCCGTATGGTTGTGCGAACTGTTATTGTTATTGTTAATCTAGACATATTCCCAGAGAGAAACATTCATTTATAGTACACTATATTCAAAAATGGCAATAACTGCGATATCATCAACTACAGACCTATTTGCTTACGATCAGCCATATCTAAGGAATTGGAAAGGATGGTTTTGGCAGTGCTGGGCGGATTGTTTAGTAATATTATTGTTAAGCAGCAGCATGGGTTTGTAAATGGCCGTTTTACTGTGACGAACCTTTTTACTTATACTAACTTCATCGCCGGGATCTGGATAATGGCTGTGAGGTGCATTCCATCTATACTGACTTCAGCAAGGCCTTTGATTTGCTGGACCAAGGAGTATTACAGAACAAACTTCAAAAGTTTAGTATTAGAGATGCGTTTCTATCGTGGCTATCAAGCTTTCTCCAGGGCCGTACTCAGCAAGTTAAGGTCAGCTATTTCCTCTCCCCCAACACAGATTATTAACTTTTAGCAGATAATTTAAAAATTTACCGCTGCGTACGATCAGTTGATGATTGTGAAGAGCTGCTACAAGGGGATATTAATTCGCTAGTGGAGTGGTATAGGATGAACAACTTAAAATTAAATACTGTAAAATGTGCCTATATGGTTTTCTCCCGACGTAAAAATCCTGCCGATTGCTCATAAATTATGGACGAGTGTGCGTGAGGGTAAGTAATAAAGGGTTTAGGTATCATTATGGATGAATCATTACATTTTGTGCCGTACTTAGAGGATGTTATTATCCGTACTAACCGTATGTTGGGTCTGGTGCAGAGAATATCTGGAGATTTTCCGAATTTGGGATATATTATCATGTTTTACAGTTCATATGTCCTTTCAATCTTGGAGTATGGGACAACAATCTGGTCTCCTTTCTACGAAATTCACAAACACCTAATTGAGGCTATGGAGAACAAGTTTTTATGATATCTTAGGTATAGGATGGGGCAGAGCGGTTTGCAAATGGATGTCATTGACTTCATGGACTACTCTCGAGGGCCGTAGAAAATTTCATTATTTAGGTTTTGTCTCGCGTGATAAATGGTTCTTTGTATGTATTCTGTCCTGTTTTAAATTTCATTTCCCTTCTAGGGTCACCTTTTGTCTTCTGTACCGAGTAATACTTGACATGGTCAGAATGTGCCTGTGTAAATCAATACAATACCATTGATTACTTCGGTGTTCCTTTTAATAGCTTTAAAATTTGACATTGAATTGAATTGAAATTGAATTAAGACAAATTTTGTTAAATTGATTTGTAGTACTCAGATTGTTTTTATCCTTACGTTATACTGTGCCATCTGAATGATATGTAATTTTCTACTGTCCATAGTTTATTTTCTTTTTGTTATTATATATAGTTTATTATATAATAGTGTTATTATATATAGTTTCAGTAACTATAAGATTATTAATATTGAAGATAAATTTATAAAATGGTGTAACCGTTGAAAGAGTAAATAAGTAAATATTAGTAATAAGCATTTGAACTAGACGTCAGGGAGCGTTGTCGTATAACTTTTTTTTTTTTAAACGCAACAGTATTTGTGATTTTAGCTAATTGCAATGGAGACTAAAGATGTAGATACTCAGCGACAACCGCATCTTGATCTTTTTTCAAACTGAACATATTAGCAAAACTATTAACAAATACCAATAAAATATGATCTCAATTACTTACAGGTGTTAAGACCGAGCAACAGTGGCGCTTTTTTATTACGACAATTCTCGGAAAATATGAGAAGAAACAATTAAATTATATTATAAGTTATTAGTTAAGAGAGATAGGGTTTGGAATAATGTTTCTTTTGGACAACATATAAACGTCAAGTTTCCATTAGATCAACATTTTGATCCTCTCCTCAATGTTTTTCATCATTTAACTTCGTTAAGTGGAATAAGGCGTTGATGTACATTTTCAATGTTCCAAACGATTCCACGTTCTCCTATCGTATCAAGGTATCAAACATTTTGTACAAATTTTATTTTCTTATTCGGACCAGAAGTTGCGTCCTCTAACGACCGTTTTAGAAACTTGAAAATGATTTAAAAGAATTTCCCATCCCTTCTTTTCGTAGGTCATATGATTGATATCTTCTGGCATACAGCCTTTCCTTAGTGGGACACTCCGTACAATGTCATTATTTGAATTTGATATTCGTTGGTAATAGGAAGTAATGCAGTAGGACCAGTAAAATCGTAATATAAACCACAAAAATAGACGTTTTCCCAGTATATCTTATAAAGTGCTAAAGAGAAGGAGATACATCGATAGCATCTCGTATTTAATAATAGTTCAAATTTTCGATGTCAGTACCGTAACTACCAGATTTCATCGTCTCTATCGGACCCATAGTGTTAACGTTGTGATCCGTCTCCTTCTTTTTAGCACTCCATAGCGCTTGCCTGACAAAGACTTTCCATTCATAGGCAATTCGAATCTAACACTCGATCTATTAAAGGACCTCGGTAACGAGATCCATAAGTCGCTGTTAATGGCGGGTGGTGCTAGCTCTTCTTGAAGTTTGATTAGTTCCATGCAACAGTCTTTATTTTGAGGAACCGTTTTAAGAATTTCTTCCAGCGCTAAACGCCTCTAAATAAAAAAAATACGATATAAACTTCTAAAATGACACGACAGCTTCAGACCTTGAAATCCAGTTCACAATCCACCAATTCCTCGTTGATTTCACCTCGGAACTGTCCGAAAATTCCTCTTTCGGCACAAGTGTTATTATGTGAGTCAGGATCACTTTTTGCTGAAGGTTTCCTAGCAGACTCAGCTCTTGAGTGTAACGGTTCCATGAGTGGATCCGCACTGTGGTTCCAAGAATTGGTGCCGATTGTAGCCATCTAGAGAAAGTTTGAAAGTTTATTTCCGGTTTATCTCTCCAGAAATTTCCTTTTGTTATACCTGAGTTTCCGGATCTCTGCAAGTATCCAACACTGGTGTTTTGGAAGCATTTTTGTTTTTCTTTTTTGGCTTCTTTCCACGACGTCGAATTTCTTCATCGGACTTATCGTTTGAAACACAGTCTGTTGGTTTTGCCTCTTGCTTATCAGGACTCGATTCGTCAGTTTTACTCTACAATTTAAAGCAAATTTAAATTAAGTAATTGTCAATATATGGGATATGGCACATGGTAACAATGACAAAGTTAATGAATTGAATATTTATTCTATCCAAAATTGTTTCTCTTATCTTATGAACAAGTTAACAAACAATGAAAATCCTGCGTTATTGATTTCATTCAAAACTTGAATAAAAGGATTGTAGCAAGGTAATTATAGGTTTTTATATTACATATATTTTTTTATGTTTGCTTATTACATAAAGTATTAAAATGTAAAGTTACACAACTTGTATAACTACTTATTTACATTTTATCTTTGGATTTATTTCGTTACCTACTTACTTTTTGCTTTTATTTTAAAGCAAATAAGCTGCAATATTATTTTCTTCTATTTTAAGCATCATTATGAAATTTATTTCAATTTGATCCCACTAGTTTATTGAATTTATGAATTATTTTCCTAATTTTGGTTTTTTCAGTTAAGCCCTGGTGATGATAATTTTATATATTTAATTTTTAAACTTGCTTCTGATTTTTGTTGTGATATATTTTGAGTGTTTTTAAGGGTGCCCATATATGAAATATGGAAAGTACGTTTCTTAATTTTTTTTAGATAATTAAAGCAGTCCTGTTGTGTATTACAATATTCGATTTAGTTTTGATGACAAATAATACCTAATCAAGTTATTATATAAATAAATTATGTAAATATGTGACCAATAATTTTTAGCATAAGTATTTAGAATTATTATAAATATTATTTTTTAGAAATATTTGACTATCAAATGATAATATGTAAATAATGTATTTATATTGATAAATACATTATTTAAACAACGAAATACCTTATTCCTCCATTTATATAAATGAGCAACAGACAAATAAGAATTCCCATTACTAAGCCATCTTTTTCTATTATAAAATTTCACTCAATCTTCTATTGTTGCCATTGCAATTTAAATCGGGTTCACTCATATAGTTAGAGTGCGTGTAATTTCGGACAGCACGCGGCGATTGCTGTTCTTTGGCTGCGGTCGGCTGATGCCGTTGCCTAGGCAATCAGTGAATGTCTTCGTTTCCCAGCAATGTCGTGTTTCTATTCTGTATTCTCATTTGTACGTGTTTATTTTATAGGGCTCTGTTGGTTTTCATTTTTAATATTTTGTAATTGATTATTAATATGGCTCCAAAAACAATTGGTATAAAAGAGAAAGAATTATGCACCGCTGCAAGCGGTCGAGCGACTTCGGGTTCGCCAGCGTCTACAATCGGCCACGTAATTGTCCCATGTCCCATTCTGAAATTATGTTCACTCTACTGGAGATATAGAGGCCCTGCATATGCCGATGATACAGGAACAGGAAAAGGTCTTTCGAACATGCGCATGCGCGAGATTTAAAATCTCGTTTTCAGCCAATGGCCTTGCGGCATTCAACAACCAACATGGCCGCTGACAGGTTGTCAGTAAGTTTTGATGCGGCAATTTTATGACAGGATTTTCTTTAAATATGTCTAGATCTCGTTAAATGTTCTAGGAAAACGTGTTAAGTGTGTGGAAATCGCTGTTTCGAAAAAAAAATGGCGCCAAGTACAGGTTAGTGGATAAAATCTTAATACCACCTGTGGCGCATCAACTTTTATCATTGTGATATCACTAAATTATCTAGTAGGTATATGGGTTGACCGGAAATGGATACAACGATACCCACCAAAACAACGGGCTCTCTCCTTATATTACCAATCGCGCTCCTTGGCCTTTTAAACGGAGTAACGGGGCGTGTCTGACGACTGGACAAAGTTATGGAATGCGAAATTGCTCCATCAAACGCAGCCAGCGTATTGGGTTCTTGATGCACGTGAATTAAAGATAGATTGTAATGGGAAACACTGTGAATGAACTTGATATTAATTAACCATACCTTAAACTACAAGTTTTTCGCAGTTACCTAATCGAAATAGTTTCCTGACTTTGAGTGCGGCGTAAATCTAGTACCAAACGTGGCCGACCGGCTTCCGGCGTTACGCACCGTCTAGGATGCGATGCCCTGGTGGAAGGGGTGGAAAGAATCCGTACCGGAGTAGCAGGTCTTGAATCGGTGTCAGTGTACCTGCATTGTAAATATTTTTTTCTACTCCCGTCTGCAAAATACCTAATTACCCACCGATCTAGCGTGCGAAAAGCGTCACTTTACCACGTCAGTTTCGTTTCTCACTTTGTAGTATAGAATGCAACACGTCCGGTAAACTTTTTAACTCACTCGTTTATTAAAAACCGCACTTGTTGCATAATATACTATTAATAACCGTACGATATTGTGGTAAGAACTCTTGATGTACGTCACGATATTAAAAGAAAACAGTAAACAAAACCTTGACATTTGATATAACTTGACGTGCTTTTTTCGGTCTTCGCGATTCTGGGTTCTTCCATTGGGACGGCTGGGCTTTGGTTTCAACTTCATAAACATATATCCATGATTCCTCGCCAGTAATGATCTTTTTGAGCATATCAGAAACATCAGCTCTTGAGCGTTGCTTCTTCGACGGTAATTTTGTTCCAAGTTGAACAATTTCGGAACAAATTTTGCTGCTACACGTTTCATGCACAAAACAGAAAAATTGCATGGCACGAGCCAATAGAGATGACATTTTCAGCCACTTCTCTAATAGTGGTTCGACGATTTTTCAACACCATATTTGTTTCACTTCTTCAACGCTTTCATCAGTTATTGACGTGCTGGAGACCTTCCAGAGCGAGGTTCGTCATCGGCGTCTTCTCGGCCATCTTGGAACAGCTTGTATCACTTGTAAAATATACCCAAAAACTAACGTTCGTAGAAAAAGTATAGTATGCAACACGTTCGGTAAACTTTTTAACGCACTTATTGCATAATATACTATTACCGCACTTGTTGCATAATATACTATTAGAACCAACGTTACGCCTGGGAGACAATGTCTGTATATTCGCTATATACATCGTCTTGAACAAAAAGCTTATTTTTTACTAGTAGTCTACTTCAAAAAGCGGTGAATGCGGTGAGTTGTATATTGGAGAGATCAAACCTCCTCTAAACGTAAGACTCGAAGCAGAGCACAATGTAAAGTAGTCAGAGATCCATGTTTTCCATAGGGAGGCGCAAATTTAAGAAAGCTGTCTTTTTAGCAAATATTACTACCGTTTTGGCAACTCAAGTGTGGAAACACTTGGCAACCACTAATAAGGCACACGGTGCTAAATTATTAGCTGTTTATTCTCTGTGGTTTTTGAAATTGCGTTATCTTTCGCTTGATAACGAATCCATGTGTCCAAAACGTTGAGTAATTGAGTAAAATGGAGACAATGGACAATAGTTGCAAACTTTCGCAAGTAAATAATCTCACCTTCTGAACAACTCCTCGGGAACGTTGTCTATCTGGTTCATCGAGTAACTGGACTCGTCGTGCACATCTATGGTGATTTCATTTTGATGACGCGTTTTGATCTTGTACCCTTTCACATTCATGAACTGTTTTCTCGAGTTTCCGTTAATCTGCTTAGTTGATAATCATATCATATGAGTATAAGAAGATTAGTTAGATTTAATTGCAGCAAGCAAACTTTCAACAAGAGATGGAACTTAATTTAAACTATGAATAAATTTGGGCCTTTATCACTTGTTTAACAATTTGTGCATTTATATTTATATACTGCCGTAGGATTAATTAATTAATATTAATAAGAATAAAAAGAAGCTGATTGCTATTCAAACAACTTTGGAATGGAGAGGCAGTATTTTATTATATTATTTTTTTATTTTTATTTTTCATGTTCCAGTCTCTCAAATCGAGTTCCCTTAAAAAATGTGATAGCATCACTCAAACTACTGATGTTTCGGTATGAGAGATAAGCAAGCAGGAAGATGTTAAGATATTTATTTTTTACTTCTTTAGAGCCAATACTTTTTTAAAATCTCGATTTTTATTAAATCTGGATAATTGGGAATGTAAACCTTAGAAAATGTTCCAGTAGCAGAAGTCGGAAAATCCACGAAATATTTTAAAATCTGTTTACTAATACGGGGTAGAAAAGTTACTTTTAATATTAATAACTATTGGGTTTTTTATGTTCTACTCTCTCAAATCGAGTTCCCTTAAAACCAGTGATAGAATAACCCAAAGTACTAATGTGTCGGTATCTGACGTTAGCAAGCAGGAAGATGTTAAGATGTTTATTTAGAGCCAACACTTGTTTAATATCTCGATTTTTATTAAACCTGAATAATTGAGAATGTGAACATTAGAAAAAGTACCAGTAGCGGAAGTCGTAAAATGCACGAAAGACTTTAAAATCTGTTAACCAGAGTTAGATTAACATTGGGTAGCAAAGTTACTTTTAATATTTCTATTCCTGTTGTAGTGTTTTATTATTAATTTCTAAAGAACTCTTTGTTGAAATTTAAATGCTGCAGAAGGTGCGGGTATACCAGGTGGGTCTTCATTTGTTTTAACAACATCTTCGCCTGGCTGCCGATCGGGTGGTTGCACAAAAACGAACATTCGCCTGGATATGGATTAAACAGTCCAGAATAAGATTTCTCGGTCATCGGGGCTGGTTTAGCAAATGCCCTGAGTTGTACTTCTTGTTGCTGTTAAATAAATACACAAGGTGTGAGTGAATTTCACATGACGAAGTTAGTGGATAGTTAGTTTTATGTTTTTAACATTTTTTCATAAGGTTTGATTGATAAAAAATATATTTCTTAGTTGATTGCGTCTGTTAGATCGTTTGAAGGTTCAATTTAATAATAAAACATATTACGTTTACCACTAGATAGTAATATAAAAGTTTACAGAATATAAACTTTTTGCTTCACAGAAACTTCCACAGACCACTGTAACACTATTTATAAATCTTCTGGATTTCTCCTGCATCGGTTGTTCATTGAAGAAGAAGCCAACAGGCTGGTTGGCGAAACGTCAGCAAGTTCGATTTATCAACAATCGATGCAGCAGGAATCCAAAAAATTTGTAAGTAGTAATATAAACTTTGGCAATATAAGACGTTGCTAGTTGAATCACAAGTTCGTAACTCTGCTTGTTAAGCGGCTTGTATTACAAATCCGATAACATTGAACATACCTTTTTGTGTGCATCGACAATGATGGAAGGCGCAGATATTAAACCCGTCTTGCTAGTTAATTTCATTTTGATTTTTACCCTTTATTTTGTCAAAAATTAAATTGTATTTACATTTCTGGCGAACATGATAATATGCATTCTATCGATCAAACAAAAGCTCTATAAAGCCGAACCGAATCGATTCAGATTTTTCGCATATTTTAGTACTTATTTTAAATTAATTTGTACCACAAAAACAAAAATTCGTTTAATGTTTAAAGAAAAGGTATCACTTTAAAAAATAAAGGATAAACTCATTCTCATAAATTTCAAATCAGATATCAAATATGGACAGTTGCTTCAATTTTCTTTGAAATTAACGAGTTAACCTTACACGAACAAAGAGTACTTCTTATTTTTATTTATCAACCAATTTTAAAAACCATAAAGTAACAAAACAGATATAAAAATCGTAAGTGCTGAATTACTATCCATTTATTTTAAAGATCAGAAAAGAAATGCAACCATGAATATTTGGAAAAAGACTACCGACTTACCAGTAGATGAAAAAAATCAATATTATAAAAATAAAAGTTTTTCAAATTTTTGTAAGACAAATCTACAACTTTTCACAGCATAAAGAGGTGTAACTTTTAAATTGGACATGGTTCACCCTGTATTTTTTGTATATTTGAATTATGTCTTTTCTAAGTGTTTCAAAAATGTACTTTTCTTCGTGTGAATTTATTTTATCTCGATTTTTTAATATATTAAAAATTCAAAAATTTAAAGATTTTCAAATAAATGCATCAAATTTGCCTTCAAATTAAATTTGTCATACTTTTTATAAAACTCTGGATTCCGCTTGCGTCCATTTTTGCTGAGTCGAACTTCCTAACTTTTCGCCAATCATCCTGTTCTTCAGAGATTGTCTGAAACTGGCTCGCATTTGACTCTGTACTTGGCTATATATTGTTTGAAGGGGGCGGAGCTAAATAAGGGGCATAAACACTGTCTCGGATGATTGATTTCCATATTGGTGACAGGTAAAGACCTGAGTCACAGTTAAGATCGTTAGGTTGTTTATAGATTTCTATAGACTCAGATTTTTCGTTGGTAGAAGAATTGATTACATGTAAGAATTTTAGTTTTATCGAATAAAATTTCATATTCTTTTAACCAAGTTGATATTTTTGTCCGGCCTCTCCAATGTATTCCTTACCGCATATCCATGGAATGCTGTAAACTCCTGGCATCTCAAACGGAATTTTGTCTTTGACGGATCGTGTTTATGTCCCTTATTTAGCTCCGCCCCCCTCAAACAATATATAAGCAGGTACAGAGTAAAATGCGGGCCAGTTTCAGTCAAGCTCGTAAGAAGCCAACAGGAAGATTGGCGAAACGTTAGCATGTTCGACTCAGCAAAAACTGACGCAGGAGGAATGCAGAAGTTTGGTAAACAGTATTACAGTAGCCTGCGGAAGTTTCTTTGAAAAATTAAAAAAATAATAAAAAAATTAATTAAATTTGCCATGTTTTGTTTTATTCAAATTATTTTTTTTCTCACAGACCCATAAATTTATACCCCCAATTGGAACCTGAACAATCCTCTAATTTACCCAATTTTTTTTCAACTCAAAACTTACAATTCACCTTTAAAAATAAAAAATGCAATATTAATTTTCTATTTAATTTTATATTATATTGTATTTTATTATTATTATAATTTGAATGTTATTATTTAAAGTAGTTTTTTTCTTAAATATTTATTGATATAACAGTGAAAATAATGTTTTTTTTTTAATCATTCATTTTTCACTCTTCTAAATAATGACTGTGTAAAATATTTATATATTTGTGGAAACTGGGCCCTAAAATTATACAAAGAAATTTCTATTGCTAAGAATGGACAATGTTTTAATTAGAGGCCCGCTCGATTGTTTACCGGCCGGTTCGTTTTAAACGATTCACAGTTGAATAGTTATTTTATCTGAGGTTTCTGCGTGTAGTCACTTTCACTACAACAAACGATATGTACGAAGAAACACTTAAAATTTTAAGGTTAGTCTTGTGCGAGCCATGTCGCATATAAGTTGTCCAAGCCGTTGTTATTATGTGCCGAGTGAGAACTAAATAAATAATCGTTTCGCAACAACTTTTGTGCGGCGACCGTCTCGAATATCTGATGTTGAAGGAGTAAAATAATTGGGCACTTTGTAAGCGGAGGCTCCTGCGTTACACATTAATTCAAATACGCTCACCCCCACGTTTTGTTCCTAGTGAATTTTGAAAAATAAATTTGGTAATATCGAGAGAACGAAAACATGCACGTAAGGTTTGTGATGTTTTATATTTTATTACATAGTCATAACTATTATTTTACAATAGTGTTGTTTGAACTGTATTAGTCATTAAATATTGAAATAAAATAAATAAAAAAAAACTAAAAATCTTACATTTATAACACAAACTACATTTTATTGTTCCAAAATTTTTCTACGCTTGATGAAAGCTTAGCTAAATAAAATATTAGACATTTATATGACAATTGCAAAATACATTTCGCAACAGCCTATCGCTAATTGATGTGTGAAAAAGTTTAGATATAATAAAATTTTAAATTGATAGGTATTCAGGGAAGCAATTAAAGAAGGCAAAAAATTTTTCTGCTAGCCACCATTAGGTTCTGAAAAATAATAAACAAATTATTTGTTAAAATCATTTAATTCTGCTTCCGAAAACTGATTTAACTTAATAGACTATAGGGAAACCAATTTTCGCCGAGAATCTATCGATCGATCGAAATTTCCTAGTGCTAAAATTAGCAGAAAACAATACCATTACTTAGTATTCCTTAATTAGCTTCAGACTTAAAAAAGTGAAGGCGCCAATTGCAACATTTTTTTGCCAATCACATTTTCATATGTAGCATGATTTTGTAATTTATTAATGTTATATTAATTAAAATTGTTTGTCTTAAACAGTCATGGTTAAATTATGTGAAGTTGCAATTTAGGATATTTTACGACGGGATTGTAGTTATTAATCTTATAGCACGATAAACTGTTTCGTTGAAACTGATGTGTATATATATTACTTTAATTTATGAGGCTACGATAACAATTTGACGAAATTATCATTTTCATTGCCTTAACTCTCGCGAATTAATTCAATAAGTTTTATTTTAGGCAAAAATTATCTACGATTTTTGAACCTTATAAATAGGCCTAGCAATGTCTATACCGTATATAACTTCTTCATATCAACCACAACATGTAGTCACAGATTATTTTATGGTTTTTATTTATTGATAAAGGAACAACGCTTTGGCGATAGTGAACCAGTGTTCGTAATTCGCTCAAACTGATTGTTATTAACTATACCGTGTCTAGTCTGTTTTTATTTCTTTATTGTTATATTACTTTATTCTGTTTCTTCTAATTAAAAATGAAAAATTAGCAGGCACATTTGAATACGCATTTTTTGAAATACTCTATTGCGTAATAAACTAGACTAACCAAAAGTCATTACCCCCAAATAATAACTGGTTTTGCTAGTATCCACTTTTAACTACGTAGAAAAAAAATAGACTTATCTAAATTGGCTGTTTAAAGGCCTCGAAAAGCGGGCCTAGTGGTAGTCCAATTAGAAATATAAAATTTACTATTAGAAACGGGATTATCATTAACAAATAGGTTGGCGCTTATATGTCTATAAAGTAAAACTATAAACGAAGGATTCACATCAATTTTAACTTGATATTTATATTTAGCCGTACTACGTTGATTATTTGCACCGTCGTAGCGATTTTGACAATCGCGTCGACAATGGATAACTTGAGAGTGGCGTATCAGTGGAAAACTCTAGATTTTGATTATTCATCTCCTAGAGTCCGAGAAGAAGCTATAAACAAAAAAGAGTTTATACCGGAAAATAATATCCCGGTTGGGCTGGAAGTTGTCGGGAAACGCCTTTTTTTGACCATCCCCCGATGGAAACGCGGTGTTGCCGCCTCTCTGGCTTACATCGACAGAACCACAGGTAAATAGTACAGTCTTACAGTGTTTGAAATTCGTTCGTCGTTTTCACTCAGCTTAATTTAGCCTGTGCGATTGTTGCCAATCTTAATTTATTCGCATTACATTGACGTTGTTTAAAATTATCGTTAATTACTGGAGATATACCCGCTTGATTAATAATTGTTACGGATTTTTGTGCTCCTGGGTTTTTTATGGCTCTGGGCTTTTCACACAAACGTCAAAATTATTACACAATTCCGCTGATATCGAATATAATCGATATTAGACTTACTAATGGGACGGCATTAACGGAGGCCGAGCCTTTGGTGCATTTTTAATGACAATTGGGCAAACCTTTAGAATAATAATTGATGATGGCCTCCGGTGTACATGAGGTATAATCCATATCGAGCTGTACGGGAGCAGACCTCAACAGCCTTGAAAGTTAATTAAAACAAATCTCTCTTACCTTGTCCTTAACATACATTCCGTATAGCAGGAGATAATACGGCGGTCTTATTTTACAACGGCATTTAATTTAGTCAATGAAAACGGGCGTACATTTATTGAGACTCTAATTTAATGGGTATGGTTTGCAATTTCATATATTTTCACTTACAAGGCGATGCAAATTCAAAAAAGGGATAAAAGCTCGATAATACGCTAACATTTTAGAGGATTCTGATGGACGAATATTCCGAAAGTTCCGACTTTTCGCTTCAAAATGTTTTTTGTCTTGGAGAAAATAAGGGTTGGGAGGTGACATATCTCATATCAATAAACAATCAGTTTAATTTGCTACCATTTTGTCGTGTTCTACTTATAATGGAAGAAAATGAAACGTGACTTTTTCAGATGGTTCTTGGTTAGTTGTTACTGATGGTTAGGACCGTGCACGTTTAATACAATGAAATATGACGGAAAAGACGGAAAAACGGGTTTCCAGTTTCTTGTTTATTGCAAAGAAAATAGACAATTCTGCTATTACGATACATTATTTAAAATTTTACATCTTCCATATTTTCGTGTCTCTACTTTCTGTAGTTCGATTTTGAATGTTCGCTTTTATTATCTTTTTACCTGTTACAATGGTTAATGAGTTATCACCTATCTGAAAAGTCTTATTAGTAATTTGGGAGGCTATGTCACTTGATTGTTTTTTAATGTCGAATGATATATTGTTTCTATTATTATTCTGTTATTACTATTTGAATATACTAGAATTATGATCAGATACTATGGTTCAGAATGAAACATCCGCCTTAGTACAAATTTTCAATACAAGTTCGCACATTTTCGATTGGCAAAAAATTTAGATCAAATTACCCTCAATGTGTGAAACCACTTTTCAACGCGCGTATATCATGTAGGTTGAAGGCCATTAAAGACTTAATTACGGTATTTAGTCAAATAAGATGTCCTTGCATTCGACTTAGGTGCTCTAGGAGTGCCCACTTAGTAGGTCGAATTCATAAAACCTAACACGGTGCAGTAAAATTACTTTAATTAAATTCTGGTAAGTGGTTATGTTTCACTTTAACATTTTTGAAAATTAATTGATAAGGGCCAATAAACCATTTGAACTCCGATAACTGACATTGATGTCGGGAATTTAAAATAAATCAATTTTCAAAGTTATTATATTCTATATCTCATTGTGTTGGGTACGTGGAACTTTACATTTTCAAAATATTTTTCTTATTATTCACTCGATGGGAGAAATCTATCGTATGCCTATATCTGTTTTTCCAGTGTTGCGACTTTGTTTTTGATCAATTTAAGTGAAAAGCTAGTAAGGGCTTGTGGTTTATTAAATATTTTTATTTTATTACAATTTTTGTTATTTTATTTTTAGTACGCGTGCCTGGTTTACGTAACTGTTGGCTTTAGAGCTTTAGGAAACAAAATTTGTTGATAAGATGAATCATGAAACTTAAAATTTCTCTAGGAATTTTTCTATATTGTTAATGATATTATTAGGAAGCTCTTAATAAGAATGAGGGAAAATCCTGAATGTTAAATTATTTAAATCGTTGTATTTCCAAAATGATGTAAGCAGCTGCCCCACCCTTATAAAAACACTACGTCAATGGGTCGCAGAGAAAACTTGTGTGGATTTTTTCGGGCTTTCTGAAAATGGATCTTATTTTTATTTATTGTCCTCATTTCTGCAAAGCTCTGTAGAATTGAGTGCAGGTACATACATACTAGTAGAAGAATTTAATTTTCCAATATAATATGCTTGTTTAGTTTAATCTGAATTTAAATATCCAAGAGATCATTCCAACTTGGCTAACTTCTTGTAGAGTTTTGTGAAAAAAAAGTCAAAAATTTTCTTAGGTGATTTTGGCTTCCAGAAAAACATGATTTCCTCAAATACTCTTCAACCATTAGACGCGGAAGATTCGAGGCTATAATTTTATTTTAGGCATTTTTTCGATTAAATACTTCAATTTTTCAATTATGAACAAAAATCTAAAAGACCGTGAAAATTGTACTTTTCCAGAGAAAATTATTAGGCGTAAATCAAAAGTCGTAAAAAACATGTCTAATTGGTTTAAATCGTATTATAGGCTACAATTTTTGTATTTACAGTTTTCATCTATCATATCCATATGAAAATCACTATTGCGCGCGCTCTGTCTAGAACTATTTACGCTATTGGAAAAATTCGCTAACCAGGAAACTTGGTAGATGGAGGGCTTCCACCCCTACCTTTACCATTTTTTTGATAGGTAATATACAGGGTGTGTCTTTAGCGAGCAAAATAATCTAAAAGACCCTGAAAATTTCTATTTTCGTGGATAAATTATGAGCCGCAAATGAAAAAATATGAAGCACGGGATAATTTAGTTTAAACAGTGTCGTCAATTGTGTCGAGAGAGTTTCAGCTTTGGTCACACAGAGTGCGCGAGATATTTGAAAAAATATCAATGGAAATCGCTATTGTTTGTACAAATGTTTATACTTATTAAAGTTTGCCGTGACTTTGAAGTTCGGCGAGATGTGAAAGTCACTTTATACAGGGTGCATTAACGACAAAATTATTTCGGTTTTGCCAAAGTTGCATAGTAGTCCGCAGGAGGACGATAGAAAAACAATGCCTCCCTCTAGGACGAGAAATTCCGAAGGGGCTTCTTATTCAAACACAAAGCTACTTCGCGCTACAGTCGACTAATTCGCCCGGCCTGTCTACGATTTTTCAAAAGCGATCTTGAGATTTTTAGGAGAAATCTAGAATTTTATGATTAGGCCTATCAATTGCGCGTCCTTGTGGTGAAATGTGCAACTTAAAACTAAGTTTGAAGAAATTCCATTGTAGTCACAATGTTTTCCCTGAAGCTCTAGAACCAGTGGTGCCGAGATACGACCGGTGACCACCCTTAATGAAACATTTCCCTACAAGAGCAAATTTCAAATAAATCAACAAAACGACATTTTCTGGAATTATTTTTTTATATAACTTTTTGATAGCGTAGCATAGGAATTTGAAAAAACATTTCCGTCTATTAATCACTGGTGCTGTTTTGTTTTTCAGCTCCCACTGACTCACCCAAGTTGCGCCCCTATCCAAACTGGGACGCCCACACATTTATAGGGCGTAATCCCCCTGACATCGTGTCCCCCTTCCGAATCAGGGCTGATGCATGCGACAGGTTATGGGTTTTGGATACCGGAACGGAAGAGAATTTAACTCACCGAAAAACCAGACTTTTAATATACAACCTTCGCAACGATGTTTTAATGCGGACTTACGATATACCGGGCGATCAGATGAAAGACAAGTCGTTCTTTATAAACATAGCGGTGGAAGATCACGATTGTCAGGTCGTTACGTTAGATTTTGGGAGTTGATGTTGTGTTTAACTGATAAGTATTATTGCAGGATACTTATGCGTATCTTGCCGACGTAGCCAGCCCGGGATTGGTCGTCTATACTTACAAAGATAACCGAAGTTGGTTGGTGAAGCACAATTATTTTAATATAGATCCGTTGGCGAGCGAGCTCAACGTTTCTGGGATAGCTATACAAGACTGGGACGACGGGGTATTTGGATTGGCTCTAAGTTCTCCCGATCCGGACGGATATAGCACGCTTTATTTTCATCCGATGATAAGTTTTGATGAATTCGCAGTCAGCACAAAGGCAAGTGAAACTTCACGGTCCGGTTTTACTGTAAACTAGCCAAAAGAATAGCCCGTTATGCTAAATAGACCCATACGTCATTTTGATTAACATAATTAACTTACTTGAGGTCGTTCTTTGGAAGTCGGTAAACGAACAATAGTTTATTACTTTCTAGGAATGTTTTGCGTAATTAACGATTATTTTCTTAAACGCGTGCTGCCATACTATAAATATTAATGTGAAGTAATAAGGAAAGACCGATAATATTTGTAAATTATGCTAAAAAGATTTCTGTAAATCGCCTTATTGTTTAGGCGGGTCCGAAAGTAAATATACAGTGTCTCAGCATTTTTTTTAATGGGATAGCCAAGTGGTACCTCAGTTGAATGGTTATAAAATTAATCTATATTTACAACCTGCTTGCAATGTATGAATAGAAGTTCTGCTTATCGCGTTATCGAACATTTTGTACAATTGCAAAAGTCATCAGCCTGCAGTCGCTTTAATTTTCCATCTTGAAAAATAATAAATCGTTAAAAATTGAATTTAATAATCTTTCACCACTCGTTTCCTTATTTCATTTAAAATTTTAAGGGTGGTTCTTCGAACAGCGCCAAGCTTGAATTTAGGGGTTGGCAAATATTCACAGTAGTCACACACGTGTTGGGCCGTGTTTTGCTTTTAAAGGACGAAATATATTAGAAATCTAATTATAATTTTTTTGTTTAAGTCAGTTTGTCAAAATTATCATTTTTTTGCTCACTTTCTAATTGTTAATTTTTATCTAATATTATTTTTATGAGTTAGAAAAAAAAACCTTAAATTAAAAAGGTGTAGGGGCTCCTATCTATCACTTTTTGTCATTATAGAATAGAAAAAAATGAGTTCCAATTCTATCAATCAATTCTATTAAAAAAAAAAATTTTTAATTTCAAGAATAAAGTTGGCTAATATTTGGCTGTTAAATCTTTTAATTATTAGAACCTAAATTAAATCGTTCATTTTGCAAATTTATGTCTTATAGGTTTATTTTTTTCGGCCATTTTTTAAAGGTAATTTGTATAAAGAAAAATATACTAGGTCTTATATTTACAACAATGCAAGTTATGTCATTTTTTCTATTCTATAATTACCAAAAGGTAACAGGTAAAAAAACCTACACCTGTTGTCTTTAAAGTTTTTGTTATAGCTTTTCAAGATTTGACTGTATTTATGGTGGAAAATATAAACAAACACCCTGTAGAAACGTCCTTGCGGACAGCGAAGGCTGTCGATATAGAAAAACAGCTATAGCGTAAGGTTTCCTTACATTGCCGGTATATGTAGTGAATTAATGCTGAAAATTCAGAAATTAAATATAACGTTATCCGTTCTTCTCATAAGGCACAAAGATTATGGTATAAGAAAGGTGTGTCTCGGACAATCGTAAATCATAAACAGGAAATTTCATAACAAACTAAACTCTTATAAAATCGAATAAAGTGCACTTGTCCCAAATCGCTTTTAATCGCATGGTTTCTCGGTAGCCAACAGAGATAGAACTTTGGTGTTTTCGCGATTCAATGTCAGTTTTTCGTGAAACTCCACAAACAGATTTTTGCCACTCTGTTTCGTTAACGAGGTACATGTTGAAATTGAAATTTTACGTTTAGACAACCACTTCCGAAATATAGCCGAAACATACTATTTTCTAAATGCTAAATGTTTAGTTTCTGACCAAAACTAATCCTTAAAAACGTAATATTATAAGAAAAACGTAGTTTAGCAATGGAATTATAAGAATGAAAGTACTCAAGAGTCAAATTAAACAAAATAAAGGATGTATATCTCTGAACTTGATAAACTTAATAATCTTGATAAACTTAATGATAATAATAAATGGCACACACCGCGAATTTTGCTCCATAGTGTTCGCTGGATTCAGGGAAATTTTATTTTTTAAGTAAGACAAAACCAACAATGGGCGATCTGGCGACTTTACTGGTCCAAACACAAATATTCTTATAATTTGTGCGGTATGATCAGGGGCGCCGTAATGCTGAAAGTAAATCCGGTTTTTTAGTCATGAATTTGTTTATTATTATCATTAAGTATATCAATATTATTCAGTTTGTCAAGTTTAGAGTTATTATTTTTTTATTTTATTTAATTTTGCTTGATTGTCCTTAATACTTATAATTCCATTGCCAGGTTTTGGTTAATTAGTTAGTTAGCAGCTTTAGTTTTGGGTTATATCTCTTAAACGGTTTCTATAAAAAATTTGTTGACTACAGCACTGGATTCGACGTAAGAATATCTATAGTAGTTGTTACCTGTTTTTAACTTGAATGATGTTTGAAAAATTTCTATTTTCACCCTGTATCCCGGGAACTAAACAAGGTGGTATAATTCTGTTTGCGGCATTCAAAGTTTCATGAACCGACGCAGTGTCGTGAAAACCGGAAAGTTCTATCTCTGCTGATTGCTCAGAAACCTTGTGATTACAGGCAATTTGTGACACAGTGTACAAAAACGTTTTATTCTAAAATGCTTGTGGAATTACCCTATATATAAAATTCCCAATAATTCTGGTATGTAACAGTTCACCAGGAGGTGTTTACGATAATTTAATTCGAATCGGGAATATTAATACCACACAAGGTTGTTTGATTAATATGGTAGATAATTTTTTCATGTTTTTTTTTTTTTTAATTAATGCTTGGGCGAATTTAATTTTGAAAAACTAACCTAGGCAAATGCGGTATTGCTTTCTTCTTACAAGGTCAAGTCTCTTGTATTACAATTGTAGAAAGTATTTAGAAATGAATTATCACCCTAAATAGTTTTTAAAGCCACTCTAATTATTTTGGTAAATGCGCACTCCGTGAAAGCTTTTTCATTATAGGACCTCGGAAAGCGAAAAAAAAAAAAAATTACGCACGAACAGACTTTTGGTCTTCGTAGGTTACGGTCTAACTTTTTCAGATTAGTTTAGATCATCCTTTTGTGAGAAACTCATAAGAACATATTACTAAATAAGACTCTAAGTGAACTCGATATAAACTGGCATGGTTCTGTCAGATAATGCAGAAAATATCTGTAGAAATTGGGATTCTTACACTTTAATACTTATAAGTATAATAAGAGATTGTCTATTTTGATTATTTCTCAATTTTTTTCATTGATCCTTCTTTGAATTCTGTGATCGTATATCTGGGAAAATAAATTTTATTGGCATTTACACATATTGTGTACTACATGATTAGATTTTGTTTTATACATAAAATGTATTTACAATTTTTTATTTTCCTGGAAAATATTGGTTAAAAATACACGTTTAGGCAAATCAGTATTCTATCTTTATTTTTATAAAAAAGTTTGTGATGTATATTTTTTCTATTTAGAATCGATATTCATTATCTGAATTTCAATATTTAACAGTAATGTTTCTAACAATCTTAAAACTGTAAATACCTACTGCTCTTATTTACTTATGTACTTAACTTTAATTCCTTAATTAATGTTATTCGTTTTGCACGCAACTTTTGTTTTATCAAAAACTGTTTGATGTAAACTTAAAATAATAGGTTCAATATTGTCAATTTGTGAACTCCTTTTCCATCGATTATTATGGATATTTTCGGGGCTGAATTTTGATCAAGTTTAATTTCAGTTTGCAGATATGGTTTTCACTGGTGATTAATTAATACTCTAATAATAAAAATTTTGTATTGATTAGATATATCATGAACATATTTCATCATTTTTTTTATATAAGAGAGAGAACCTACAATATATCAGCCAAATATACGTACCGTATCAGGTCCATTTCTAAAATTTATCTGTAAATTATTATTTCTATAATCAAACTAAAAAAAAAAGCACTTTTTTGGTGAATGTTTTAAGTTAACACTGAATTCCGGTTTAATAACTTTTGTCTTTAAAATTTAACTAGTATTTGATTTTGTATTTATACGACTCGAGCGCCATCTACCTTGCGTTTACATCATTTTAGAACTCAAATATATTTTATGTCAGTACCGTAGATAAGTGAGTCAGTACCGTGGAACGGAAAATTTGAAATTTGTTTCTCGTTTTTCACGCTTTGAAGTTGTAGTAAAATACTTTCAGGTTTATATTTTTACAGTAAAATATATGCATTAAAAATGCATTAAAAATGAAAAAGTATAGTTTTATAATCATAGAAATTTTAATTAAAAAAGTAAGTTAGAACAAAATCGCGCATGTAACAATTTAGTTTATTTTCCGCAAAGAAACCTCATTATTATTGTTATTATTATTATGTATATCGCTTTTTGTGCGCCTTATCGGAATCTTGTTAAATAAGTTAATTTATTATGAGGGACTAGAAACATTACAAATATTTAAAGAAAATATTGTATGATGTTTAAATAATTTCATTAAATTTAGTAATAATGGTACTAATAATCCGAAAAGAAAGACAAGAATCCCCATTACCCTCTATCTTTTTCTATTATAAAATTTGACTCGCTTTTCTATCTCTCCGTGTCTCTTCAACCTTAAAACCTGCTTACAGATACTACGGGATGAAGACAAAGCGAAAAACCCGGCCAACTATTACGATTTTCGTCATCTCGGCAGCAGAGGGCCCAAAGGCCAGAGCGGCGCATCCTTCCTGGATACCAAATCTGGGGTGTTATTCTACACCCTCATAAACTTGAATGCCGTTATATGTTGGAGAACGCCGAACGTATCGTATACGATGGAGTCTCAAGGTCGAATTTTTATGAGCAACGAAACCATGGTATTCCCGAACGACATCAAAGTCGATAACGACAGCAATCTGTGGGTACTGTCGGACAAACTGCCCGTATTTTTGTATTCCAGTTTAGATTACGGCGAGGTCAATTTTCGGATAATGACCGCCAAAGTGGAGGACGCCATCAGAGATACCGCGTGCGCTCCTATCCTGGAAACGAACCCCGTTATTATGGATAAGCTCACCCCTATAATCGGTAAAACCGCGAAAGCTGCTAGCCGCTGCTGCCAAATAAAACTTTCACTTGGTTTGTTTGTTCTCGCCGTTGCAAGTGCGTTGTTTAAATGAAAATGTACTTTTCAAATAATGCACCTGCTTGATTTCTTTATTAATATCGAACGCAGCACACGCAGTACTCACTTTCCACTAACAATGTTCCCACATTAGGTAGTTGCGCAAGTGGGCAGCAAGAGGAACGTCTGTGTCTATCAATTAACGATATTCCGTTTTTTTTTCAAGGTAGAGTGGTTATGCATAATATTTAGTGAGTTGTTTCCGAATGTTTACTTTCAAATTTCTGATTTTTTAAACAACTATATACGGTGTATCAATTTATTATAGCCAAACAACGTAAGTCAACGAGTGCTTAGTTTTGGAAAAAGTTTTAAAAATAACAGTTGTACCAAATTCAAATAAAGCAAAAATAATTATAATCTTTAGGGTAACAATATTTTAACTTAACTTGACCACCTTAAGGTTCATGAAGTAAAAAAGCACGCCACTGACCATCAAACACGAGTGCAATAATATATGAATGTGAATGCATCAATACAGTCCAAGCAGTCAATATAATATGTATATAGGGCGTTCAATTTAAAAGAGTAAGAAGCAGAGGTTAGAAAATTGGTAAAGTTTTGTGGGTGACTTTCCAACATTTTTTTTTATTTACCTTGATAGGTACTTTTAAAAAATGACAACGAATGAGAATGTAACTTAGATACATTGAATTTACTGTACTATCGACTGTTAAATTCTTGCTCCAATTAACTGACACATATTGTCTGCATTGCATATAGAAAGCTTCAAAGTAACATTTGTAATTTGTAATATGCTATTATAGAGATTAATATCGCGGTAGTTCAAAATTTGAATGAGAATTTCAATAAACAAGACGTTATTTCAATTTTTCTGCGTTTCAAGATATTTTGAACACAAGATGAAGCATTTAAAAAATATTTTTTTAATCTTCACTATTCCAAGTCTGTGTTCGGTTAATAAGCTTTTAATTATATTGTAGTCATGGGAATTTGGATAAGGAAAAATCGTCAAGGACATCAAATTTACAACTACTAGGATATTGCTTATTCCTAAAATTCTTTATTATTTATTTATTTATTTTATTCACTCGACAATTCAATTAAAAATATCTTACATAAATTAACATGCACACTTCATAACGCTGGGGTGTTCAGGTCAAATTTAAACACAGTGCCAAAATTAGATCGATTTACGCCTACTGAAAAACGGGAAAATAAAATGATAACCGACTGGAAGTGGGTTAGTCTGCGTTCGAACTTTTGTACGTTATAATTTTTAGTATTGAACCGAACATTCCGATTCTGTGATAAGAATTTTATGTCTTGCGTCTGGGGACGAAAAAAAAATAGAACGATGATTGGTATTCCGGTACAACTATTAACTTTATGTGTATTAAAATCGTCCCTGATATGTATATTTTGTAGAGTGTATTTAATTTATTAGAACTTTATTTACCCGTAAAATTAATATCGTACTTAAGAACAACATAGTTTTAGGTTTTTATTTATTTTAATTACACGCTTTATACGGAAAGTGCCATTTTTTTTATCGGTTTTTCGTAAAAGATAAAGTAATTGAAATTGAAGAAATCATTAAGCGAGCTGCAGTTAATTTTATTAGTAGGTAAACACGGTAAGGAATTTGGCACTTTCTTCATACATAACCGAGTGCCAATATTAGTTGAGTCTCTTTCGATTAAAACAAATGGGCATGTTTCTAAAATGTACATACATATATAGTTTCTTAAATATAATTCTTTCCATGCCCAATATTTGTTTGATTTATTAAAATAGGTGAAGCAAACGATATTATATTTTTGATGCTGCCAAAATGATAATTCTACAAAGTGCAGATAACATTATTAGTGAGGAGTAAAGCTATTTTTTTTGTACAGAAAAATCTTTTTCGACCAAAAACCGATGATTATCACTGTACTCTTTACTAATAATTTTTACTACATAGGATAATAAAAATTAATTGGGGTTCTCCTAATTTTCACGGAGACAGCCCAAACAAATGTGTCCGAAAAATGTGTTTATCCTATGCAATTGAGTCCAAATTTTTTGTAAAACACCAAAAAAATAATTAAAATATTTTAAAATATAAAATAGGTATCAATTGAAATTGCCCTAAGGGATAACACAATGCAAAAGAATTTAATAATTTGATCATTAAGCATTTAGATGTGTTATTTTGTAATTACTTTCATTTGGAAAATAAGGTAATTAATTAATGTAAAAATGATTTGGTCATTAACCGTTAGTAGGTGTCGAGTAAGTCAAATTGGAAAGTTTTCGAGGATTGCATTTCCAGAATACTGATCTCATTTGCGTTCTTTAAGAAATAGTGAAGAGGCTTGGGAAAAAGAGCTATGAGGGATTTTTGAAAAGTTTGCATTTTGAATTGAGGACTATGCGTTACTTTTTTTTAAGAATAAAAAAAGAAGCATACGATATATAAAAAACTAATATTAACATAGTAATGTTGAAATACAACTTTTAATATATTTTCAAAATTCTTTGATATTGGAATTCTATAAAAAATGGTTTTTTGCGTAAAAGAAAAATTTACTAACAATTAGCAAAAAGAAATTCAATAGTATTAAAATATAGCAAACCTTTATAATATTTGATAGCAGATATTAATAAATTCAGTAATTAACTATTTTTTTCTAAGGTTTTTCGCCATGTGATTTCCTATAATTATCTGCGGTGTCAAGGAAATTACCTGTTGTTTCTGCTACCACACTTTCAATACCTACTAAATTTTACGAAATTAGACAATTACCGGTTTATTTTCACTGATAACGCAACATAAATTGGCTTTATCCGTATCTCGGCTCTTCAGTTCATTTCGTATTGAATGAGGGACATATTTTATTTATAACTTGTGTTCTTGTAACGCCGTGTTAGGTACGTATCACCGTCTTTTGCAACCTTGTACATAATTCATGTCGAATACCAATAAGCATGGTGATCGAATCTTAATTAGTGTTTATTAATTCCCGTTGCCTTTGATAACTGCGTAAAGAGGTCATTTGGTTACAAGTGTTCAACTGCGATAAACAAGTCGGTGCGATCGAGTGTTTGCCTGTTGTTTCTAATTACACAGTGGTGGTAGGTGGGGAATTTGAGAGAGATAAAGTTTCGGCTTATTTCGTTCTTTAAGACGAACAACACGCTACTTATTTTTTGCGAAGACTGTGAAAAATTTAACTTACTTTTCAGGTTATGTTGCATAGGGTCGTGAAGGTTACTCGCCTAACCTCAACGCGGTTCGCTTGGTATTGCTGGAAACAAAAGTTTTTTATAGAGTGAACCAAAAAACGTTGGAACATGTCCCGTTAAGATTTTCTCAATATTATAATTTTAAAATAAAATGCGCTAAAGAAAAAAGTGGGTTTCGAATAATGTTGGTTTTCTGCCGATATGAAAATATTTTTTTTATTCATACAAGAAGTTAAATCATCATTTCTTCACAATAATAATCTAAGCCCTGAAGATCGTCCACATTTAGTTCCAAAACCTTTGACGTGGTTAGCCTAAAAAATGAATGGGCCATTTTCTAGTATAGACATTACATATTTTCATTAACAGAAACTCGTTTGGAGTTTTAATTTTTAATATATGTTTGAATATATGCACCACTTCAGAACAAACGTGACTTTACTTGGTTCTCTGAATGGACTTTATAGTTATAGTTAATTTAAATTTCCCAAACTTGTAAAACCAGTAAAAATATGCTTTTATTAACTAGCTACGCTGTTGTTCGCCCAAGCAATAGCTTCCTGACATTGAATTATTGAATTAGTTATTAATTAAAATTGACAAGTGTTTTAAGTTATTAAACTATATAAACAATAAGAGTATAGGTATTTAGGGTGTGGTGCAATATTATACTAATACTATATCTCTCTTAATTATCACAACTTTGAAAAAAATATTTTTAATGTTCTTATACGGATTTCATAAAATATGAAGACAAATATTCGAAAAATATTTTTAATTATGCAGGGTGCTACATGAAAGCGTCTTATCAAAAAAATATATTTTTATTTTTTATAGGGAAAAAATATACTATTCAATACAATCTAATGTATTACTGAGAATTTAATTGAATAATTAAATCACGTAAGTGATTATGCCATACTTGAGGTTTTCCAGAGTCTTGCCAACTTGATGAACTTTAAAGTAATTTTTGTCCAATTTTTTAAATGGAAGACCCCCCATCTAAATACTTTATCGTGTTATATTGTAGTATACAAACATATATAGGGTTCATTTTAAAAAAACATATTATTGTTTTTCCTCGAGGCATGAAACACCCTGCACAATTTCATGTATTTTGTTGTTTATCTGTTGACTTCTTGCAACACCTACTAAGTAAAATATTTTTTAAAAACACTGATAAATAATAAGAAAGTATACAGAGTGGCTTATATTGTGGTAGTAAAGTTGGGTGAGAGTATTCTTGATCTTAAAAAAATTAAAACTAGATCCATGTTTGGTACTTTCAGAAATGAGTTTCCAGTTTTCAATTTTATTGTATCGTTTTAAAAGTTAGAGAAAATTTATAAATTTCTTTCAAGCTTGAAATAAAGTCAAAATTTGCTTTAAACTTTACCTTTCTTTTCTAGCAATAATTTTATTTTTTTCATAAAACCTATATTACCGTATATTCAAAGTTAACTTCATGTTTACTGTGTGCTACTAACCTTGTGTCAATCTACAAAACCATCCAAGTGATGCTGAGTTGAAGCTTCTTAATATTTTCACCGCTTTTTTAACAATGATTATTTCAAAATTAATTTTTAAGTTTAAACCAAAATGAAGCAATAACGATGCGCGAAATGTTTCATGGTAATATATGAAGACATATGAAGTTATTTGAATGACCGAGTAGATTCGGTGGTGAGAGATTTTAGTGGGCTCTTAGTGTTTCTACTCGATTCAAAACAAACTTCGAAATACCCAATAATTTCGTTAACGTATAATATTGGAGATTTTTTTCCAAAGATGGCGTTGTTTTAGAAAATGGATATGAGCAAGATATTCCATTCTAGTCTAGGCATCAAATACCCAACTTTAAGGGACCACCCACTACATTCAGGTGAGCATATAAACCTCTGATTGCAAAAAGACTAAACTGCCACGAAAATTATTATACTTATTATTGTTAGGTTCTTTACATGCGAAACCGCCTATTTAGTGTGATATAATAAAATATTTATGAAGTTGTAGACATTTTTAAGGTTACTAGTGGGTTGTCTTACCTTTTTAGCATGGATCAGTCATATTTATAGCGATAGTGTTTTATTTTAAAATCCTGCCTAAAATGCAATTTGAATTTCAATAAAAAAAGCAAGAAAAGGGACCGTCTTGCAGCCAGATAAATTTTAATTAAATTATATTAATAAATTTAACGAATTCTTTCGTTAAGTAAAATTAAATAAATATTTTAGGTCTTTTAAAAATAACTGCTATAAAATTTCAGTATTTGTATAAATTAATTAAGGTATTCATTTAAATATAGTATATTAGGTAACGTAAAAATTATAAGTATAATTTTGTAATTATTTATTATGATTATAAATGTATAAATAAGTATTAAAGCCTTAGATAACAATTTTCGGTGGAATATTATTTCCTCTGTCACATCAATAACCTAAATTACTTGATAATTTTAAAAGTACCCTTTACTACCTATTTTTTTGAAAGGAAGCAAATGGCTTAAGGGCAAAAACGTGGACGATGGAGCCGAGGGATACTGGAGGATCCATGATAATTTGTATGACTTACATAGTTTTATCAAACTACACCCCGGGGGAGAAGACTGGCTTAAATTAACAAAGGTAAACGAAACCTTCTTGTTTGATTTTTCCGTCTTATCACATCTAGGTTGTGTTTTAGGGCACCGATATTACTGAAGCCTTCGAAGCCCATCATTTTACATCAATGCCCGAAGATTTATTACCCAATTTCTTCATCAGGAAAGCGACCCAGACAAGAAACCTACCATTCACGTTCGACGACCGAGGTTTTTACAAAACCCTCAAAAGAAAAGTGGCGGAGGAATTGGAAAAACTTCCGGAGCACCCGAAAAACAGGTCCAAATACTTAACCGACGCCCTGTTCTCATTATACGTTACGGCTTTCATCTCTGCCGTGCGTTATAGAAGTTTCTCCGTCGGGATTTTGGCAGGAATTTTGCTTGGACTGACCGCCATTGCAGCGCATAATTTTTTTCACCAGAAGGATAATTTCCGAAGGTTTTATTTCGATTTTTCTATGATGAGCTCTAGGTTAGCGTATAATTCCTTTTATTTCGATTAGTCAGAGTATTATTTTTAGGGAATGGAGAATCAGTCACGTACTAAGTCATCACATGTACACAAATACAATCAGCGACATGGAAATATCGTCATTAGAGCCATTTCTATGGTACCTACCGGCAAAAAGACACTTTATTGTTAAATATTGCTCGTGGCTTTATTCCCCGGTGATTTATGGCGTCCTAACGATGGTTCATTTTCTCAAAACGTAGGTGAATTTATTTCCAACTACTTTGGAAGCTGCGATGTTTGGTCCTAACGTTCCTAATTATTTTCAGCTTGATTCAGGAGCTTCTGGACGGAGGCAGTGGACTATCTTTCACCATCCTCTTACCTTTCACACTTCCATTATTATCTTGGGTAATAACTGGGCAATCCGCTTTGTTTTGCATTGTCATGTTTTTCTGGATTATTATCGTCGGAAGTGTTCATTTTGGATTAGTGGGTGTAAATGCCGCCCACCACCACCCTCAAATATTTCATGATGGCGATGCTATACGGTAAGTATAACCACCAAACAAAAACAGGACTAGAAGGGAAGCAAGATCGATCGATGTTGCCTTTTCCTGCTTTCTCCCTCTCTCTTATACTACTGATATTTACAGTTAGCAAGTTGTCCTATACTTTCCTCCATGCCTCCATTTTATTCAAGCAATGACACCTAATGACGTTAGAATGGTACCAAATTTTGATATTGCTAATTGCAATTTGTTCTTTAGTTTTTATGTTCATTTTCATGGACACTATTGTTTACGTCTTTTTGATAGGTTTACTTGTTAGACAATGACACGTATTGGTGTTAGTATCATTATATAGATTTCAAACCCATCTAAGGATAATTTATCGTTTGTTTTTTAGTCCCTTAAACGAACTCGATTGGGGTATTCACCAACTCGATGCGGTGATGGATAGACGGGAAATCACAGGTTCTCACTTCCTGGTACTGACAAACTTCGGAGATCATGCACTGCACCACTTGTTCCCTTCTATCGATCACGGTTTATTAGAATACCTTTATCCAATTTTTCTGGAAACGTGCAAACATTTCGGCGTCGAGTGGAAATTGACGTCACAGTTGGAGCTAGTGAAAGGGCAGTTTTTACAACTTGCAAACGAAAAAGTCAACAGCGAACCCCCGAAGAAGTTACTGCACACGAAATTATGACACTGTTACATTTAGTGATTCACTGTACATACTTGGAACGCTTATATTTATTGTATTATTATTATTGACTTTAAATAAAATGAACAAATATAATAGTATATTATGCAACAAGTTTGATATATAAACATGTCTTTGTGATCATTAATAACCGCAAAAACTGACAACAAATCTACCGGAAACATCCGTTACCAAGGCTTGACAAAGCTGACTTCCTAAAGTCGCATTTTGCGCACGCCTCTTCAGCGCACAAATTGGTTAGAGAGTTTTTCTTACTGCAAGATATATTTTTTTAAACTAAGCCCTGATTGGTATATAGAATTTGTCTATCTGTTTTACAAACAAGATTGGCTATTTTTTATTGTGCTCCTGCGGACCACTAGGGAACTTTCGCAAAATCGATGTGATTTTCTAGCGCATGCACTGTGTATAAACTGTCCTTCACGACTCGTCGAACATCAAAGTTACGGTAAACTTTCGTAAATAATAAGATTTGTACAAATAATAGCAATTTTCAATGATATTTTTTTCAAATATCTCTCTCGTATGAGAGACGAAATTTGAAACTCTCTCTCGACACAATTTACAATACTGTAAAGACCAAATTATACAACGTTTTGTAGTTTTTCATTAACGGCTAATAATTTACCCACGAAAACGGGATTTTTCAGAATCTATTTGATTTTTTGCACATAATCAACGCACCCTGTAGATAATTGAAAAACATCTTGTATATAATAGAAAAAATGCCTAAAATAAAAGTTATAGTAGCGGATCTTCCACAGTTCAAGAATTTTGCCGATCGGGTTAATAGTTTTGGAGAAAATAATTTTTTTAAGGACGCCAAAATAACCTAAAAGAAATTTCAAAATTTTTTAAAACATATTTGGCTACATATGCGCCCAGTTTCTACAGTATAGACTTTTATACCTCTCCTTAGCTACGATAGCTACATATTTTAATATAGCACAGAATATTCAGAGCATCCTGTGCAATATGCAAAAACCTTAAATACAAAAGTTTTAGCTATCCATACGGACTATATGGTTATATTTAAAAAAACAGACAATGGACCCCAATTTTCAGGTTTTTACAAATACCGGCCACACCCTGTACATTTTTGAAAATTATCAATAATAAACGTTTATAGAGTTTGATGAAGTTCAAATTTCGGAGACTTATTGTGTTTTAATAGTAATGTCCAAAAAACAGTGAAAAATCGAGAAAAAAAATGGACGCCGAGGATCCACCTCGACCATTTCCAAATCTCTTGTGCATCCTCTGGATCGTTAAAAAGGAGCATCTAGGTTAAACGGTTCGGAAGTTATCGTCGAAATAGAGAACGGAGAACCGAGAATGGACAAAGAAATGTTTTTGATTTCTATACCAATGGCGATCCCCTAGAACCTACCGCTACCGAGATATAAAAATTTTATACGAGCGCAGATACTTTCCGAAAATTCGATTTCATCGATTTTCGAAAGTAACAAGTGCAGTATCAATGCTTTTCGGTAACACATCACAGATTTCTATTAATATTTCCTGCGTGTGTGAATGAATATTAATTTTAATTGTTAGCAGTGGTTTGCCATCCATAACACACCCGATGCATTACGGTTCGGTACAATATTACATTAATTTTCAATCAACCTTATTTGTAACTGACCTTTGATTAAATTTTTTCTAAATAAATTCTACTTGAAACGCCATAAAACAATGTATCGTTTTCAACTATTCCGCCTTATTACGGTTTGCACCCTTTGAAAGTTAAGTTTTCTGAAACCGTGACATTCTTAGTCTTATTGATTTAGTTGAGTTTGAGTAAGAATATCAAATCCAATTAGCAAAATTTTAATATAAATTATACACGCTCCACGCTTAAGTTTTCAATTGCCTTACTTTTTTCTTTAAATGCTTAAAATAGACTGAAACAAAACTATCAGTTTATTGAAGGCTTGTATTATCCAAAATTTAACAATGGTGATCATTCGACAGCAGTTGTTAGAAAATGAAATTATGAAACGACATTGGATTCTGCCCGTGGCAGGTCGATTCTAGTTGGTCAAAATTTTGTTGTGTTCGTTAATAGTGTCAAAATAGTATCTTTTGATGGTGTCACGCGGTTTTGCTGTTTTTACCATTTACGCCGGTAACCAGGCCGAAGAGGTCCGTAATGGAAGCGCGGGGAGTAGTGTTTTGTGTAGCATCGGTTCCTAAATTTTTTGCGAACAAGTGATAATAAATTGGTTGGTCGGTGACCAACAGGAATGTTATCTTATTTGTACTAAAGTTGAAACATAGTTAATTAGTTAGCTGGCTGGCTGAAAAAAATAAAAACATAAATAATGTCTAATAATTATGTGTCGTAATATTTCTACCACTAAAATATAAAAGCTTTAAAAACTCTCACTTATATGAATGAAGAATCGTTTTGACCACTTTTTTCTACGATCGAATTAAATTTAAAACACTTTTTTCTACGATCCAATTAAATTTAAAACAAGGTGACATAGTTCAAAGTAATTCATTAAATAATAATTATGGAGAATGGCAAAATCCAAATTGCGGGAAGAGATATTCAATGGGCAGTTTAAAATTAAGTAAAATGCGTACGTTAGTGTTAAATTATTTGGGTTTCGGAATTTTATTAAGTTTACTGTTATTAGGGTACAAAAGCTATAGTTCAAACTATTAGCACACAGATGTAAGTATAAACAATAAAAAAATATAGATTTTTGTGACTGCATCTTCTTCTTCAATAAGTAAAATTACTTTTTTAGCAACGCCATGATAAATGAAAGCTGTCACACAAGTTTTAATATAATTTTTGATATTGGTAAATCAGATTTGCAATAGAAGTTTAGCCTGTCTCGATCTCATCGGGTTGGTCTTTGCCCGCAATTGTGGAACTTACCTTTTTCAATTTATCCAAGATAGGAACAACTTCGCTTTGATAAAAACAACATATTTTCCTTCTTATTGGGTCCTATTGTCTATACGGTGAGTTTAAAAATCACTACGTTTACTCCTTTTCTTCAATTCTCCACTATTAATAATATCCTTTATCGACGATATTAGCGATTTTGTAAGTAGACAGGTTTCTTTTAAAGTTTAATAAGTTCTCTATGTGTTAAAGTTTCATACCCATTTTTCACAACCTATTTTGCATCAAGCGACAATTCATTTCGATGAGACGCTGTTATATTCCCCTAAAATAACTTTTTCGAAACCCACAGTAAAAACAATTACGCAACACTGCGACAAATGGTTAACACTTAAGAAATATATCAGAAAGACAGAAATATATTTGGCCCACCCCTGCCTTGTAACTCAAGTAAAAATAAATAAAAATGGCTTTATCCATTAACATTGTTAAAGTTTTATTGGGGAGGGTCCGTCGAAAGCCAACATGATGAAGATTGAGATTTAGAATATGTCTAGAATATGGTCTATAAGTCGATTCGTACTTATTCATTTTTTGAATAACATCAGCAACAGAATATCTATTTTCTTGACGACATGGTGGATGCGCAGTATATATAAAATGATTTAGAAAATTAAACTTCGTATACCAACGACGCATGAAAATTTTGATTTTCAATTTTAATCACATATTATCATCAATTAGGATATATGAAACTTCGAATCCGAATTTGACCCCTCACGTGGCGGTGGCTTTTTAATTTGCTAATTCTTCATGTGCGAATAAACGATCATAGTTCTACTGGACACGGTTTAGAAATCGACGAGTAGCACGCAGGGATATATGTATGTAAAACCCATTTTATCACAAAACGAGGTAAACATTTGTTGTCTACTCTTTACTCCAAACTACTCAATATGCACTGCAACCTTATGGCAATAGAAAGAGTATGCAACACATTTATAAAGTTCTCACAATAGAGTAAACCGTTACTCCGCTCGTTCCTAAACAAACTTGTGAATAAAGTGTTGGCTATAAAACTTCTTTGCGTAATATGCTATTCGGTTGGCTAAAAGAAACGTCATGCTTATGCACAATTTTTATTTGTAAGTAAGCATTGCTGATCCCATCTTTCCATCTGGTTCTGAGTCTACCCCGCTTCCTGTTTCTATTGGGGACCTAATTGAAGCATTTGCACTTCCTTAAAAAGTTGTGTGCATTTACTCTTCCCATAAGATTTTTGTCTAGTGTCCAAATTTCCAGCTTGGTGGTATCTTTTATGATTTTATTTCACAATAACGAGTTGAATTATCTTTATGATGGTCCTTTCCATCTTTACTAAGCCCCATACTTAGATAGTCAGATTATTCCTTTTTTTTGTTTCTTAATTTACTTTTATAATTTGTCCTTCTTCCCCGATCACTAAGTACTGAGATTTCTGTAGAAAAATTTGCAATCTTTGACAGCGTCAATTGATTTTCTCATCATGTATTATGCGTCTATATTCAAATCCAAGACATCCTGGTCGTCAGCGAATAGCACAGTATAAATAAATTCCTCAACAATTTGAACTTCTATGTACTTACACTTCAATAAAACAGATTTAAATTTATTTTAAATAAGGTTGTAGATAAGCAATTGTAATAGTTTTCTTTAAAAATGGGAACGTCATGGGTCTTTCTTAAATAGCCTTTAGTTTAAGTCTGTTATCTAATTTTTGAATTACTTGTTAGGTAGGTTTTTTGATTACTTTTAATAAATTAGTAGTAATAAGTACGTACATTCTATATTTTTATTTAGTAATACTTTAAAATATTAAGCTAAAAAAAATGCACGGCAATAAAAGTAAGAGTAGTGAGAGTAGTGAGCGCAAAACCAAGACGAAAATTTACCAAAAACAAAAATCCAACGACATAACCTGTTTATTGGTGCCTTATATCATACAACATATTCACACATACAACTAAGTTAATTTAACTGCACTTTACAAAATACCATTGGATTTTCATAAAAACTGAGAATGTGGAGATCAAAGGCTGCGGATGGAATTACGTGTCTCTTGTCTCTTTTTTAACCTCCGCTCTCCCTTTCTCATACAGTTCGGTACATTTGAAACAACGGAATCATACGCTTAAGGAATAAACGAAACAATTAAAAAATAAATATAAGTAATATTAAAAATAATTACAATACAACACGCAGCAAAGTTGGTATAGCTGCGCGGACCTTTCGTACATTGGTTAAGTTAACACAGCGCGCGAGTTATTTAGAAATCGTTTTCAGGGGCAAGGTCGAACCTTGGAGGGAAGAGTCCACCGTCCAGTTGTTGAGGGCGCTGTCTTGGCTAAAGAAGAGAAAGATGTTATTTAACAGTATGACATAGACGCTTACGAGAGACAACACTCCTCAAAATATGGGAAGTTTGCGAAGTGGGTCGCATTAATTTTAATAGTTGGGGTTTGTGAACTGTAAAATGGTGTCGTAAACAAGTTACAGTCCCGGGAGAGACGGCACTAATTTTACACGGCCACTCGCTATACTAAATTGACAAAGGGTGACAAAAACTTAACACTGAGAAAATTAAAGCTGCTTTACCTACTAAAGCTACCTGAGTTCATTCAAGGTTTCTTTAGTAAATTCAAGCCCTATTTTAATAAGAAAACTTTAAGCTTTCATAAAATTACTATTAGTTCTCTCAGTGAACCGCTTGCATTAGTAAAGATCGGTACATAACAACGCTGATCGGGTTGTAATGTGACTTACAAGATGAAGATAGAAGTTACTCCATAGCAATAGCCGCTAAACGACTTGGTTTATTTGCTTGAGGCTTTAACAAATTAAATGGGCATAAAGTTACTTTAAACACGAGTCAAGTTGTATATTAGGCTTTACAACACTTTTTCAAAGAACAATGAATATCTGTCTACACAAATACTGTTTTGCATTGATTTAAATCAATAAAATTCAATTTTTTATTTTATTTAAAGACACCGTCCATATTCCTAATTTTGGAATTTCCAAAAAACTTGTAATCATCGATTTGGGAGACTATGGTATGGTGAACTTACCGCTGGGCTAGCACCTCTGGCAGCTGAACCTCCACGGCCTTTCGCGCGGAATTTGGCAATAGCTTGTTCGGCAAGGTCAGCACGTTCTTCGGCTTCCTCGAGCTCTTGTTGGGCCTTGCGGAATTTGGCCAAATTGAGGGCGGCAATTTCTTCGGCTTCTTCGATCTGCCTCTTGTATGTCTTGATCTTCTGTTGCAGTTTGTCGACCAGGTCTTGCATGCGCTCGTGGTTTTTGCGGTCTTCCTCAGCTTGGAAGCTCAATTCCTTGATGCGGCGTTCGGATTTCCTCAAGTTCTTCTGGGCGTCGGCGTGTCTTCTTTGTTCGCCGTCCAACTCGTTCTCAAGTTCTCTGACTCTTTGTTCGAGCTTGGCAATGGCTTTCTTGCCACCTTTAAGGGCGTTGGCTTCGGCTTCATCCAAACGGACTTGGAGGTCCTTGATCTGGGTTTCGAGAGCTTTACGGAGTTTCTCCTGTGTTTGGGCGTGGTCTTGTTCGGCACGGAGTTCGTCGGCCAAGCGGGCAGCGTCTACCATGGCTTTCTTAGCCTTCTCCTCGGAGTTCTTGGCTTCGTTAAGGAGTTCATCGAGGTCGGAATGCAGGGTTTGCAATTCGGTTTCCAACTTCCTCTTGGCGGCGGACATGGACGCGTTCTGGGCAGCGAGGTCATTCAACTGTTCGTGAGCATCTCCCAGTTCTTGTTCGGCTTGGCGGCGAGCACGGTCGGCTTGCTCTAAGAGAGTGCGAGATTCTTCCAATTCGTTCTGCAAGGCGTTGGCACGTCTTTCAGAAATGCCCAACTGTTCTCTGGCCTCATCCCGAGCACGTTGTTCCTCTTCCAATGCTTGCTGGGTGTCCTTAAGTTGTTGTTGGTAACGTTTAATGGTCTTCTGGGCCTCAGCGTTAGCCTAAATGTTAAACATTGATCAATACAGATATCATTTACAATCCGGAAAATTATTTACCTTGTTGGCGTGGTCCAAAGCAATTTCCAATTCGTTGATGTCGGCTTCCAACTTCTTCTTCATGCGTAGAGCCTCAGCTTTGCCCTTGGCTTCTGCTTCGAGGGAAGCTTGCATGGAATCCAAAGCGCGTTGGTGGTTCTTGCGGGTGTTTTCGAACTCTTCTTCCTTCTCTTGGATGCGTCTGTCGATTTCTTGTCGTACCTGCGAGAGTTCCAGCTGACTGCGGAGCACCTTGTTCTCTTCCTGTTCAAGGGCGGCTTCGGCTTCTTCAAGAGCGGCCTGCAGTTCGTCTTTTTCGGCTTCCAATCGTTTCCTGGCCTTTTCGATTTCGTGGATGTTGCGTCCACCTTCACCGATTTGGTCGAGCAAATCTTTAACTTCATCGGCGAGGTTCTTGTTCTCGCGACGAACTGCTTCCAATTGTTCTTGTCCTTCTTCGTAAGCTCCCTTAAGTCTGAACAACTCGGTGGAATAGTTGCGGCACTCCTTCTGGCTGGCATCGAGTTCGGCGGCAAGATCGTCAACCTTGAGTTTCCATTCTCCAATAATTTTATCGAATGCCTTCTGTTTCTTCTCGGCGGCGTTGGCAATAGCGTTGGCACGGTCGACTTCCAATTGCAAGTCTTCGACTTCAGTGGCCAAGCGTTGTTTGGTCTTTTCGAGAGCCACGACCTTTTGGTTGAGCGATTCGATGGTTTCCTCAGCTTCAGCAAGACGAGCTTGCAGTTTCCTCTTGGCTTCTTCGAGTTCCTCTGATCTGGCAACACCCTCGGATTCGTATTTTTGACGCCAAAGTTGAGATTCAGCGTTAGCTTTGCTCAGTTGGCGTTGGATGTCAGCCTTGGCTTCCGCTTCCTCTTCAACCTGTTCACGGATGTTGTCCAAGTCGTGTTCCAAGTTGCGGAATTTGCCGAGGAGGGTCGCGCGTTCGCGGGCTTCCTCGTCGGCCAATCTCTTGGTGTCTTCTAATTGGGTAGTCAGGGACACCTTGATCTTGCTGAGTTGGGATACTTGGGACTCAGCTTCTTCCAATTGCCTGAGAAGGTCAGAGTTTTCGATGGACAGCTTCTTCTTAGCAGCGTCGAAGTCGTTGAGTGTGCGGTTGGTTTCGTCAAGCTTGCCTTGTACGTCGTTGAGTTGTTGTCCCAGTTGTTTAGAAACTTTCTCGATGGCGGCCTGGGAAATGAGATAGGAAACGTTTAGATGAACTTTTTACTCCACTCGGTACGAAGCAGAGTATTGCGATCATAAAAATTAGTTGTTAGCTAGCGATAAAATCGGGAAATTAGGAACGAAGCTCTGTCAGCGGTTTCTCAGAAGAGCTGCAACAGTGATATACACGACAAAGACCAATGTGGGCGTCCTTCTAGTACCTTTTCGTTAGCTAAGTGGTCGACAGAAGCACGGAGATCGTTAAGTTCACCAAAGTATTGGGCCTTCTCCTTCTCGGCTCTACAATAACAGACAGAACGAGACAAACGTTAAACGTGAACATACACGCAAAGGACACGACAATGTAAACGGGTGGTACGAGTATTTCACAGTAATAAAATGCAGGCAGAACCGGAATTTTTGGGGTAACACGGGGTACCTTTTCGCGTCCGACTTGGTCAACGGCGCCGCGAGTTTGTTGGAGTTCTTGGTAAATACTTGCACGATCTCTTTCGGCCCTACATTTTACATAAATTAAGTTGCATTATTTACGAGACGGCTCGTCTAAAGATTAATGACGATACGCCGGCCGGTTACGTTTATTTTTCCATTTGCAATTTACAAAAGTTGTTTGTTATTTTTGGAACGGCGCCTTTGGTGTTTATAATTATAAATATATTTAATGACCACGCAATAATAAAGTTTAAAAAAAACCTCGATGCACCAAATTTTCCCGAATATCTAAATTTTTGTTGTGAAGCGAATCGAGATTACTTACTTAGCCTTCAGCTTGTTCAGTTGGTCAATTTGTTCGCCCATTTCGGAGACTGCGTCGTTGTGCTTCTTGCGTAAGTTGGCGAGGGTGCTTTCGTGTTGGATGTTGGCTTCCTCCAAGTCGCGGCGGAGCTTGGCCAGTTCGGCTTCGCGTTTCTTGTTGAGCTCAATTTGAGCCGAGGTAGCGCCACCAGCTTCTTCGAGACGTTCTCCCAACTCCTCGAGTTCCCTGGCCAAATCCGCGCGCTGTTTCTCTGCCTTTGCGCGGGCTTGTCGCTCGGCTTCGACCTCTTCTTCCAATTCTTCGATGCGTGCCTGGAGTTCCTTGATCTGTTTCTGTTGTTTGCCGACAACCGATTGTTCGTCTTCCAATTTGGCGGTCAGAGATGAAATTTCCTTGTCTTTGCGTTGGATGGTTTGTTCGAGTTCCTTTTTGTTACGTTCCAAGTCGGATACGGCTTCCTGGGTCAGTTTCAGATCGCCTTCGACCTTCCTCTTGGATTTCTCCACGTCTCCGCGCAGTTTCTTTTCGCGTTCGAGAGAATCTTCGAGTTCGTCCAGCGTCTGTTCGAGTTTAGCCTTCACTTTGTTCAAGTGGTTGAC
The DNA here is from genome assembly GCF_029955315.1 of Cylas formicarius. NCBI lineage: Eukaryota > Metazoa > Arthropoda > Insecta > Coleoptera > Brentidae > Cylas > Cylas formicarius. The sequence goes on along the minus strand of NW_026844326.1, from coordinate 13,251,766 downwards.
TTTGTCCTCGGCGGCCTGGAGTTCCTCGGAGATCTTCTGGTTATTTTCGCCGGACATTTTCTTTTCCTTGTTGAGTTTGTTGATGAGTTCATCTTGGTGGGCAATTTCGTCGTTCAAGTTCCTAATCTGGTGGTCTTTGGTGGCCTTGTCTTGCTCGGATTTCTGAAGGTTCAGTTCCAAGTCCTCGACGTCCTTCTTGTAGCCAGAGATTTCTTGCTCCAGCTTTTTCTTCTGTTGCAAAAGCTGGTTTCTGGCGTCTTCTTCCTGGCTGAGGCGGTCTTGGGTTTCCTTGACAAAAATAAATCAGGTAAAGCGGGCGACACTCGCGTATTAATTAAATTCTTATTGGATGCGTTCCAATAAAATGTTTTCGAGTATTTTTAATGATTGCCGATTACCTACATTTTATTTTGAGCGATCGCCAAAATTTATTACGAAAATTAATAAGGTAGCAGTTTTGATTTTGCTAATGAATAAGAAGCATTGACAGCGGTCCAACTTAACGCTCGTCTCGCTTGGATGAGAAGGCGCTTGAATAATTGTAGTTTATAAGTTTCCACAGCAAGTTATTAAAAACTCACCTGCAATTGGGATTCCAGGTCATTTTTCTGAGCTTGCAGCTTGTTGGCCCTCTCTTGAGTCTCGGATAAGGTACCTTTCTCGCCTTCTAAGCTGTTCAACAACTCGGTCTTCTCGTTCAACAATTTGGAGTAGAGGCCTTCGAGTTCTTTTTTGGCTTTCGCTTCCCTTTCGAAAGCTTCCTGTGCCTTGGCCGCTTTCTCTTCAAGTTTCTGCAACAAAGTTTCTTTTTCGGAGAGTTTTTCGAGCACGTCCGCAGCGTAGTGCGTTTTGGAAGATTTTCGTTGCAGGGTCGATTCGGGTTCGAGGGTTTCTTTTTCGTTTGATTCGATTTGGGGTTCGGAGGGTATCGCGTCACCAAGAAGATGTTTCTCTTTAGAGTCTTTCGATTGTTTTCTTTCTTTTGGTAATTTATGTTGGGAGGTTTCGATGTCGGCCATAGTGAACCCCGAAAGACTACCGATAACTGTGCGAGCACGATATGGAATACCGTCCGAATCTAAGAGAGGAGTGCAAGCCGCGAAGACCGAGCTAAAACTGGATTCTGTAGAAAGTTAGGATAAGTCATATCCGAAGGCGTGGGAGAGAGAGATGAAAGATTAGAAAAATATGCGATATAAACCGCGAGGCGTTGACAGAAATAGTATGTAGAGGGAGAAATTTTATATTTAGCGAATCTAATATAGGACAGGTGATTTTATAAGTGGACATAAAAATCGAGCGTTTAAAAAAGTTTGTAAACATTCCTATATCTGTAGGGAAGGTTGTTCGCTAAATGCAGCGTCGCCTACATGAGAGAAGATTCTTGTAAACTGTTGCCCGAGATGCGAGATCGCGAAATTTATTTCGGGATAAAGAACGTATTATAAAAACAAACGTTCGCGCGTCTTGCCTGAAATTAGAATCGGATATTTTGTCGAAAACCGCGGTGAATGACTTAGCGTTGCAAGTCCGATTTATTTAAAGAATGTAAATGATTCAACGCGAAAAAAAATATGCGTGTGTCAAAGCAAACCCCGATATTTTTGACACGAGAATGCGATAAAAATGATCCGCGTAGGTCATTTAAAAATAATCCTACGTGCCGGGATTATGTTTGATTTGCGCAGATCTTGCCCAATTTAAAAACGTGATTCACCCCGAGATGTGTTTCTGAGTTACCCAATGAAAATTTAAAACGTTTAAAAATATTGTTTTCACAATTCTAATTCGATATGAACGTAATTCTCAGAAAAAAAAATAGTTTTGTTCCCTGTAGCACTCATACACAAGAAAAGGAGCTAGAATCCTTGATCGAAATATTCCTTATAAAACAAAAAAGGCTTAGATAAGTTATAACGAGTTTTTGTTTTTTTGACTTACATTAAATATGATCCTGAAGTGATAAGGGAATATTGAAACTTTTATACGATGGTCATAAGATTAACAAAGTATTATATTTTGAACAATATTTCAATATAAATACGGTCGCACAAGTCTCCTGAAAATGGCTGCTATCCAACCTCAACGGTCCCCCAATCATTTTATTTCAATCGAAATTCCTATATGATCTCAATCTATCTCTATGGAATTTCAATCTATCGCCATGAAGTTATCTTGAAATTAGATGTCGACAAAGATTTTTAAAATTCTTTGAAAATTCTGTTTTTTGGGGTCAATGAAAAATATACTTTTTTTCCAAACATTAGATTAGATTAGACTAGTTTTGGTTAGTTGACTTACACAAATTAAATATGATTCTGATGTGATAAAGGAATATTCGATTTCGAAGTGAAATCACTTTTACACCATAAAGGAATGTTTGATCATCATAAGATCAACAAATTATAATATTTTGAACAATATTCTATTATAAATAAGATCGTAAAAACTAACCGACCCCAACGGTCCCCCAATCTTTTAATCGAAATTCCTATGATGCGCGAAATCTCTATCTATCGGCAGGGAGTTATCTCCAAAAAGGCCCCGTTAAAATTCTTAGAATTTTTTTTCGGGGTACTGAAAAATATATTTTTTTTCGAAACGTACCTCTCCGATCAAAAGCAAACTTAAGAAGACGCGTGACAACCGATAACGAAACGTTTGCTCTCTATGACTTTTTCAAAAATGAAAAATAAACGATAATTGTCTTCTTCAGAAGTAAATCGTTAGCGCTAATTAAAAGGGCATACTAAGATTTGTAGGCCTTTAAGAAATATATGAAATTATATATCTTGTTTCTCTATATTAAGCTCTTCGTGTTCTTCTTTTCTAAGTTCCAACCTAGGCAAAGTTTCGACGAATTAATGACCCATTTTTAGAAGACTGAAATATTATATTTCCTAAATCAATCTTGTGTATTATTATCATAAAATCATTTAAAGAATGACATGTATGCCCTTCAATTTAATAAAACGTAGTTGGAATTAAATTAGTTGTAAAAATGAAAATTCTAAAATGCGAATTTTAAAAAATTGTAATTGTAATATCTTAATAAACTTCCTCCAAAAAATACTTAGGTACCAATGGTTTCTAAAAAAGATGAGCAGAGGAGTCCCTGGTAAGGCGAATAATTTAGTAACGAGTCAAATAAAACATTGAGGTCTAAAGATCAGAGAAGCGCATAATATAGAAGAGTGGGAATGAATTAAAGTGGTTGATTAAGGAAATTGCATTAACCAACTTACAGCGATCTCATCCTCGATGCGGGTGACGTTGAGAAGAGGTCTGACCTTCTGCCACAGTTTGTACCATGGCCAGGTACGGAGCTTGAGGTATTTCCTCAAGTTCCTCTGGCACACTTGGAGGGCCAAGCGCTGTTCTTGCAATTTCTTGAATTCCTTCCTGGAGAGGTAACCACGGATCCAGGACTGCATCCAAGTGACGATTTTGCTCAGACGTTCATCACGAAGTTCTTCCATCTGACCCAAGACACCAGCACGGAAGAATACCTAATTTTTCGAGACAACACAATTGGTATATGACCCGAAGGGGGACTCGCCTTTTTTTAAAAATTATTTCGTCTAGCATCTAGCCGTTAGTTGCGTTTGTATACATAAGTTTTCAGTTCTAAGCAGCACAAAAACTGTTCGAAAGAAAATATGTCTTAGTACCCATAAATCTCTCTATCTGCAACTTCACAGCCAAGTTTTCATTAGAATTTGGACGAGATAGGTTAGGCAATTACGTAACAAGAACACTTCACTAGAAATGAATGATTCAATATAGCTCAATAAAAATCAAATGTTTGAGTTTTTGCATGCACTGTTGTCACTCATACCCAATTTTAGTATTTACATCCTTATTTTCAAATATTTTGCCTTATCAGAAACTACCTTCAATAAAAAAAAAACAAGCAGCGCATACGTTTTAGCTAAGAAAATCAAGCTCAATATAGCATCATTTTAGTAATAATCATAGCAGCGATTTTTTTATCGCGCAAGAGCGAAAGCAATTCGTTGAAGTAGTATTGGGGTATACCTTAGTTTTACCCAAACGATATTGCTCTTTGTCTAGATTAATGGAATCCAGAATAATTTGCGCAGCTTTCTCCGGAGTTGTGCTGTCCTTGATTGCACTTGCGACCAGAATTTTGTATCTGATTGACGCAAGAGTTTCGGTTACACACAAAAACAAACAAAAAATAAGGGGTATAACACACAGTTTAAGAGGAGAAGAAACAAATAAAACCTAGCCGAGTAGTGTAGCCCGTCTGTAAGGCTACATGGTGACTCGGCGACAGAACACAACACTGTAATACTCTGTAAACATGCCTTAGTGTGACCGAGACGATACAATTCGGAATCAAGACCGGTAGCTTGCAAGATGTGATCAGCACATTTCTTTGGGTCGGACTCCTTGGACACAGCGGTAGGATTCAAGATCTTGTAACTAAAGGGATACACATGTACAAACTTATTACAACAATGGCTGGACGGACGAAGATACATTTAAATTGCTTCAATCGATGACGATCACTTTTAAAACATGTGCATTTCCTAAACTCTGCAAGTGACGACAACTGAACACTAACGAATGAAAAAAGGATCTAACAAGGGATCACATATAATATTCCCTTGCCTTTGTGTGTCCTACTCTGTAACTGTCAGGGTCTAAAGCAATTTCTTCCAGACACTTTCTAGCTGCTTCCTTTGGATCCTTTTCCTTTGCCATCGTCGCCGGTGCAAGAATCATGTAACTACGTTACACCAAAATAAATGCATTTCTGTTTTTCGCAATTTCTACATAACTACGGATTTTCTAAAGTTTACTCAAGCATGTTTACGCAAAGGATTGATAACCATAATAAATGAAGCTGTTCCCAAATTACTCGTTATTAACGCCACAAGGGCTACAATTTGGGTACTGAAGACTGTTTTATTCGAAATTTCAAAATCTAAATCCAAAATCGGCTCTTCCAAGTAGGTACTTCAGATTATAGTGTCTAATCAATAAAATGACGGTTTCAAGAAATAAAAAAATATTGTAAATGTTTTAAAAATGTAACCTAATATAATGCCTTTGCTCATATAATTTATAATCATTTGGGACGAACTAAAAAATTATTTGCAACAATGGAATTTTCTGAAACCGTTTCAGTATTCTATAGGATCTAATTCTGCAGTCTCCCGTAACTAGTATTTCAAAGTATATTAATAAATCAGGGAGCTTACCGCAGTTTGAAGTCTGGGTAGACCATCCTGTTGGGGAAACCTTTACGGCAAATACGGATACCTTCAAGTACACCGTTGCAAGTCAGCTGGTGCATAACCAAGTGAGAGTCGATCACTCCGGGCTGTTTCAATTCGTTGGGAATGATACAACGTACGAAGTGAGGTTGAGTGGCCCTCAACGTAGACATCAGGTTGTTCAGTTGTTCCTACCGTTACAGCGACGTTAATTTGTGTCATGTTGAATGATTTGGGCGAAACGGATTTTAGTCGAAGTAAATGTATTAATCACGTCTTGTGCAAGCCAAGAGTATACGTAGCACTATTGTTTGGTAGTAGAAAGTGAGTGCGATGTGTTAGTTAAGTCAAATCCGGAAATATTTCGCATACAGTTTTAGTAGGTGCTGCAGTCTGATTTCCAAAAAAAAAACACGAATACCATCATATAGGTAGTATGTAGGAGGTCACGAGGTTCACGTTGAGTATCCTATTAAAGGTTGTGCGGAACTGAACAGGAACTTCTTCAAATTTACTAAATTTTCGAATTCTTCAGGAAATTCGTAGAAAAGGAAAACAAAATCAACACAGCGACACCAAGAGAGAAATCATAGGTTTAGATAACCGGGGTAGTAGCAGTCGCGTTTCTGCTTCACTGATCTTCTTCAGTGACACATGACCAAGTAAATGACAGTCAAGCTCTGAAGAAGCCAACAGGATGTTTAGCGAAACGTTAGCTCGTTCGAGTCAACAAAAACCAACGCAGGAGGAATCCAGAAGTATTATAAAATGTATTACAGTAGCCCGTAGAAGACCATATTTAGCACTGGCTCAAGCCATGATGCATTGCCGGTACTTTTGTTAAAATCTAGTTATACCCTGCCATTCTTTAAGTGGATGCTTTTCGTGGAGCATGGTATTTTAGAAAATTCTCAAAAGTGCGGAAGTATTATAAATACAGTTTTATAAATACAGAGTGTTATACTTAATTTTAACATTTGCGAAACACCCTGAGAATACCAATATGTAAGATCTAACTCGGTGAAATAAGCAGGTAATAACAACGTATATTTTTTGCAGATATCGTTAGAGCTTTAGTAAACTTGGCAGTGCTGTATTGGCGGAAATATTTTAAAAGTATATTGAGAAATTTTCCGTATTTAGTTCACTAGAACGTTTAATAGGAATTACTTCGTATAGCAGCTCAACGTGAAGCAGATGTATGAGTTACATGCTTTGGTAAAACTTGTGCGCAAAAGTATTGGATGGTTTTGACGGTGTCATGACATTATGAACACACTACATTCTCATCGGCAATATTCGTCAAGCTGTTTAATGCCCGAATATTAACGTGGGTTGAGAAACTTTCGATCAAAAGACACGAAAAAACACAAACAATCGGAACTATTCAAAATACATACAAAAAACACTGAACCAGAATAGCAGTATTTTGCTTCTGGTTTGTAAATTTTCAGTATGACAAATGACGTAGCTTAGTTGTTCCATAGACGTTTAGCCTGGACACAATCTAAGCCGCTAGTTGAAAAACAAATTCAAATCAAGTGTGATATACTGTCGTTACAAATTTAGACGTACTTTGTAAGCGGACGAGACGGTAGCAAAAGCGCCACCCTTTTTACCACGACCGGCACCTATAAAAACATGCAAAGGCATAAAATATCGGCAAACATAGATAAAGAGGCGATAGAGATAACATTGGAATTTGCGCAGGCCTGTTTTAGGATCGACATGGAAATCGAACGGGGAAAGGTCAAAGGTAATAGCTCTGAGCTCAGCGTCTCACACGAGTTCTTCAGAGTATTTACCCTGTACATGGCCGAGACGGTCTGGAAAGCAGAACCCTTGGTTCTCTTGCCACCTGTGTTAAATATTATATCAAATCAAAGAATTCCTACATCCGGTAATTCAAACGATTTATACAAATCTTTTAACATACATTTTTGATTTAGCATTTTCCGGGGACATAATAAATCAAAAATTTTTGGTTTTATATATACTTGAAAATGGAATTGGAAATGTCACGTGAAAAGGAATTGAAATTTTCCCAAATGTAAGGTCCAAGTATCTAATTGTTTTGAATGAATAGGTGGATTTTTTTTTTATAATAAAAAATTTATACATTTGACACTTGGATAGATGTCTAATAGTGGATCTATTTAAATTTATTGAAAAACTTTCTCTAATTTTTCTTTAACTGGTACAAACTGTGGACCTTCAGACTTTTCTGTGGAACTGGTCTAAAAAGTTTCAACCAAATGTTCCCTCTGACCAAAATAAAATGAATATGAATTAAATTTTTCACCTTTGGTAATAATTTGTGACCAAACAAACTAGGCTTTCTATTTTATATATTTTAGATACGATCCACGAACCCTACCTAAAGCTTTCAACTATTAAAAAATAACTCATTTTTTAATAGTTTCAACAATTTTTTCACAATAATTCTAAAAATGCAAATGCAATCCAAATGCAAATGAATTTGAAACTGTTATAAAAAGTTGAGTGGGAGCACGTCAACATGTTCGAAAGCTTACCCTTGCCACCGGCGTCGGCTCCGCCAGATTGACCAGGATGGTCAGAGAAGATTTCTTGAACCAGTTTGTTGGTACCCTTCTTGAAGAGATCTACGACGGTGTCGTTAAGGGGATCCTTGTTCTTTTCAAGCCACCCGGTGATATTGTACGGCACCTATAATGATAAGAATTCGATGGACTTCATTCTTTGAACACCGCAACTTTGAAAAACGAACTTACATTACCAGCGTAGTGAGCCAAGGTGAAGTGACCCGCGATCTGACCTGGTTTTGGTGGTTTGGGTTTCTGGTAGTTGGGAGATTTGCCCAAATGGTTCGTGTTCAATTTCTCAACGAACGTTTGATCGGTAGCTTTGGGGAACATAGATTCTTCTTCAAGAATAGACAAGATGCCCATAGGCTAGAGGGAAACTTAAGCTTTAATTTTGTTCGCGAGATTTTTCTCGCCGTCGTTGATAATTTTTCGTAGAAAAATTTACAACGGCATCGTATAATATATGCGTACGATACCTTATGGTGCTAGTGCTAGCCTGCCAAGGAGCTTTCTACTGTGCATATTCTATTTACTGGTGACGCGCGATTAAGAGAAAAAATACCTTCTCGATCAAATCTATACACGGCTGTAAATCCAAGCCAAAATCGATAAAGGTCCAAGCCACGCCTTCGATTTTGTACTCTTCTTGTTCGAGGATGAACATGTGGTGGTTATAAAATTGCTGAAGCTTCTCGTTGGAATAGTTTATGCACAGTTGATTAAAGCCGTTATACTGCAAGTTAAGTTAGTTGATATTAGCACATTTTTTTCGTCTCACCGGCAAAACTCGGATTAAACAATGTTAGTCACTTTATTCCATAGCGTTGTCCATCATACCGACTGCATTAGATATTAAGTATTAAGAATTAATAATCCAGAGTGTCTAGCCCAGGCGCGACGTTGCGAAAACTATGAAGTGTTGCCAAGGAACATGGGAAGAATAAATCTGTGTAATAATATACATATCCTAGAACAAATGGTTTGTCAATGATTTTGTTTTCAGTTTTTTACTAATTGATTGGTATAGGAGAAGAAATATTTTGGGGGCAGCAAAATTTCGCTCTCAATGAAGCAATAATTTCACATCTTTAGTCACTTTTAACAAGTAAAAAAAAGCGAATATAAAAAAACAACTTCCAGCTTCACTGCATATCTTGTTTTCACAACAGCGCACCTTGTTTGGGCTAACGTGACACCCAGTGGAATCAAACGATAAAAATTAAGGTAAGTTGATGGTTGAAATGGTTGTTTAGAGCACCATGAAGTGCCATATACCTTTTCGATGAGTTCGATACAGGCAGCCAAGTCCATACCGAAATCAATGAAAGCCCATTCAATACCTTCACGCTGGTATTCCTCTTGTTCGAGAACGAACATGTGATGGTTAAAGAATTGTTGCAACTTTTCGTTGGTAAAGTTGATGCAAAGCTGTTCAAAGCTGTTGAACTATGTGAATAAATAGACAGACAAATAACTAACAAGGTCACAAAAGATTCTGACCCTGTTGCATAGGTGGAATCCCAATTATTGCTACATATAACATATAATGTGTTAGAGACATTCCGTTGAAGTTCAATATAGTCGATGCGTTAGCGACATAGATGCGCCGACCATTTTGAAAATTTTGCTAATTTTGTTAGCCACAACGTATTGAGTTTGCGATGCGTCTGCGCTCTCTGGCCGTCCTAATTACCTTTTCGATCAACTCAATACACGCGGCCAAATCCATACCAAAATCAATGAAGGTCCACTCGATGCCTTCCGATTTGTACTCTTCTTGTTCGAGTACAAACATGTGGTGATTGAAAAATTGTTGCAATTTTTCATTAGTAAAATTGATACAGAGCTGTTCAAAACTGTTAAACTAACGAAGAAAAACAGAACAAACATTACTACAAACGTCTAAGTCGATTCTGGACCCTGTTACATGGGTGGAATCATTTGACACCAAACTATTTACATGACGCTTGTTTGTTTTGGCCAGAGTACTCTGCAAGACCAATTTCAGAACTATACGAAAATATTGTTTTACACCGCGTCCCACATGGTGTTCGCGAACACAATTCGCTTCATCTACCGTTAAAATTACCTTTTCGATTAATTCGATACAAGCCGCTAAATCCATCCCAAAGTCAATAAACACCCAGTCAATACCTTCCGTCTTATATTCTTCTTGTTCCAGCACGAACATGTGGTGGTTGAAGAATTGTTGCAATTTTTCGTTAGTAAAATTGATGCAAAGTTGTTCAAAACCGTTGTACTGTATTTACAATAAGAGACAATTTAAACATTATCGGCCAAACCAAGAACTGTAGTCGTTACTCGAAAATGACAAGAGACATGTATTTACAAAGCTCGAAGCAAAACAACCCTCGCTTGCAACCAAGGCGCTAACAATATACCTTCTCGATTAATTCAATGCAAGCAGCCAAATCCATGCCGAAATCTATGAAGACCCAGTCGATACCTTCCAGCTTGTACTCCTCTTGTTCCAAAACGAACATGTGATGGTTGAAGAATTGTTGAAGTTTTTCATTGGTAAAATTAATGCACAATTGCTCAAATCCATTATACTAGCCGGCAAAATGTCGAGAATATTAGCTAATCCAGTTAAAGTGAAATAAATAATAAACATGCGCACATTCTAGATGCAAGCACTGAAAGCTTTACCAGCTAACCTTTTCAATAAGCTCAATGCAAGCAGCCAAATCCATTCCGAAATCGATGAACTGCCACACGATTCCCTCTCTGGCGTACTCTTCTTGTTCGAGTACGAACATGTGGTGGTTGAAAAATTGTTGAAGCTTTTCGTTAGTAAAGTTAATGCAAAGCTGCTCAAAGCCGTTATACTGTCGCGTGAAAAAAAAAAGCATAAATAAACAAATTAACAATGTCTCCTGTCTTCTCGAAGTTTAAGAGGAACAAATGATATTTGATAAATGATCCATTTAAATTGAAAGAACGCTTTTTCATAGTTTAATAATTGAATCTCCAATTTTAGTAGGTATGTCAAAAAATTTAAGCACTAAGATTAGTTGGTCACTTATATTCTATTTTATTTTAATTTCATATCTATATGTATTATTGGAAGTACTCTGATATTTACTGAAGATGATTGTCCTACAATGTCCCCCCAATACGTTTTGTGCGCCTCAAAAACTTTTGCTTTTTTTAATAAAAGATAAAGATAAAATTTTGTTGGGGACTAGCTTATAACGTCCCAATTCAAATAGATCACATATAAAATGAATAGGTCCCATAGATCCAAATGGTTTTAACTCTATTAAAAACAAAAGCGTATAGTCACTTAAAAAATGCAAAATATTAGGCTGCTTGTACCATGAGTTCGTTCTAAACCGCCCGTATTTTAAAACCTGATTTTTTGGAACTCAATCATGGCCATTATTCGACATGATCAATTTTCCATTTTGGAAAAAGGCAAATTTGAGGATTATGTCCCATGACATGTGTAAGATTTTTGCGGCTTTATTAGATCATCCTTACAGTATCAAAAATTGTTTATTGTAGTGGATATAGGAAAAAAAATCTTTTCAATCTTTTAAAGAAGTGTTCTGAATGTTTTTCAATAATACAATAATAACAAAAGTCTAGTATTTTTTTGGTTTAGAAAAAAATTAACTATACGCAATTGCCGAGTACCTAAGTCCACAAACAACAAATCAACATCTGAAAAAATTAAATGAAAAAATGATAAATTTGACAGAGTTCCACCATGAACAGGTAATAGTATAGGTTACCCTTACGATGAATTTGTTTGAACTTACGTCGAAAATTTCGAACCCGGCAATATCCAGTACACCGATAAAGTGTTGCCTCTTTTGTTTAGTGTCGAGGGTCTCATTACACTTCTTGACCAAGAACTTGAACACCCTGTCGAACATGGCTTTAGACATGGCACCGACCGAGTAGTTGACCTGGTTGACGTTACGACCTTGGGTGACGAACTCGTTACCGACCTTGATCCTTGGTTTGACGAAAGCCGTGTACATGGCCTGGGTGTCCACGCCCAACAGTTTTGCGACTCTGTCACCTTCCTTTAGTGGAAACACAGTGCATATAGCAGCACAACGGCATCGTTTTAATCTATATTTACATCGGTGCCGTCGGGTTCAGCCTGTTCTTCGCGACCCCTTTGCTTGAATTTCATGGTACCCATGTGCATGACGGCTGCGGTGATCTTGTAAATGTCGTTCTTCTCCTCTTGGGTGAAGCCCAGAATGTCGAAGGCTTGCTACATTTTGACATTCGGGAAAAGTTAATGATCTTCCTGTCGGTTTTGGATACATGGTTTAGATAAAGCAACGCACATTAATTCGACGATTGTCCAGGTCAAAGCGTTAGTTGCCTCACTAATCTTTATTTTGTTGAATATTTACTTGAACAAAGTTTGACATTACTTACTAATTAATGGACAATCCAAGCACAAATCAGCGTGAAAGTCATTTTGAGTTTTTTAGTACAAGAGGTCTTTGTCAAGGACTGCATAATTGAACTAATATTAATCCTAGAGGTGCGTGTACTTAAGGAAACCATGTATACACTAACTCACAAAATTGTACCTCATTGAAGAGCATTAGTTTGAAAGCCACAGCGTCAGTTGCGTACGCAGTAGACGACACAGATTGTGTGCACAGAGTTTAGACCCAATTCCAGCGGAAGATAAAAAAATCGAAAACCATTTTTACCTTTCGACGGAATTTTTTTGGATTACATTGGGACACAGGATGTACAATAACCAGACATCACTGCCTCTTTTATATCAACTTACATCAGTCAATGAGAACTCCTCTGCATCATCTACGCCCTGAATTGTTACTTTACCCTGAGATACGTTGTTGTAGTCGTAAATGTTATTTGTTAGAAAGCATAGGTCTAACAAAAGAAAAGTCGAATTAAAGAGCGTGGTAACTATAAACGTATAAGCGTATCTCAAGTTCAACTCTATCGTAGCTGCGGAAAAATGTAGCGAGAAAGCAAGTGCAGCCATAACCAAAAACGCTTGTGTGGGTGTGAAAAGGAGCGAAGTTAGATTAACACATAACTTACATCGGTAATGGAAAACTCTTCGCCATCGTCTACAGAGGGAATTTTCGTTTTCCCTTGGGACACGAAATTGTAGTCCATGATGTTATTTGACAAATAGCACAGTTCTAGGACAAAAGCGGTCAGTTTTAAAAGGCGGTCAGGTCCTATTCCAATAGGTGATAACCGATAAAACTGAACTATTTTGAGGGGTACGCGTATTAGACAAGAGAAGTTTGGAACATCCCTAACGATTAAGAACAAATTGCGAATGTTGTTAATCTTTTTCTGGGGATACAAAGTTGCAATCGTCGATGTTATTGGATAACAAACATTTAGGGGTCGAATGTATCGTTCGACTTTTCAATTACTGAACAGGGGGCAACAGTACTAACGCATTTCTACTAGGGGAAAACAAATACTGGGCAATCTACGGTTCATTAGTTCACAGGGGTAACACTGGGCCCGCTTCCCGCGGTTATTAGACACCAACACAAACAACCGACAAATAAAACAACTGTTCAAATATGCGGACTTGTTCTTTTCCCCGCTTACATCTGTTAATCTAAATTCCTCTCCGTCATCTACATTGGGGATGTTTGTTTTTCCTTGCGATACAAAGTTGTAATCCATAATGTTATTGCTCAGATAACACAATTCTGAGAATTTGAGAAAACATGTTAATAGGGTCGTCGCTGTAAGATACAGGGTTTATCTACAAAAACATTGCGTCCCATTCGCTATTGTAGTGGAGAACGACAGTCTCGAATGCGTTGCGCGTACGCGTTTAGGAGTTGTGATAGCACAATGTGTCATAAATAAAGGGCGGTTTTTAAATCGATGCCCTGGCGAAGGGTGAAACCCACTTACATCCGTCAAAGTGAACTCCTCACCATCGTCTACGTTCGGAATAGTTAGCTTTCCCTGAGCTACGTAGTAATAATCTTTTAAGTCGTTCGACAGAAAGCACATTTCTAAACGAAAACTTTAGTGAGGTTGATGCACCAGTACATATACAGTATTTATATGGCACAATTAATCATCGCGACAGTAGACATCCAAATATGATAAAAGGAATCAGATTGAGACCTCAGAAGGCTCTAGTGGTTGATGGTATTGATTTCGTAGGAGCAGATGTCTCTGACCTAAGTATGCAAGTGTTTGAACATTTCAACGTGAGATTTGGCACACGGATACTAAAATCATGTTTTTTTCGGGGAACTTTCGTTTCTCGGATCATTTGATTCGATATAACTTAAATCCGGTTACCGCGTTGGTTTTTACCAGCAAATTAAAATATTTAGATTGAGGCTTAACTTGATCCTTCTAAACCAATACCAACATCTTCGGTGCCACGCGTACATGTAAAAGTTCCATGACTCCGTCTAACAATACTTGCCTTTAACACCGGGAACGGAACCAGACATGATCTGGTAAAAGATGTGGTAGGATCTTTCCAGAGACTGCTGAGAAATGACACGAGCCTTCTCGAGCAGATCTGTAAACAGTCGTTTAATACTTTTAACGCACACAATGATGATAGCAACTTACAAGTTTCGATATCGGCACCAGCCAATTTACCAGTTGGACCGAAGTGAATTCTGATGAATTTACCCTAAACGATTTAATGGGTGAACGGTTCAAGTTAAAATTTCGAGCCTTGCAATACTTACGAAACGAGACGAGTTGTCGTTACGGACAGTCTTGGCGTTACCGAAGGCTTCAAGTACGGGATTGGTTTGTACGACCTGATCTTCGAGAGTACCCTTCTTCTGTTGCTCTTCGCTTGGTTTCTTGGTGGAAGCGCCGACGGTGGCGAAGTACGCGATTACTTTTTTCGTGTTTTCAGTTTTTCCGGCACCAGACTCGCCACTGGAATCGAATTGCAGTTTTAAACGAGTTGATGTTTCGTACGGCTGCTTCACGTATAGGAAATATTTTCAAACGTTCTTTTTTAGGGGTTTTAAGAATTGATCCTTATAATTACAATAACAGTAGGAGATACAGGGTGAGTCAATGTTACGTATTAGTGATCCCAATAATATTTTACTTTTAGATTGAAGTAGAATTTGAAATATACTAAAATATGACTATAATATTTGATAATTGTTTAATGAAATCTGTTTTCTTAATGTACACGAAAAATACGATTTTGTGTCCTCAAGATACGTTTCATTTATTTTTAACGAGAGTTCATAAATTAGTGATAAATTACCACCCTCAAAAAAGAACTTTTCAACAGCTCTGTTAACTAAATGAACAACAGCACTTACGTAATCAACATAGACTGGTTTTCGTGATCTAAAAAATAAAAAAAATGAGTAAGTACAGGTTTTGGAGAGACGGCCTGGGAAACTTACTGGTCAACATGTTGACGTAGGCGCCGTCAGAAATGGCGAAAATATGTGGAGGAACTTCATTTCGCCTCTTGCCACGGTACAACTTGGCACAACGGTTGGTGTATACCGGGAAGCGCTTGTAGGGATTGATGGCAACGCAGAACAAACCAGAGTATGTCTACGAAAAGTGATCGGGAATTAACCACGCCCTCGCTCGGAAATGGAAGAAAACACAGAGAAAAACCGCATCCTTGGTCGGAGTTTAATCCGTTTTCAAGGCAAAAAGGTACAAAAAAAAAACACGACTTGGCTGCTACTCGCAGCTTATCCAAGTGTGTAGAAAAAGAAACTGTTGGTGTTAGCACAGAAGTAGACTGAAGTCAAATTTACATATAGTACGGAAACACTTCAAAACTGACATCCTTGGGCGGAGTTGTTCCGCTTTCAAGGCATTAAAAAACACTAGAGATACTAAGAATCGAATCCACACAGCTTGTCGGCAGAAGTCAGATGTCCGAAGTGTGTGGAAACACGTATTGTTAGCACAGAGATGACCAACCACAGCAGCAGTATCTGGGTCCGCATCTCGACAGGTCCATACATCTCTAGACTTACGTAAATAAGTTTGGCATAGTAACGCTGTTTCAAATTATGCAAAACCGACGCGTCGTTAAGATAAGTCAAGTTAGACATATCTTCGGCCTTTTCGTATTTTGGAGGATTCACTTGGGTGACTAGATCTTTCTTAAAGTTCTTCTCCTATGTAAATAAAAGGGCAACGGTTAGTGCTGTTTCGGGGTACTTACGTAAATGAGTTTGGCGTAGTAACGTTGTTTCAAATTGTGCAAAACTGCTGCGTCGTTTAGGTAAGTCAAGTCGGCCATATCTTCGACTTTTTCGTATTTCGGTGGGTTTACTTGGCTCACTTGATCTTTCTTAAAATCCTTGGTCTGTACTCAAAAAGCAGTGTTAATGTCGCGCGGAAGTAAAAGAAGCCTCGCTGCGCATTAAGACAACAGAAACTCGATAACTCATAACTCATAAATAACATATATTGATATATAGGCTGTTATGTAATAAATATTCGATATTTCATAGGGTGACTTTTCAAGCTGAAGGTTACTAAAAACGTATGTTTTTAAGTTTCATTTTTATTTTGTTTTTCTGCATATTTATGAAAGCAAATTAGTAGCTGAAGGTTTTTTGATTCCCCAAGCACCAAGATAAATTGGATGACTTTTTTTCTGCTAGATTCTTGAAACAATATGGTAGAATCAGATTACTATAAGTAGTGAGCTTATTGTATCATCTAAGGCAAGATTAGGATGAATGTTTAATTATTTTTTACTTGTATTTCATGTGTTTTATATTTCCTGCAGAGAATAAAGAGCTGCCTATTTATTATATTTATTTATCTGTAATCTGATCGTTCAAGTCTGTTTCATTCGATATCGAAACGTAGCTGAAGAAAATTAGTTCCAGTAATATTGGTTAGTTTGTCGAGTTTCTCTTTTTCCGATAGCTGTCAACCGGAAGTGATTTGGAGCAGTTATAAAACAGAATTAATTATATGTGCATTATAAACCTCTTGCGAATAAGTTTTTGGCTTACAATCCTGTAAATAAGATTTAGTTATAGCAAATATAAATATGGATAAAAATGGATAAAACAAATTGGTGAAATAGTGAAATAAGTAAAATTCCACAATTTCTTTAATAGTTTTTTTTATTTTTTCATTTATTTCGTTCTTATACACAAATATCAATAACTAATTCGCATATAAAGAAAGTGCCGCATCTAACTCGGACTTCCAATTGACAATTTCACTTGTACCCAGACATTTTGTTCTGAAAATCTTTTGTCTGAAATGACAGCTCTGGATGTCCGACAATTTTTTTTATCAAGAGCGTTTTTGTGTTTCTTAATTCTGCGTTTTGGTTTCTCTGACGTAGACCTTTAGAGCAATTGAGTTGAATCTGAATTTGTTGCAAAGGTTAAAATAATTATTAAGAAATAATAGTAAGTGATTAGCTGGAGAAAGTTTCAACAATAAAAAACGGTTTGCCGTTAATCGAACACAAACAGAATATTGAAATTTGAAAGTGCGTAATTTGGCAAAAAATGGATGTTTGATTCTGAAAGTGTTATCATTCGTTGAAAGCTACTTTAGTATGTGTGGGTGAGAGAGCATCAATATCGTAAGTGATTTGGATCCGCATCGAAGGTTACCTCTCCACCGGGGACAAGGACGGTAACCAAGTCACCCTTCGTGCCCCTGATCTCTCCAAGCACGAATCCTTCTTTGTCGTCCGGTACCCAGCATGATTTCTTGGCATCGTAGGGCTTGGTCTGATCTATACGCTTCTGTTCCAGTGAGACGAAGAGGTATGGGGTGGGATCTTCATCTTCCTGGTTCGCTGGTGCTTTAGGCATCGTGAACGGACGGTTATGAAGGAGCTACTTGAGACACGTATAAAAGCCCTAGAGCCTTCCTGCAAATATAGAAACAATCAATTCGGAACTATGGAATCAAAGAGTGTGTGCTTAGTGCTTTTGTTCGTATAGCTTAGCACCTAGATCAACGTTTATAAAATTTTCGCAGTTCTCGTCCAAATAATTTACGAAATCTTCGGGCGAGTTCCTCGTCCGACATCTTAAATTAAATCGTTCGGTAATCGTCGGGTTTGAGAACCGCTCGCGTCTAAATGCTACGCGGCTAATGCCTGGAGTCGACTATTTTTAATGCATTATTTATAGATTAGAATGTGTGTTGTGAATTTTATTACATTTGTTTGAACGAGGAATATTCAAAGACCGTGGCAAAAAATTGGCACAGTTCGGACCTAATGACGAAATCTAAAAAGCGGTTGATTGGGTTTAGCTTGCGATAAGTCCATTTATGGAAGTGTTACTGACCAAACCCGATTTTAGATCAGTTTGCCCTAGGCTAAGTACATTCACGAGAAACAATAAAATGAGCCAAAAGAACCAGTTGTCCTGCAAGAAACAGGTTTATCCTACACGAAAACTGACCTATTTCGAAACTAATCACTAAATTTAAAAACGAGGAGGTTCAAGCGCTTCTGATTGAATCCATTTATGGCTATGTTACTGACGAAACCCAATTTCAGATCAATCAGTTTATCCTGTCTTAAGTCAAGAAACTCGGAAATGAGCTAAAACTAGTCAGCGTTAACTCAAAACCTAGGAGAGCCTGAACCAAACCAGTTTATCTATCGCGAAACATGATGGTAGTTTGGTTAGTTTTTGCTGGTTTGGACTCAACCGCCTAAGAACAATTCAAAAAAGAAAGCTTCGACTAGAGACTGGAGAAAATTCATCACTTAGAAGGAATGTAGCTTTAAAATGAGTAAAGTATGAGCTGAATATGTAACTCGATACATCCACTTGAAACGAACTTTCATGATTTCTGCTTCCAGAATTACGTTTGAGCGACATTTAATTATTCTTAATAGTAAAGGAAAATGTTGAAAATCGCACAGCTTTGATGTAGCCGATCGTATTTTCGGTGCGATACAACGACCGGGGAAAAAAACTCGAAATAGGCCTCGGCAGACCCAAAAATAGATTCAGCACAGTTAACGCGTCATCCAAGTAAGGTGTGACTGACAACCTGAACATTCAAAATGGCTGCCGTGCATAAGCATCGCGTTTTGCGTGTTTGACTTATTCGACGGGCGATCAATCGGATCGATATTTTAAGCTCGGATTACGTAATCAGTTTATCCTATCGGAACTTTACGCTAACTAGATCGAACTGATCAGATTGACGTCGATTTTTTGAGTAAATTATATCGATCAATGGACACTCTAAAAGTGTCATACTAGCATCGAATTGTGCGCTCTGTAAGCTCGCTCCTCTTAAATCGTGAACGAATCGAGAACACATGTCACTAGATCGAATTAATCCATGAAATAGCACCTGTTCCACAGCAATTTAGCGCTAGTATGACACTCCTAGAATGGTCACTTGACTTTGCACTTGTCACAGGAAAGCGGTAGCACCAAACGACACAGTCCTGAGTGTGTGTAATCCACGAAACACTATATATATATATATATATATATATATATATATATATATATATATATATATATATATATATATATTTGGGAATGTGTTACGACAGAAATGATGGCACGGAGCACACGTTTACACTTACGTTCGAAAAGGCAGTCTGGCCGAGTTTCTAGCCGTTACGACAAATATAAACGTGGTTACCAGATCCTGAAATGTAATGCCGGTTTCTATTGGCCGGCGAACCCAACCAATCGCCAATGAGGTTAGAGAAAACTCTGTCTCCCTTTTTAGGCGTAGGTTACCGGGCAGTTGGCTAGAAATACATTTCGAACTGTGCGCTTTCGAATACTTTTGATCGCGCGAACGTTCTGGAAGGGGAAATTTGGGTTTGATAACTTTCGGAATCGCATTTTTGAACTGGCCGGCTAGCCCGGATGGTTGGCCACGCCGTTCCTCGTGACATAATACTTAGGCAAATGGAGTGATATTTTTTGTAAAAAAAATACATTCTATGTGCAACACGCATCGGGTTTAGAGTTTACGGTTTTTCCTATTTCTTTGAATACCATCTGAGCTTTATAGCATAATATAATATAGCTAACTTTTACATTCTTCTCGTTTTCGTGAACAGATGCCATTACGATATAAGCGTAATTGTAAAAAGTAGTCAATATCGTTAAGGAAAGTATAGGAAAAATAAAATTTTAAGCAATTTCTAGCATTTATATTTTATGCTACTCAACAGTGGGGAGAAAGAGACATTTTCGAAAAATAACCTGTTATGATCAAGAAATGAGTTTTCATGATTTTTGACAATGGCAATGGTAAGATATGCTTTTTAGAAATTGAACTTGTGGTATCCGCTGGCTTATACACTTAAACAATTCTATATACAAATTTTTACATGACTTGCATAAAAAGTTATTACTTTTAGGTCATACATATACAAACCATTAACAGTAAATTTGACATTTTTTTGAGAGGACCCTACCATAACATTTTTTTACTTTCTTTAATTTGGTTCTATCATCTTGAAAAGAAATATATCTGTCAAACTTCTGCTGCCATGTATGTCTAAGAAGAAAGAAAGGCAAAAATAATTAGTTTATCGAATAGTAAACGAAAATATACATTTTTTCCACTTTTTTTGTTTCATGATAAGAGCAATTTACAGGTTGATATGATGACATTATTGTTATTCAGATGAGAAACAGATATATTCGTCTTTTTGTTTATATTTGGAACACTATTTATTTATTTATATTTTATTATAAATCGCAAACAGGGATCATTAAAAAATAATTTAGGGTAACTTACAGTACCCATATTACCAAAGTAACTGTGGGACTTGAAGAATGTTGTTGAGTAGAAACCCTACTTCTTATATAGATATTATTTCTAAAGCAAAAATGAACTGTACATATAACTGAATATTCTCAGGAATATTCTATTATAGCTTCCATCTGATAATTTTCTTTTTTTCCATAAGCTTTGTTTTTGGTTTTTTTGTTTCTAGATTTTTAAAAGTTACAATTTTGACGTCGAAGTCCAAAAGGATATGGATAATAGAATTTTTGTTTTTTATGCATGTTCTAAGCACGGTAATATTAACTAAAGGAAGGTTTTTATTTTTTTTTTAAAGTAAAGTTTGCACTGCCTGACAGGGGATATGTTGTTTATAAATAAGTTATTAGGGTTGTGGGTTTCGTTTGCGAAGTTATGACGAGTTGACTGTTAAAGTGAAGTTAGGGGCTCAGTCATTCAAGTCAAGTGGATCGAAACAGTGATTGTGCCAGGACTTAGATTTGATAAACTATCTTCCATTCCTGCACTAAAATCTTTAAAAAAAATACCATTTACAATTTATTTTACCTCAATTTTTACCAAATTTGTGGAGAAATGGTTTTGAATTTTCTGCAATTAAATCGAATTTTTATTTAACGAATGAAGTAGTGATCAGTGGAAGAAGTTTTATTCTGGCACTCCTTATTACCGAATTTCAAACACTTGGCCGATTTCTTTTGATTTGATATCAACGAACTTGCTGAAGCCGCTTTAAATGGTTGGTTGGCGTTGTTTGCGGACACTACTTTCTTAATAAATAAAAAATTCTTACTGAAACACTTGTAAAACATAACTTAACTATTAACGAAGGGAAAACAGTTTCTTTAATCTTCTCTCAAAGGCACAGCAACGAAGTAAATAACTGTCAAAGTGCAAAATTATTGGGAATTCGTTTAGACCACACAGAACAAGTGGTCAAAAAACTCTCAAAAAATATCTTTCTAATAAGTAGCCTAAAGGCACTGTAGATTTGGCAGCATATCATGCTGTAATTCGCTTTCACTTGCTTTATGGTCTGACAAACTGGTGCCAGCAAGCCTTTGGCCAAAACGTAGGGTAATTTGAATAATCATAAAACTCACCTTCAGAGAGGATCGAAATTTTCGGAGCTTAAAATCCTTACATTGGCAAGCGCTCATATACTTAAGTGTCTAGTTTATGCTCACAAGATTCAAAAAGTTTTTTTGCATGTGAGTACAGTTCAGCCCTACAAAACATGGAATAGGGACAACCTCAAACCTGATTTATCCCGTCCTAATGCGAATAGGCTAGGTTCAAATTACTAATGCGTCCATTTCTTTAATAAACTTAAACGCGAGACAAAACAACTCCCAATAAATAGGTTCAAAAATTTAGTCAAGGACTTTTTAATAAATCAATCCTTTTACAGCTCAGAAGAGTTTATCTTTTTTCAAGATATCAATAACTATATCTCTAGTCAGAGGATTCCAGCTCTTCGACTCTCCCCGCTTTCTGTGATAATCTTCGTTCAGCTTTAATGTATGTCCAGATGTCCGCAAAGCGCTAATATGACTGATTCTATAACTGATTCTATGTTTGTAACATGCTAATAAATAAAATGAAATGAAATGAAAAATGCCAGATGGTGATATTTGTTGTGAGTCGTAGCTCGTAAATACAGTACGGATATTGATCGTGGTGCCATTACTGCAACATTGATTGGAAAATGTTCCGTTTAACATCCAGTACGAAAATAATTATATACTCTGCGATGTAAACCAAGCTATCGATCCTAGAAGCAACGCGACGAGAAAAAAAATTCCAATCATATGTCCAAAATTTCGATCAATCGCATTCATGTGGACGCGAGCGAAATTGGAATAATTAATTTCCTAGCTCGTGTGTAACACGCGGTTTCCGTTAGTTAAGATAAACTTGACGCTATTTAAAATAATTTTTCAGATTAATTTACTGCGACGCAATGTCACGCAAGCAATTTTTGCTTTGGTCTCTGAGTTACCACGCGATTTCGTCGGTAATGAAAATCCACTTAGTTCGATTTGCCAAGAAATTGAAATGCCAACACTTAAAGCCAATTATTATTAGCCACTTGAACTGGTGAAAGGGATTTGCATTTGTGATTTATTGCTTTAACTGCGTTCACTTCCCCGTCGATCGTATAGTAGATAATGGGTAAAGTCCGTTTCAGGAAAATTCGTTAATTTTTAGACCACCTTGTGTTCAAGTATGGATCTATATAAAAGTTCAGATAAACTTGTATTGGAAAAAACTGGCTGTTTTCTTTTAAAGCAATATGTAGCCAGATTATAACATGAGACGCAGAAAATGATTATGTTTACTAATGATTTGACACCACCAAAAACGGACAAAGCAATTCAGGAAGTGCTTTTCAAACCAAAGGGCTTTTTGGTTAGTTTGTTGTTATGGTTTTTTCATAGATATAAGAAAGTGGCCAATTGCTTTTGAATGGGATTATCCAAGGATGATCATTAACATACAATGCAATAAGATTATTACCTAAAGTTTCGGAATTTAAATTCTGGTAAAATTGTGGTCCGTAATAGAAAAACAAACGGCCATATTGACGAAAATTCCAACATCAACTGTATGGAAAATTGTGAATAATCCCATTTCAGCGAGGAAAAAAAAGAAGCGATGCTGACATTTTCTCGAGTGCAGATGAAAATTATTAAGATACAATACGGCGTAAAATTTACCAGTTATACGAGGAACAAAGCGTGCCTACATTAGATATTAATTAGGAGGCTTGAAAAAGATGAAGCCGGTGTTAAAAAATGTGGCAGAACTACCATATGGAAGTGTATTCAACATATGGGTTTTAGATTTAAAAAAATACATACATAAATAAATAAATAAATAAATATTTTTTATAATCTTTCCTAACAAAATCTCAATTAATTAAATTCTAAGCAAAGCACGGACCTGTTCGGTCATATTTCATTATTACAGCTTGCCCGGGTCTTTCCTTAATTCGTATCAGTTAGTCACTTTCACTATGAACAGACTTTAGTGTCCCTTATTTATGTTACTATTTTCGAAAAGTGAAGACAAATTTATCTTTATCATATCGAAAAGTTTGTTTTCATAATCGCCTTCTACCGGATATTCCGAAAACTAGTGTAATTGTGGCCAATAATGTAATAAAGTGTTCAATTCAAACAATACAAAAACTTAGCTATCATCAAAGTGATAAAAACAGTATTTATATATTTATATTTACCGAATGGTTGCAGATGATACAAAATATATAAAAGTCCATGATAGTGTATTAAAGAACATTACAAATTATTCCAAATCACAAACACACATATAGTTTAAATACATAATCAATCGAGGCGTCAGTTGCCATCATCAAAGCTTCTCTCATATGCTGTATTTACTTTTTTAGACACCATTTGGTTAGTTTTCACTTCAGATATAGTTCAAAATCGTTTAAGTTGATCATTGCTTACCACATTTAAAGAAACTACCAGAACTAGGCGAATTAAAAGGAACAAGAGACCCTTGCTACAAAGAAGTATTAATGTAACTTAATTCAAAAATATTGGCTTATTGACTTCAAAAGTTTATCATAGGAAACAAATGAACATTTCTAAAACCAACTTCCATTTATTTTAATTATTATTATTTTGCATACTTCTTTATATTATTTATGTTATTTATTGAAAATTAATTGATGTGTAGAATTTAATATGTTAATTATTTGTGACACATTATAATGTATTTTTATTGCAGTACCGAAAAACGTATGATATGTGACATTATTGTGAAAATTTTAATATTTTCCGAAAGTGACAATAGCGTAAAATATATATGACACACGGGTAAATATTTTCACGCCACGTATTAATACCGTATTCCAACCTCTAGTTGCTTTACCCCACTAGACTGCACCGTCACACAAATCTACGGAAGTCTATTTTCAGCGTGGTGACTAAAGTAGCGAACAACCTCAACTAAAAATGGAAAATAATTGCATGTACCTAACTATTTTTACCTTTCGCCATTCAATATGTACACCTGAGTTCCGAATAGAAGTGCAATATGATTTTCTGTAAATCCTCCCGGCACGTGCGACTGAATTCTCCTGCATACGAGTCACTAGAAAAACAGAAACGTTCTAAGCATTCCAAAAACAGTATTTCAGAATGTGGAACTGGGTTAGCGGCACTTCTAATTTTAGAATTTGTGTATTACGGCAAGGGTTTTAGGCTCCGTTTTTTGACGGCATTAGCTGCTTATTTATTATCTGGTTAATTCGTTTTGGCGGTTACTCCCAGTAAACAGTAGCCCTTGGAAATTAAAAAATTAACGATTAATATTTTGTCGGTATGTGTTTTTCATTAGACTCTACGCTATTTCAAAAAGGTGTAGAGTTATAAAACATCATTATGTAGGCAAAGGGAGTAAAGAGTAACCTAACAACCACAGTATTGCAGGTAAAGTCTGTTCTTATGAAGGTGACTAACTGATACGAATTAAGGAAAGACCCGGGCAAGCTGTAAGAACGAAATATAGCCGAACAGGTCCGTACTTTGCTTAGAATTTAATTATTTTGGGTTTTGTTAGGAAAGATACTAAACAATATTTACTTATTTATGTATGTATTTATGTTTAAATCTAAAATAAAATTGCAAATTATTTTTATTACCTACTTAAATTACTTAAAATTATTCACATAATATATCAGTATCACTATCGCTATCATCGCCTGTTCTAATTATTATTTGTTCTATATATATTTGCAATATGGATATACGATTGTTCTGCTTTTTCTATATGTTTAACAGAATTTGCCCAACTTTGTGGAGGGATGTTAAGAACTTCGGTTTCTATAAGCTTGAGGACATTGGAGCTAACACGGGAAAAAACATTGTTACGACGAATGGCCGATTTCAGTTGGTGCCAAACATGGGATTAAATATACAGTGGTAAGATGGAAGCCTTAAAACTGTATGCCTTAGATTTTTTGAATAATTATCACAGACGTATCCCTTTTGTAGGTTCAAGCTTTGTAGAACCTCAATTAATTACTTTTTGGTATAATCTTCGTGAAAATAAATGTCGTTATTATACATGTAGTTTTAAATTGTTGCTTTTGTTTTTAAATCAACTTTCAAATAAATCAGCGGTGGTGTCTTCATGATAATCCAGAGAAGAATCTTCAATATTTTTCACAGACGGAGAAAGTCCATTTGGAATCCAACCATCTTTAGAGCCAGCATGCAAAATATATTATTTTACCTCTTTTTGATGGCGCGTTTGTTTTACACTAATCAGTTAAGTTAACCCAACCCTTTTCAGGGGGAATCATAAGTGTGGAACCAGGTGTCATCCAAGTAAATAATTGGCCATTGTTGTTCTCTGTAAATAGTAATTTTTTCTAGATATTCCAGTCGCTATTTCCGAATTCTAAAAGATTCCATTAAAACTTGAATTTTGTCAATTTTTTTAAATCTAAAACCCATATATTGAATACATTTCCATAAGGTAGTTCTGCCACATTTAACACCGGTTTCATCTTTTTCAAGGTTCCTAATTAAGATATCTAATGTAGGTACGCTTTGTTCTTCGTATAATTGGGAAATTTTACCCCGTATTATATCTTGATCACTTTCATCTACACTCGAGAAAATGTCAGCATCGCTTCTTTTTTTCCTGCATTATTCACTATTTTTCATACAGTTGATGTTGGAATTTTCGTCAATGTGGCCGTTTCTTCTAAAGATGCTTGCTTGCTGGCACCACGTTCAATGAGAGTCAAATAAACATTGTTTATAACTTCCTTAGTCTCCACCCGGTTTTGGCTATTGTTGTTCACCAACAATGCAAAGCAATGCGAATGTTGTGCCAAGATAAGGTACTCGTAAGGAAAGATATTTATTTTAACAGAATAAAACTTAGGAAATATCTACTAAGTACTATTAACATTTTTTATTAAACATTATACAGAAATTGAATTATAAAGATCTTAATCCGAGGAACCGTCATCTCCTCTTGACTTAACAAGTGGGCGGCCTGTTCGATGAAGTAGTCAAGCTCCTACATTTTCACCTTCTTTAAAGTTGTCAAAAATGACATCAAAGTTTATTTATTGGTATCGCATTTAGAGTAGGGATAAAAAATTATGTTATTAAGTAACTTCGCCGTTTCGTTTTAAAAAGACGACGCAAATAGTAGTTATATTATGCTTGTTCACTATACCATTTACATTGCCGCCATGTTATACGCTGATTGTGAATGTGGATTAGAAACATCTTGTGCCGGTGTTTTCAGGTGTGTGGAAATTAAATGAAGTTATTAAATTAAATTATTTAATATGTAATAGATCCTTCAAACTTAAAAAGTGGAACCTTAATATTCTTCAAGTAAATGTAGGTACATTATTTCTATTGAAGAAAATAAATTTAAAGTGCACGTTATTTTAGACATCTCCTCAGACAGAGGAAGCTATAAGTCTCAAAAAAAAGACAGTAAGAAAATATGGGACTATTGAAGAAGCCCTCACAGTCACTAAGGTTACACCTACATTGCTCTTGCTCTCGCAAATTAATACCTATGGATATTGTAGGTTTTAGACCATCATGCACCACAAGAATATTTGTTTTAATAAGCAATAAAAAAGTTGCCCATGTGTTGTCGAAATTGTAAAATGACTTCCTCACAATTAACTGGAGACCGATCCAACCGACCTGATGATAGCAAATTTGATTTTGCCAAAACGTCGACTTTCGCTACATTTCGTTCAATTAAATATTATTGTTCGCAAATCGCGCCTTCCTTAGGACGTAAATTAATTTTACATTGCTTGAAACTTCGACGAAAAGTTCTCGAAAATAAATAATAATTGTACCTAGTATACCTTTTCTTGCAACAAATAAAGTAGAATGGCAATAATACAAACTAGTTCTTTAATAATGTAAGACCTATCCTGGCAAATAGAATTTTCTTGCATAAAATATCTTTTAGTTGAGATACGAATAAAAAAAAATAATTCCTCGAAATATTTAATTGCACGATACGAATTAAATTATTTAATTAAAACAAATGTGCTTTATTTTAAGGAACTAATTCTTTTTCTCTGTGTATGATGAAAATAGTGGTCTAAAAATCTAATCAAGAAAATATTCCTACATCAATTTTAGACTTGTACAGTTTCTTTGTATGATGTTGTTTCTTTGGTTATTTTACTATAATACAATATTACAATATTTTGTAAGCAACTAAATACTTTTTCTCGGAGCCCCTCGAATACCTTAATAAACATGACATAATGTGGGGATGGTTGATAGTTTCGCTTTTAACCCCAGATACACCAAAAAAACGCAAGTGTCTACGTCACAATTTACACTCATAATTCTAATGTGCTGGGTTCATATAACATATATAAAAATGCTGCTCAGCTACCGATTTTTCTATTTATTTTCACTTAGCCATACGCTCAATCAATTGTTGGAGAAAACCATTTAAAACTAACCCAAAATAAGTAGACAGATCGAAATTGGTATTTTTTAATTAGATTAATTCATTAAATTCGAAAAATAAAAACAAATTTATCCATGCATAAAAAATGCGAATTAAAACAGTTTTCTTGGGCTACACTCCTGCACTTATAAAATTGCTAAGAAAAACTATTTTTTCTTTCTGTAAATTTTCAGGTAGATATTTCTCATCTCTATTTAATACAATCTAATCTCTAGTTATCTGGATAATTTAAGAACGCAGTTTCTGTTTATGTGGCATTTAAATTAATACAATAGAGCAAGCTAGTGCTTGGGTATTTAGTGAAAGTGTATTTTATTATTATTATTATTATTATTATTAATATTAGCATATGCACCAAAAAACGACTAAAACTTTTAAACGCCGACAACACATTCGAATTTATCCTTTCCACTATCCGTGACGTACGCAACTAAAAGTTACATCTTGATATAAAATCGAGACAAAGTCGAAACAGTCATTTTCTCTCGTTGTCGAACCAATGGTGTATAATTACATTTTCTACGCATCGAGTTAGACGATTATAAAAATATTTTTAAAAATATTTAATACCATTCTAATAAATTTGTTAAAATAAAAATATTTTATAAGTTTCAAAATAAATCCCGCTTCGCTGAAATATATACTCGCCTAGATTGAGAATCAATTTGACGTTATTATCTTAAAGGCAAGATTGTAAACTCCTAAAAGTTAAGTTAAAATGTATTTATGTTATGTTTTAATTGCACTCGGACTCAGGTCGGCAGCTACGTTAGTGGGATAAATCAAATTTAGTCACGGATTTCGTAAGCGTTGACTAAGACAAAGGTGTTCGCAATGCTAACTTTCATCAAAGGAAATTATTTCTGGGGGCAGCAAACCAAAAATATCCGCATCTATGCGCGCTCGCATTAAATTAGCAACATATTTTTCGGATGAAGCAGACGTCATCCCACATATTGTTTTCGTACTCTTTTTTACGACATTATACCAGGCGCGTTAAATTGCTACGGGTACTTGCCCTGGCAGAACGAACTTGCAAAACGAAAGTTGCTGCCGTGCGTACTTTCATGTCATGTCACTTTATATATCAACATTTTTCAAAGAAACTTCCACAGGCTACTGTAATACTTTTTACAAAACGTGTGGAATCTGAATCTGGAATCAAACCTTCTCACCTTAATCGAAAAATGCTTATCTGGAACATATTTTTCTTATAGCGGTCAAATTTTTTAACAAACGTCGGGAAGAGCTATGGGTTCTCTACTATCACCAGTCATTGCGAATAAATTTATGGAGGTCTTTGAGAAGAAAGCTCTTGACACCTTTTATTTAAAACCAAAATTATGGAAACGTTACGTCGATGATATTTTTGTTATTTGGCCTCATGGTCAAGAAGATTTTCTTAGATATTCAAACTCTATACACCCTAACATACGTTTTACCATTGAATTGGAAACTAATAATAATCTTCCATTCTTAGATATTCTTATCAATAGAAAATCAGACATAACATTGGGTCATTGTGTTTACACAAAACCTACGCACACAGACCGATACCTAATGCATGGTCACATTACCATCCGGCCCAAAAATCATCGGTTATCAACTCTCTTGTTTACAGAGCCGTAAAACTATCTCAGCCCGAGTCACTGATCCCAGAATTGAAACACCTTACCTCTCCTCTTCTCTCTAATAATTTCCACATTTAAAATATTAAGCGTTCGATCAAAAAATACACTTCACCG
This sequence comes from Cylas formicarius, assembly GCF_029955315.1. Taxonomy (NCBI): domain Eukaryota; kingdom Metazoa; phylum Arthropoda; class Insecta; order Coleoptera; family Brentidae; genus Cylas; species Cylas formicarius. The sequence continues at coordinate 13,221,952 of NW_026844326.1, read as the reverse complement.
CAACTTTCCAATAGCAATGAGGCCGAAAGCAATCCTACACTTGCCACTGTGGTCCTTCCTTACATTCAAAATATCACTGACTACATATCAAAAGTTCTATAGAAGTATAACATCAAAACCAGATTTAGAACTTCGGTCCGTTAAAGATAAAATTCCATTTGAGATGCCAGGAGTTTACAGTATTCCATGCATATGTGGCAAAGAATACATTGGAGAAACCGGACGAAAAATGTCAACTAGGCTCAAAGAACACGAAAGAACCTTACGACTAAGACAAATAAACTCATCAGCTGTTTCCGAATACAATCACGAAACCGAACATAAAATTTTATTTTATGAAACTAAAATTCTTGCATGTAGAGTCTATAGAAATCTATAAACAACCCGACCTTAACCGCGACTCAGGTCTCTACCCGTCACCAATATGGGAATCAGTCATCCGAGACGGTATTTTTGCCCCTCATTTAGCTCCGCTCCCCTGAAAGAATATATAAGCAGGTACAGAGTAAAATGAGAGCCAGTTTCAGTCAAGCTCTGAAGAAGACAACAGGATGATTGGCAAAACGTTAGCAAGTTCGACTCAGCAAAAACCGACCCAGTATTTTTATAAAATGGTCAACATTTATTGTTAAATACACCATTTTATAACAAGTTCCATATTCCGCACATCAAGTGCAATCTGCCAGCCAGGAGCGCCAACCGCAGACGTCAAATGTTACTACACAAAACACATAAAATAAACGAACAAAAAATAATTCAACCATATCTGGATTTCAATGGACTGTTGCTTCCATGAGATGATCTTTATCTTGATCTGTAAATTTAAACAAATTGTTTGACACATCACGATTGCTCTTAAGTTCAAATGTGGTGAGCCTATATTAATACGTAAAACTCTCTTTTACGTAATTATATTATTCAACACTTCTAGTTAGTTCTTTCGCACCTTTGTTACCATATGTCATAAACATTTTGTCTATGATTTAACTTCTACAGTTTCACAAATCTTCGCTTTCAATAATTGACCACTAATGGCGACTTATAAAAAAACCGAGATGACGGATTACTCCATTGCAATAAATACAAATCCAAATCCGAGTGGCTTTTCAATAATTACCAATTGCTTTTTCAGCTTTGTGGATAATTCGTTCTTCTAAAACCTACATTAAAATTCCATCATTTCGCAAATTGTTTGAAATCATAACTAGTCAAGGGAATTTTGTCACAAGTTATTGTATCGGAAATACCATGAGTAGCAAACACCAGATAGATCGATAGGTCGAAGTTCGAACAATTATAATATCGGTCGTAAATGACTTGTGCCAGCATAGGTAAATAATTCAAACCCAATCTTTCCTTCAGTCTCTTAGGCAAATCATAAATTAATAGAGGTTATTTTTATTTGATGTGCTTCTTACACTTTACAAATAGGGCACAGAACATATTCTACAGCTGATGTGCTTGCGGTTTACTGTCTCTCATCTTTGATTGAAAATTGCTGCTTTGAGTGTGCGCAGTTTATTCGAGTTATATATAAAAATATTTGGGCATCTTTTCTACATTATTTTTCCAACATACTCCGAATTGCTTTTGCAAGTCCACCAGTCAGAGATATTCGCCGATTGTGGCGATACTGCGCAGTTTATGGAAAAAAAGCTCAAGAACATCTTACAATGAAATCCGGTAAAATGCTCCTTTAATGTTAAAAACTCAAACCGCACAAACAGTATAACGCAAACGTGAAACTCACATGACAACAACGCCACCCTTCCAAGCAAATTAACATTTTATTCTTAAAGGCAATTATTAAAGGCAAGCTATAATATACTTTAACCTTTCAATCATTGGACAGCCCAAAATTCGGATGTATAAACAAATCGGATTAAAATGTGAGTCGTTGAAGAAATTTAAAGCAGAAATAAAAAAAATCTAAGCATTAAATGAAAAGAATATTGAAGGACTGTAATTTTGTATTAACTTTAAATATATTTCATACATATGTCAACTTTTCTCAGTTTTGCCAATTACGTAATGCAAGGGTTTGTTCCCGTATGTTTTCCTAATCAATCAGTACTTAGGTATAAAGTTTGTTATTATATTATTTATTATTAATTAATTTTCAACGCACAACAGAAAATAGCTTTCTTACACATTTATTACAAGTTTTACAAAAAAAAGTATTACCAAAATTATAATGTTTAAGACAAAGTTCTTTGGAACTTATTTGTCCTCTCTAGAGTTTTTTTTATATGTTAATGTCGTATAGAAAAGAAGTAAATTATGAAGAAAGTCATTTTGAATAATACAATTTTTTTATGTAAAGTTTGGTTTTTCTAAAATTTTATCCCATTTAACAGACCCCGTATCTTTAATGATTTAAAAGTTACCCACACAATCCTACTAAAAAGTACCCATTATATTATGATAGTACGCCTCTTGGTATATAATAAGCTACCATGGCACCACTGAATGAACGAAATTAGACAAGGTCAAGTTTCTATTTTAATCGAAAATTCCAACAAATATTTGATCTAAGTTTATTAAAAATTATTTTGGTTATGCTTCATTTAAGGAACAACTTAGTGCGCCAAGAGGACCGGACCTGCAAACTAACGTAAAGGGTAAGTTGGTAAAACTATTGCTGCATTCGTATTCGTCGAGACCCACCAGCATTCTTGAAATGAACGGTTTAAAAATATATCTCGATCTGTGTGTGTGTGTGAGCGCGTGTGTCAGTTATACAGTATTATAAGCTGGCAAATTGGCAACTGCTTTGTGTTCTAATAACCTAAAAGTTATGTAGACATACAGGCTCGGATTAGGCTGAAAATTTAGGATACCCCTAATATTTAATTTTGAAAAATTAGACTTTGGAGAAATGCAATGACGTGTGCGTTAATTAACGTGTAGCTCAAATTTAGTTTTCATTACATCAAAACTATTTATGCATCCACGATATGCGTCTTCTCATAACATTTTAAATCCAAGCTATCAAAATCCCTCAAGTTATCATATAACTTTACATTGGTACGTTTCTCATTGCCAGTGCTGCTGTTATTTAAATAATTTTGGTTCTCTTTGTTCTGACAGTCTTCATTATGGCTTCCAATGGATTGGCTGTCTTGCTGTTTGTTCAGATGTAATTTCAATAAAAAGCACAGCAGTTTCCCCAAAACTCCTATAATTCCTACCACAGACAGACCTAAAAAAGGGACATGAGTTCTACTGATACTGTGTTATTCCTAATGGGAACAGGAGCAGTTGCCCAAATTTATGTACTTACCCAGTAGAAATCCTAGCGAACCGCCAATGTCAGACAGAAGATCGTTCCAGTCGTAACCAAGTTCTTCGCTCATAAAACTTACAAGATTCGTCGGGTAGTGAATTGTAACTATACTGTCTGGATAGTTTCGATCTTCCACGTCCCTTCTGTTTACAATACTAGCGCTAAACAAAGATACGTTGCATGAAATTTGACAGTCGCAGTTGGACAGCAGTCGGCTTCTGTTGCTGAAAAGAAAACCTGTTTTAGTACAGGCATAGTTCAGAAAGTACAAAATAAAAAATTGAAATGCAAATACTTCATGTCAAGAGCAATTGTATATAAAAATTGTATATAAAAATTTGTTATTAAGATTTATTTTCAGAAAGCTAAAAGTTCACCTCAACATACTTAAGTTGACATATTTCGACCTCAGCTTAAAATATCTCATACGTGCCTTAACCGTGGGACTTGGTAGAATAAGAAATACCAATCTTTCTAGATACCATATTGTTACCAAATTATGGAAACTCAACCTAAATATTAGCGTTCTTTAAAACTATTTTTCTCTTAGTAATTTGGTTATGCGGTGTCAGTAACGTATTAAGTTGATAAGCACACACTATTATATATTAAATATTAAATACAAGCAAATCAAACGCACTACAATTTGGAACGAAAAACCGGCCTATGAATTACAGTATCTTAATAAAAATAAATCGTTACAGAATAATGAGAGTACAAAATTTTTAGGGCTATATGTTGATCAAAAACTTCTATGGACTGATCAAATTGAGAATATTCTATCGAAAATGAGCGCTTATTGTTTTGTGCTTCTGGTTTCATCGTTTCAAAAAAGAGTAATCAAAGCCATTTGGTTTCTTACAAATGTTGACGCTGACGTCTCTTTACGTTTACTGGCTTATTATACCCACTGAGACACCATATAGGTTATCAATTTGTCAACAAAACCCGGATTACATTGGTATTACATCTTTAAACAAATTTAATAATAAAAGTAAATTAAAACTCAAGCAGTTCTTTGTTAAAAAATCATATTATACACTGCTCGAATTTTTCAGCGATCTCCAGGTTTATAAAAGCTGTGTGCGATGTTTTTTTTTTAACTTTAAGTGTATATTTGTCCGTTACATCAGTTTGTATTGTACATTACAATTTAATGTATCTTTATTTAATATTCTTGACGATCCCAAAATATATTGTAACGGGTGATTCAATAAGAATTTCCACATTTCAATCTGAAATATTTTTGAAACGCCACTGTATTTGTTTATTATCATATGAGATCTCTAATCTCAAAATATAAACAAAATTAGTCATGGAGCAATATACGAACAACGTGTAAAAATTGAGCAAGCCTATTAGGAAAATGGTCGATCAAGAAAAAATGCATTTCGGGCTCTACGTGAATTTTTCGGCGCACAATATCGACCTTCTGAGAGGACAATTTGGAATGTGGTTCAAAAATTTGAGCAAACTGGATCTGTAACTAACCTCAAAGTCCGTCAACGTGCTCGTGCAGATGGGTCAGATCAAAATATTGCCATTGGTCGCGAAAGTGTAGCCGAAGATCCATACACATCGATTCGTCATCGATCGCAGCAAGTGGGCCTTACGTATTCAACTACACAGCGAGTTTTAACAAAAGACTTTCATCTACACCCATATAAAGTCCAAATAACTCAGGAGTTGAAACCTCGAGATCATCAACGGTGCCGTGTGTTTGCAGAATAGATACGAGAACAAGGAGTTCATTTTTCAACGAAAATCACCTTTAGCGATAAGGCACATTTTCACGTTGGTGGCTTTGTAAACAAACAGTATTTTGGGATTAGAAAGTCCAAGAGAGATTGTTCAAAATGCAATGCATCCTCAAAAAATAACTGTTTGGAGCGCTTTTTGGTGCGGAAGAATAATTGGTCCTTTTTTTTTTCGAGGATAATGCGGAGAACGTTGTTACGGTTAATGGTGTTCGCTATCGAAACATGATATCTGATTTTTTCTGGGAGCAATTGGAAGGTATGAACATTGAAGATTTGTGGTTCCAACAGGATGGAGCCACTTGTCGCACATCCAGAGAAACGATGCAATTGCTGCGGGGCAAGTTTCCTGGTCGGATTATCTCACGTAACGGCGATATCAATTGGCCGCCGCGATCATATGATCTTACTCCCTTAGATTCTTTTTCTTGGGGTATTTAAAAATCAGAGTGTATAGAAATAAACTAAACACTATTCCAGAGCTGAAACAGGAGATTAGACGCGAAATAGCCGACATAGAACCTAAATTGAATGACATCATCTTTCATAGTTTATTGTAATACATTAATCTAAAATGGCAAATAAAAATGTTTGTATATTTTTATATTCTTCCGAGTTTTTTTTTATTATTTTAATGTGGAAACCGTTATTGAATCACCCTTTATTTTTTAACGGTATGCATTACATTAAGCGGAATTAATAAAGAACTAAACTAAATTATGAACAAAACTTCTGGGTTCCTCCTGCGTCTGTTGAATTGAATTCGCTGACGTTTCGCCAATCATCCTGTTGACTTAACTGAAACTGTCTCACATTCTACTCTATATTTGCTTATTTATTGTTTGAGGAGAGAGAAGCTAAAGGATGGGCATGAACATTGTCTCGCATGACTGATTCCTATATTGAATACAGGTAAAGACCTAAGTCGCAATTAAGATTGTCTGTTTGCTTATAGATTTATATAAATATTCTTCTCATCTTTCAAATAATTTTAACCGGGACTCAAGTCTTTACCTGTCTCCAATATGGGAATCAGTCATCCGAGACAATTTTAATGCGCCTCATTGAGCTCATACCTCCTCAAATACTGTATCAGCAAACATAGAGTAGAATGCAAGCCAGTTTCAGTTAAATTCTGAAGAAGCCATCAGGATGAATGACGAAACGTCAGCAAGTTCAATTCAACAACAACTGACGCAGGAGGAATCCAGAAGTTTTGTAAAGAATATTACAGGAGCCTGTGGAAGTTTCTTTGAAAAATCAATTATCAAGTTGAACATAACTCAATTAAACAATAAAGAATTATCATGCACATGCAGTATTAAAGGGAACAAAATAAATAAAGAGAATTTTTAAAAACGTCATAATGCAATATTTTTTCTAGATAATCCTATAACAATGTAAATGTAATTTTTTCATTACGTGCTCTATTTTTAGAAGGCTACCGTATAAGTAAGGGTTTCGTTTATTTATTCTGTTTGTTTCTACACTATTTGGGATAAGATGTTCATTTTGCTATTGTCTTATTATTAAAAATTATGAATTATTTCATTTATTCCTTCTGTCCCAATTGTTTGACACGCAAATACCTAGAACGCTCTCTCGTAAATACTCACTGATTTGTAAATCCAGATACTAGATAAGAAACATCCGTCGAACTCGAACACTGAGGTAGTGACTGATCGGGAGGCACAGCGAATATCCACGGTAGTGTACAATTTGCCAGTTCTAATATTTGCTTCTGGTGACATCTTTCGATGCACTGGAAATATGACCAATAAATACAAAGCGATTTGCGTTGATTTGCGAGAACTATCAATAGTTCTGTGTTACTGAAAAAGGACATTTCTATAACTTTCGGCGCCCACAACAGCCAATAATATCACTAAATATAATATGATTCGGTTCCAAAAGACTTTTTTTACCTTCCACCTAAAGTTACAGATGTAAAAAGATAAAAAAAACTAAGCCCCCAATTGTTAATTAAGCTTAGCTTATCACCTTTACGATCTCGAACTGTTCAATAAATAAATAAAATATATATTTCCTTACTTTCGATCTGCTGTACTTGTCTTGTCCGCTTACGCATGGATTAGAACTGGTGGATATTTTGTAATACTCTTTGAGCTTCAGTTGAACATTAAGCAGTTCGGCTGACTGCACGTCGAGATACTGCATCAAGTTGCTACCGTGCGTACTTTCAGCTGCTTAATATGTCACGTTATATATCAACGATTTTCTTTTATAACCTATACTTACTGTCTAATACTTCGTTTTCGTTATGGAGATACAAATGAAATCCTGTAAGCGATTGGCCGTATTCGTCTGTGCGTCGGACGGTGTGGTTGTGATTCAAATAAAAAAACCATCCACCACCCATATTGAAAGTTTCAGAATTCCTTTTTGGAATGAAGGTAAAACATCGTCCGAATTCCAACGTCTGAAATGAACTTATGTCCACATCTGCAACGAATAACATCCGCAGTAATATAATGACGGAGGAGAATAGTTCGAAATGGAAGGCACCTGCGAATTGGTTTCCAGTGCCTCCAAATGCGTACGATCCGAAAACCTCTGCGAATGTGTAAGTTGTTTCATTTAAAAACTCTTGAATCGTGTAATCGTCAAAGTTGAAATTGCGAAAAGCGTTAGCTGCGAGTAGCTTGGTTGTCTTAAGTCCATATTTCTATAATACGAAATGCGCATAGCTGTACTTTTTTTTGACTGATTTTGATAAACCTAATTTTTGTCAGTTAGGTATTCAAATTACACATTCAACAAGATTTTTTTTTGGTTGTAATCATGGCCGCCCACTGTTATCGAGATCAAGTTTAGGATTTTTCGTTTCCAAAAATGCTGATGACGTCTTCCATGTCACTTCATTTCTTTCTTTGCAGAAGAATGAAAGTCCCCAGATTGAAGAAGTGGTTTGTGGTGGTAGCGTAACTTCAGAGAAAAATAATGGGTAATAACTGTTGACGTATTGAAGTGTTATACCTGGTGATTGGGTGGAAAATCGAAATAACTAATATTTAAATCTTTACGCACTTTTTTATTACGCACAGTTTCATCATTTAAAAAAAATGGAATTTTTGGTTAAAAATAATTTGTGTGGTGTCAAATTTTGGAAGTGGGACTTTTACCATTGATGCTTTTTTTTACTTATTAAAAAGAAAATTTATCATTGGGAGTAAAAAGAAATATATGTTATACAATAAATGAATTATTTATTATTTTTTCTACTCTCTTCTGTAAAATATCTAATTATGCACCGATCTTGCGTGGGGAAAATGTCGTTTTACCACGTCAGTTTCGTTTCCCACGGATCCGAGTAACTTCGGACGTATATAGTATGCAACACGTGTAGTAAACTTTTAAAGTCACTCGTTTATTAAGCACTTGCTCCGCTGCGCTCCGCTCGTGACTCAAATTCCGTATACCACACTTGTTGCATAATATTTAGCTAATTAATTAATGTGATAAATTTTCTTTTTAGTAGTAAATGGACGATGAAATTGGAGTGCAGCCTTACTTCTGCATACATAGCTATTTTTAATAAATCTTTTCATAAGTAAAAAAAATATTGCAATTTTTTTCACGAAACCCTGTATTTTAAAACATTAAATCTTTTGTTTTTCGTCATCAGTTTCAGAAATTTTGAATGCCTACCTAACAAAAACTAACCTAAGCTTCCAATAAGGAAAGGAAGGTAAAATTCAAATAGGTAATAATAAATGTTAATCTGACTTTTATTTGGGGTTTATCTAATCACATTATATATTATTCTTATCGCTTTTTCTTTTGCTTTTGGTTGTGTTCACTCTGTTTCTCTTTTCATCTTAGCAATTTTTTTAGTTATTTGAATAATACCTAATTCAACTATTATTTATTTCATTATTATTTTCATTAAGTTATACCCACTGAAAACAAGTCTGTTTTAAAACCAGGCCTGCGGCAGATCGTCACTGATGGGTATCGCATGGTTTCGTTTAAGTAAAATCGATAATAAGTGGAAATCGGGGGGTTAATCAGCTTCCAGATGCACTGCGCAGTCTGTAATAAAAATACGAAACATTATTAAAGCGAAAGGACGCGCAATAATATGGCGACCTAAAAACAAGTGTGTGATGTTTTTGGAAATAAATTTAAGTCCTTAAGTAGTATGTGATACAAAAGTTCCTAATTAAATATTAAATTACTATTAATATCTAAATAAACGTCTATGTATTCACAAAAACTATGCAAGTAATCAAAATCAAGAAAAGCCTCAATAAAAAAATCATTCATTAAATAAAAGTATCACATTTAAGTTACATTATATTTTTCTAATTTTCAGAATTCTAAAACTTTTATTTTTGCTATTGTGCAATAATTAATGGATGAAATAGTGTCTTTGTAACACCGAAGTGTGATAAACGTTATCAAAATTGTTTTTCCTCCTATAAATATCTATAAATTTTAATCTTTCGTGTGAATAGGTAAATTAATAAATACAACTAGCGTTTAAATTAGATTAAAATATTCAATAATTAAGAAAATGACGTGTACCCAAGAATGTTCCTGTTGATGTTTAGGATTCAAATTAATTTAAAAAAGGCCTTTTGTCGGTTTTAACAACTTTTCTTTTTAATAAATAATAATAACAAATGTAGTTCTTAAAGTTAATATTGACATTGATATTTTTTGCAAATTGCATATCATAGTAATATATATATATATATATATATATATATATATATATATATATATATATATATATATATATATATATATATATATATATATATATATATATATATATAATCTCAAACGCAGACTCAAATGCAATAAAAAATAATTATGTAAGTGTAAGTGTAAATGCTTGTATTGAAAAATATACATCATTAGCTTACTTGATAGAAAGAAACAAACACGCAAACTGTCAAAATAATCAATTTTAGAAGTTGAATTGGATCGGAAAAACACTTTTTTAACTCCGCGGCCGACATTTCCGTCCATCAGTGACGGATAGCTAATAACGGTTTTCGGAAAAATTAGATCTCCCCGCAATATGCCATAAATTTGCAAATATTAAAGAGATAACGTCGCGAAATGTAATTTTAATGGATTATTCTGCGTACGTTTAGCTGTATTATTGCCAAGGGCAATAACAACAAAAGATTTCATTAAAAAAGGCTAAAGATTTAGGAGCATGATATTTATTCCACTATACAATGTGATTCCAAATTCGTCAGAAAGATTTTATATCTGAATTTTTTATTTATTTATTTTATGTATATAATTTTTAAGGTATATTTTTTTCCAACCAACCCTAGACAACTATTTACAAATCTTTTGCATTCCTTCTGCGTCGGTTGTTTATAAATCAAACTTGCTCAGAGCTTCAGAGCTAAATTTTTGATATGTAGTCAGTGATGTTTTGAATGTAAGGAAGGAATGCATGAAGGACAAAAAGTGTCAAATGTAGGGTTGCTTTTGGACTAATTGCCTTTGGAAGTTTGTGGTGAAGTGTATTTTGTGATGGAACGGTTAGTATCTCCTAATGTAGATATTATTAGAGAGAAGAGCAGATATAAGATGTTTTAATTCTGGGTTTAGTGACGACTCTGTAGACAAGAGAGTTGATAACCGATGATTGTTGGGTCGAATGATGAAGTGAAAATGCATTGAGATATCCGTTTGTGTGCGTTGGTTTTCTGTAAACAGAGTGACGCAATGTTAGGTCTGATTTCTTATTAAAAATAATATCCAAGAAGGGTAAAACGTATATTACAGTGTATAAACTTTAAATGGCTAAGAAAATTTAGGAGGGGTTTTTGACCATGAGGCCAAATAACATAAATAACGTTAAAATAATTTGTTAGTTGGAAGGTAGCGAGCCTCTAATATATTTTTCTTGTGACGGTAACGGTGGAAGTTTTTTTTAAACTAAACTACCTCTTTGCTCTATACAAAATTTTGAGACCGCCGAAATTGGTGACCTATGGCAGAAAAAATGTGTTTATTGTGATATTTTACTTATATTGTTACGGAATATTTGGTATTGTTTGCAATTCATTGTCTTTAAATTTCATTTAAATTCAGCTTCAAACTTATTTAGCACTTTTTAGGAAAAGTGCAAGCGAAGTGATTAATGGCCACTTGACCTTCTGCAACAGCGGCCTTTAATTTCATGTGACTGAATTTAATTTTGTTTATTGAAACGCACAATGCAAAATTGCCCTCTCAATTGTCTCTGTAGTACAATAAATTAAAATTACTCGTTTTGCATTTGCTACCAACAAACATTGATTTCGTTTTTGTATTTTTCTCGTGAGATTCTGCACTAAAACTTAAAGTGCAGCAGAGCCACCATCAGACAAACAATTCACCAATAACGCACAATTCCCATAGGTTTATGGAAATGGACTCTTCGTCTTCAATACTTGTAGCATCCGTGCACAACCTTTTACTGATAACTTTGTTAGATTAGGTATTTATTGGCTGACAAAATTTTTACAAATTTGGGGCCCCACTTCATAAATTATTGAATGTGGGAAGTGAAATTGCTGTTTTTTCTTTAAAAACTAGGAACGTTTATCCGATTATCTTCTAAGTGCATAAACCAACGTCCTTGTAATGATCTTCATTTCTTTAAATTTCGCGCTTTGCACAGCCTAAACTCGTTTTTTTCCTAAAAATTTTCTAATATGTTTGCATATTTTAAGAAATACGGCTCAAAAAATGTCACATTAAAAACTGTCGAATGGAAGATCTTTTTATATATCGAGAAATCTGTTGTAGTATGTAACACTTTCTATACAGCTTTGCCAACATTGAAGTTTGCTTTCAATGTGTTAAATCACACAATAATCAATATTAAGTATTTGGAGAGTTTAGAAATTTGTTTTCATCTAATCTAGATACACCCACATTCTTAATTTGGCATTTTTTCTTTATTCTGTGCATTCATATAGACAGGCGCGGTAAAATTCTCTGACGAAAATAGTTTGATTTTAATAATGGCTCCTCTAAAACGTTAGGTTATGTTTTACGCAGATGCGCGATCTTGTCAAACATCAAATCATTACTTGTTATATTCCACTGGCTTAGTACAGAGAAGAAAGGTCTCTGATATCACGTTTTTGTATAAAATAATTAATTCTAACATTAATAATTCTGAGGTGCTCTCGTTTGTTCGTCTGAATAAACCTCAAATTATTATTGGATCCAGTGACATTGTTAGTAATCGTTTTAGAAAAACGAACTCTGCAAAAAATTCTTCTGCCTTATTGATATTTTCTCAATGTAAACTGTACAAGTTAAACAAGCGATACATTACGGGGTTCAAACCTGTAGTATACACGTTGATTACCAAATAAATAAATAGTCAACGTGATATTTATTTTATTTTATTTATGCACAAACCATGGCAAACGTATTAAAAAACGTTTTAAAACTTAACGATTGAGGTTGGAAACAAATGTCGCAGAGGTCTATCATTTATTACAGATATGTACATAAAATATTGAGCAAAAATTGAGCATTCTACACACATTTCTAATTCTTTAAGTTGAACTTATATTTATGTAAATTAGGCGGAGAGGTATTTGGCTTCTCTTTAACGAGCTGCTGGAAAGCTCCGAATACTGTATCGACCTGGGAAACCATCATCAAATTAACATCAAACTGGTCCATGACTTTCTTAAAGACCGGATATATGTGGGTCAGCGTTCCGTGATCCAAGGTCGGAAACAGGTGATGGAGAGCGTGGTCGCCGAAATTGGTGAGCACCAGGAAATGGGAACCAGTGATTTCTTTCCTTTCCATAACTGCATCCAGCTGGCTTACACCCCAGTCGTAGTCGTCTTTGGACCTGAAATCGTTCGCGTGGAAACATAAATCGACTCTATGTCAGAAGTGCTTTTCCTACTGTGCTGTTAAAACATACTCCTTGTTTTTGTTAAACAGTTTTGACCTTATAATGTAATCTGCATGTATTTATTCTTTTTTTATTTGTTTGTTTGCTTTCCTCGCTAGGAAATTGTTTTCTTTTATTTATTTGTTGATCAATTTTTACTTTGTTTGTGTTATTTTTCTTCTAGTACTTCTTTTTTTTCTGCGTTTCTGTATTCCATTTCATAATTCTCTATTAATGTTTCTTACCAATACATATAATTTATTATTATTATTATTATTATTATTATTATTATTATTATTGTTATTATTATTATTGTTATTATTATTATTATTATTATTATTATTATACATAAATTGGTGGAAATTGTTCTTTTTTCTTCGATTCAATTTTTTTAATTTGCACAACAAAAATTATTTTTGTTTAATAGAGCAACGCAAATCACTAAATTTTCAACATACATTAAACTCTTTTTAACCACCCTGTACGAATTTCATAGCTCACCTTGGCTCGTCTCCGTCGTGGAATATGTCGGGGTGATGGTGGGCGGCGTGTTGACCCACCACGAAAAGATGTGTGCTGCCCACAAGGATAATATAGTTCCACATTCCAAACGTGGCTAACAGCGATTGTCCTCCGAAAATGTACATGGCAGCGGGCAAAATGAATGGTATCAAATCGCTCTTATCGAGGGCAATTTTCGTGCCCTTCAAATGTTCAATTAGTCTGAAAGATGTAATAGTAAATAAAATTCTCGCGTGAAACATAATAAATATACATTTTTAATGGGCACTCTTTTTTTCTTAGGATGCACGACTCATATTTGGTTCAGATAAAAAAATAAAAAAATATCTAGCCCAATGGCACGGAACATAGTCTAAAATAGAAAAATATTATATATTGTAATTATGGAATAGTTGACATTTTTCTGAGGATACGGTGAAGTTACTACTAGGGTAGAAGGGTAGAATGAAGTAAATACACAAAAATAACTATTGCAATAGCTCATTGCAAAAATACTACGTATACCCTTTCCGTACACATACAAATCAAAGCCAAAGTCTATATTGGGTCTTCAATCAAGCGTTTCAACTATTTTAAGTCTAATAAAGGAAATATACACTGTTGTATTAATTTCTATGCCATTTTATGTAAAAATTAGTGGCTGAAAGCATCAAAAACCTTTATTGCATTTGCCTGTATTTTATCGACTATCTATCTTATTTTATTTGCGTATGACAATATCTCTGCCATAAGCATCCGTCTCTACAACCTGCTGAGTATGATTCTCAATATAGGATCCAATGTATTTCCTCGCACAATCATCTTTTCTAATTTTAATAGAAGTGTCTTCTGATTTACACTGGACAAATCCAAAAACATGGTAGCACTTAAATTTTTGTCATTTAGTGATTGTAGTATGCGGTATTTTCTTAATGGCCCTTTCTGATTATAACTGATTTGAACGCGCTACCAAATAATAACATAGCTTATTCCAAAATTTTGGGTAAGAGAAGAGAACTTGGTCTATAATTTTTTTCTTCATCCGGATTTTTTTCCTCCTTAATTAAAGCATTCTCTAGAAGATGTGGAAATGTACCAGTAAAAAATAAATTCATAACGCGTACATATAACCTCAGCAATTATCCTTGAAGATAATAAAATATAATAAAAAATATATTGTTTACATATTAGGAATTAATGACAAACAACAGAAGCAGTTCCAACAAAATGGGAGTGTTGAGAATTTATGAAATTATTAAGTACAATCTTTTGTATGTATTACAATTTCATTCATGAAACTTCAAAAGTATTATGATTTTTAGTTTTTTCGATTGAAGTTATTTTGATTCATGTTATTTAATATAAATATGAGATAGTATGGTAAGCAATAAGCGGAACGAGTGTTTAATAAGTGTTTAAAAACATACTATACTTTTTCTACGATCGTTAGCTTTTGGCAAGACAATGCGAATACATTCACTGATATGACCATCAGAATTAACAAAGTCAAAATTCAAGCCCTGTGATAATATCTTCGAAAACATCCGATTCCTTCTAAACCCGTGCCGTAATTTTTAAAAAGTATTGTTTTACATACTTCCATGGCATATAAATTTCCTATTTACAGCTTTCAACTCCTTGTATCACAATTTCTTTCTTGCTCAGTTTTTGTTTTAAATAGTTCACAGAAGACGCTCACCTTGCAATATATGCTCGATGAAACCCGGTAATCCAAATGATTGGGAGCAAAAGCAACTGGCCATACTTTTTTAATGGAGTTTTGTTAACGGACATGTATTGCAGGAGAGGTTCGAACACTGAAATTTCGTAATCGTCTATGGTATTCGTGTGCAAGTGGTGACTTAGGACGTGACTCAGCCTCCATTCCCTAAAATTTCAAGTTTACTTAGACTCCGACTTCGGGGTGTAATTACAACGATTGACTTACTTTACTTTCAGCAAGGAGAATTGAAAGTAGTACATTCTAAAGTTATCCTTTTGGTGGAAGTAATTATGGGCGGCGATCGCGAGAAAGGCTACGAAGTTGCCGGCCAACGTTGCCAAAAAAAAGTTCCAGTATTTCGCAGCGAGAATCGACAAAATAAACATTCCGACCAATATGGAGTCGATTAAAAAGTTCGTGGTGTTAATAGCCTGTTTGGGGATAGTGGGAAGGATCTGTTTCACTTCTCTCTTCAGAGTTTTATAGAAACCGTCTTCTTTGAACGTGAACGGGGCGTTTCTTTTACTTTTTGCCTTCCTCACAAAGTATTTGCTCAATAATTCTTCCGGTAAAGCGGTCAAATGGTGAACTTCGAATGCTTCCGTAATATCGAGTCCCTGAAAGGCAAGGTTCGAAAGTCTCACAAATTCAAATTTAAAAATTACCCACCTTTGACAGGGTTAGCCAATCTGATCCGCCCGGATGACTTTTGACGAAATCTGTAAAATCATAAATTCCATCGTGTATCCTCCATAAACCTTCCGCGTTATCTATTTCCTTTTTGTCTTCGAGCCACATATAAACGGTGGTGAGCTGTGACCTCCGAGGCGGTGGCTTGATGCCCAAGGTTGATTTTGGCACATAGTTATCGTACGACTCGGCATTCGGTGGCATGTTTCCTGCAAAACGATATCAAAACCTTATCTTTGGCCATCGACACTAACCGCGTTTTTTTGCAGCTCATTTAGCAGCGCGCGATAAAAATTATTTTATTTTTCCACAGTGATAATACCGCAGTTTTTGTTTTATTGACGTTATTGTATTGAGAAATTTGTGGTAATGTTCCATCGTCAATTATGTTTACAAGGCGGTCTTATCGAAATTTAAGTCATAACGTCTTGTTTATTGTACATTGATAAACCCCGGAGCTGCGATAAGGAGTGGATATTTATAACACCAAATAGGGTACAGTAGAAAGCTCTCTAAGTTTTTTTCAGAAAAGATAAATAAAGCCGGGGAGGAAGTTGAAACCGCCTACGGACCTCCAATCCTCATACGTTACGCGTGTAACTGAATCTCATTAGTTTTGACTTTATATAGCTATACATTTATTTATTTATTTATTTGATGAAAGTAAACAAAATGTAACTACCAGGGAAAATATTAAAATAAAACAAATAATAATTAGAAATCTAACTAAACAAGAATATTTATTTTTATCACATTGCTTTTAAATATGACTCAGCCCAAAAAGCCCAACAAAAGATGGAGTTTAAATATCTGGGTATTGATATTACCAGTTATGGAATTGTGGAGAACGAAGTGAGGCAACAGGTAGCAAAAGCCAATAAAGTAGCAGGCTGCTTAAACGATGTAATTTGGCGAAACAACGATCAGACTGATCATGACCTATACGGCAGAAACAAGATCAGATACCGCAAAAACTAGACGACTTCTGGAGACTACGGAACTGAAGATTCTACGCCGCATCTCAGGAAAAACCCTGCTAGACAGAGAAAGAAACGAAAACATCAGGCAATCGTGCGGAGTGGACAACGAAAGAGACAGTGGAATGACCATATTAACCGTATGCAAGATGGCAGACTAGTAAAAATCGTTAGAGACAAATCACCAGACGGAAAACGGAGCGTGGGATGACCGAGAAAAATATGGAACGACGATCTCAATCCAGGTTGAGAGGCAACCGATGAAAGAACAGGCCATAGCCTACTATAGAAGAAAGAAGAAGAAGAAGAAGACATTGCTTTTAAATGATCAAAAGATTATACGCTATAAGCATTATACCAAGGGATGAGTACACTTAGTAGTTAGTATGATAAAAAAGAATGCCAAACATTGAGTTATTAAGGCTTCTATAACCAGTGATTAGCTGTATGTGATTTAAAAGCTGGGCAATAGTACATGGAGGCAATTTATAACATTAACAGCTTCGAAGTTACTTATTTCGAAACCATATCACTGGAGCATACTCAGTTTCAGAACATACTAAAGAAGTAGAACCAGCTTGAAACAAACCTAACAAACCTAACATGATTACTGTTGCCTATTATAAAAAACAGGTTTCGCGCTGCTCTATTTATCGGTAATGATCTACAAAAGCTAGCTGAACTACTATAGCATTTTTTAACATTTAAATCAATAATCAATCAATCAATAATTTTTGACCACATACACACATTCTGCACGTCGTGCTGAAGCACTTGGGCATCATTATTTGACTTAATCAATTCAAATATTTTTAAATCGCCAGCAAATAATAGATACTGCGAATACAAAATTACCCCAACCAGATCATTTATAAATAGGTTATCAATGTGATCACTGAGGAACCTCGGATAAAACTGGGTACGACCAGCCAAAAAGCTCTGTTTCCACACGATCTTCAAGTTTAAAAACTGCGATTTAATTTAATTCTCATTATCAATCTCAAATTAAGACCGATCTATATTAATAGCAAAGTGAAAACAATAATTGGTCTGACATTAACGACGACCTATGATTAACTGCAGAGTCATATTTTTTTATTACTATTAATAAATATTCATAGTCAATGGTCTAATGATTTTTTCACATTTTAAAATATATATTTTACGAATGCGTGAAACTGATCAAATTTTGAATCATGACGCTAATGCAAATTGTTATAGTTTCATTACACATTGCAAAACACCATGAGAAATATGTCATTATAATAATTTATAATATATATATATATATATATATATATATATATATATATATATATATATATATATATATATATATATATATATATATATATATATATATATATATATATATATATATATATATATATATATATATATATATATATATATATATATATATATATATATATATATATATATATATATAATAAGTTATAATAATTTTCTTATTTTTTATTATGTAAGAATTTGTTTTAATCATTCATTCATTCAAGAAGGTTACGTAATTAGTGTTGTTATTAAAGAAAACTTTTCACATAACGATTTATAAATCGATTTCCTGGAAGTCGAAAAGAAGTGTTTTGGGTTGAACTTTGACCGACGTTGCAGTACTAGATTCAAATTATTCTCGCGAAATATGACAGAATAAACTTTCAATTTGGTTTTTTCATTCTAATCTGAAAATTGGCACAAGGCACTGAAAACTAGATTTAAAGTCAGAGACCAATAGTATCGAATGTTTTTACGAAGTTAAGCAAAATTTAAAGCGTTTGCCTTACATTGCTTAAAAATTATTGAGTGTCGGTGGATTTTTGTTATTTTTTATTGTTGTATTCACGATACGATACTCCAGAATAATTGCTAATTAATAAAAGGCCACCAAAAAAAGTAAGTTTTATTTTTTTTTAGACTGAGGAAATGAAAATCTATAAAATCTTTTAAATCAAATGGAAATAAGCTAAAAAAATACCGTTGTCAGAATCAGAAAGTCAATTAACTGAAGCCAATTTTGGTGGATGGTCTGTAAATATTAGCTAGAGAGCTCTAACGAAATAATTTTAACATGTGTTTAAGAAATTTTTGAAAACGTCGCAAGTGACGCATTTGCAGTGAAACTAATAGCAATAAAACACAATTAAATTAGATTATGTATAAATTTTAAAGTTCGCTTTGTGAATGGTAGAAAAATAACAAATTTGAATCGACTTACCTTAGACTCTATGATTCTATTATCGCACTTAACAGAGCACACCCTACTGGCGCTATAGTCAATTTTAATCCTGCGGTGCATTATTTATAAGTGTTTACTTGCCAAGGGACCTTAAGATAACCCATGAACCACAATATTTTCAAAAGTTTGCATACAGATAAACTGTCTTGTATAATCCAAATTTTTGACGGGTTAATGATAATTTCGTTATCACTACAAATTGGATAATATGAGAAAAATATTTAGGTGTGTCAGTTTGATAACGAAATTAATATTGTTTTAATCTTAGAATAATAATGCTAATTATTGGTTAAATTAATAAATTAATTTAATTTTATATTATAAAAATTAGTTCTAATTTTAATTTGTTTTTAATTTTCCGCATTCTCTGTCATCAATTGGCATTTAACTCATGTTCTTTTATTAAATGGAAAATTTTACGGATTTGATTTCTGCGATGTACTTATATAAGATGACCAATAAAAAGGAATGACACACTGCAGAGGTTATCTGATATTTTATGACGAACATTTACAATAACGGGATCCTCCCGTTCTCTCCAGAACTCGACACGTCAACGTTCTCATAAATGCGGTTCTTATTACAGTAAAGCTGTAATTAAATATAAAACGAAGAAAAATTGTTACTGGGATAATAATACTTCAAACATTTTTATTTTTTTAACAACTTAGCAAAGCCAGTGAGTATTCAATGAAATTAATTGGGGTTGCTCAATTATTTTTAGTATATTAGGTTTAAAGTTCATTTGCCATGAAAATCGCACCGTTGACGAGCGTTGTAGAAAAAATTGAAATTGTTATCTAAATTTAAAACGCAAAACATTCATGTATAACTAACCAAAATTCATGTTATGGAGACCTCTGGAATCGTCTTGAATGTGAGGGAAACAATGACATATAGAATTGTGCTTAAATTCTATAGTAGCTAGTAAAATCATATCTCCAACGTAGATTTTTCAACAGAATGCGAGAAAATCATTCACATAATAATGAAATCAAAACTACAAAACTTTCAGAACATTTTGTATCGACGAATGTTAGCGATTACTGAGTAGGGTCGATTTCTGCCTTTTCCAAACCTGAACAGGTCTGCAGCCCCCTGGACGCCAGTCCATTCCTTGATGTTTCTAAAACAAGAGATGTTTCCGTTCATCATTACCCGAAGAAGATAGTACTCTCTGCGACATTTTGTAGTTACAATTGTTCGTTGCTTCACCACAGAGTTCAATACCAACACCAAAAATTAAAAAGCTTAACAAAAAGACTGAATGTGCAATAAATTAAAAAATTTCTTGTTAACCAAAACAAAACCTATTAGCATTGTTAATTTTTTTTCCGAAGACGTAAAAAATATTTGCAAATACTCATGTGTCACAAATAAAGCGTTTAGCTTTGAGATATAGCTAAGATGTGACTCCCAAATAGTACAAACTAATAATCTGCAAAAAATATTTTTGTATATTTATAAACAAAAAAAAAGTTAGTTTTGGTTAGTCTGGAATCACATTAAGGCATGATCTTTTCTGAACGCTTTGTTGTCTTAATTACGACATATTCTCTCAGGTTTTTATTGGAGGTAAACTGTCTCAAAGCTTACGCCAAGGTTTAAGCTATGAAAACGTACCAAATACACATCAAACTATAAGTTTAACTAGAAAATTAAAACAATATAAGGATTTAAAAAACATAACATCTTACCAAAATGACTTTATTACTGAGGTTTGTAATAAATTCTTGTAGAATGCCGTCATATATTTCCCAAAGTGCAAACTAGTTGGCAGAAATTTCGATAGACGAACGAATAGATTTAATATTTATTGAAAACGGCGCCTTAAATGAGCACCGATACATCAAACAGATTTTCCGGAACGCTGTGATTTCCTACTCTCATTTTATTGGAGACAAATTCGTATTAATGCCAAGATACTGCGCGAATTACACTTCGGGAAGAATTTGACACTATTCCACAAGAATTAGGTACATAACATATTGATGAAGTCAGTTTCGTACGAGCAGAGCTCACAAGACATTAGCATTAATCTTAAAATGTTATTATTTTTTAAAACTATATCCTTAATTAAACTTCGTTACGTATCCTGAATACGTATCCTTCTCATTACAAGATTTGATATGTATAATAAAAGTGTAAGTACATATTAAAATAAATAACATAACCGTGTAATTTAATAAATTTAACTACCAGTTAAATAGAATGAAGATTGTGTAATGAATGCAGAACAAACAAATTTAATCTAATTTTAGCAATTAAATTTTTCATTAAATTATTTCGCAGAAACGATCGCAATTTGCAAGTGCAAATAGAATTTTAAATATATGGGATTCTAATGCTTTAACAAAATTCATGATATTGTTAAATATATTATTTTTTATAAGTTAGAAATAGAACATATTTGATTAGTTAGCATAATGTATGTTCCGACATGTTAATAAATTAAGTTCTGAGCTGCGTTATTATTATTGTTTTTATTGAGAATGGAGGATTTTGCAATTGATATTTTGTAAGATCTTGATATGCATAGGGTTATGGAGTGCTCTGATGTCGACGGGCCCTAACACTTTTTTACGACATTGTAAACAATATTTTTGCCGTTTGCTTTCCCACTAAAACACCGATTTCCATCAAGTTCACCAAAGAAATGATCGCAAATATATTTGCGAAGGAGAGAGCTATCCGCAATTTCAGGTAACACAATTCTTCTTATTATTTGGGCAGATTTACCGCACTGCGTAAGACAATTAAGTTCTAGTCGCGCATGGCCTATACTCATTTTGTTCATCGTGCTGAGTTAAGCATACATTTTTGGTCATTTATTCAGAGTAAGAAGGATGTCTTATTCGTAAGCAAAGCACTCAAAAACAAAATAACTGTCGGTCCTGATGGCACACCAAATTTTATCATGAGAAACTGTTCCCACGCACTTTGTGCTCCTTTATGTTACATTTCTAACATGGTACTTGAAATAGGTGTTTATCCAGAACCCTAGAAAGTTTCCAAAGTTTATCCTATTCTCAAAAAAGGTGAAAATTACCCACCTATTTCGATCTTATGCAGTTTTTCGAAAATGTTAGAGATTATATTATATAAATTTATTTTTACTCGAATTAAAAGTAAAGTATGTTCCCTGTCTTCTTATGTATGTGGTTCCCTGAACAAGCAAGGTCAAATTGACGTTATATAAACTAACTTCCACATATCGTTTCTCCGATTCGCTGATTTCACTGTCGAGGTCCTAAATGGTGAACCGTCGACAGTTCGTTTAGATTGATGGGTTTAGATCAGTTCCTTTTGTTCCAACTTCTGGCGGGCCTCGAGGTTCTATACTTGGACCACTTCTGTTCAATATATTTATAGACGATCTCATATCCTTGATCATCTGCGACAAGCTTGCCTATGCGGATGCGCATTAAAACAGGCTCAGTGATGGACTAAAAATAAGTTGCACCTTAATATCAATCTAATGTGGTTTCTTACCACCGCGCAAAAACTCCTATACCCTTCAATTATAATGCAGATGGTACTATCCTGACTAGATTTGCCATTGTTGACGTTCTCTTTTGTACCTCGCATTACTAAAATGGTTTCCAGTACAATGCAAATTTTATGATCCGTAATAAGAAATTACAGGCATTTTTGTAGCTCAACTACGGTTAAATTTTGATTTAATTGTTACGATAGGTCTAAGCTTGACGATGGTCACCAATATATAACTGCCACGCTCAGTGTATTGGGAGGCTGCAGAGAAAGTTATTGAAGTATCTAATGTTCAGGGAGGAAGGTTCCTATCCTGAGAGGGGAGGTGATTATGATCTTCTACTGAGAAAGTTTAGCTGTACTGCCTCGGAGCTTTAGCAGAGACTTGTAATCTGTTTCATTTCTCTATAAGTTAGTTCATTACGGAATTGATTGTCCGTTTCTTCTAGAACAATTACGTTTTCATGTGGTGCCCCTCGAAGGGAAACATCATATATATATATATATATATATATATATATATATATATATATATATATATATATATATATATATATATATATATATATATATATATATATATATATATATATATATATATATATATATATATATATTCTCACGTATTGATTCACGGATGGAAAAATGTGATGACACTATATTCCGGGATATCATCCGTTCGCTCGTTGAACTCCGACTGGAATCCTGCATCCGACTGGAATCCTGCAAATCCTGAACACTTCGAAGTGTTTTCGGAGCGCGAGCATTGAAGATGCCAAGTGAGATTTTGGCGAAACGTCTGCAGGATTCCAGTCGGATGCAAGATTTGCAGGATTCCAGTCGGATGCAGGATTCCAGTCGGAGTTCAACGAGCGAACGGATGATATCCCGGAATATAGTGTCATCATATATATATATATATATATATATATATATATATATATATATATATATAGGGTTCACCAATACTCAAGAGTCGCAGAAAATACATTTTAGGTAGTGTGTTACCAATCTGTTGCGTTTCCACAGCTTAGCGCAAGTCGCTTCCATTGAAACAGTATATCTCAAAAAAACAGATATAATGTGATTAAAAAAGCAAAACGTTCATTTGACAATAGCTGCCATCGCGGTTGCATTCTACAGGGTGTTCCCAATTTCGGGGAAAACAAATCGTATCATTGTTGCTCAAAGTTCAATATGAAGGAACACAGCTTCGTTCCTGAGTTACGTAGCATTAGTAATTTGTATAGTTCGATCACATCTATTACATGGTTGTTTGATGACGCTTCTGATCGCTGGAAATATATTCTAGAGTGCGTTTAACGTGAACATATGAAAATCTAATTAAATTTTAATACTTATCGCACTTACATGTGACATCGTAGGGTTGTTCTCCAGAATCCACAATTTCATTTTTTTCTTCTGCAGTGGCGGTAATGTCCTGGCGAAACGTTCGCATAAAATAGGTACCCGTCCAAAATCCGATGGCGACAACTCAAACAAAAAATTGGCGGTTAGCAGTGCCCGGAACTAATTGGACCCAACATTATCGAATATAATTTTTCAGCACATCGTGTACGGCAACACAAATAACCGTATTTTTCTAAACGTTGCCGTGGTGTTGCGACAGTGCCGTCCGACTCTACGATCGTACAGTTTCCCGACGACGTCAAAAACAAGCATTCTAAAATAGATGCCGGTAAGTCGGACATTTTCGCCCGTTATTGTTATTTAAAGTTCCTTAGCCGTGTGTGTGTGCGTCAAATTTAAAATTATTATCTTCGTAAATTGTTCTCGGTTTTTCGTAAAACATCCGAAGCAATGGCCTACAGTTGGGATAACAGAGTTAGCTTTGTCGTTAAGTATTTGTACGGTAAGTATTCGTATCCATTTTAGGTTTGTTTCGAAAGAATTGACGTTCAAAAATTAATTTAATATGCAACATATAAACATTCCGAGTTGAGAACTCTTACTTATGCATTCTGTGGGAATAAGCCCAAATAACCGTAGAAGTTGTCTTATCTGCTCTTTCCGTGCATGTTTGCAAATCGGGTACTTCCGATGTAAGTAAAATGCATCCTTAAACATTATCCATCCATATGGATCGAATAAAATCACGTTTTACTATTGTCTATGGATAATTGATAAAATTTGTGTCCTCCACAACTCCATAACGACAATATCATAAAAGGGAAAATCATGCATACATAGTTCTTGACGCATAGGTGGATGCGCAACCCTTTCGATAATCAAACAAAATTAGTAAAAAGCGGAATAAGAATGACCTTACATTTTCAAAGCATGTTTTTCCAAACCTTTTTCACTTTTATATTACTCGATAGTGTAATGTGTAACGGATCGTAAATATGTCTCATTTATAGTAACAAAAAATACTGCAAAGATAGTGATTGTGTTATATATAAAAAAATGGTGACCCCCATCCCACTATATATGGTTTGCAAAATTGTTTGCAAGCTAACTATCATACTATTATTCTTTTAGAAATATCCAAATTTTCAAAAAAATAAACGCATAGCCGTATTGGTACCTAGCAAATCCAAATATTTTAAAAATAAATCCTTAACTCCTTTTTAATTTTGCAGTACTTTTTCCAATATTTCTAAATATAAAAGTACCACAAAATTAAATAATTATTGACGAATTTGTATCCAAATTCATAAAAATGTTATTACATATCATCCCTAATACAAACTGTTTGGAAACAGTTGGCAAATAACTTTTGGCCATTTTGATGTTTCTGAGCATTTGAAAATATTAGCTTTTTTTCGAATTCACTTACCACTAGGGAGAGGCTCCATTATAGCTCTCAGGATTTTTATACGAAACTAAGTCAGAAAGTTATTGAAAAAAGCAGATATTTAACGTAACTCACAAAAAAACAACACGACTTGAGCTGGAACTGACATATTTCTGAAAGTATTCAGAACCAGCATCTAGGGTAGTATAATAATTGTAGTGTAATAATTGCGATAATGAGTTATGTTGATAGAATGGCCCAAAATATGTAACTGTAAGTACCACGGAATGTGCATAAATAACATAATGTACATATCGAAAGAGGTCATCTCTTGACTAGTTTCATTATTAAAAGTTTACATAAATACATTAGTTACATTAGTAAATGGTGTTTTAAAAAAATAATGAATCAATCATCCAATGATGGATGGTGGATGATGGTGGCGTGCAGTCAAGCAATTTTTTTTTCCGATAAAAATGCAAAATGCAGAAAATGGTTAAGAAATCGAAAACTTTCGTTTGTAATTGGTAAATCTTTAAATACACTGTTTTATTTGTATGAAATATTGGGTGAAATGTTTTTCTTCCGTGATGCGCAAGTCCATAAATTTAGAATCGCAGCAAACAAAATTGCCAGTGTTTAGAGCTCAATTTTCATAACACCCAAAGCAGCTTTTTACCCACAATTAAATGGTTTAAATATAATATTTTTAAAACTAATAGTTCCCAACCACGGAATTGATTTTTATATTGTATATTTTTCGAAAAAAAAACTTTGAAACTGAAACAGATATAAATGAGGCACCTACATTAGTTATTGTATATCTTCTTTAAAACGGGAAGTTTCCTTCACAAAATTTTCAATTTGGCACATCCGATGCATGATTGCGAATATTCACTAATTATTTTTAAAAATTGAACTGAGGAGGCTTTTACTTGATGGAAATCCATTTAACAAAATAAATAAGAACTATATGTTCAGATTTTCACGAAATTATATATTTTGACATGACAATTGTTTCGACAAAACTGTGTCTTTATCAAACGTAAGATTTACAAACTACCTGGTACCATATATACCGAAAAATGACAATAAAACCTTAATTAATGTGTTTGTGAGAATTTAAGTTCAATAAAGGAGAGGTATTTCAATCTAATTGAACGTTAAGCAATAGATTTGAATGTCTCATTTTGTTAATCTCCATGGCTTCCAATAAATTTGATTTTCTACTTTCTGTGGCTGTATGTAAAATATCAAAATTGTCGTCAAAAATGTGTTTTTCTGTGTTTAAGTGTGTACCATAATTATAATCTAGACTATTGTTTTTAAACGCTCTTTTGTGTTCGTTAATGCGTTTTTTGAAGGATCTACCTGTTTGTCCAATATAAATTTTAGGTCAACACCAAGAAATTTCTCAAATGTCACTAGTAAAAACTATCAAAAACAAAACATCTGAAAATAACATAATATTTACACGTGTAGATAAAGGGAAGACAGTCATAGCTATCTACCTCCCAGAATATGTTTAACCAACGATTTTCTTAAGCCAGAACTTTTCCAATGTATCAAACACGATCCTACCGGGTTATATCAAAGACAAGTCAAGGAAGTAAGTAAGACAAAGACAAGTATTTTTTAACAACTTTGAATCCACAACCGCCGAAATTAACCAAAACTACCCAAAACTTATTTCCCAGCATTCCACCTAGGGATGTGATAGATTTAGTAGAATTCACCCTAACTCAGAAGCGGGTTAAGCCATTGGTGAAACAAGATTTATTAGATTGCTTTAGACCAAAATTATTTTGAATTTAATGGCCAGATTTACACCCCTAAGGAAGGTTTGATTATGGGAAACCCACTTAGTCCTTTGTTAGCCGAGATTTTTATGGATAATTTGGAAAATATCATACTAGAACATCCTTTAAGTAAAAGTTTTCTGATGTGGTATAGATACGTGGATAATATATTTGCTTGCTTTGTTGGAACGGACAGACAATTGAATTCTTTTTTAAATTACATTAACGTATTACATAATCGTATAAAATTCACTATCGAGATTGAACAGGATAATTCTATTAATTTTTTAGATTTAACTATTACGAAAACGCAAAAAAAATAAAATTTTCCATTTATCATAAACCTTCACAGACGGACATAGTAATACATAACAGCTCAAATCATTCTTATACACACAAA
The DNA here is from genome assembly GCF_029955315.1 of Cylas formicarius. Classification (NCBI taxonomy): domain Eukaryota; kingdom Metazoa; phylum Arthropoda; class Insecta; order Coleoptera; family Brentidae; genus Cylas; species Cylas formicarius. Next base: position 13,194,415 of record NW_026844326.1, on the reverse strand, counting down.
ATGACTGCATTTCACTCTTTTATACACCACTCTCATAAGAAAATTACAACAAAGAACTTAATATCATATAAACAAATTGCACTGAACAACGGCTACAATCCGTCCATCATAGATAAAATTATAAATAAAAAACAAATCCAGGCAACAGTGAACTCTATTTATCCGAGAACCCAGTGAAAAAGTTTCAAAACATTTGTCAAAATGCGGTTTAAAAATATCTTTAAGAACTAACAACACAATAGGACAAATTTTAAAAAACAATAAAACGAACTGTCCAAAATCTCAAAAATCAGGTGTCTACAAGTTGAAATGCGGATCTTGTCCTAAAATTTATATTGGACAAACAGGCAGATCCTTCAAGAAACGCATTAGCAAACATAAAAGAGCGTTTAAAAACAATGGTCTAGATTCTAATTATGCTACACACTTAGACTCAGAAAACACATTTTTGACGACAATATTGATATTTTGCATACAGCCACAAAAAGTAGAAAATCGAATTTATTGGAAGCCATGGAGATTAACAAAATGAAACATTCAAATCTATTGCTTAACGATCAATAAGATTTAAATAAATTTAAATTATTGAACTTAAATTCAGACAAACACATTAAATAAGGTTTAATTGTCATTTTTCGGTATATATAGTGGCAGGTAGTTTGTAAATATTACATTTGATAAAGACACAGTGTTGTCGAAACAATTGTCATGTGCATAATATATAATTTCGTGAAAATCTGAACTTTTAGTTCTTATTTATTTTGTTTAATTAGTTTTAACATCTTTTTTTCATAACGTGCCCAACAATCACCTTTTGTATTGTATTGTATTACACTTTTGCTTAGAACTTGGAGCTTTCAAATAGATTGTTGAGGCAGATTCGATTATTTAGAGGTTCACTTTCGTACAATTTTAAAACAAAGATCATCGACCGAAAAAAACTTGGCAGCAACATTAACGACCGCAAGTAGAAATTGAAAACGTATTTCGGGTGTAGAAATGCATTTTGAAAATATATCGTTATACAAACAAAACATGATAGAAGTATAGCAATTCCTTTGTTTTGGGATATCTATACTTTAAGTGTGCATGTTCATCATCTACTGTATAGAAAACCTAGATATACGAAATGCCTCCTCGTTTTTGACGTATTCAAGAAAGCAGCACAGTAGATAATTTTTTATATACAGTGTGGCCCATTTGAATTGTGAAAACACAAAGAAATATGAACCTTTTTCAACTGATTTCGAAGTTTTTTTTTAATATTAATTATTATAAACTGCATAACCAAATTTTCTAAATTTAAATGTTGTCATATTTTGGTATTCAATATTTTTTCATTTCGTTCATTCGGCACTCGCATTATGCTTTCGGCAGAGAGACCTATGGATTAGAAAACATGCCTGCTTTGCCTATTGCAGGCACTTGTCTGATCCTAGAACTAAACAATACATCCTTCAATTTCTTTGCAATTTTTTCGCACCTATTTAGTATTATGATTAAAAAATATATCTTCCAGATATAGATAATAATGGATACTTGGACGAAAGGGATTTCGCATGTTTGGCACTTCGAGCCACTATCATCGAAGGAAAAGGGGAGTTCAGCTTTTCAAAACTGCAAGAAAATCACCACATAATGTTGAGTCTCTGGGAGGAAATTGCGGAACTAGCCGATTTCAATAAGGTCAGGTCTGTGCAGTGAATGCATATAAAGTTCCAAAAACTGGAACCTGTGATGGAAAACGAAACATATTGTTTACAGTCAGAACTACACATAACCAGCGTGCTTCTAATGTTGATTATGCTAACTTGGTTAACGCGACGCATACGGTGTAGTTGTGGCTCTAGATAAAAAGAGCTATAAATTACTCAATATTACCAATCAAAACTTATTTTACATACAGATGTAGACTTGACTTCCTTAAGATATGTTTTAGAAAGGTATAGTTTATTTCAAAGATTACCACCGTCACTATTTACATAATTCCTACCTACAGAGCAACACCATTATTAAAATAAACAACTCTTGGTCCAAAATTTAGGACCTTTTGCAGGATGGCAAGATAACAGTCGAAGAGTTTAAGCAAGCTGTCCAGCAGTGTTGTATGGGCCGCCGGTACGAGGATTTTCCACAGGCCATGAAAATGTTTATAGATTCCAATTTTAAAATGGTTGACTTGAATGATGATGGAGTGATAGATGCTGACGAATATAGATTTAACTGTATTACGAAATTTCCTATCGACGACGTGGAAGTGGTAGATGAAGCATTTAACAGTATGTTAAGTGTAAGTAATGTTCTGTTAATAAAATTTTTGGTGTGTCTGAAACCACATTAATAATATACAGGGTTTTTCACTTAAAACTCCGCACGCCAATAAGTCCAAAACGAAAAGAAATATTTAATTTATGTAAAAAGTAGTCAAAGTGTGGGGTCCAGTAGATATTTCCTAAAGTTTAAAAAATTCGACGCCTGCAAAGAGCTGGGCGTCGCGACGCGTCGAAAAATTATTCGATTGCAGAGACTTGAGAGAGTTTTTGATAGTTGTGTTCGAGCAGATGGACATAATTTTGAACAAAATTTTTGAAATGTCTTATTATGTAGTTAATTGCAATAATAATTTTCGTTAGTAACTTGTAGGTATTTTACTGTTTTTTCATTTATTTATCATGTTATCAGAACTAAATCGATGAAAAATAATAAATAAAATCATACTAAAATAGTTGAAATCTATTATTTGTAATTGCACTTAAAACAACTGCGATAACAATGGTTGCCATAGTAACTAACATTCATGGCATACTTGTAAAAATAAGCGTTAATCACATTTTTTATTAATCAAGAAATGTTTACTTTAAATCGGTATAACTTAGAAACGGGTAAAGTAAATAAGTTTGAGTAAATAACAAAAAAGTTTTTAAATAATATGTACTTTTGTATGCGCGTATTTCCAAAGTCTCTGCAATCGAATAATTTTTCGACGCGTCGCGACGCCCAGCTCTTTGCAGGCGTCGAATTTTTTAAACTTTAGGAAATATCTACTCGACCCCACACTTTGACTACTTTTTACATAAATTAAATATTTCTTTTCGTTTTGGACTTATTGGCGTGCGGAGTTTTAAGTGAAAAACCCTGTATATATATATATATATATATATATATATATATATATATATATATATATATATATATATATATATATATATATATATATATATATATATATATATATATTAATATTATGATTTCGATAAACAAGAGTTCGGAATACAAAATTTAAACTTTTAGGATGATGATAGGAGAAGAGGCGGACTTACGCTCTCGAGATACGAAGAATTATATGCTCAGTTTCTTGGAAACCCTGAAGAAACTTCAGCAGTTTACCTCTTCGGTCCCTTATCGGAATTTTTCAACGAGTTTGAGTCTTAGTTAACTGCCAATTCTAATACAATGTTTTTTTATTAAATAAAATCATTTTAATTACTAAACATTTATTTTATTGCTTCCCACGAATACTTGGTATAAAATTATAAAAATGTGCAACAAACACTTATGTTGTTACTAGGGAAGGCTAAGAAAAAGATAAAATCCCCTAAATATCAATCTGAAATAGTATCTCAAAAACTAACTACTGATTTATCTATTTCTTGTAACCCTTATAACCAACATTTACAAAGATTGGATATGTTGAACAAGAATGGTTCAGAAAAAGTAGCTGTTTAAATAACTAGCACATATTTATGATACATAAATGTGTGTAATTCTAAAATTTAATTGCTATTATCCCAATTCTCCAGCTCCAAATTCCAGAGCTTAACATTGTCCATGTGTACAAGTTCCCTCTTACTATCATCAATTTCCACAATTTTATCCGGAAATGCTGGTCTGGATGGACAGTTGGGAATATGCTCTTGTAGCAGGTCACTGTTTTGAAATCGATGCATGGCATTAAAGGGGCAATCCAAGTAAGTAGGATAATTGATCATACATCGAAGTATGTGTCGTTGTAGGGATGTTTCAGTCATCACGTGTTGCGGATTAAATGGGCATATTACTAAAGACGGCTGACTCAACGACACTTCCTTTCTATATCCATTCCTTGCCCTATAATTAATTAAAACAATATTTGCAATTAAATCATAAAATGGACAAACGCTCACATATCGCCGCGCGGTTTATTTGTTATAAAGAAACATTAAAATCCTGCAGGGAACAAATAATATAAAATCTAAAGTGTAACCAAAATCTAAAATAAGTAAAATAAAATTAAATATATAGCACAAAAATATAGGTTAGAAGCATTTTCTTCCTCTATATGGCATCAATGGTCTGCATATTTTATAATAATGCTAGGGTGAAACAACCGGTACCAAAGTTTTGAGTCGAATTTACTGTTATGAGGAGCAAATTTAGACCGAAATATTCACCAATTACTTTTTATTTTTTTTATATTTTATTTTTTCTCCTGGATCCACAGAAACAAATTTCGGTAGTTTGGTGGGTTGCGAATTGCCTGAATGTTGACGTGTTAAGTTGATGTAAACGGGAAAACGATAAAATTATGTATTCGTCAGTGGAATTCGTTAATAACACAAATTGTGGCAATATTTCGAGGAAATAGTTTACAACATTATGTGGGGAAACCAGATCTACTTGGCCGGAGTTTTGTAGAAGCCCCAAATTTTATTTACACCTTTACATTCCTGACATTTATCCTTAGCAAAAAAAAAATATCATTAATTATTGGTCTGTGATAGCTAATTATTTTTTGTAATGTTAAAACTATCATTTAACAATTTAAAGTAGAAAGGTGATAAAAATGTTGTACGGAAGATTAAGAATACACACTTGCAGAGTTATTCTCCTAACCTCTTTAGTTTGGTTTTTGGTTGATGTTGTTATTCTAAGTTTTTATTCCGACTGTTTGGGTGGTTCATGCAAATCGAAATCCACACAGCTCAGTGAGAGTCAAGCATTTGAAGGCGATGAATTCGTAAAAACTTTAAGTGATGATGAAGTCAGAGATGAAGAAATTAGAGCTCAAAGGTATGGGTTCATATTAATGTTTTGCATAGATTAATGATTTAAAATGTAACTGGTCCTATTGTTGTAGTTTCCTTTGAATGCCTGCATTACCTTATAGTTGTATAATATTGAATATCCGAATATAATGCCCACACTTTTTATGTATTTATATTTCATTCTTTCAGGAACATAGCATCCGAAAATACTGGGGTGCCTGTCACATACAATTCACTGCACTTAAAAAGGTGGAGACCTGCTCCAACAGTTTTGCCTGCACCAGGGCGAGTGGGTGAGAAGGGAAAAGCAGTTCATGTGCCTCCTGAAAAAGAAGATCTAATGAAGGAGAAATTTAAACTAAATCAGTTTAATCTATTAGCAAGTGACATGATCTCGTTAAACAGGTCATTGCCTGATGTTAGGTTAGAAGGGTGCAAGACCAAACTTTACCCTAAGCTTCTTCCAACTACATCTATTGTGATTGTTTTTCATAATGAAGCTTGGACTACTTTGTTGAGAACTGTGTGGAGTGTGATTAATAGGTCTCCAAAAGCATTGCTTAAGGAAATTATACTTGTTGATGATGCTAGTGAAAGAGGTACATAGTATAAAAAATTGTTTGCAGTAGAAATATTTTTGGCCTTTTAGAATATTTAGGCAAAAAACTAGAAAATTATGTTAAAAACTTGCCTGTTCCCGTATATGTCTTGAGGACTGAGAAAAGGTCTGGGCTTATTAGAGCTCGATTACTAGGAGCCAAAAAAGTTACTGGTCAGGTATGATATTTAAAAAAAAAATATGTGTACTATATTTTTATTAATTTATTAATGTGTTGTTAGGTCATCACATTCTTAGATGCACATTGTGAATGTACAGAGGGTTGGCTAGAACCTCTTTTAGCTAGATTAGTAGAGAACAGGAAAACAGTTGTATGTCCCATCATTGATGTAATATCTGACGAAACATTTGAATATATCACAGCATCAGACATGACCTGGGGAGGATTTAATTGGAAACTGAATTTTAGATGGTAAGAATTTCTTACTAATTCTTAGAATTAAAGGTACCACTTGTTCTTGTTTATTTAAAAACATGGTATCACAAATAAAGCTCTTATAATTTTCAAAGTTTGTATTAAACTGTGTAACAAAAGGTACCGCGTATCCCAAAGAGAAATGGAAAGAAGAGGTGGAGACAGAACAGCACCATTGAGAACGCCAACTATGGCAGGTGGACTATTCTCCATAGACAAAGACTATTTTTACGAAATAGGTGCCTATGACGAGGGTATGGATATCTGGGGGGGAGAAAATTTAGAAATGAGTTTTAGGGTAAGTGTTTTTCAATTAAATTTACATTGACTAATTATTACAGTATCAGAGCTTGAATCTCAAGCTTATTCTATATCATCCACAAATCAAAATCACAACGTTTTTTTATAAAAAAAGCACAAATATATAAATGCGCAAGATTTTTTACCTCGCAATTTTTTAACATAATACGCTCAGGTGTGGCAGTGTGGTGGAACCTTGGAAATAGTTCCATGCTCCCATGTAGGCCATGTGTTTCGGGACAAATCCCCTTACACATTTCCTGGAGGCGTGTCAAAGATTGTGTTGCATAATGCCGCTCGTGTTGCGGAAGTTTGGATGGATGATTGGAAGGACTTTTATTATATTATGAATCCAGGTTTGAAGATGCTTCTGCATTGACGCTTTTAAAGTGAAATGTTTTTAACATGAGATCAAATAGGAACCATAACATCTGGCGTGAAATATCGGGGATTTGCTTATGGAAAATTTGGGTTTATTAGCTTTCCGTGTATGTACTACTAAGATACTAAGCATTACTTGTTCCCAATGTGGGAAAGGTTTGGACGCATCAGTTATCTTGAGGGATATTTAACACTGACATTAGAATTGATGACAAAAGTCAGCGAAAACCTACATATCAATTTCTAACCAACACCAAATACTGTGCCCTCAAAAGGAGATCGTAACGTAAACATATGAATTCATTCTAAACCCTATGAATACCATTGCCATGACAGTAACATAATGATGTTTGCGTGAACATATCATTTTTGGGATCTGGGAAATTTAATTTTTATTTAAACTATGAATGGCTACAAGAAAATTAAGTTTTTTGACCGACCTGATGTGACTTTCAATTGAGCGTGATAAAGTGCATTTTAATTTTATTTCTTTTGTGATATCTTCAAAGATAATCCCACAGTAATTAAAAAACAATTCAAAATATGTTTAAGGTGTAATAAACACACAGTGATAAACTATTTAAAAACTGATAGCAGTAATCTCGATAAATCGAAAAAACCTTCTAAATCCAGTGAAATTGGTTTTGTTTGACGTCATTGCCATTTCCAGCGAAACTTAATGAAATAAATCGCTGATCCAAGCACCTTCTAGCCTATGTTTCATAGAAAGAAGGCTACTAGAAAGTAACACGCTTTGTCTGCCATTATTAAAACCAATGTACCTAACGATAATGAGAATTGAGAAGTGTTACAATATTGTCTCATTGACTTTAAACGCATTTTCACCAAGACTATACCTTTCACATCGTGATACATTTTTTGTTACCTCGAATGACATCCATAATAAATTAATTACTAATTTAATAACACATTGTTTTGTTTTTGCACGGTAACAACCAAAGCATATTTTTCTGTTTTTTAATAGATTTGCCAGAAATCACAACTGAACACAGCAACATTTTTTTACTATTCATTTGAAGTTTTTACCAATGGAAAATCCTAAAAGCAATTTTGCATATAAGAGTACTGAATGACACCTTACACTTCTTTCTTCATTAAATTAAATGTTAGGACAGTGAGAGGGGGGTGGGGGGGTTGTTTTTGGGAAGATGCATTGTAGTTGGGATTGCTGCATTATGTATTAATTTTGTGTATTATAAAATATTTAATGCTTGAACTAATTTTAGGTCATTAATATTAATTCATTTGTACACTAACATTTAACATTTGAATAAACAATTGTGTATGATAATATGTCAAAAATGGTGCCCAAACTGAATTAAATTAGGATAGCGATGTCCTACTACGTGCATATCCAACATCCCAACACATCCATAGTGCCTACAGCATGCCAACCTAGTATACTCCTTTAAATGAGCTGAGCAATTACCTCTACGATTGCCTAGGTGTGGATGTGCGGGGGCCAGCTGGAAATAGCGACTTGTTCACACGTGGGCCATGTGTTTAGGAAGTCTACTCCCTACTCGTTCCCTGGTGGCACATCTCGTATAGTCAACCATAACAATGCCAGATTGGCCGAGGTGTGGCTTGATCAGTGGAAGGATTTCTACTATAATATTAACCCAGGTTCTATGTCGGAGTATATTTATTAACCATTTTGCATGGAATGAATGATCTGAACACTTCTGGTTTCGTTTATCTTGTTTTTTTTTGTGGATTTCAATTCAACACCTTGATTGTTGGTTTTGGCTAGTTGGAGGTTTCATGTATCCTAATAATATAAATATGCAAATATAGAACACCAAGCTTTCGTAAGTTTGCACATTGAAAGCCGTTGACTATAATTATTGCTTTATTGTCAAATTTCTGAACTGGACTCTGGAAGCGAAAAATTGTGAACTATTTTGAAAAGTGCACACAAGATTGTTGTACTAAATTTTATATCTTTACAATAAAATAATACAATTTTAAATTGACAACTGAAAATAATTAATAAAATTGGAGTACAAAATACAGTGTGCTCAGCAGTTTTAATTAAAAAAAAAAACATGCCTCAAGATCTGATATAACAAAAGGTTTTTTTGCTTTGTATTTGAACACACTGATTGATAAAATAGTTGTGGGTCCTGACACTATATTGAAAATTCGTCGCATATCTATCAACCACTTTTCCATTGTTCAAAAACAAGAATTTGTAAGTCCTAAATTGACAATTTAAGAAAGGGGCGTATGATTGCACGTTAATATTAAAGAATTGCTTCATTGGGATAAAGTTTTAAACATTTAGGACATGCTATCTTACATTTGGTATAATCCATCACCCAACTATAGAATGCCACAAGTATGTATTATTCCCTGTAGAAAAAATTAAGTTAGGGCTCAGCTGTTTGGACGGTTTTCATATTTTAATGAAATCTATTTTCTTAAGTCTGCACAATTGTTTACGTCATTTTTGTAGTTCTTATACACCTTTCAGTTGGCTTTTCTTCCGCTTTTTTGCTTGGCGTGTGGATTAAGGTAATAATATTAATTTATTCCCCCGAAAATTGATTAGTTTACTCACGTAAGCGGTCAGTTTTTCGGGAAGCTTTTCCCCTATTTCCTCTCATAATATTTTTAAATCTGTAGGTGCCCGAAATGTTCCAGTGGGAGACGTTTCGTCGCGAAAGGAATTAAGAGAAAAACTGAAATGTCAAACTTTCAGATGGTATTTAGAAAATATTTATCCCGAATCTCAAATGCCGTTAGACTACCATTACTTAGGCGACGTAAGTTGTGTTAGGCTGTAAAAAATTCGAAATAAAAATTATAGAATGCTGTAAATTAAACACCTCCATCTCGCAGATAATGAGCCCAATCTGCTTGAGCATAGTCATCGGTGTGCCACATGGAATTAAATTGTTTGATTTTTTATTCTTTAATGCGTAGCAGTAAGCAAATCGCGTTTTGCAAATGAGGGCAGTGTTTATCAGCGGTGTTTAATTGAGGTAAGACAGCACCAACCGGGATTGCAATATAGGGAGTAGCATAGTTAGTTATTATATACTAAATATTGGGTGTGCCCGGTAGGGCATAATGCAGTTTCGCATAGTGCAGTCTTACCGTTACAGGTTCAGACTTTATAGACACTTTTGAACCACCGAACATAAATGAAACAAGGGTCACGCTCCCGCGCATTTGGTTGTGGTTCGGTCGTGTATTTGTTGACTTGGTGCAATACCATTTTCACTTGTTTGAAGTGCATATTTTGTTGTAGTATATTTTCAAAATATTTAACAAATTACTTAACTTTCAAAAGAAAAACTGCAAAGTTAATATTTAAAAAAAAAATTGTAACATCAGGGTCGTTCAATATATCCAAGGGATGGCGATGATAGTATCGAAAATAAAATTTTCAGCTGCATTCATCATATATTTTAACCCATATTATCTCAAGCATGAAAAAAATTCTTTTTTGCCCTGAAATTATTTATTTTATTACACTTAAGAAACCACTGGGAAAAAACATTAAATAATGTTTTTGGGGCACATAAGATGTAACATAATTTGTACATAAATATACAAAAGAAAGTTTAAATTCGACAGAAAACAACTAACAACAAACAAATAGAACCAGATTTGATACAAAAAAACGCATAATATTTTACGGTGCGTGAGCGCACCACCGGTAACACCCGGTTTCATTTTTTGTGATATTTTACAAAGCATGAAGTATGTAAATGCGCATTACACTTATTACAAGTAAATTGTGTGGCTGTGGCATATTCTACATCTCCTTCGGGTTTTATTATTATCATAACGCACTTGATCTATGGCAGGTGCAAGATTTCTTTGAGTAATTGTTTTATCAGTTTTTAAAAGTCGCAAAGCAATGTAAGATTTAAAATCAAATCAATCACTTCATCATCAAAAAACAAAAAATATTTCAAGCGGAGTTTTTCCAGAGAGCCTAATTTTAGTTCCTCAGATGATCTAAATTCATCGGATATAGGTATGTGAGTGTACTCAGCCAATTCCAAGGTTTCATCATCTGATGAGTCCCATTAAGGACTGTTGAAGGACAGCTGTATTATTCGATGTATGTAACTCGAAAGTTCCAACTATATGAGTTGGTTCCCCAAACTCTTGTAGATTTATGTTATCGTTCATATCTTCTTCGTCAGTCAAGGTATCCACGTCGGGTGGAATAGAGACCGCGTCAATATGTTCTGTAAATATTTTTTCACGTTATTTTTTAGCATAAATTTGTAAGGAATGGAATGCTACAATACATAAGAATACGTAAATCCAAATAATACTTACGACTTTCATCGTTATTGTCCTCATCCATCACGATCTCCTCCATAGCCGCCTCTAATTTCTTTTGAGTCAAATATCTCGGAAATGCCGTATTTTACGAACTGTAAAGTTCACTGCACGACAAACTAATACTAAAAAGCACGCTAATTGTTTCATGACTTGTCTAGACTTGCAATAACAAACTTTGGTTTCGCAGATAAAACCAGTGGTGCATTCACGCACCAGTAAATATTTTCAAAAAATAAAACATAATCAATATAGTATTTCCAATGTATGTTTTCGGCGATGTAATCTATATGCTATAGACTTAACAAAAATGGCAATACAAATCCAAAATATTTATTTTTACTATTTTGGATTTACTTGAAAATGTGATACAAATTTATGTACCGCTTTTGTTAACTTTTGAAGTCATATACACATAATTTAGCGATTACTACGGTGTTAGGTCCTTTAGTAGAGATAATAATAAAATTTCTAAATGGATGTGCAAAAATATTTCCTGGATGTGACAAAAAAAACATAGAACGCACCACTGGGACAAAATGGGTTAATTATTGTTAGCGATTGAAGTAAATAAATTTAATCTGTCTATAGTATTTGAAAAACAAAAAAAAAAACAAAAAGCAGTGGCTTTAATTTTGCACGAAAAATTGGGTGTTGAGAATCTAAGGCTATTATGGCGCAATCCAATCCGATTAAATTTATGCGTGCATAAACTCTTGATGAAACATGGATACATTACTACACGTCAGATGGCTTAAAGTTAAAGGAATTATTGAACGACTGTCGTATGTTTGGCTAATTTTATATAAGGCTTTTTTGTTCTCTTTTTAAACAACTGTGTGAATCAGTTCCCGGGTTTATTTTTGTATTATTTCTTTACCAGACTTTCGTTAAAGTGTTTTTTTTTCTCGACGGGTCAAAACAAAATTCGAAAACATTTTAAAAGATAGCAAAATTATATTCACGAGCTTAGGAAATCTGTACCCAATATCACGTACCGCTCTCTAGTAGATTACTAAAGAAAAGTAGCATCAAAGAGTGACCCTTCTTATCTTATTTATGTTCAGTACTTCAACGACCAGACACGTGTGCTTGAAGCTTTAGTTGGATAGCACATATACCTAAATAATTTGTGAATTTTCCGTGCTAGATTCGAAATGTAGAGACGAGAAATTGTTTGGATACAATGGGTAGAAAATCTGGTGAAAATTTGGGGATGACCTATTGCCATAATATGGGCGGCAATCAAGTGTTTGCCTACACGAAACGACAACAAATAATGAATGATGATAATTGTCTGGACGCTAGCAACAAAAATGGTCCGGTAAAACTTGTTAGATGTCATGGTATGGGTGGCAACCAAGCGTGGGTATATGATGAAGTCGTAAGTAAAAAAAAATCTGGATGGTTATTAATGTAAAATGAAATTTAATATTATGAAAATTAGCGGTTAACAACATTACAAATTTGGCTTTTAGGATAAAACAATTAAGCACGTAAATACAGGTAGTTGCCTCCAAAAGCCCGACAATAGTGACGTGAACCTGCCGTTGCTGAGACCATGCAATTATGAAGAGGGACAACAGTGGATCATGGAAAGTGACTTCAAGTGGCAAGCGAAACGGCATCCAGAAAACAGATAGAATCAATTTACCCATTGAAACGTAAAATTGTGATAAAAGAGTTGTAAAAGAATCTGTTGAGTTAGAGTTCCTCTAAAATAGAGACAACGATAGATATACCTCATTCTCGCCTATGTTGCGCCTATTGGAGATTTTATCGCTGATGGTTCTGTCGTCGGAATTTCGTTGAATATTCAATTGTTCTATTAAACTATTGTGTTGTAATTGTGATTATCTCAATAATTAGAGTTAATATATCGCCTTAGAATCAGAGACAAACAAAACTTAAACGGTCATATTATTCAGGACATATTATTCATATCTTGCAGGTTGTACTAAGAATTTGGTTTCCATTTTTTTCCCAGTCCAAACACGGAATTTTATGTTAGTTTGTTGTTATTCCCAAAAAATATTCTCCCATTGTTATGAGGGAAAAGAATGTTGATTGTCGTCCCAAATTGATAGTAAACCAAATTAGAATTTTGAGCAACATCTATTACTAGAAACCACCGAGACAATCTTTACAAAATCTGGGACTTAGCCTTAAGCTTTTTTTTCAATTTTATAATTTTTGTAAACTAAAAGGAAATAGTACTAAACTAGATATATGCCTCAAAGGTTTTCCCTCGTATATAGGATTTTCATCCATATTATTTTGTAGTACACTGAATACATATCACTAATCTATAATTGGCAGGCGTTTAGAAATTATGCTATGTTCGTCGAAAACATTATTTGACAAACAACAAAAATAACAACTAGCGAGAATGAACTATTTATCAGCCCAAAATAGCAATTTTATTGGTACTTTTTCGATTAAGTTCTTGATAGCTCATAGCGGCAAAATAATATTATGAATGAACTTGTATTTTCTCAGAAGTTTTATTTTTGTAGTTTCATTTCTTATATCCATAAGAAGGTATATACCATTGTCCTTTGCATTTATTGTCAATCTAACCATTCCATTTGTTGACTAAAGACACTCCTGCCTCAGGCACCACTGTAAATATTGTCCAAACAAATTTATTTCTACTAAGCTATTAATCGAGGTGACGAAACTTTGGATAAAAAAAAAAGATTGTATCTGACTGCCATTGTAAATATGTGAGAGAATATTAACTATTAAATTAGTACTCCCATTTTTATTTATTTTCTAGTGTGATCTGCTGCTATTATGGTTAAGTTTTTGCTAACTTGTATAGAAATCTGTATGATAGAAGAAAGCATATCATAATATTTGACAATATCATAGTCACTTTTTGAAAAACTCTTAATTTGCTCATAGGGTATATCTGCAATTCTTCCTATTTTTAATTAGGTAATGGACTTGTGTAAGTTATTTTGGTTGCTCATTTTGTCTTAAGTTGTAGCAATATATTGATCAAAATTTGTTGTATATAATTGCCGAATTTAGTGTATCTAAAACATATCTGATTATTGAGTTTGTTACCGAAGTTTTCTGAATTGTTCATGTAAGATTTGTTAATTTAGCCTTAATAGTCATCTCTGGGATGTAAAAGTTTTCTGTTACAGACTATCATTTCTCTAATCATTTTTAAAGGCTAGGTGGTGGTGCAATCCAGCTTATTATTCTAAATTAAAAATAACATATTTAATATAGATTTTATTTTATTATTTTTGATTTGACACCCCCTTGATGAATCCTATCCTTTGAACAAAACTTAATTGGCAAGAGTGACTCCATTCGCATGGACACAAACGGATTAATTCGTAGATTATCATTATGAATAATGGATGCTGCAATCGTAGTTTAACAAACTGGCCATACATATTGTGCTAAACCGATTACAAAAGATGCTATCGGTCGGTTAATTTGGGTGGAAGTTTGAGACTTGTCATTGTCTTTTCACCTTTCGAATTTTGCTGAAATAGAATTAGTATGTATGCCACGATAGTTTTCACCAAAAATGTGATTAATGCAAATTTCCCCTAAAAGATAAGATGCCAAATACAAACTAACAGGTTGCCATATAAAAAATTTTCAGGGCCGTCGCTAGGAAGAGCGATTTATTAAAAAGTTCACCATTTTTAAGATTTAGGTGCTCTTTTTCAAGTAATCAATTCAATTTCCAGTATCAAAATCAAATATACGTTCAGAATCTGAGAAGATAAATTAAAATTATACATATGCTAACTTAATTACTTTCACTTTCTTTAATTTCACAGAAATAACAACACAAAATATTCATTTTTCATTTTATTGGAATTTGACATAGTAAACACGTAAATGGCAATAGTTTGGCATCATTTAAAAATTGAGCATAAAGTGGGGATGTTAACATGCGATTACTACAGTGATTTAAAATTTAATTTTAGGTTTCATTTAACAGTGAAGTCTTAATCAACTGAGATCATGTATGCACGTCGGTGTCATTCAGTCTAATGATATAATTATATTGTGTGTAGTATCGACACCAAGACTTAATTTGTTAAAACACCTCAACCATCACAAGATAAGTTGAACAATTATTTAAAATAATCTTTTGCTCATGGTCAATGAAAACCGTTAGTGATATTTTCCAGTAAAAATGCTAATTATATAAAAAAAATTGTTACAATAATTGGTACATGTTTGTATTACGTAAAGAAATATAAAAATTCACTGTTCGGGAGTCGACATGCAGCGCGCTGAAGTGTAGACAAGAGCACAAAAACAAATCAAAATAATTTAAAAGTGGATTTTGTAGGGCGTATCGTATGTAGACGATTTTTACCACAATATTTTCCTGAAATCAAACTTAAAAAGCTGTATCGCTAAGTGTTTTGAAATCATAGGTCTTCAAAAGATACAGACCGATGAAAAAAAAAATGGAAATCTGAAAACCAAAATAAAACAAAAAACTATTGAGAATGTTTCTGTCCACTCGTTCCTTTGTCTACCTTCAACATATTTTCAGCCGGTAAATGCATAGTACAGCCGATATAGAATACAGTATATATTTGTTTAATAATATAGATTATGCGTATGTAACGTTAATGATCACATTTAACAAGTTTATTTTCCCATTAAAACATTTCCGTGACCAAAAATATTTGCAGTAAGATTCGACTAAACAAGAGTGCAATAATACAAAAATAGTCGCTTTGAGCATGATAAACGTGGAATGTGTCCATTGGATTACATGGGAATAAGAACACACATCCAACAATTTGATCTAAATTGTTCTATGATGGATGCAGTAAAAATGCATTGTTTTGTAGCACCTCATCTAACCAACGTTTCTACGCCGCCACTTAAAAAACGTAAAAATCAATATCTATGTACAGAAAAGGTATCTTACAAAAAAAACAAATAAATACAAAAAATCTCGTTAAACAATCTCAATTACTCTAAATATATATATAAAACGAAATTTACTAAAATTTACTAATAACATATACAACTTTTTGATCTCAATACAGGAGTCATAATATAATAAACAAATCAACTTTCAATCAGTCGGTTTTTTCTGAACCATCTTCACCAGACCACTTCTTCACCTATTGCTCCCTAAATGAAATCAAATTCTTAGTCAAAACGATTTATAACGTCATTTTTTTATAAACTAAACTAACATAGCGGACTTGAAAGTATTATTGCCAAATTGACACCATGTAAATCAATCACAATGTTTTTGTTTTGTTATTTTGTCTATGGCCAAGCAAATAGTGATATTTTCACATAGCAGGCGTCTGTCATGATGACAACTTATAGAATTCCAGAACTTAAAGATCTGATTTTCTTTAAGTTGATATCCTTTTGTTAATAATTTTTTATTTATGTTCAAATTCTACGCTACCCAAAGATAGGAAAGGGAAATTTTAACATACGTATCTAGCATCCCAATAACTAATTTGTAAACTAAAAATATAGAAACAAAGCAAATGTTAATTTGACAATTCAAGATAATAAGAACAATTTAAAAAAAAAAGTTAAGTGTTGAACAATCTTTATATACTTCCATATCTCTTAACAATACACAAACATTTCTAGACGGCTTTATAAATAAAAATGTCAAAAATACGTACCCCGCTGTCCCTGGATAATAGTAAGGTGGCGGCCGTTCGTATTCGGTGGTGGCCCTTTGATATTGTGGGGGTCCCCCGTTTGGAAATTCTTCCCAATGCCTAAGCAAACACGTTTTTGCACAAATTAACATTAAGCGATTTTATAGCAAACATACAAATAGCTGCCAAGCTACTACATCCACTAATAAAAAAAATAAAATTTGAAATGATTTATTTGAGAATACAATTTAATAGAAATATTATATATAGATTTAAAATAAATAATCTAAAACTTGGTTGAAGTTATGTAATCACTGGAATTTTTGAAAGGCCCACTATTCCTGTAAAAAAGAAGCTACTTGCCTTATTTTGCATATAGTTAATTAAGTGAAATTAAAATGGAATTTAATGATTTTGGCAGCTGTAGATCTATTACCAACAACGCAAATGGAAAAACCTGAATTGATACTAAAGACTATACCCGGGTTTCAAAATTCGATAAGCGATAAAAAAAAGCGTAAGGTAAAATGGGATCGAGATCCATATCCGAGACCATATTCAATTTAAGCATTGAAGTTATATTTGGCACTTCCGGGAAGTATGGTGAAAAAACTCAAATTAACAGTTTAGATCTTAGATTTTTTTTGTAGGTTATTTGCGAAAGTTAGTAATATCTACAAATTTATTTCCATGGATTTATTTATATACGAGGTGTCTTTAAAAAAAACGTGAATTTTAAGTTTTATCAATTATTTATTTATTACTTTTTACAAAACTTCTGGATTCCTGGATGCCAGTTTTAGTTAAGCTCTGAAGAAGCCAACAGAATGATTGACGAAACGTCAGCAAGTTCGACTCAGAAAAAACCGACGTAGGAGGAATCCAGAAGTTTTGTAAAAAGTATTACAGTAACCTGTGGAAATTTCTTTGAAAAATTATTTATTTCCAAACCTCCTTCCTTTCATGGGTTTCTTGAGTTTTGGGAACAGGAAAAAGTCGCAGGGGGCCATATCCGGTGAACATGGTGGCTGAGGCATGATTCTAGTTTTGTTTTTGTCCGAAAAGTTGGACACAAGCAACGATGAGTGAGCAGGTGCATTATCGTGATGCAAAATCCATGAATTGTTTTCCCACAATCCCGGACATTTTTTTCGTATTGCTTCTCCCAAACGGCGAATAACTTTAAGATAATACCCTTTATTGATTGTACGACCTTATGGTAAAAACTCTTCATGTACTAGGCCACTTTAATCAATGAAAACTGTAAGCAAAACCTTGACCTTTAATCGAACTCGACGTGCTTTTTTCTTGGCGATTCTGGCTTCTTCCATTGGGACGACTGGGCTTTGGTTTTAACGTCATAAACATATACCCATGATTCATCATCAGTTATGACCTTTTTGAGCATATCAGGAACACCACTGACGTCGTTTAACAGCTCTTTACCAATGCTCCTTCGATGGTCCTTTCGTTCAAAATTAACAAATTTTGCTGCTACACTTTTCATGCCCAAAACTTCGGAAAAAAATTGGCACGAGCCAATAGAAATGCCGAGGTCTTCAGCTACTTCTCTAATAGTGACTGGACGATTTTTCAACACCAATTGTTTCACTTCTTCAACGTTTTCATCAGTTATTGACGTGCTGGGGCGTCCAGAGCGAGGTTCGTCTTCTCGGCCATTTCGGAACAACTTGTACCACTTATAAACATTTTTTTTACTCAAAGTAGATTAACCATATGCCGTTGTCAACATTTCAAGTGTTTTGCAGCACTGTTGCGCATTTTTTACACAAAATTTTAAGCAAAATTCTTTGTTCCATTTTTTTATGACAGCAGAAAATCGCCGAGCACACTAAACACTTCTAACGCTTCTGTCTCACAAAAAAAAGTAAACGTGTAAACTGACTGAAACTGTGAACATGTGAAATGTGTACCAACATTAAAAAATATATATATCGAAGATCGAATGTGCGTAGCCCGCCTAATTACAAAAGTCACCTTACTTTTCGAACAGACCTCGTATTTAATATTATTTCATTTTTAGTTCCAAATCATAAATTTTAAAGGAAAGTCTTCGAAACGCAGCTCGCTGGGCAGTCAGTCAAAAGTGGAAACCGTAAGGCATGAAAATATCAATAATGAACTGATATGAACATTATATAAATTCTTAGTAAATAGTAGTGTGTAGGCATTTATTAATATTGTTATTTTGAATTAAATATAATTTAAGCTCTGTTCATTTTTATGCAGAGTAACTTGTTTAATTTCACCGTCGCGCTTGACGAACTCAAACGATTTTGTTCCATATTAAAACGCAACAGTATGTTGAACGCTTTTCCAAAGACCATGTACTCCAAGACATGAGAGTAATTAGTCAATCTATAAGACTTTGCAATTCTCGTTAGATCTAACAAGCCTGAAGATTTTTAGATCATCAAGCTACAAACGGTAAAATCAGATTTTTCCCGAAAATCAGCAAAAACCATTTAGATAGAGTACATAAATATTTTTGGTTCTGATTTCATCATATCTGTACTATTTTAAATGAAATAAAATAACACTGAGTGAAACTTCTTTATCTTTTTGCATTTATCAATTTATCAGTACCTCATACTCACTTTGGTGCCATATCGGCATATCTCCCATCTGGCGGATGCGAAGCTGCCGTGTACTCTCTGGCAACCACTTCCCCGCCCGCGCTAGGTGGTCTATCATCGTGTCTTTTCGATTTCTTGTTCTTCTTCTTATTTCTCTTGCCGCCACGACTGCAAAACAACAAGCATCAAGAAAAATTAAATTGTAGATGGGGTCTTCTAATCGATAAAGTAAAAACGTGCTATTGCAATTTCTGCATGTTATGTACTAAACTATACCATTGTCTAAAACTGATCTTACTGCCTTTGAAAATGTTTCTAGTGCTGACTAAAATCGTTTTATGAGAAAAAAAAGTGTTTCCATGCATGGCATAAAAAGAATGTATCAAAGCACAAACTGCTGTTATATTGTACCTAGTGATTCATTGATGGTGGCGAGTTGTCATAGTTACTATCTTGTGAACTTGGTAGTGGTTCTCAAACAATCTATCTCAATACAGGAACTTTAGGAAAGGCAGCATATTAAATATTACACATACAAACCACCTGAACTACAGTTATTAAAATTGGAGTAGTAAATTGTGGAGGTGTGAAAATCTGTTTGGAATCCATCTAAGTGTAAGTGTAGAGGTATTTAAAGGTATAGCCAGAATACAATGTCCTTTCCAAAATTCCACAAGTAAATTGAGACAAAAAAAAATAATTTAAACAAATTGTAAAAGACATTACTGAAATATTGATGAAATATATAAATAATGAAAGTTAGTCATTATTTTCAAGAAACCACTAAAGCAATTAGAAATAATAGATAAAACTAGAACATAGGAACTTGGTGCCTAGGTATTTTCAGAAAATGCAACTTGACTGTTCTAATTGCACAATTATATTAGTACAGGCTAATAACTATCGCAAAATACTTTAATAAATTTAAGGGAAATATTGCCTAAAACTCCCACACATCCTCCAACACAATCATTCATTTGATACTTAAATAAAAACCCAGCCAGCGGATTAGTGCAACTTTGGTTATGCTCAACTATAGCGAAATCAAACTTGTAACTTAGCTGACTTGGCTTGGGGTTTTAAACCGATACCGGTCATTACAGAGAGGATAGAATATTTTAAAAATATTTGCAGAAGAAATCTCTTGTGGTCGCTTTTTGTGAGAAGAATTTTTCGCAAAATTTATTATATATATCTACCTCGCAGCCGCCAATGAATCGCACAGTACAATAATAAAATAAATATATACATTTTTTTCGGTTGATGTTATCTGCTACATTTTTGGTTTGTATGAAAATAATCAGGAAAACCCAACAACCGGACAAGAAAAAAAGCACATTTAAACCCTTTCACAAAACAGTATTTAGATTGTTATAACCGGTCAACATTTTATTCCCAGAAAACGGAACTAAGAACAACTTTTAAGCATTACGAAACAGAGAAGCCCAAACACAAACCCAAATGCGAAGACTTACCTGTTCAAGGGAATACTATCCCCGCGATCCGCATACGCGTCATACAAATATTCGCTGCAAAATAACACAAATAACAACGCAATTTTACGAGAAAAATCAACGCCACTGGTATATTAAGACATGCACTCATCACGTTACCAATGTATATATATGCACATTGTCGAAGGTAATAACATACGTACGTCTCCACATATTGACCGTAGGGCTTGTATTTCTGATAAAGGCTGGCCAATTTTACGCAAATCACAATGGTGAAAACGTACAACACTAAACTCCAGAAGAGGCTGAACCAAAAACCATTCTGCAAAGTTATATTTTATAAAAGTTACATTACACAAAACACGAACACAGAGGTGTGTTATGCAGTTTAATACGAGAAAAAGAAGTTTAGTGAATGCCTCAAATATTGCGTTTTTCACTATTTCCAAAATTTTAAAGAGACTAAAAAATTCAAAAACTCTTGAAACTTTTACACCCATTTCTTATTCTGAGCTAAGGAAATTCTATATTTAGATCATTATTAGTATATCTTACCCAAGGCAGTAATAGTTTATCACATGTTGATATTAGTGTAGCATTTATAACAACATTGAGTGGACCACATTCACCAATTCTGTTATTCACTTGGTCCGCTATTCTGTATATGTAGCTGTTGACTTGTTTTATCACTATTTCTGTAAATTCTTTGGCAATCTAGAAGCATATAACCTATTTAGCGATTTCTTACGATAGGTTTCCAAAAAACTTTCAAGCTTTGTTGTTTGTATGTTTATTTGTTTTTTTTATTTTTTTTTTCGTATGATAAAACATTCCTCAATTCAATTTACAAATCTTTTGGATTGCTCCTGCGTTGGTTTAAAAATCAAACTTGCTTAAGTTTAACTTCTTCAAAACTTAACCGAAACCCGTCCGCAATATACTCTTTACTGTTTGAGGGGAGCGGAGCTAAAGGAGAGGCATGGACATTACCTCGGATGACTGATCCCCTTATTGGTGAAAGGTAAAGACCTGAGTAGGGGTTAAGAGTGTTTAGTTCCTCATAAATATCTATAGATTCTCTGATTTTTCGTTGAAAGAACAATTGATTACATGCAAAAATTTTAGTTTTATCAAATAAGACTTGATGTCTGCTTTTTTGATTGTGGTCGGCCACTACTGATTTTATTTGTTGTAGTCTTAAGGGTCTTCCAAATTCTTTAAGCCTAGTTGATATGTTTCGTCCGGTCTCTCCGGTCTTTGACGGATTGGAGATGAGAGATTTTTGGACAAGTGATGTTTTGAATGTAAGAAGGACTACAGTGGCGAGTGAGAGGTTGCTTTTGTACTCATTGTTTTTCGAAGGTGGTGGTGAAGTGTTTTTTGTGCTGGAACACTTAATATATCTAATGTGAAAATTATTAGAGAGAACAGATGTAAGGTATTCTAATTCTGGGTTCAGTGACATAAAAGTTGATAACCCATGATTTTTGAGCCGATAATCCATTAAGACATTGGTCAGTGTTTGTAATAATTCTGTAAAAAGAATGGCCGAATGAACACAATGTTAGGTGTGATTTGCTATTGCTAAAATTCTTAAGAATGATTATTGTTAAGTATTCATTTAACGTGAAATGAAACTCGACCACGACAATGCAACCGTTTACTGACGACATCGCCCTAGGAAAACGTACCGCCGCATCACGGTTTACAAAAAAACACCTAAACTAAACTGCGATATAAAAACTCGCATATAGAACAATTGTTAGTTTCTAATTCAATGGTGAACCGTATGCTAGTATGTACAGCAGCGTTTCCACAATTTTCGTTTAAGATGGAAGGTGTTGAGGGCTTTCGTCTCCAATAAATATATTCGCGATGACTGTGAAATTTGACTGTTACAATAAAAACATGTTTCAGACAACCATTTCTCAATTAAGATAAGGTTGTGCTCCAAATTCTCAAATATGTCCTGAATCATGTTGAGTTTCAGGAATAGAGGCTTTAGTAAAGAGGAATTCTACATCAAAACTAACCAGAATATTGATTGGATCTAATGTAATGTTTTTTAATTGTTCAATGAAGTGAAAGGATTTTAGTACGAAAGTATCAGTTTTGCTAGAGAATATGTTGTAGAACCAATGGTGCGCACAATAGGTCGAAGGGATAATCCTAGGTTGTGAATCTTAGCGAGACTGTAGATACGAGGAATTTTAGAGTCGTGAGGGGTGATTTTTGAGGGTTTGATTTATAATCAACCGACGCAGGAGGAATCCAGAAGATTTGTAAATAGTATTACAGTAGCATGTGGAAGTTTCTTCCAAAAATGCATCAATTCCTTTAATTTTCTGTGTTCATCTGCATCAAGTATATTATTAAAAATTAGTAAAACGTTCCGGTTTGTCATTTACGTTGAAAATAATTTTAAACTATTCTTAATAGCTTTTATACATTTATCACAATATACCCCAATATTCAATTTTTAAATACACTTTACCTGGCCTAGTTTTGTGGTACCATTATGTTTTAAATACATTTCGGCATCATTAATTTCTGAAATTAAAAGATCGATTGAATCTGCAAAATTACCGTTCCCCATTGTGAGATTATTTTTCAAATCTGTTGAAATATCCTAAAAAAGAAAATAATGTCTTACGACAGTCTCTAGCTGTCTATAAATACGAAATATCAAATTTCACTTACTATAACATCTCTTGCAAGATCTTTCATTGGAACAAGCAATTTTTCATTGTACGTATCTAAATGCAATGCACTAAGCTCCAATTTGTTTTTTATATCGGTGAAAACGGGGTCGCTTAGCTGACTAATTATACTTTGAAGTTTTTCAGACAATATGTCTAAGCTAAAGTTGGTAAAATTATTTTCCAGCTAAAAAAAATATTGTAATTTGAGTCAATTGCCAAGAATTGATATTATCGATCTTACCTCGTCTCTGAATTTTTCTAAATCCACATCAAATTTAAGGTCCTTAAGCCTTTCTAGTTCTTGACGATTCTCACACAAAATACAAAAATCTGGATCTTTTAACAGGTCATCAAACTTTATCTTATCTAAATATTCACTGACATTGAACTCAGTTTTGAGTTTTTCTAAATCAAATACTGAGTGTAGATTTAGCGTTTGATACAAACTTTTGTTCTGGTAGCAATTACTTAGTATATTACTAAATTTGATGTCATTTATTTCAAGTTGGTCACTCAAAGATAACAAATCATCTATAACTTTGATTATCCTCAGGTCTTGAGGATCGGGATTTCGTAATGGAGTGCAAATAGCCCGGTCTGAAGTTGCTCCCAACAGAAACATGGCAAGTGTTAGAATTATTAATACACAGCCGAAGAAAAACATAATCATGACAGCACTAAAAATAAAAAATACACACATGCGTACCACAACCCTAGTATAGTCATACCAGACCAAAAACTGGCTTCCTGCCCCTTTATTGCAGCAGTTATCACTGTAGCCATCAGGCCTTTTACCACAAATTCCACAAATAAGACCGAGAGCTATGCATAAAGTAACTAAGAGAAGAATGCAGCTAATTCCTAGCCCACAATAATAACCATATTGTCCGTATTGACTAATAAAATCATCTGCAGTATCGATTGAAGAATACGCGTTATCTTTAATTTCCCTTTTGATGTCATCCAACTTTGTGAACATTGAATTTAATTGGTCAGTAATTGTCTTATCTGAAAATGTAATACAAAAATAGATTTTACATTGGACTTACTACTGAGCTACAAATACTACATCTACTGAAGAGTTTATTGCAGTTAACAAAGAAGTGGTCAACCAAACCAAACCATAGTTAAAAAGGTCTTCACACTCACTTGCATTATTTATTTGTGTTCGGGCCTCGTTTAATCCAATGTTTAACTTACTCTCTATTGTATCTCTTATATCCTTTAGCTTACTTAATCCATCGTTTGCAGCCTTTACAACGGCACTAGTATCAAAATCTTTTAAAATTTCAATTTGTTCGCTAACATCGGGAAGCTGAAATGTAAAATAGGTCAATTGCAATGATATTTTTATAACTGATCATTTCTGTGCAATACATCTATTTCATTATAACTACTACACTAACAAGTTCATACAACACTTCGGTACAATTTTAAATATAATAACTTGACTCACCCTCGGAAAATATCTATCAACGTACTGCATGTAAAATGAATAACCAACTTTTTTTATTAAGTAATTGTTTTATTTGTGCATTACCTTATTGAAGTCAATGTTAGTTTCTAATCTGCTTATTTTATCGTTCAGGTCTTCACATTCTTTGATAATGTTCAACTCAACACACTCCTTTAAGGTAATTAAGAGATCTCCTTTCACTTTTCTTAGAGCTGAAAAATATAAGTTGTCTTCAGAAACATAGCAACAATAAATACAACATCATAATTCCAATCAAGTAAGATCTATATCTTACCATCATTTAATTGTGAAGCATACACTCTAAGCCTATTTGAATTGTTTCTCAAACTGTATAATGTGTTCTCTATTGTAGGTAGGTTATTCACAAACTCTGCTAATTTTAACATTCCAGTTGCGTTGGAATATACTTCCAGTTGATCCATGATTGTGGATGTACTGCCTATAAGAGAACAAGCCATTCAAATTTGCCAGCAGCAATTCATTTTAAATGCAAGCATTCAAAAAGAAACTTTAATGTACAAAGTACTAGTGAATAGTTCAAAACAAGTTCTAGAAAATGTGTTACATTAAATTTTCAAAATTTTTGTAAATCATATTAAGAAGGTACTGTATAGGGTGGTCCGCAGATAAAAAAAGGAAAAAAGGTTCGTAAAATACTTCACCACGAAGCTACTTATTTTTTCCTATTTTTGAAAAACCTATTCTAAGTTTTATTGTCAAGCTTGATAGGTAATATAACAAATAGCTACTAGCGATCATGCTGATAATAAAGCAACTTATGTAGCAACTATGAAAAATTTTTAGAGAAGAACCAAATTGCGTGTTTAACCAATGCGGTTGAGGAATTTAACAAGCAATATGACTGCTGACAGATCATCGATAAGTTTGGATGTGGCATTTTTATGGCAGTATTTTCTCAAAATATGTCGAATCCAAATCCACCTGAGGCGCATACATTTTTACCGTAGTATGGGCACAATATTATGTAATAACGATATGATAATAATTATAATTAAATTAATAAAATGAATTGTTATGGAAATAAAAGTGAATTTAAATAGCATGAATTAACTTAATTTAATTTGTAAACCTCAAGTATTGGGAGCATATGTACACCAAAAATTTTGTTTCTCAAAAAGATTAGTTTTTGAGAAAAGGCTGAAGACGCCATTCTTGTTTAGAATCTAAATGTATTAACAAAATTGCGACAATCCATTGGCATACCACTTTCTTTTATTATTTAATTCAGATAAAACTGTCTCACGAACGCCACTGCCTAAACAAAAACAAGTTTATGCTATAAATTTGTTTTCAAGTGGCAATAATACCTACAAAGTTTGAAAGCAAAATATATAAGTTCTTTTTTTAATAAGAAAAGACGATTTTTTTGCATCACAACGAAGTATTTTTGGACTAATTTTTATCTGTTGAATATGCTGCTGAAATCCCTCCATTATAATTCGGTCCACCCTGCATAGACACTATAAATATTATATGAGGGTTTTATGTCAGTTTTTATGAATTTTAAACTTCTATTGTTACGCAATCTTTATTGAACTTAGTTTGCTCCTTAGATGACATTTAAACTGTTACTTATTTTGGTTGCAATAAAATTTTGATTTTAGTTTAGTTTTACGGTAGGTTTATATAAAAAAACAATAACCGTAGCCCAATCTCTTAATTTAATTGTAAATTGGAAACGCAAGGGTGCAAGTGAGTCACTAGTATGCCCATCCATGTTAAGGTGAAGAAGCTCTTTCAGCTGTCGAACATACGAGGTGTGTTCAAAAAGTAAGGCGACTTTTGTAATTGGGCGGGCTACGCACATTCGATCCTCGATATTTTTTTTTGTTATGCTGGTACACATGTCCCTAACATGTGTTCAAAGTGTCAACCAATTTGCACGTTTACTTTTTTCTTATGAGACAGAAGCGCTAGATGTGTTTTGGTTAATGCACGGCGATTTTCTGATGTAAAAAAATGAAATAAAAAACTTGCATAAAATAAAAAATAGAAAACACTTGAAATGTTGACAACGACATGTGGTGAAACTACTTTGAGCAAAAAAAAATTATAAGCGGTGCAAGCTGTGCAAGAATAACTGATGAAAGTGTTGAAGAAGTAAAATAAATGGTGTTGAAAAATCGTGGCTTAAGATGTCGGCATCTCTATTGGCTCGTGCCATGCAAATCGTGTCCGTTTTTGACATGAAACACGTAGCAGCAAAATTTGTTCCGAAACTTGTTAATTTTGAACAAAAGGACCGTAGAAGGAGCATCGCTGAAGAGCTGTTAAACGACGTCAATGATATTCTTGATATGCTCAAAAAGGTCATAATTGGTGACGATTCATGGGTATATGGTTATGACGTCGAAACCAAAGCCCAGTCGTCCCAATAGAAGAACCCAGAATGGCCATGGTCGAAAAATGCACGATTGCGAAGGAAATCAAGAGTTCTTACCACAAGGTCGTACAGTCAATAAAGAGTATTACCTCGAAGTTATGCGCCGTGTGCGAGAGACAATACGAAAAAACGTCCGGAATTGTGGGAAAACAATTCATGCATTTTGCATCACCATAATGCACCTACTCGCTCATCGTTGTTTGTGTCTAACTTTATGGCCAAAAACATAACCACAAGGAGGTTTGGAACGATTGAGGAGATAAAGAAAAAATAGCTTGGAAGAACCAAAAACTGCTTCGAGAATTGGAAAAAAAGGTGAAACAAGTGTATTATACCTGGGAGGGATTAATTTGAAAGGAACAACATTAATATTGATAAATAAATAAAGACCTTTTGTTAAAACTTAAAAGTCACCTTATTTTTTGGACACACATCGTAGACTTAAAAGAACGCAATATTCAGGAAAGCCCTGGGATAGAAACATTTAAATGCCAATTAATAATATGAAAATATCAAAATCATAATACACATTATAATTAATAGTATAAGCAAATTGTTAACTTATTTTTAAATACCAATGCTGTTCATTTATAGTTGATAATAAATTGGTAATTCTTACTTTAAAATGGGGAATAGTTAGCTGTTATATTTTATAAACCCACCATACATAATTGAAGTCAGAAGTTAACTTACCATCCATTGTATTAGTAAATACATTCACAAATTCGATATAGTTGTTAACAAGTAGATGAGAGGTTTCATTTTGCGTTTGATTCAAAAATGTACTGGTGTCTTTCACGCTGTTCCTCATGTTGTTGGGAAAGGACCTGACTCCATCCTGCAACTGCTGGTTACTTCCAAACGCGCAAACCACACAGAAACTAAATAAAATATTATACCCTCAAATTAAAATCAACCGCGTAACATCAAACTTACAGCAAACCGGTACAAAGCGCAATCAAAATTGTTCCTTGGATAATTTTGGCACAGAGATCTCGTTTTTTGTCGGCAGGTTTGGAACGAGCACCACAGTTTCCGCAACAACGACAGAAGCAAAAGCATATCCCGCACAAAGGGAAAAATGCCAAAAATACTAAAAGCACTACGATAATCGTCAACGGTCGCCAATAGTAACGTAGAGCATCCTTATAGTCCGGAATGTTTACATTTAGATTGCGGTCATTCACTGTCAGGAGACCTTTAAAAAACAATCCTTGCATCAGAATCCTAGGGGATAACATATCAACTGCCACAACAAATTGTAGGATAGGGATTTCAAGTGTACAAGTGTACGAGTACAAAATATTCCGCAAGCCTAGCAAATGTTTTTGTTTTTACTCTTTTATTCGTTCTTTTTTAATTTATCAAATGTGCATTTCCAAGAGGTGATCTTTGTTATGGAAGCCATCATTTTTTTAAGGTTATTGAATACCATTAAATAATGGCTAATAAGCTTAATTTAAAACTAAATACGCTAAAATTGCAAAATATAAATTAAAAAAAAAACGGTTCACAGCAAAAGTTGACAGTGAAATGACGAAAACTATTATCATCTGGAGGTAGAATGTGACTTTTTTTTTCACAAACAATTCCAAATTAATATCCACTTTAGTTTTATGGTATGGATTTTTTTATTATAGTATTTTCAAGCAACAGAAAAACAAACATTAGAAAAACACATAGTTATAGTCATCCCAGTTAACCTATCACAATAAAACTTTCAATATCAAATAATGCTAGAGAGTTATAAATCATTAATGAACTGCAAAACTTAGTGGGCTTAGCCCTATTCCATAGGCATAGTGATTGTCACGGCTTCCGAGAATGACAAGGAGAGGGACAGGTAGTTACTTTCCAGCAGTTGTTGGCAAAGTTCTTAAAAATCGCAAATTGTGAATCTTATTTCTTCTGAGTCTGTTATAGTCATGGATAATGCCAGGTAGCACTTAAGAAAATCTGGAAAAATCATACATGGGCTTACTTTAAATGACAATATTTTGCCTTCTGTCACATAATTGTGAATTGAACTCTATAAAATCGATACTCGCGATAGTAAAAGAGTTGTCAGCAAGAAATAGAAAGAGTGGATTGTGAAAAACGGAATAAGTGATTGAAATAAAAGAAAGAATGTGAGAAGCTGGTAGAATACTAGAACACACTGTAGAGCCACTTATTATTTCTCTGCACTCCACTGTAGTTCATCTTACTACTTGAAACATGACGACTAAAATTTACAAATGAAGTTGTATTGTAAATAGTAGATTTTTTAAAACAATAATATTTGTGATATTATACCCTGTTACATATCTGTAGTAATGCCGCTGTCACATTACTTTCACTCACCAAACTGGCCTTTCTACTGCAGGCCAAATTAGCGTGACTTTTATTTTAGAAACGACTGCCTGAACTTTACCATATAATTTTTAACTTGTCCACTCTGTTTAATTAGCCCTCAAATTGACATTTTACCTCTCTCGCATTAAGAAACATGCTATAAGTACTAAATTCAGTATGTAAATGAGATGATTTCAAAAATTAATTTTAAAAAATATGAATCAAAAAAAGAATGTAAGGGAATGCACAATAACTATTTTACATACACATACTTCAAAATAGTGCATTTTTATAGAGAGCAAATGAATGCTAATAATAGAAACTTGACATTATAAAGTAGGAAATCCACAAACCACACAATAACTCCGTGAATTGCGCGCTTCCGGGGTTTTTCAAATAAATTACCTTCCATGAAAAAATCCGTCGGCAAAACCAGATCCATAAACATGGTAGTCAAGTTATACAGCCCCGCCATGCCTTTAGCACTAAATTGCACATTGCTGACATATTGTGCAGGTAAATTGTAATCCGTATAATTGACAGTGCTCGACAAGTTTAACACTGCTTCATCCAAGTTTTCCGTAATTTTGCTGATTTTCTTTGCAAAGTTGCTGCCTCCATCAGATATCTCCACAGCCACAAAAAGAAAAACGCACGTGAGCAAGAAATTGAACGCGTTAATTTTATTCCTAGATTCCATTTTCGTCGCAAAACAGAAACTAATCTGTTTGATTTTTGTTCATTTCACTTATTGATCAGATAAGATTAGACTATTTCCAAACGAATGTTTCATGTGGCGGTAACTTTTTGAGCATTTTTTTGTTCTTTAATATTTGAGCCAATTTAATCTGAAAGCAGAACAAATGATTGTTTGTTATATCCAAAATCATTTGACAATACATTTTTAATATATGATATTTCAATAATATTTTTAAATACTTTAGAACACTCTAGGTTAAGCCGTTTTTCGAGTTCTACATTAAAACTCCGAGAGTTCTACCTCAAACACCCAAATTGACTCACCGCACCTATCCTAAAATATATTTACATTGAAACAAGCTTTCTACACATGAACAAAATTTTAATGGGTATAAAAGATCGAATGAAAATTTAAACTAAATAAATAAACAGCAATCATGCAACAGTGGAGTTCAAGATAATTTTGTACACTATAAAAATGATTCATACAGTGATGCAAAGATAATTTTTATTTTACTCATTTTTATCTAATCTAACGGGCATTTTTAAACCACAGTCAGATAAACTAACTTGATTGAAATATTGCGACTCAAAAAAGCACCGACTAAAGGCGACAAAATTCTTAAATTTGAAAAAAATCCTGCTTGCAACTAGGGTTAACTCTCAAGTTCCCTAAATGAACCCCTAATTTGCAACTCTTCCCTAATGTATAATATAGAATTCTCATAAACGGAGCTACTAAACTAATCTACTATTAAAACAACGGGAATAGATGCAGCTCTAATTATTGTTGTAAAAAAAAAGGCTGACTTAAATAGCTACAATAATTGACTGGTATTAAATACAAATTTAATCTCCTACTAGTTTCAACAATTATGAAATAAGACATTTATGTATTCCATACCCTCCGCCGTACCACATTGTTTTAAGTGATTTTAATTAGCAATTGCGGAGATAATGAATGCTTTGCGTACAGCTATTTTAAAAAGCTTCTATTTATATATTTCTTGTTTACAATTCGCGACACACAAAAATCAATAATTGGCGGGCCGTTAAATAAATATAACGGAACTGCAGATTGGCAATAACAGTATTAATCCTAGTAGAAAACACCAATGCTATGGTAAACAAGATACAAATAACAAAAAATGCAACACAAGTTTACTACTCAACAGTGTCCTTATATATATCGGAACTAGGAAATTAGTTATTCTTTTGTTTATAAATTTATTGTAACTGTTTTTATTGAGGCACAAAACAGTTACAAATACCTGGTATTTTCTTCAATTAAGTAGATCAACCAAGACGTTAACGCAGAATGTCGATCGATCCGATTTTTTGCCACAAAATTTCTCGCACAGTTTTCCTATTTGTCGATCCCAATGACCCCGTAATTTTCGTGTCAAAAAATGTAACTTTTCCAAACTGCAACGGGAACAAACCATGAGACCAATAACAGGCCTCCCACGGCTACTCAACTGTTTGAGTGGCTGATTCGTTCACAATTAGCAAAGCCCAGGAAGTGAAATGTCAGTGTGGTAGCCACTGATTTGAAAAGTTAGGTTGTAAACACAAAGGCTCGCTTCTTTGTGCGATTTACGGCATTGCTTTTTATTTCATACTGAGATTTAACAGCAGTGGTAGTACGTCAAATAAGAATTGCGCTGTTGCACTCCTTTTATTGGAGAAGAATTTCAACATTTGTAAATTAAAATGTCTCAGATGTTAATAACCAACCATCGTAAATTACATTCAACCCCTGGTTGCCTATCTATGGTATACTATACAGTGTGTCCCATCAGTTGTTCGGTGAGTACACTTAAAAGTATATCGAAGTTCAACAACACGCGAGGTGAAGCAAGAATGTATCGTCAAAAGTATATGTACAACTTTATTTTGCAAAAATTTGAAAGAAATAAGCATAGGAAACATTATTTTAAAGGAAATTACATTTCTGCACGATAGTTCTAATGTGTTGATTTCTATAGAAGTGTCAGTTTGCACAGTTAAATGAAGACAGAAAATAAACGCCTCGATCTTAGTGATAGTGAAAGGCGATAATTCTCAGTAGGTGGGTATTTGAGACTCTGCTATAGGACTTATATTTGATATCCCTATGGAGGAATCAATCAGTCAATTACAGTGTTGAACAAACCAATAAATTCTTTTGCAGTTGTTCTTTAAATATCACCGTTAGAGGTGTTGTGGTTCAACTGAACACTACATCCCTAATTATAATATGTAACTGAGCTCTAAGTAAATTACGTTTTCCTAGTAGCGTAAACCTAAATAACGTTTTTGCATGTACTAAGATAGTACTAAATGTTTTGAAAAATATTCTGACGTTTAATTTTTCAAAGAAACTTCCACAGGCCACTGTAATACTATTTACAAAACTTCTGGATTCCTCCTGCGTCGATGGTTGTTGAATCGAACTTGCTGACGTTTCGTCAATCATCCTGTGGGTTTCTTCAGAGCTTGACTATTTAATATGCGTTTTTTTAAACAAAAATTAAGCTACTCGAAAGCCACACTTCTATTTCAAATTTTTATAATTTTAACATATATTATTTTTTAGTTTTGAATTAATAATATTAATGATCAAAACCCATTAAATCATCATCAAATCATCAGGATGATTGGCCAAACGTCGGCAAGTTCAATTCAACAACAACCGATGCAGCAGGAATTCAGAAGATTAGTATTACAAGTAGCCTGTCAAACGTTCTTTGAGAAAAAAAATTAAAATCCACTAAATGCATTCAGTCGTGAAACTTGTCATCTTTGTAACTGATGTCTCACTCTTAAGCTGGCAACAACCCACTGCCA
This sequence comes from Cylas formicarius, assembly GCF_029955315.1. Taxonomy (NCBI): domain Eukaryota; kingdom Metazoa; phylum Arthropoda; class Insecta; order Coleoptera; family Brentidae; genus Cylas; species Cylas formicarius. The sequence goes on along the minus strand of NW_026844326.1, from coordinate 13,161,224 downwards.
TTCCATCTGGAAGGACAGGATTCTATTATGGTGCAAAAATGGCAAAATAACTTATTGTTGCATTATAACGAAAATATTTTATTTTAAAAATACTTGCTAACAATGTTTGGTACAAATATATTTACATGTTTTACAGCAACTACTTAAATAGGACATATAAATTATGAAAGGTGATTGTAACTTAAATTGAAGCTTTTATTTGCCAAGGGGACACTTACTTTTTGTTTCTGAAAAACAATCATAACTAAAGCATAGCAAGGGACACAAGAAAAGCAGTATTTTTATCAACACAAATTAATAACAGATTAGGTATAGAACATTAAAAAAATCCCATGGTTTTATCAAAGGCTCCGTAAAAAAATAAATACTATATTTTTAACAAAAACAAAAAAAACAGCGATGGCATTATTGAACCACAGCCAAATGTATAAGAAATATATAAAAAACACATTTTCTTTATTTTTTCCAAGCATTA